>NC_141762.1:103868457-105073907 GCF_982258835.1 Parasteatoda tepidariorum
CTGAAAAAAAATTTTTTTTTTCTTTATGTCCAAAATTTGCCTTCTGTAGAATTTTTTCTTTTCCTTTTCTCTCTTATTTTTCTTTCTACTTTCTTTATATTTATTTATTTGTACTTTTATTTTCTTTCTTGGTATTTTTATTGCAATTATTAACCCGGATTTCAGGAAATATGTAAAGACAAATTGCTTTTATAATCAGAAAAGGTGATCAGTCTTCTCAGATTTTGCATTACAACCTGTTTAACAACAATCACTAATTGAAATCCAAACAAACTTTCAAATTCAATATGGTATTAAGGTAAATCAGTTTTAATTTTTGACTGATCTAGCTATTTTCCTTATTTTTTATCTGAAGTGCAAGTTTGGTTATGTTGCAAATTACCTTTTATTTCTTTTTTTCATTTATATCTTTCATTCTTTCTTTTTGGACACATTTTTTTTTTTTTCAAAAATTTTACTTCGGATATTTTTTAAAGTAATTTTTGTGCAGAGATCTTAACTGATAATTTAATTTGTCACAATTAGGAAATTCAAATATTTTATTTCTATTTCTTACGTGTTTTTGAAGTGAATTTGGTTACTAATACTTTTCAATTTTTGTTTGATCTTTTTCCTATCTTTATGTTGTTTGTCTATGGAAATATCTAAGCTAGAACTGAGCTATGAACTAATTACCAACATTGGACTTACGCATTAATGTCTGATCGTACTTCAATTTAAATTCTAAAAACAAATATTTTATTCATTTTTCCAAATTTTTTGATTAGTTTTGACATTTCTTGATTTAATTTTTGCCACACCGAAATTGCATTCACATATCTAAATTAAATTTCTACAATTACTGCAGTTGCATTATGAAGAGAAAAAAAAATTTAAATGGCATTTTCATTTAAATCCTAATCACTGTAAAACAAAAATATAATTTCTACTAACCAAAAATCATAGAAGCTGTAACACATGAAACAATATGAAAATAATTTCTTGAAACACTTTTCAATCAAATAAATCAATTAACTGAAAATAAAATTTAAAGAAATAAAAATTTCAACAGTAAATACTATCAATATATAAAAAGTAGTTTCACTTTGAAACATCAAATATGGGAAAAAATTAAAATCATAATCATTTAAGAAATTGATTTATGAGAAATGTAAAAAATTTTAACTCAAAGGATACCTGAAAAAGTTCGAATTAGTCCGAGATATTTTGAAAACCACAACAGAGATGGGAATGCGTTGAAATTCCGTAAACACAATTCCAAAACCAAAGACGTGAGCTGCTAGGGAAAAAATTTGTTTCTTCGTTAAGATGAATCGTAAATTAACACCAATAGTGACGGAGAAATTGAAGCTTATTTTTCTTTTGAATGTCGAATATTTAAGTAGACCATCGTGGGTGTGAGAATAATTATTCATCGACGATAAGATCCAGCTCAGCACTTAAGAGTGGCAAAATCAACGCTTTCTCAAAGGGATAGTTTCAATAAAACATTTTAATTAACAGGAATTCGATGCAGTTTTTCTTTTTAGTCCAAGGAAGGAATTGAAGCTCAGCTTTCTAGTATTCTCAGGAACGTAGACAAAATATGCAGCATAGACATGGAAAACGGATGATCATTTAGTTCCACTGTGCGTAGGTATAATTTATAATAAACTAAACGTTTGATGATTGAAGAGATTATTTTTTTTGATGAAGATACAGGATGAATTAATTATTGCCATAAGTTGAAGAAGAATTTGACTGCTTATTTACTAACTGTTCATTTGAATAAATGATTTGAAGTTATTCCATAGTTTTGAAGTACCCTCTTCCGAAGTTGATTTATTTAATTTCAAATGAGATATTAAATATCTTTAATGTACCGTACGAACTGTACCCCTTCCCGACCGTTAAATCCTGGCGACTTATAACGTCGTTGCCGAGTGGAAGGATTAAAACAGGTCATAGGTCGGGAAGGAGGGTAAAAATTTATTTATTAATTATTTAGACAAGAGCAGTCATGAGAGTGAGTCAAAAAGTGCACATGAAAAGTTGCGCTCCTTGGTTATATGTTAGGGAAAATCTTGCAAAGTAAAATCCGTAAAATGTCTTAATTTAGGGACAGAGGGAACTCTTAGTAGTTGCTATTGGTTTATGAAATAGATCGAACGTTTCCCACGCAAGAGCAAAGGGAAAAATGTCCTGCTCTTAATTAAATGCATACTTGAGCCAAAAATAGATTTAAGAACAGGATGTGGCTTTTAAAAGTGTGAGAAAGTATTTCAAATAGAATAATTAATTAGGAAGAAGTTTTATAGCAGAGAAACTAACATAAAAAGATTAATTGAAGCTTTTTATGTTACATATATATATATATATATATATATATATATATATATATATATATATATATATATATATATATATATATATATATATATATATATTTATATATACATATATGCATATGTATACATATATATATATACATATATATATATATATATATATATATATATACATATATATATATATATATATATATATATATATATATATTATATATATATTTATATATACATATATGCATATGTATACATATATATATTACTATATATATATATATATATAATATATATATATATATATATATATATATATTTATATATACATATATGCATATGTATACATATATATATATACATATATATATATATATATATATATATATATATATATATATATATATATATATATATATATATATATATATATATATATATTGAATTTCTTTCGTATTATAATTTATTAACCTCAAGCCTTTTTAAAATGTCATTGTAAATGTTATCATTTTTAAACTGATAAATGTACAAAGATGTTTAAATAATTCGTGATTTAAATTTTACTAAGTTTACAAAAAAGACATTACATATAGTTTTACATATATACATTACATATAGTGCACTGAAAAAATTAAATTGCTTTCATTTGAAAGGAATCTTACTCTATTCAGGTTTAATATCTAGTTAGATTTGTATTTTCTGAATTGTAAGAATGTTGTTCTATTTTACTTTTTTCAAAGAAAGAAGATTATGATTCCGGAAATTAGCATCATCAAAAGAAACAAAACATATGTTCTGAAAATGTATCTCAATTATCGTCAATCTTATGTTGTCTAGACATCTTATTTATTCTTCTTCCAACAGCAGCACTTTTACCATTCAGTTCTTGATTTCACAACGAGGAAAGAAATATATGTATATGTATATGTATATATATATGTATATGTATATATATATATATATATATATATATATATATATATATATACTATATATATATATATATATATATATATGTATATATATATATGTATATATGTATATATATATATATATGTATATATATATATATATGTATATATATATATGTATATATATATATATATGTATATATATATATATATATATATATATATATATATATATATATATATATAAAACAAAATAAATAAACACAAAAAAACACGAAGAAAATTAAGAAAAACAACAAGTTTCATTTATTGCGCATAAGCTGCAAGTAAACAGAACTCATTAGATAAGTTCAAAATGAAGATAAAACAAAGGAAAATTACAGAAAGGTAAATTACAGAATGAAAAAAAGAGGGGGGGGGGAGAAGAAAAATAAGAATAAAAAAATAACAAACACATAATAGTGCGGATATAATCGTGTGGGCTGATGAAAAGATTATATCTTTTATTTTCCGGATTTTTTTAAAAAAAATTTCATCCTTTTTTTTTTCTTTTCCTCCCAGTTGTTTTTTTTTATTATAACTTTTCTTCCCCCCCTTTTTTTCATATGCCTGTAATTTTCCTTTGTTTATCTTCATTTTGAAGATATATATGCATATAGAAATGTGTGTGTGTGTGTGTCTTATTTATATATATAAATAACGTACGTAACTAAAAGCTTGAACTAAACTTTTCATGTTATTCCTTTTCTGTAAATCGTTTTTTAATTTTTATTCAAAACAAAACACTCTTTCTCTCACTTTAAAATTCACATCCTATCTATTATCTATTTTTAGTTCTAGTATGCATTTATTAAAATTTTAACGATATCCCTCCGACTAATTCGCCGGGAACACTTTTTCCCTGGACCCCTTTAACAGACCAATTACAATTGTTAAGATTCCCTTTATTCCCTAAAACGAAACATTTTACGGAATTGCTTTGCTAGAGTTTCCCTAACTTTTTATTGAGAAGCACAAAGATTTATAACCACCTTAATGACTGTTCTTTCTCTTATAATTATTAAATAAATATTGTGCCCTCTTTACCAGCCTAAAACCTGTTTTTATCCTTCCACTCTGCAACGATGTTATAATACACATAAATATATATATATATATATATATATTCAGAAATATCACATTAATTTTTATACCAATAGATGTGTCTTGATAACGACTATTGGTTTTCTCATTTTTACTTTCTCTTTATATTAATTTTTATTATTTGTGTTTATATATATATATATATATATATATATATATATATATATATATATATATATATATATATATATATATATATATATATATATATATATATATATATATATATATATTTGTTGGACTTCATAGTGTTGTTATTCGATTTAGCTGAACACGTTTTAATAAATATTAACTATACTTACGATCATTTGGCATGTTGCTCTTACGCATAGTCACCTTATGATAACGATTAAGCCGTTTTCTCCAGTATTTATCGATTTTGGAAGACCTAAAAAAACCTATTAACACAGTACCTACCAACATAAAATAACTATCTTATCTACTACTACAAAATTTTTCTGGTTATAATTTAAACAACACCTATTACCGCAATAACAGTTATATACCTATTACCAAAATTAATAAAGCATCATTGGTGTCAATAATAGTTTGGTGAATATTCACGGTTCAATTTAATGAATATGAATCTCCTAATGAATCACATAATGAATAAGTACCTCTTCTCCATTAATTTTTTTTAGTGTGTAACTTTTTCTCGTTATTTCAATTGCTAATAAATTTTAAATTATTTAGCTTTATAGAAACATGACTTTAAATCGTAATTCAAAACATATTAAGCAACTTTGAGGTAATACTAGAAATACTAATTTGGTGACACAGACCGTATAGGGTACTACGTTTATTGAGCTATCTTACATAATGAATGAAAAAAATAAATATTAATCTATACTTTAAGGGGTTAATAAATGCGCAGTAAACCCATTTTTGATTAAATACAGTCTGCAGACTAATTTTTCAAAATGTGTAACGTTAAACCAATCCGAAATTTTATTTGTTAAATTTCTCTCCTGGAAAATCTAAATGAAATTTTTAAACAATATTTGGGACTGAGGGCTAACATTTTTCCTTTCAACCGTTGTCCAACTCTCAGAATTGAAAAAAAATATTTCTGGAGTTATAAGAAATACATACACACATACAGACAAACGTTTCATTTTATTATTATAAATAAGTAGTTTATAATTTACTTCCATTCATGTCATCAACCTAAGAATGTAATTTTCATTCCATCTTATATTTCCCTATATTCACGCGTCCATAAAAGATAAAAATAGATTAAAAAAAGCATTAAAAGTTTTTATTCTGATAATTTTTATAATATTATATTATAGATATTATATTGTAGACATTATATTATAGATATTATATTATAGATATTATTACAGAATTATTATTATGGATAAGTAGTTCATTATTTTCTTCCACTCATGTAATAAAACTAATAATGTAATTTTCATTCCATCTTATATTCCCCTATATTATATTCACGCATCCATAAAAGCTGAAAATAGATTTTTAAAAAAACATTAAAATTATTAAATTTGATAATTATTATTATCAATATTATATTATAGATATTATATTATAGTAATTATTACAGAATTATTATTATGGATAAGTAGTTCATTATTTTCTTCCACTCATGTAATAAAACTAATAATGTAATTTTCATTCCATCTTATATTCCCCTATATTCACGCTTCCATAAAAGCTGAAAATAGATTTTTAAAAAACATTAAAATTATTAAATTTGATAATTATTATTATAGATATTATATTATAGATATTATATTATAGTTATTATATTATAGTTATTATTATAGAATTATTATAGATAAGTAGTTCATTATTTACTTCCATTCATGTAATAAAACTAATAATATAATTTTCATTCCGTCTTATATTGCCCTATATTATATTCACGCAACCATGAAAGCTGAAAATAGATATAAAAAAAGCTATAAAATTATTTAATCTGATGATGACAATGATAATGATTGATGAAGAAATCTTTAATAAAATGATTGATAAGGAGGATGTAAATTCATAATCCAGAAGACTGATCTACGTCAACTCTACTTTAATTTTTATGAACTACAACTTTAATTTCTGAGTCTTGATGGATGGCATCTAATACTCGCCTCAAAAGAATATTAATCGACCAAAACTTTTTTTTTAAATGCAGGAGAGAAAATATTTTTCAAGAAATGAACATTTTCAAAACGGTAGAAGAGTTTAAATATTTAATTTAATGAAATATATACTTTTTTAGTTTAATAAGTTTATGAGGAACTAATTGAATTAAATTCTCTTAAATATTCTTTAAATAAACAATTTTTTATTCATAAATTCTAATTTGAAAATAAAAAAGAAACTCGTTTGCTGGGTTTTAAGATTTAAATAAACACAGAAAGCGAATTCAATTTTATTTTGTGAGAATTTTTTTTTTTCATTTTGCATTTTATCTCCACTTACTGTCATTTTGATTTAGCTATATTTATTTTGTTAAATACTTATGCTCTTTTTTAGTATAAAAATAGAAGCTGAATTAATTTTGCAGGATTGTAAATTATGGATTATATTGAATCATTTTGTTATTTGTAGATAAAAAAAAAGGCTATAAATCATTTAATAAAATTTTTTTAAGTTAGATCACATGCATATTAAAGTGCAATCGTGAATATTAAACTTTCTCTTTTGCATTTTTAATGTGCCGCATAATACGCGTGTTTATTCATTCATAAAAAGAGTGTAAAACTAGAAAAAAATCAGGTCGCTATTTTTTTTTCAAATTACCTACATGAATAAAAGGACTGAAAGTCTTATACAAATTATAAATTTGTTCATTAGTTAGAACTAACAATATATGTTATTTAATTTTCAAAAATACAAGCGTTGCAGTGCAAATTAATTAATATAGCAAAAAGCAATTCATGCTTCTTAAGACCGAAAATGGTATAACAACTACTTCGCCCCAAAGTAGCGAAGTAAAATACTCTTGCATCAAGGTGTTTCACTAAAATCATCTTAAACATCCATTCTATCTCTCTATTCTAAAAAAAAGTTTTTGCAGTTAATTTTGTCCCCTGAAAAACTTTTTAACTACGTGATGAAAATCTAAGATTAAGGAATCAATCAATTCATTCAGAATCTTTCAGGGAAGACATTTAGGGCATTCAAATCTTTTACATAATTTTAAATTTTTATTTATTTTAGTTTTAAAGCACGATTTTGCAGTTAATAATGAAGAATAACCGCCGTTCACAACAGCCAATCACATGTCTGAAAACGGCAAGCTTAAAAAAGCGATTTACAAGTCTGAATTTTCTTTTTCAGAGATGCAACCAATCACAAAATAGTTAGAATTTCATTCTTCAGTTTTACAACATCTCAACTTATTTCGTATTGATATATTGATTAATCTGATTATTTGTTTTCTAAAACGTTAATTCGTAAGTTTAATCTGGTTCCGGCATATAAGATAAAGTTGAATGACAAGGAATTTAATTAATATGCAATACAGTAAATAAGCGAAGAGATATTTTATAAAAGTATTTAATGAAAAATAATAACAGCGAAATATATGCGTTTGCGAAGCGTTCTATTTACATCTCTGAATGTTGCCACCTATTTTTATGAAAGTTAAACTATTCTCTGCTATAATAAAATTAGACTTATGCGAACCTTACATTCTATTGATCTAAGTGACGATGGGATTTGTATTTTAAAAAAATGTGATAAGATTCGCTTGAAAAATGTTGACGTTATTATATGGGACGAAGCAAGTATGATTCCCAGAAAAGCAATAGAAATGATCGATAGAACTTTTCGTGATCTTCTAGCTAATGAGATACCATTTGGTGGTAAGATAATCATTTTAGGTGGAGATTTTCGACAAGTGTTACCTGTCGTTAAAAAAGCTACACATATGCAGGTTATTAATGAAACTATAAAATACTCTTTTCTTTGGCCATTTTTTGAAATCCTCCATTTGACGATTAATATGAGAGTTAAAGCTGGTAACCAAGAATTTGCCAATTGGTTGTTGACAATTGGCAATGGAGAACTTTTACATCTTGATGCAAGGACTCCTGATCTTTATTGTAAAGATATCATTTCTTGGTTTTTTGAAAAAATCGATTGTCTTAATACTAACTTCATTAATCACATCATATTATCACCGCAAAATGATGAAGTTAACAAAGTTAATGAAAATATTTTATCACGTGTGCCAGGTGAAGAGGTTATAAGTTATAGTATTGATAAGGCCACACTATATGGAGTAGATAAATCAGACGGGAAAGAAGAAGAAGCTACTTTAAGGTATTCTATTGAATATTTAAACTCCATAAATCTCCCGGGACTGCCACCTCATCAGCTCAAATTAAAAGTTGGATGCATTGTAATGCTGATCAGGAACATATCTATTGTTGATGGCCTTTGCAATGGAACTCGATTGACTGTTCTTAAAATAGGGAAAAGAGTATTGACTTGCCAAATTGCTACTGGTAATAAAAATGGTAGTATTGTCAATCTTCCAGGAATAGAATTAAATACATTATCAAGTAATTCTTCCTTACCATTTGTGCTTTATCGACGACAATTTCCTGTTAGATTAGCTTATGCCTTAACAATTAATAAGGCCCAGGGCCAAACCTTCGATAAAGTTGGGCTATATATTGAACGGCCTATTTTTTCTCATGGTCAATTATATGTGGCATTGTCAAGATGCACAACGAAGGAGAACATTAAAATATTTATTAAAGATGATCCTGTCATTAACAATATTGTATATAGAGAAATATTATAACATATATATAATGTCAAATTTATAAATGTATTTAGCGTAAAGAAAATGCTATTGGTGCATTGTTTATTTTAATTCCGCAAAATTAATGTTTTCATTTATAGTTATTTTGCTGAATATTATTAAAATATTTTTTTAAAAATTACCCTGTTCTTAACAATATTGCTTATTGAAAAATATTATAGTGTTTGCATATATATATATATATATATATATATATATATATATATATATATATATATTGAATTAAATGTGTTAAAAATATATTCATTTCTTTGGGACAAAGTCTGTATTATTGTGATTATCATTTTTTTTAAACAAGTCTCATATTAAGATTATATCTGCACATTGATGTTAATTTCTGACAATTTTGGCTCATTTAAAGAACAAATAGGACATAGAAGGAACTGTAGTCAACGAAAAAAAGTGACATTGATATTGACACACTGCTTATTCTGCATTTAAGAAAATTAATTCTTTTCGATGATAACAGTTAATATTCAGTTTAATATTGAAATATATGAAATCAAAGCATTCTTGGTTTTGCGAAGCAAACCAAGCAAGAATTGCGAAGCAATTCTCCGGGGGTTGGCGAGCGTCAGCGAGCAGGGGGCGGAGCCCTCTAGTTTATTTAAAAAAAAATAATGTTTTGTGTTGAAAACCATTTAAAATACGGACATTTATATTAAAAATAATAGCACAACAAATTAACAATGAAACATAAAAGTTTCTTTGCAATAGCATTTTGATAACATAGTTTTTTATTCTGTAGTTTTATTCATATGGAATCCAATGAGCTGCCTCGTTCCTGCCTCTCACATTTATTCTGCCTAGATTTTCCAATTCTTTAGAAAATGTCATTTTCTCGTGATTTCTTTTTTCCTCATTATTTTCTTTCAAATCCTTTTCATTAGCTACTATGCTTCTTTTTTGTTGATGATAGGAAAACTTCATTTGCTTCAAAATGTACGAAGGTGGTGATAAAAGTCACATTCCTTGAGTGCTCAAAAATAGGTGCCCATTCTCCAGACGTAAAGGAGGGAAACAATTATAAATTTCAAATAAAAAACGTAAAGTTGAGAGCGAAAAACGAGGGGGAAATGGAACATGAGAAACCGTGATAGCCGAGAGAGTAAAAACAACCATAATTCAATTCTCATAATAAATTCAATTTCGATAAGTAATGTTGTTTCTTGATAATTCCCTGTAAAGTTGCTATCGAAACGAGTTCATCACATACCCGAGTAAAAATTCTTGATTGTAAAAATTCATCGAAACATTTTGATGGTTAATGTTGGTTTCAGTATGATTCGTGATGTCCAACATCATTTGATGGTTACCATCATCCAACATTTTCCATTATGCGTTCATGTTTTTTGATATGCCAACAAACTTCCATCATTCCGTGATGGAAAATGCTACTTTAATTCTATGGTGGTTAACCATCAAAATAAATTAGATTCTCATGGACCAACAATCCATGATGATTCGTGATGGTCCACGATTGTTCCAACTATACATTTCCATGATGGTTTAGTGGGAACTCTTATTCGTTCCCATGAATATACCATAAAAACAATTTTTATTTTTATGTTGCACCATCATAAATCAGTCCGAATTCTTACATTGTTTGATGGTGATTCATGATCATTCCGACATTTGATTTCTGTGAAACTATGATGGAAATTTATTTGATATTCTTATGATGGACCATCATAAATCAGTTCGAATTCCTACATTAAAGCGATGGTTACCTATGTTGGTTATCATCAAAAAATATAGTGGTTCATGATGGAATTATTGATGATTACCATCAATATTATGTTGGATCCTCCATGGAAAACCATCAAAAATTTTGATTTTGGGAGCGCGGGGTTATGGATTTTGCCTTTATTTGTCTCTCTAGGTCACGACGGTTTTTCTAGTTATTATATTTTTTTCATTTTCTGTTTCCTCAAGGTTACTTAAATTTTTTTTAATTGTAATTTTTCATCGACAACTTAACTCTTTCTGGGCCGTGATTGCTCAGGGGATTGAGCGTTCGACTTCCAATGAAATGAACCTGGTTAGAGTACCTGCGATGGCTGGTCAAGACGAATTCCGCATCCGGTTTGCACCGACCACAGTGCTAACGTGAAATATCCTCAGCGGACGACGGATCATAGTTTAAAGTTCCTATGCCGTCAGGTTTACCGTGGAAGGTTCTCGTCTTCTTCCATGTAACGCAAATGCGGGTTAGTTCCATCAAAAAGTCCTCTACGAAGGCTAATTTCTCCCGATATTTTATACAGGAGTTCCCTTGTCTTCTAGATTGTGTTCAAAATGGCAAGGCTGCGGAGTTGAACCTTAGTAGTCGTAAGCCCTAAAATTGATTCCGGCTGTTCAACGACGGTTATAAAAGTATAAAAACTTTACCTTTTCTGGAATGAGGAGATCCCATTGTGCTTGAAGCTCCATCGATTTTTGTTGAAGCAGATGAAGTTATGTATAGTTTCAATAAAAAAAAAATAGAAGATTAAAGAATGTTTGTTTGATTGCAGCAGTGGGTGGATGTGAACTTGCGATGGAATGCGAGTGATTACGGAGGAGTAATGGATCTCCGGATCCCCCCCTGGAGGATTTGGAAACCCGATGTACTCATGTATAACAGGTAACATCTCTCCTATTACTTTTCTATTTTTTTAGCCCAAATTCTTAGAGAACGAGTCGTTTCCTACTTAGGTAAACAAAGTTACTTTTAAATAAATAATTACAATTGTTTCTCTCATATGAAACTAAAATTAATGAATTAAATTTAATAAATGATATACAGTCAAACTCCGCTATAGTGAACCTTCCAGGGACCGAAATTTTGGTTCACTATAACCGGGATTTCACTATATCCGTTACGCAGGCAATTTCACTAATGGTTCCCAAACTCCGCCCTTTCATTACACATTATTCAAATAAATGACTGAAAAATATTATGTAGTAGCAAAAAATTTGTTATTTTTCATCACTCTTCGTCTTGCGCACAAAAAAAAAATTTGTAATCTTTAGCTGATGAGCAATTCTCAACATCAGATATGGAGACACTTCCCGCCTCTCAGATAATTTTTCCTGAATTTCTGTTATTCCGCTTTTTGAACCTGTCTAACCTGCCATTCGAGCACATTAAAGTAGTTTCTACATATGGTTTTAAAAATCGGTATATGTATTTATTCTGAAGTAGAAATTTCAAAATTATTTGCAAAGAAAATGGGGGGGGGGGGGGAAATAAGTCGAAGACAGAAAAAAGTTCATTATATCCAACTTCCTCACTTTTTTGGTTCACTATATCCACTAAAAATAGCATTATACGTGTATAGCAAGGTACGGGACCGAGCATTTCGTTCACTATATCCGGGAGTTCACTATAAGCCGTGTCCGCTATGGCGGGGTTTGACTGTATAATATTTGAAGAAAAAAAAACTGTATTAACATCAAGTGGTCATCCACTACAAATTTAAAGAAATGAATTTGAACTTGAATGGAGGAAAAAAAATTATTTTACGAACGATTTAAAATTTGAACAAGATATATAAATATATAGGGGGAGAGTGTGAACTAATGGTAGGAATTGAAAAAAAAACCCGTTGTGTTAGACAACTATAAAAGGATAAATTGGGTGACGTGGAACACACGTGCTGCCACGTCATGTTCTTTAATGAATTTATCTGACGCAGCGAATATAATATAATTAAATATTTGAACGTGCGCAATAAACTATTTTTTCTTCAAATAGAGCAGAGGTCGCCAAAGTGGTCTATATAGACCCCCAAGGGTCTATTTAACAAAAGCAGGGGTCGATCTGAGACAGGGGGGCGAATGGGGGTCGATCCGAATCGGAAGGGTCAATTGTGGGTCGAAAAAAGAAACAGTTCTCAATACGCAAATCACACATACCTAATTAAATATGTAAAATTTGTGAATTTTTTTTTATAATTGACTCAATATCAGTTTCTTTATAAAACATAAATTAATAAACGTATATTTATTGGGGTGAAACAAGTATGTACGTACCACCGCTCAGTGGCACGAACTCAGCGCAGTTTATAAGTCATATGCGTATATGCGCTTGTCCAAATGTCACGTGTGACGAGCATTGACGTTACAAATGCAAATATCATACTCAGTTTCAGCTATCTTTGCAAACTGTGTTGAATATTTGCAGTGTCATTATTAAAACTTTTATAGTTTTGGATAATTAGTTATTGTTTCGATAAAACCATTCGTTTGGTTTAGATATCAATTTTAATTATCAATGCACAAAAAAGAAGGTAAGCATTAATAATATGGATTAGTACAGCCCGCGACAAAACTATAGCACACTTTGTATTTTTTTACGAAAATTACAAAATTGACCAATTTTGACGAAAATTAAAATTGACCCATTTTGAACCCAGTATAGCGAACCTTGCAAAAAAACACCAGGCACACCCATCTCATTGATCAAGAAGCAGTAAATCTTTAGTTACTTTACTTATTATATCTACTTATGCATAATTACTTATTATTTAATAATAAGGTATTTAAATTTCAATATTAATGTATTTTTCATAAAACTATTGTTACATAATGTACTATTACTTTAATAAATGTTTAAAATCATAAAATAAATGTACAAACATAGTATCTAATAGCGTTTTATTTTAATTAACAGAAAATTACTTTTGCGGGGGTCGATGGAGATTTCGAAAAATTATATAGGGGTCGATAATCAAAAAAGTTTGGCGACCCCTGAAATAGAGGTATAAATTAGAAATTATCATTGATGTTATTTTTAAAATATGTAAAACACTGAATCACTTACAGTAAAATTTGAAACAATGACTAACGCTTTAAAAATTAGAAAATTCCATTTCGTTTTTGGCATGTCCCTATTTAATGAATGAATTAATATTCGAAAAAACTGCCTGAACATCAAGTTTTAAAAAATGTATTTAAGTTTGAGTGGATAAATAAAAAGTATTTTATTAACAATTGGAAATTTGAACAAGATAATAGGGAGAGTGTAATCTAGTGGTAGGAATTGAATAAAACCATTATTTCATTTGACAATGTAAATGTTTGAAACATAAATAAAAATAATTATCTGACAATTGGCTGATTTTTTTAAAAAGTTAAATAGGGGAGCTAAGCCCCCTGTTCGCTGCCGCTCACCAACCCCGATGATTGATTCCCAATAATTGTCATTTCTTGGCAGAAAACAGTTTTTCTACTATAGTCTGTTCAACGAGAACTGATAGCGAAAGTAAACAAAGCGGCGTGCTATTTGGCGCAATACAGCTGTCTACTTGGCGCCGGAATAATGACAAATAGCGCCTATCACAAGCAAAAACTCTTATTTTTAGAGGGTTGTTTGTTTCACCGTGGTGTCTTTTTGTAAGTGTTTCATGAGTAATATGGAAAATAAAGCGATGGATTTAAGTCCTCCTAAAAAACGACAGAAGAAATCTTACATAAGTAAAGCTGAGAAAGAAATAATATTGAACATTTATAAAACGGAAGTGCATTCAAAATAAATATCAATTCAAACGACGAGGATTCATTTTTACTTTTTAATGTTATAATTATTCGTTATTATCCATGATTAATTGATCATTAATACAGTAATTCTTAAAATTTTGTTCTTTTCTGAGTAGTTTAATATAATTATTTTCGTTTTCGGTACAGTTGCTAATTAAGTACAGAAATTCAAATGTTACGTAAAATTAAATAATTTTGACACTTGATTCTATTTTTTCAAAAACCTATTGAATTCGAGGTTTACAAACTGCTTTTTTTTATAGGTTAAGTGGGTATATTTTTCTTAACAAAAGTTTTTGTGAGACATATAAAAAAGTTCCAAGTTTCTTTTAGTGTAATCATTTTCGTAATACTTCCCTTAGAAAAATAAAGATAATTAACAATTTAAAAATACAAATAAATGCAGTTCCTTCTAATATATTTTTAAATCAATCGGTGAAACATAAAACTATTTAAAATATTATTTAACTTCTAATAAATTTTAAAAAAAAAATTAATTATGAAAATAAAAGAGTATTTTTTTAAATTTTTTAACATAACTTTCAATTCTATACGACTTTTACGATGGAATTATAAAAGTTATGTTTTTCATAAATATTTATGCAAAATATATTAAAACTAATTTAATCAAAACTTAAAGAAAGATAAATATATATTAAAACTATTCTTAAAATAAAATTATGTGTTTACTGAAACACTTAGAAACGTATTTTCATGAAAATATTTTAATTTTGCACTTTCTTATCTAATTTTAAGGTATCAAAAACCAAACATCGTTTTCGTTTTTCTATAAAAGCGAAAGCTCTGTCGATTAAAATGAAATCGCCCATTCAGCGAAGAAACCGTTAAAGTGGCAAACGTTGGCGATCAAACAGCAACCCTTTTGTTTACTTCCACTCTCAGTTCTCGTTGAACGGACAAAGTTGAAATAATTACAACAAATAACAAGTATATAGATCTTTAAAGTGATCTAAAGAATCAAATTTACTTAATTCTTACTCATTTTACTTGAAATATAATCATATCAAGAATCAGATGTTATCTAAACATGTCAAAAGTGATCTAAGAACTTGAGGGGAATCACCTAACTTTCCAAAATGGCCGCCATCTATCAAAAACATTTTCTACAAAGGAATCCTGTTTGCTTACTCTTATACCTCCACTTCCCTCGTCCAAATATTATTTTCTATCAGTATTATAAATATTTAAATCTATTGGTGAACAGAAGTAATTCTTACAAGTAATAATTTTTTAAAGTAACATTTCATATTGTTATAACAAATTTGAGTTCGCAACTATAACTTAATCAGGGTGCGTAAAAAGTGCTTAAAGGTGCTTATTTATTTTCGTTTTTTAAAAGGCCTTAAAGGTGCTTTTTTCATTGCGTGTTTTTAAAAAGTGCTTACTTTTCGCTTTTTCAAAATGAGATTTTTCCTTTACTATGTTGATTTTCACTTCGAATTATGCAAAAAGACACAGTCCACATTGTTCTATTAAACGTTTTCACAATTAATTCAACCCCAATCTATTTCGGCGTATTGTCTGTCCGTAGCGTAAGAAAACGCCATTTGCTTTACATGATTCAAAATTTCATGATATTTGACAATTGTTAAAAACAATGCCAAAAAGTTTTTTTTAACATGACTGTTATATCAAGATAAAACCGAAACCGTCAATTGTCAAAAACTTTCCAACCCTGCCTAATTATGATATTTTTTTAAAGTGCTTAAAAATATTTTTTGAGTGCTTGAAAAGTGCTTATTTTTTGTTGAATAATTTGGCTACGCACCCTGTTAATATTTTCGCTTATCAAATGAGCGGATATATTAAATACTATTTTTGCTCACATCTTAATGTGCATGAAGTTGATCGTTAAGTTCTGAATCATTAAACACAACTCTTTAACCGTAATTAATAACAATATATTAATGTTACTTGCGCAAAAATAATAATTGTAAAATGGTTTATAAGATTAGACCACCTTTCTAAATAACTTTATCTTAAAATATAGCGCAGAACTGCATTATGTTAATAATAATAAATAAAACAACAATTCTCTTAGTGTTAAATTCTTGAATTAAAAGCGTAATAATAACAGTAAAGGAAAATGACTTTAAATTAGGGATGTTGTTATTGTTGTCGTGTCTATGCATACAGTGCTAGTGCAAAGATTAGAATCCTTCAAAACTCTTGAGAACAAGATTTGCAAGTCCTGGAGCGCGATGGCCATGGAGAATATCGATGGGGGTGCTCCAAGTTGATAGAGGGAGCTGATAATAGCATGACGGTCAAAAACATGGTCTCTAGTTGCAAATGAGGACAGTACTTGCAGATGGGATAGGATTTTATATTGGTGCGTGAGATCTTCATTCCTTTGAAATGTCTAGTACGTAGCCAGCTATTGTAGAGGAATGATTTCTTGGGCAGTTTAGATTCGGAGATTGTTGCCTCGCTAAAAATCTGGTTGTATATCCTTCACCTGGCGACAGCATCTGCACAGGTGACAGCTCAAGGTTGATCTTCGTCGCGTGCTTCCTTTGCAAGGGCATCTACGCATTCGTTCCCCACGATTTCAACATGAGCTGGGATCCTCTGGAGAGGGTTACAAAATATTTATAGGAAAACAGCACCTTTATGACTTTTATTAATTTTATGCTGATGACAACCAAAAATTATATGGAAATGAATGAGGTAAAACTGGATCCTACCACGTGATTTTTCCGGGAAGTAAAAATGCACGGACAACAAAGGAAATAATCCCATTAAGTTTTATTTTGTGATAACTCTATGTCCCAAATCGCTCTCAACGGATAGCTTGTGATTCACCCCGGGGTCACAGAGAACTTTTAAGTTACACAACGTAGCGCAGAAAAAGATCACAAAAGAATTATTTTCCAGTTGGGAAGCACTGATCTATATCAAGTCTGTTGCAACTTTATGAGCAAGATTTTGATGAGGTCTATTAAAAATGAAACAGTTAATTAAAAATGTCTCATTTAATCAGTCATCCATTTTCAAGCTCTCCCTTCCCCGAGCTGCTAACCATCTTTTTCCTGCTATCCAACTTCCCAAGTAGCACAGGGATATTGGAACAGCTTTAGTCTACATCGACCGACATTGTCAATATTGGCGAAAATCGACATTGTGTGTACGATATTGTACGATTTCACATTTAAAGTCTGTTAGTTAAACTTTTCATTTTTAACTTTATTGTGTTCTTAAATCAATCATTTAAAAGACAAAAAATGACGTCAAATTGTTATAATTCCAAAAAATAAATTCAGAGATATCTGAAATGCTGAGAGATATCGATCGACGTTCCCCAACGTTTTTAAAATATCGAACAATATTGTTTCGCGATATTGAATATACGTTACAAAAGGGGTATATTTTTATATAGTGCAATGTTTCGCTACGATATTGTACAATGTTCAAAGCTAAGTTTTTACGATATCGTTTTTGTGAATTGTGCTACTTGGGTTGTATTGTTCACTTTAACCCTTTGCTTACGGTGTACTATACTGTACCATCACCTGTGGTCCACATGTTGTACCAGCCGTGAGCAAAAAATTAATTTTAGTAACTTCACTTCCTCATAATAATCGAGGATTTAAAGTGTGATGTTTGTTGCAGCGCAGACGAGAAGTTCGACGGCACCTACCACACGAACGTTGTTGTTCGGAGCAATGGCAGCTGCACTTACATTCCCCCTGGGATATTCAAGAGTACCTGCAAGATAGACATCACGTGGTTTCCCTTCGATGACCAGAGGTGCAACATGAAATTTGGATCCTGGACATACGATGGCAACCAGATAGATCTCCGTCTCTCCTCAGAGAATGGAGGTGACCTCTCTACTTATATCACAAACGGAGAATGGGAACTTCTCGGTAAATACATCAAACAATATTTCGAACCACCCAACTAAAAAGAATCTCAAGAAATACTTAAAAAAAAATCTTAAGTTATTTGGCCCACTAATTCTTAAGATTTTCTTAAGAATATTGTCAGAAAATCTTAAGGAAATAATATGAAGCAAATCTTCGGAATATAATCTGAAAATTTTCTTAAGATTAAGGTTCATGTAGGCCAGTGTTTCCCAAAGCGTGGAACAGTTTAGCGGGGGTACGCGTTCTTATGTGAAATATGTTGCAACAAACGAAAAGTTCAAAAAAAAAATTTAAAAACAAAGCTAGCCATGAAAATTTACAATTACGTATTTTTCGATTGGCTATATTTTGCAGAGTTAACAGATTGCAAAAGTTAAAAAATTGCATAAGTTAAAAATCAGTTGTGGTTTTTAACTTATGAATTTTTTTATAGTAAAAAAATACATTCATTTTCCTATTGGTGGTACACCGCGTTACGAGAAATTTTGAAAGGGTTGACAAAAGTCATAAGTTTGAGAAACACTGATGTAGGCCAAATAACTTCAGATATTCTTAAGAATATAATCTGAAGAAATTCTTAAGATAATTTGAAGAAAATCTTCAAAATATATACTGAAGATTTTTTACAATATAGATTTGTGTGGGCCAAATAACTTAAGATATTCAACAGATTTTCTTGAAATTTTTAGATTGTATTACGAAATATACATATTATAAAAATATATATATTTCGAATATATATTCGAAAAATATGTTATATATTATATTCCGAAATAAAAATATTATAAAAATATGTTATATATTATATTCCGAAATAAAAATATTATAAAAATATATATATTCTCTAGAAAGCATTAAATTTTCTAGAGAATATATATTTTTGATATAAAAAATTCTTTTGTAAAAAAATTTCTTAAAAATTCGAGCCAAATAACTATATTCAAACATTCAATATTTAACCAATAGTATTCAAACAATATTTAAACGTTGTTTTATAGTGTACCTCAAGAACATCACCTTCAAAAAATTTTTTATATTAAATTTGAAAAATTTAGCATTCAAACAATGTTTTACAGTGACAGGTGAAACAATGTTCCATAGTGAAAGCTGAACTTCATTTCAAACAATGCTTCGTATTCAAACATTGTTTCATATTGTATCTCAAGAACATCACTTTCAAACAATTTTTTATATTAAATTTGAAGAATTTTACATTCAAACAATGTTCTACAGTGACAGGGGAAACAATGTTTCGAAGTGAAAGCTGAACTTCATTTCAAACAATGTTTCATATTCAAACATTGTTTCATATTGTATCTCAAGAACATCACTTTCAAACAATTTTTTATATTAAATTTGAAGAATTTTACATTCAAACAATGTTCTACAGTGACAGGGGAAACAATGTTTCGAAGTGAAAGCTGAACTTCATTTCAAACAATGTTTCATATTCAAACATATTCAACAGTGAGTGTCATACTGCTTCAAATTCAAACACATTTTAATCCTTAATGTTGATTCACTTTTACATATAAAAAATGTTTAGCAACGAAAGGAAAATAGCTTCGCAATGCTTATTTAACGAATATTTAGAAACTTCGCATTTACAGCGTCTAAACGTGAAATTCAAGCAACTCCATATTCAAACACTATTTGAAAACTAATATTCAACTTCGCATCCAACTTACGTTCCAAAGCGGACTGCTGCGCATTCCTATAATATTTAGTAACAAATGTTTTAAACCAATTCACGTTTATGTAACGTTTGGAAAGGAGAATTAAACGAAGTTCTAACCTAAAGATAGCCCTCTGAGCTTTTACAAATGAGTCAATTCGAGAGATATTTTTATTGAATAAAAACTAATTTACTAATTCAGCTTATTATGGATGACTAAAACAAGAAAAAGAATTTAATTCAAATATTGTTTCGATTCATAAATGGCTTTAGGGACAGTTTTAAGAATCAAGTCATAATTTTATGTTACATACAGTGCCTAGCCAAATTGTTAAACGCACTACATAAAATCTTAATCTTCGCTCATTAAATTAATAATTACGAAAAGAATGTCTTGAGCCACTATAACTAAGCGGATACAACGTTCGCCTTCCAATAAGGTGAACCGGGTTCGAATCCCAGCGATGGCTGATCGATACGAATCCGCTTCCGGTTTGCAGCAACCACAGTGCTGACGTAAAATATCCTCAGTGGTAGACGAATCATGGGTTCGCTTGTTGCCGACACCAGTTCCTCCCATAGCTGGAGGTAATGCATTTTGCCTTTATTTGTTTCTCTAGGTCACGGCGGTTTTTCTAGTTATTATAATCTTTTTAATTTTCTATTTCTCTCAAGGCTAATTAAGTTTTTTTTGTTTTAATTTTTCATCGGCAACTTAACGTTTTCTGAGTCGCGATTGCTCAGGGGATTGAGCGTTCGCCCTCTAATGAGGTGAACCGGGTTCAAATCATAGCGATGGCTGATCGTATCAAATTCTGCTTCTACGAATGCTTTCAGGCTTACCGTGGGAAGTTCTCGTGGTCTTCCTCTCCATGTAGCGCAAATACGGGTTAATTTCTTCAAAAGTTCACCACAAAGGCAAATTTCTCCCAAAACTTGATCCAGGAGTTTCCTTGTCTTCTGGATTGTGTTCGAAATGACAAGGCTGCGGAGTTGAACATTGGTAGGCTTAAACACAAAAATTAGGTCTGCTGTTTAATGACGGTTAGAAAATGAAATATATATATATCATTTTACTAACTGTCCAGCATACATTTGAATTGCTTTCTTTGCAGAACTTCCAGGCAAGCGCAACGAGATAATTTATGCTTGCTGCCCAGAGCCTTACGTGGACATCACCTTTTACATTCACATCAGGCGGAGGACCCTCTACTATGGATTCAATCTAATCATTCCATGTGTTCTCATCTCTTCGATGGCACTACTGGGATTCACTCTTCCTCCAGACTCAGGAGAGAAGCTCACACTTGGTAATTATCTCTTCAATTCATTTTCTGTATTTAAATGCAACTTCTTTTTCTCCTTTTATAGCTTTCAAATCGTTAGTGAACTGCAGATCGCTTAAAACATACATTAGAATCAATACCTCACTTGTCTATATAGCAATGTCAGACGAGTAAACATGAATCAGTTAGAATTTTATATATATATATATATATATATATATATATATATATATATATATATATATATATATACCTCAAGGGCAAGAAATACCTCTTTCAATATATATATACACTGAAAAGCCATTCCATTATGGCCACCCTGCTAATAACATGTAGGACCACCTTTAACCCTCAAAACTGCTAGCACCCTCAGTGGCATTGATTCTACAAGGTGCTGATAGGTAGTCTGAGGTATCTGGTACCAAGCGCTCACCCACTGGTCCTGCAATTCCCTCACACTGCGAGGGGGTAACGTGGCAGTACGAATTTGGTTTTCCAAGTAGGACCACAAATGCTCTATTGTATTAAGGTCAGGTGAATTTGGGGACCAAGATATGACTTGAACGACGCTGGAATGTTCCTCGAACCAATCCATGACGATTCAACCCTTATGACATGGTGCATTATCTTGCTGGTAAACACCATCCCCCGCTGGAAAAACTGTTGCCATGAATGGGTGAACCTGGTCTGCAACTATGTTCAAGTAGCTTACAGACGTCAGCGATTGTTCTATGAGGATTATGGGTCCTAATGTGCCCCATGAAAACATTGTTCCTGGGCAAGAAACCATGAAAACCTGGGCGAGCCTTTTGTTGTAGATGGAGTGTGGTCATAATGTAATGGCTCTTCGGTATATATATATATACATATACATGTAGATATATGCATATTTGAAAAACAAATTAATTTGTTGCAAACAGAAAATCCTTAAAGAATAAAAGTAGAATTAAAATGCATGGATTCTAAATTAATTTTAGAATGTTTTAATTTCGAAAGAGGAAAAAAAAAGATTTAAAGACAGCATCAAAATAGGGAGATGGAGCTTATCTTCGAACGATAATCAATAAAATTTTTTTTAAATAATAAATACAAAAAGGCTTGATTTGTATTGTCCCGGACGTTAAAAGATAAATTCGCAATCACTTTTTTGTTCTTATGAGAATGTGACTTACACCACCCTCGAAAGAATCTCGACTGCAAGCTTCGTTAGGCGAAATCGATGACTGAAAAATAAATGATGCATAGCTGGCGGCTGAGGGAGATGATAAGACTTGTTATACCTGTCATACTTGGTGGCTGTGAATGGTGTAAACTATGACTTTAATAATTTACTATTTTTTTTAAAAATTGACGCTGTTCTCTAATTTGTCAGATGACGAAGTGAGTCGTCCAGAAGATGAACGAAAAGTTTGCCGTTGATCGTTCTTTTATGTCTTGAGAAAAATTCTGAGATCGAATTGAATACCCCCAGCACATCATTGGTATCGATCTCAAAATATCATTGGATGGGAGATAAATTCAATAACTCCGATTCCAGATAATTAGAGTAGGAAACTGAAGTGGAGTGGGAATATAATAACTGAGTGATATAAAATGGGGAAAAAAATGTTTTTTTTTTATTCCTGTTTTGATTTGGAAAAAAACATTTAGAAAGTCATTTAATACTTATGAAATCATTTTTTTATAATTTTCAACTTTACAGACTTAAATATTTAACTAGTTTTCGTGATCAAGCTTTTTATTTTTCAACTTCTCAAACTTGAATAATTATCAATACAGATTTCACAGAAAATTCCAAATTAAAAATTTAATGAACGTCTTTCTATTGTTAACTACTATTGATAACTAACTGCTATTAACTAACTGCTATTAACTATTGTTAACTAATAGAATGACGTAAAATGTAATTAACGTCATTCTATAGTTAGTTTTTGTCAATAACATCAATGGAATAAGATTATAATGCATTAACATTATGGATTCTCATAAAACTAATGTTCTATTTTTTTATTTTTAACTGTACAATTGTCTTATTATAACTATATAATAACTAATAGAATGACGTAAAATGTAATTAACGTCATTCTATAGTTATTTTTTGTCAGTAACATCAATGGAATAAGATTATAATGCATTAACATTATGGTATTCTCATAAGACTAAAGTTTAATTTTTTATTTTTAACTGTACAATTGTCTTATTATAACTATATAATAACTAATAGAATGACGTAAAATGTAATTAACGTCATTCTATAGTTAGTTTTTGTCAATAACATCAATGTAATAAGATTATAATGCATTAAAATTATGGTATTCTCATGAAACTAAAGTTTCATTTTTTATTTTTAACTGTACAATCGTCTTATTATAACTATATAATATAATAAATAATAGAAGGACGTAAAATGTCATTAACGTCATTCTATAGTTATTTTTTGTCAGTAACATCAATGGAATAACATTATAATGCATTAACATTATGGTATTCTCATAAGACTAAAGTTTCATTTTTTATTTTTAACTGTACAATTGTCTTATTATAACTATATAATAACTAATAGAATGACGTAAAATGTAATTAACGTCATTCTATAGTTAGTTTTTGTCAATAACATCAATGTAATAAGATTATAATGCATTAAAATTATGGTATTCTCATAAAACTAAAGTTTTATTTTTAATTCTTAAATTGAAGTTCGTAGTATGGGAGTTGGAATTTAGTTGAAATTAAATTTAATTAGTTTTTCTACAGTTTTAAAGAAGTCTTAAATACCTACCTTGTTTCTTTGAAGAAGTTTCTTTTATAAATTAATAAAAAATATTCAAATTCTTATAGAAACATTAAAACTAATTTTAGTTTATATTTTTGAGTATCTATTTTGTTTTCTCTTAGTTTATTATTGTTTATTTTTAATATTTTAATAGTTTGTAAAGTCGAAATTAAACAAGGCGATAAAGTGTAATAAAAAAGGATATTCATTGAAAAATGTTCAAAAAAGTAACAAAAAATGCTAATTTTGAGAAAACGAGAGATACAAAAGTAGATCGAGCTGATTTTTGCCTCACATATCAAATATTAATCCAAAACCATCACAATTCAATTTTTTTTCTCTTTTTCTTTTAAATAAATAAATACCTTTCGAACGAAACATTCTTCCCCCTCTTCATTTTACATGATTTTTCATGAAACCTCAATAATGGAAAAAAAATAAGTACACATTTATAACAATTTTATTATTGTTTTTGTGTCTGTAACGAGAATAATGCAATCAAAAAGTTTGACTACTCACCAACCAGCCGAAGAACATAAATTTCTATTAAAACTCCAGGCCTTATAACAATTCAAGTCTGGCTCTACACCTGACCCCCTACAAGAAAAAATTATTGGTAATTTTAAATAAAATTCCTTTAAAGTCAATTGTAATCACTGCCCGGCTGGCTAGAGTGCTTAAATTTTAACTTCAGCTCCGTGAGGAATAACTATGCAAGTCTTTATTTAAAATAAGATTCCTTCGGCCTGTTAACGTCATGTTGCAGGACATTTATCATCAATTAAAACTCTAATTGTCTGCAAATATTTTAAATCTCTACTGTAACTATATGCTGAATAGCAATGCAAGTTCCAATCCTTTCCCAGAAATCAGAATTTTTCGACCTAAAAGTAATCGCGATGTTACTGAAAGTTTATTATTAATAAAAATTAATTATCCGAAATTCTTTTGACATTTCTATTGGAGCTCCGTGCTTGATAACAGAGCAAGTTTCAATCTTTTCCTGGTGTTTGGTGTTGAATTACCGTTTGGCGAGATTGTATGTCGCCAGCCAGCTTTCATCATAATATAACCCTTTGATCTACTTACTCACTCTTGTTCTTGTTGATTGAATTGTTAAGAGCGTATGGTCGCTCTCTAATGTAAGTTCACGCGTGAACTAATCTATTACCTTTGTTAAATAAATATTTGTTAATTATTACATACAGTCCGCATTACCTTCAATTTTAACTATTGAGCTATCACGGGACCGTACACCTGGAAATCGGAACTTATCGGCATATAATCGTCATTTTACAGGGAATTTATCGTCAGTTAAATGTCTAATTGTCCATAAAAATTTTAAATCTCTATCAGAGATGTATGTGGGATAAAAATGCAAGTTTCAATCATTTTCTGGAAATCGGAACTTATCGGCATATATTCGTCATATTACAGGAAAATTATCATCAATTAAAAATCCTATTGTCCGTAAATATTTTAAATCCTTACTCGGGTTCAGTGACGGAAGACAATACAACATCAATAATTTTTAAAGAGCAGAATTTATATCACTATTTCATTGAGAAATAAAATTTTTCATTAATTAATATTTGAACCAGTTTTTTAATAGCTAGAATTCAAAACATTTCTGTTTAGCTTCGTAATGCTCTTGTGTCTGATGTTGACATAAGTAGCCATAAACGTTACATGTGTTGTTTTTGAAATGGTGAAAGCAAAATTTACGGACATATGCAATTTAAACCAATTAAAAGCTCAGACAAACAGACAGAAAATTAAAAACTCATGAATTATAGTACAGTAGGGAACCGATTATCCGGAACGATCGGGACCATCGCTATTCCGGATAACTGATTTTTCCGGTTTTCTGAATCATTACAAAAAGCCGTTTTTTTATTGTTAAACCCAACTAAAAAAAATATTTGGAAATAATCTTAAAAAGAAGAAAAAACGAAGTAATACACTAATGATTATTTCCAAAATGATAGTGAGGTAAACATCTTTCCAAAAAGAAAGAAAATTCCTAAAATCTTATGAGAAAAAAAAAAAAAATTTTAAATGGCGGGAAAATTTACGAATTTCGTTCCGGTTTTTTGGTTTTCCGGTTTTCTGATTTCCGGATAACGGGTTCTGTACTGTATAAAAGAAATTTTCAAAGCCTACGATTCTTAGAAACTGAAAAGGACAATTAAGGACAAATGAGGAGCAAATGAAAAAGAAGAAAAAAATATATTTGTTAGATGTTCATCAGTTCGCGTAGGTCACTTAATACACAGGAGTGAGAAACTGAGAGAATTTGCAGACTGGGTCGATTATCTCTAGAACTACTGGACCGATTTTAATGAAATTTGATGCGTACATTCATTGATACAATACAAAACAAATAACCATTCAACAATCGTAATACACACGCATGATCATGCGTTGACACTCGTTGGAATCGAAAGTATTGAAACAGCGGTTGCAGAATAAACAAAAAAAAAATGGGTTATTAGGGGCTATGTATCCCTCTTACAGATATACAAGTGTTACGCACTATCATGCGTGTGTGTTACAAGTGTTGAATGATTATTTGTTTCGTATTGTATCAATGTATGTACATAGGGTATACTAACCAGTGAAGGAACATTTAAGCTTCGCTTGCCTTTTAAAAAATCATATTAATTTAGAAATTCGTAATTTTATTTAAATGACAGTGTCAACATATTTGTTACTCATTGCAAATTACGTAATAAAATTGTAGAGAACTTACATAATATAGATTTAAAGTTTTGAAGGTTCAAATAACAAGTAGTAAGAAGACCAAGTGATGGAACAGCTCTAACCAGTGAATGAACACCCAGTAAAGGAACACTTAATTTTGGTTACTCTTTATGAATTTATAAGCCATACAAATATTTAAAAATAAGCCTATTCTTGAAATTATAACATATAAATACTTGGAAAATGTTAACTTTTTTTGTAATCATGAATTGAAAATTAAAGTGTCAACTTATTAACATATACTGTTCATTCACTGGGAATTTCTATGCCCAGTAAAGGAACATGCCTGTTCCCTCACTGGTTAGAAGTTGTTTTTCGTATTTTTAACATACTTTTGATGCGGAACGTCACTAATGGTACAAGAAAATTAAAGTTTATCTTTTATTTTCATTAACTTAGAAAAAAACCTAGTAAAGGAACACTTGTTCCTTCACTGGTTTTTCATCGTTTGGTGATCCAGTGAATAATCACCCCCTTATCTCAGTACTTTATTATGCTATGATGCTTAAAAAAATAAAACGTAACTTCAATAACTATATTTTGAATTCTCTTCTTCACAGTGAGAAAAATAAAACTATTACATGCAATTAATTCCACTTCAAACATATAAATACAAACACTCACCTTATAATTTTTTCAAAGAAACAAGGCGTTGCAGAGATAATAACAAATTCGAAAAATTTTCCAGAGAAGTCTATTTGACCAGGTAATACAAAACATCGCTAGATGACTTCCAATTGTTTGGCAGTAAGCTATTGTTACCAATCAATCTAAAGAAAAACTTTCAAATTCTTATTTTTAATCAATATATATGAAATGTTCCTTCACTGGGTAGTGTTCCTTCACTGGTTAGTTTACCCTATCATATTTCATTAAAATCGGTCCTGTAGTTCTAGAGATAATCGACCCAGTCTGCTAATTCTCTTAATTTCTTCTTAATTTCTTACATCAGTGCAATTTGAAAATTCGTACCATGTTATTCAAAAGAGAGGAGCGTTGCTTTTATCATTTTGGAAAAAATAAAAAAAAATTCTCATTTATATTTTTTGTTTCTGGCATCTGGCAAAGTAATTTGTAACTAATTTATTCATAATCTACTTATATTTTCTTTAAAACAAATATCCCAAATAGTAACTCTCTGTGGAAAAGGATTAAGAACTTAAACTGATAAGACTTGTGGTTTCACTTATTGTTTCAATTTTTAAAAAAAAAATTATGTCATAGTCTGTTATTTTTAATCCCATTCAGACAACATGTTATGACATGAACACCTGATGATAGTTGTGTCCCAGAAAAATGATAATCTTGAATCAAGAAAAAATATATTTATTCATGAATTATACTTTTAAATTTGTTTATCTAAAGTTGAAAGGTGTATTTATTTTAAAACTCAATTCTTTGAGGTCGACAAAGGATGAAATTTGTAGGGGGAAAAAAGGAAAACAAGTTGATAGCTTACAAATCAATTGATCACTATTTAATTAATTACTATTTAATTAATTGATTACTATTTAATTAAATGAATACTATTATTAATCAGTGGAGCTATTAAAAAAGGAAAAGCAGTGGAATGAAACCAGGAGGCAATAAATGAAGCAAAAGTCAATAAATGTCTTGAAGGCTAGTTTTACAGCATTCTCAATAAAATTGTTTTCTAGGGTGCGTAGCCAAATTTTTCAACAAAAATAAGCACCTTTAAAGTACTTTTAAGCACTCAAAAACATTAATAAGCACTATATACATTAACAAAATGCAAAATAATTTTCAAATACTTTACAAGATCATGATAAAATAACTAGTTTCTGACAAAGAACTCTTTTCTCGATTATGCAGGGTGTTTATAAAGTCCCGGACCCATTTTGGTGTTTAATAACTCATAAAATAATAAAGATAGATTAAAATTAATAACATAAATGGTTAGATAGACTCAAAAAGTTTCATGACCCTTTTCAATGAACTTCCATGTGTGCCCCCTTCGTCACACGGAGAATATCAAGTCGATAGTCAATTTCACGCCAGGTAGCGGCAAGCATGTCGGCATCCACAGAGGCTATTGCGGTTGTAGTTCTGGCTTTTAGGTCATCAATGTTCGACACGATCCTCCTGCAAACATTGTCCTTTATAAATCCCCAAAGAAAAAAGTCCAGCGGCGTTATATCAGGTGACTGAGTCATTAGGCCTTTCTTTTTTACAGAAAAGACGGTCTCATCAGTCGTATACTCAGATATGTTGGAAAACTTCGTATTTCCACAACTAGAAGAGCTTCAGCCACATGTCTTTTTGCAACAAGATAGTGCACCACCTCATTGGGGTATCATCGTTCGTAGGTCTTTGAATTACCATTTTCCAGGAAGATGGATTGGGCGAGGAGGTCCAATTCCTTGGCCACCCAGGTCACCTGATATAACGCCGCTGGACTTTTTTCTTTGGGGATTTATAAAGGACAATGTTTGCAGGAGGATCGTGTCGAACATTGGTGACCTAAAAGCCAGAACTACAACCGCAATAGCCTCTGTGGATGCCGACATGCTTGCCGCTACCTGGCGTGAAATTGACTATCGACTTGATATTCTCCGTGTGACGAAGGGGGCACACATGGAAGTTCATTGAAAAGGGTCATGAAACTTTTTGAGTCTATCTAACCATTTATGTTATTAATTTTAATCTATCTTTATTATTTTATGAGTTATTAAACACCAAAATGGGTCCGGGACTTTATAAACACCCTGTATTAGCCACCCTAAAAAGATAGAGAAATTTTTCGGTTCGATTTCAGAGGGAGGAAAATGAAGCCTGAAATTGAGATTATCTTGCAAAATGCAGCACATGATAGTGCAAGAATAATTCCCACTGAATCCAGCTCAGTATATGCACATGCGGATCTGCAAGTATTTCATCAAACATGTAAAATGATTGGCGCTTTCATACGCTACGAAGCGATGGTATGCCGAAATGCATTGTATTTGAATGATTTGTGAAAACGTTGAATAGAACAAGTGGAAACCACGTTTTTGCATAATGCGTGGCGAAAATCGGGAAGGAAAAAAAATCTCATTTCCGAAAAGGGAAAATTAAGCACTTTTTAAAAACACCCAATAACAAAAAGCACCTTTAAGGGCTTTTAAAAAACGAAAATCGAAATTAAGCACCTTGAAGCACTTTTTAAAAACGCTACGGACCCTGTTTTCCCGTTGAAAAAGTCATTTCGTCCCTGTTTTCCCGTGAAAAGTTTCAGAAGTAGTGCTATTTTAGTGAAGGCTCAAGTCTAGTGAGTATGAAGGCCTTCATGATGAAGAAGACCCAATTCATATAATTATGCTGCAGTAGTTTATCCAAAATATGGCCTAAGACATCACTGGTGTAAGAAATAAAGAGAATTTTCAGACTGGATCGATTATCTTTAGAACTACTGAACCCATTTTAATGAAATTTGATCTGTTTGCATCCTTTTTTTTAATATTTTTACTGCGATGACCAGTGACAGTGTGGCTCATTTTATAGGCTAAAGTTTCGTATATGAATTTGGTAAACTAATTTCACTCTACCTGCAACGTTGCAACACTGGAATCAAAATACAATATCAATGTTTCGTGCTGTTTGTGATGCCGTAGTTACGCGTAAGAACTTCATGACTAGCACAAATTTCCGTTATTTCGAATTTTAAAAAAAAACTCATTTAAAAAAATATTTTGAATACTTTTAAAGAGTTCGCAACGTTTTCTTTAAGTAATCAAAATGAGTAATCTCCCCTCCCCTTCAAAAAAACAAAAAAAAAAAAAAAAAAATGATCGAAGGTAAAATTTTGTAATAAAATAATATAAAATTATTTAGTATAATATTATATAATTATAAATATATATTACATAAAAATATTGTGTTTACAATCATGTAATTATATACTTAATATCTAAAATTTAACAAAATATTATTTTAAAAAAATGTCTAACAAAAATCTGAGTCCATTATTATCAACTGATAAAAGTCAGGGTTAAGAAATAAGCAAAAATATGAAAGGAAGTACTGGTCAAATACGCATAACTTTAATTTTTTTTGTACCTCTTTACAATTTATGATAGTAATTGTTGTCTTAAATAAACTCAAATAAGTTTTATATGAAACAAAATCCACCTCAAAATGTTTATAGCTTTGCAATTTATGAAGAAACTAAGCTAAAGAGAATACTTTTAAAGTGTATCGCAAATATTTGGAGTCAAATCCTGAAATAAATATTCATACGCCGGGTTGGGCTAAAAAATGCTCAAGGTTGAGAATAATAGAAGGGGACATTTATAAAATGTAGGTTTTTGAAAATGCAAGGGGCATACTAACGTTATTAGTCGAGTTATTAAATTTTATAGTTATGTTTTTTAACTAACACTGATTAAGTTATTAAGAAGGAATCGTTGAAAAGACATGCGTTTAATAGTAAGCCTCATACAATTTATCAGAATCATTGAAAAGAGGTTACATTATAAGAGTATTTTATTGAATAACTAGGAGGCTTCGCCCCCTGCTCGCTGGCGCTCGCGAACCCCCGAAACTGCTTACGCAGTTCATATCGGATTGCTTCGCAATCCGATGCTCGCTCATTGGATACGTTCTTAACGTCTAGCTTTTGTATACTTTTTTGAACACTGAAGTTCCGAAAACTTTTCACTGTAGAAAATTCTAAACCTGTGCATTTCAATATTAATTTGAAATTGCAAACAGTTCACGTATTTTTCTTAAACACACTGTTCTAAATTTCAGTTGTTGAGAAAAGTAACTGTTGTAAGTTTTGTTTTAAAGTCTTTTCCCCCAGAGGGCTAAAACCATGTGTTGTAAAACAATATGAAATAGTACTGAACGCCGGATGTAAAGCATCGGCTTCGATAAAGATAATTTTGTGAGAATTTTTTTGATAATTCGGTGAGAATTCACCCGATTAGCCATATGATGCTCACTACGCGCTCTTGCGCGCCTAAGCCTATCAATTAAAACGTATTGGCGTTTTATATAATATAGATTAGTCATATGATGCTCACTACGTGCTCTTGCGCTCCGAAGCCTATCAATTAAAAATGAAAACTGTTGCCAACGCGAGAAAAGAAATATCATCGGTTTTATTGATACATACGTACGTATTAGCGTTTTATATAATAAGAAGATATTAAAATAACTTTTTAAAATCAATTCCTTCTTAGGTCAACTAAGAAAGATCTCATTTTAGTTACTTTTTATTAAATAATTAATACATTTTCTCCCATATCAAACTAAAATTAATGAATTAAATTTAGTTAATGAATTAATATTTGAAAAAACTGTATTAACATCAAGTATTATCCACTACAAGTTTAAAGAAATGTATTTGAACTTGAGTGGATGAATTAAAAATATTTTATGAACGATTGAAAATTTGAACTAGATAATAGGGAGAGTGCGAACTGATAGTAGGAACTGAAAAAAAAATCTCAATTTTAAAAACTATGTTTAAATCTCAATACCGTTGAAAATAGAACCACGTGGAGTTAAAAATCGTCACGAACAGAGTTGATCAAAATGTGCTAGCTCAAATGCATCGCTTTAAAATTTCCCGTCCAAAACAATGTTGTATTTAAAAAAAGTTAAGATTTTAAAAACTTTATGGAAATTCGTGGGTATAACAAAACTGCGTAGGTTTATGGGTATACAGTGCTTAAAGAAGTGATTTTTCAAATGAAGGATACGAAGCTCACCGAACGAAGTAATATCGTATTAAAACATTGAGATTTTAAAAACCAAGTAAAAATCCGTTTTAGTAACATTCCAAGCGTTTACTAATTAAGTAGTGCATTATTTTCTAAACTTATGACTTTTGTGTACCCTTTCTAAATTTTCCGTAACGCTGTGTACCACTAATAAAAAATTAATGTATTTTTTACTATAAAGAAATAGTATAAAAGTTGAAATTCACAACTGGCTGCTGACATCACTAATTATTAACTGTTAACTCTGCAAAAAATAGTCAATGGAAAAATACGTAAAATTTCAAGCCAGTAGTTGTTGAAGATGCGCAGCTGTGACGTCACTGACTGAAATCAGAAGCTCGGAGCGGACCGAATCTCTTCAAAGCGTTTGCGGATATATAATGGGGTATTAAAATATCAAGATTTTAAAAACCATGTGGAAATTGTAACAATAATTTCCAATATATCGATTGTAAACCACGTAGATTTTTGGGGATTTTTATTGCTCATTTTAAAGTACTGCGTATCCGCATTTGCGGTTTTTGGCAACAATAATAATCAAAAACGCTATTGTCATTTTTAAAAAAATGGGTAAAATTTAGAATTCATCGGAAAATTAAAGAAAATTGACTTTACTCATTATTATGTAAAGTATTATCAGTTCATTTAAGAGTAATTTCACAAATTAAGCGAACTAATAATTGAATTTTTAATAAAAACTTATTACAGAACTGTTAAAATTTCATAAAAAAATAATTTTTCATTTCTAAATTCAGTTTTTTATTAAATCGCGTGTACTCTTGTGTCTAATAGTTTATTTATATATATATATATATATATATATATATATATATATATATATATATATATATATATATATATATATATATATATATATCGTTTACTAATTCATCCCCAGTGATTCTGCCACACGGAATCAGTAAAGCATTTTAATTATAATATTCAAAATAAAAAAAACTCTTCTGCTCCGTTATTTTGAATGCAAATTTTATTACTTTTTTTCAATGAAAAATAAATATTTGGAAATGAAAAGGTTTTACAGTTTTCATAAGTTAGAGATACTTTTTTAATAATTACTTATACAACTTTAGTTATATATTGTAATAATGAAATCAATAAAAACATTAAAGAGAATTTATAACAAATAGTGATTAGTTTAAAATATATAATATTTAAAGGTAGAATTCAAAATTATTCCAAAGTTGCTTTGTATCTGATTTTATTATGGACTAGAGCAGGGATGGGCAAACTACGGCCCGCGGGCCAACTGTGGCCCGCCGGAAGATTTTATCTGGTCCGCGGACAAAATTTTAACTTTTTACTTTCTCTATTTTTGTTCTACAAAACATAAATTAATTAAAATAGTTAGTATTAACAGTTTCAATTGATAAAATGTTGAAAGCAAAAGTCCCTTATAGAATAGCCGTAGATTAGCTCCAATTAGTATTTGTCTTTCTCGAGGAGCAGACATATGGAATCTAATATAGGTGAATTGTACTTCACATGAGGCTTACTACGCATTTTAAGTTCCAACGAGCGGATTTTTCTTCCGGCGTGAGTTCTAACATAATTTACAGCGTATGGAAAGGCTGCACACATACAACGTCATTGTAAATAATGGTGAAATTATTAAATGTATGAAATGGCTACTGCCTTTTTGAGTTATTTGTAAACATTTTTAATCCCAAAATGGCAACCAAAAAATGCAAAGTTGATGTAAAGTGCCATGCGTTCAATGATGAATTGACTTTATTTTATTTCAGAAGTTAGAATTTTTATTTTAGAAGTTCTTACTCGGCCCACCAAATTTTTTTTCTCCAGATTTTTGGTCCACGACCAAAAAAGTTTGCCCATCCCTGGACTAGAGCATCGTATTTGCAAAACATATGACTGATTAAACAATATTCCCAACATTTTAATAAACATATAAATTAAGTTAGTTTATCACAAAGATAGTTTCTATAATTAAGTCACATCTCCAGATATTTGAAATTCAATGCGTTGTATAACGCATAGGATTAATTTGTTTTGATATTTTGGTAGCTTTCAGTGAATGAATAAAGTTATCTCATTGGTTTCTATTGTTAATTCATTAGTGTCTATTATGAAGTAACTTTTCTAAATGTTAAAATTTAATATGTTGTCTAACTTAATTTGTTTTGTTATTTTGATAGCGTTGAATGATTTGAATAAAATCGAGAAGATCCGTCAGATTAAATTTTGGTAATAGGCAAGCTTTTATTTAAACAGTTGCAATCAATGTTAAACCTTTCCAGAAATCATGTATGACCTTGTGTCAACCTTGTCTCGGAATTTTCTTTTTATTGTCACAAAAATGTTTGCACTAAAAACCTTTTTTCAATGAAGGAAAAATGTTGCAGTTTCAAACCTTTCATCCTAAAAGGTTTGAAAATTATTTTGTAAATATTTTTTTTAAATGTATTGTCACTTAGGTCCATAATGACGTTTTAGTTGACGTCACACTAGCGATGACGTCACAACTGCATTGTGTGAACACTTTGCACACTTTGTGCACACTTTGCGAAAAGAAACTTTATAATAATGACCTAGATTTAAGATTATTTTCGTCTTGAGACTAGCTTTATTCAAGGAATGTTTTTTTTTTCACCCTTGAAACCCTAAATCGACCTCGATTTAAGGTTTTTATATAGAAGGTTGTTTTCCAAGGTTTGGGATGAGGGTAATGTGCGTAGAATGGAGCAGATTGTCAAAGATCTCGTTTTAAGGTTAGAAGGTTTACACGTAAATCGCATCACAATCCTTTTTAGGTTTACATTAAAAGGTTTTTGCTGAGTTAAAATAAACCTTATTTTGCGTCATTATTTGTTAAAATAAACCATATTCTGAGTTGGTTCAAATAATTTATTCTTTTTACTCTCATGTATTTTACTAAGAATTATCTCGAACAGGGCTCGAAAAACCGCCCGTCCTCGGCGGTCAAAAATCAGAGATGGGCATTTGTCATTCAGAATAATGAATAAAGAATGATGAATAATTATTCAAAATCTGAATAATGAATGATGAATAAAGATTTATTCATTAGCCAGAAATATTTTGAATAAAGAATAAATCATTCATTATTCCTTATTCAGTATCTTTTATTCATTAGTCAACAATAACTGAATAATTTCACTGGTCAACAAAAATGGGCACGGAATACTCTAATTGACTACGATTATGACAACTACAAATAAAGCGTTAATCCTTTTCAAGTATATTTATATAATGTTTGAGAAAATTTACTTTTGTCTAACATAATGCATACTTTTGAGAAATGGTTACCCGGCAAAAAAGGGTTTAATTTTTTAAATTAAAATTTTATTTAAAACTTTGAAATAATATTATCGTTTGCTTTCAAAAACTATAAAAAATTGCGTTTTATAGATTTTAGAACAAAATTTCAAAATGAACTTAAGTAACTAAACTGTTATAAACCTACTTTTTAGCACAACTAAGTATGTTACGCTGGAGTAAGTTAAAATAACATAAAAATAAATAGTCATACTTGTCTTAGTTTTATAGTTTAATTCCTAAAATAAGACGTTTAAGAGCAAACGATGTTTTGCATCTCGTTATAGACAAAGACATATCGATTGCATTTTTTGCTGGTTATTCAAATTTTATTCAGAAAAATGAGTCATGACTAATGAGTTTATTCATCAATCATTATTCAAAAATTTTTATACATTTGCATAATGAACGATGAATAATGACTAAATTTTCATATAAATAATCATTCAGAATAAATTTAGTCATGAATAAAATTTTCGTGAATGATGCCCATCACTGTCAAAAATTTCCAGCAGACAACGAATTTCTCGAATCAGACGTCCGTGCGGACGGTCATTTTCCCGTTAATGTTCGATACACTTTCAATTTTTGTTATCTTACAAAAATCTAAATGAGCGCCTCACTTCTAAAATGACCCTCTAATCTAGAAATCCCGTACAGCAACGTACTGCGCATGGTGGAATGATGTTTTTTTAGTCTGAGAGTACTGCAGCAGTTGAAAGGGACTTTTCAGCAATGAACTTACAAAAAAACACATTACGTAAGCGTTAAACGCAATTATGAACATCCAACTAAATGGAAAACCCCTTTCAGATTTCTGTGCAGAAATCTCTGTAAATCATAGGCTTGATTGTGGAACTGGCAAACGTCCTATTTGATTCATTTAAAAAACGCATGTACCCTCGGAGAAATTGACATTCCAGCTAAATTGACCTTTGTCATTTAAATTATTTCATAAAAGAAATAAATTATTTCGTAAAAGAAATACTAGATTTTACTATTAGTAGAGCCCGGATTTTGATGACCTAAAAAATCTCAACTAATGCCCTTAAAATGTGGAAAAAATGCCCTTAAAAAGAGCCAAAAATGCCCTTAAAAATGCAAAAATTGCGCAAAAAATGCCTTAAATAAAGTAAAAATATTGAATTGGAAAAATATTTTGGTCTTTAAAATTATTATGAGTCATTTAAAAATATAAAGCGATGCAATACTTGTTCTACATTCATTAATGTTTGAAAAATATGTTTTATATCCTAAAATAACAAAAAAAGGAAAATAGATTGACACCAAAATATTTTTATTTTGTATAGAAACTTTAATGGATATAACAACTTCCATCTCATAATATTACTAAATATCAGAATTACATTGGATTATTGAATGTTTTTTGATAATTTGAAATGTAAACGAGCGTCTCTTGTCTGAAAGTAAATTTTCATTCCTGCAGAAGCTTCTTTCAACGTCTACTGATGTTATAGGTGCGTACTTGAAAAAGACGGTCTCTCTTACTTACAATTTTTCTTCAATTTGAGAAGATTTTGCTTCACCTGTTAATATTTTTTAGATTTTCTTCATTGTTTGGAAGCCAGTGTAATAATGAAAATTGATAAAAAATAGTAAAAATTGGAAAAAAATTAACAAAAAATTTTAAAAAATGCATTAAAATGCAAAATATGCCCCAAAATTTAAAGAAAAATGCCCGATAAATCTAAAAACATGCTCTAAAAGACAAAAAATGTCCAAAAATGCAAAAAATGCAAGAAAATGCAAATGTCATCAAAATCCGGGCCTTAACTATTAGTAACCTAGTATTTCTTTTATTACTGTATAATGTAATCCTAGTAACTACTAATTCATTGTGTAATTTATATAAATGATAGTAATAAATAAGAGAAAATTATGTTTTTATTTATTTAGAAGCGACGGGTTAGTTTCAAAGGAGGACGGGTACATTATTGGACAAGCCGCCCTCGGGGACGGGTGAAATTTCTGAGTTTTTTCGAGCCCTGATCTCGAATATTTAAATTGTGTATTTCATCTTTAAAGATGTTTTATTCATCTGAGAGGAAAACCCCAACTTAGATATATAAAAAAAGAAGTTCAAAATGTAAGTAACCATTTGTGGATCAAGTAAAAATACTATTTTCTATGTTGTTTTTGTAGGTGTGACTATTCTGCTGTCTCTGACAGTCTTCCTTTTGTTGGTCGCAGAGACGATGCCCCCCACCTCCGATGCTGTGCCTTTGATAGGTATCTCTTTCTTTTATCTCTTTCTTTCGATTGGAAAGAAGAAAATATTCTTTTTGGGGGGACATTGCTTCTATTTCAGGTGCTTTTTTTTAAATATATTTCATCACATTTGAAATAGATTTTATTTTTGCGCAGAAAACTGTAGAAATCAATTCACGTTACCCTTCACCAAGAATTTCCTGGAAACGAAAGAAGAAAAAGAGTCTGTTTTCGCGTGAATAATATTTTTGTTTTTCAGTAGCACGAGCTATTTGTTCTCCATTGGCAAAGTGGGTGTTGTTATGGGTTTGATGGCTTGCGCACCTTATTTGGACGTCATCACACTTTTCAACTATGTTCAAGAGTAATAGTAAACAGTGCTCATGCTTTGCTATGGCGACCGCTGCTGTTTGACAATTTTTTTAAAATTCATTTTTTCACTTTTAATTTTGTTATGCATTAAGTTGATGGGTTTATTTTTGAGATATGGGACCAGAAAGATACTTCTTGAGTTGTGTATAAAACAAAATTTCATCATTTGAACGATATTTTTTCGTTTTTATTGTTTTATTTAAGAATCATAAATTATTACCTACAGCTCAAACTGGATCGTTTTCAATACTAATTTAGGTTAATATCACAAATAAAGAGTGCAAAAAAATTAAACAACAACCATTTTGCCAATGGGTTCACTCCAGGAGCGTTAGTCCTAGAGTGAAGAGATGCTACCAGCAGACGTCCTCAGAATATGTGGCGGGGGGAGTTCTTACCGTAGACAAACTGCATTCTTCTCTGTACACTTACCCCGTTTAAAAGGGAATTGGGGATCATTTCAGTGGGTGAACTGAATTTCTTCTAGACAGGCAAGTGAGGTTTCCGATCTATTATTTTACGCTGACTCATAATTTAGATGTCATCATGGTAAAAGGAAAAAAAGTACATTTTTGTACTTGTACCTCTTCACGCATTGCTATCAAAACGATTGATGCATTGTATTTATGTATTTTTCCGCTAAATCGAATAAAACTACACACATTTTAATAGAGGACATACTTTGCAAGGGATTTTATGTATTTAAAATACTTCTTTAGATACGCCCACGTTGAATTGCTATCTGGGCATGTAAGGTCTATTTTCTGGTGTCATTTTTTTAAGCGGAATTAAATTAGAAATAAATTATGCAAATAATTATTCAACAGTTGTTATACTGTTCTACTCGTTGGAGTCGGAAGTTATGAAACAGCGGTTGCAGAATAAACAACAAAAAAAAATTGTTAATGGGTCCCCTCTCACAGCTAGCTATACAGGGCTTGCAGCGTAATTTCATACTTGAAATAAGGCAGTTTATCATTTCCTAAGGCAATTGGCCTGCATTGTCCTCTGGCAATTTCATACCCCCCCCGATTCCAGCGAGTGTAACGCACGATCTTGAGGTGTGTATTACAATTGTTGAATGGTTATTTGTTTTGTATTGTATCAATGCATGTACAAATCATATTTCATTAAAATCGATCCAGTAATTCTAGAGATAAACAACCGAATCTGCAAATTCTCTCAATTTCTTACACCAGTGTAATCGCGTCTGTTTCATTGACGGATTCGTTGGCTATTCGAAAACCGAATAAGAGGATGATAAAATTATCGAGTCTCTCACAAAAATCAACCATTGTTTTTTTTATCGATAATTTTCCTGATAAAAATAACGACACAATAACGGATTGTCCCTTAAAACTCAATTAGTATTATCTAATGATCAACTTTGCTTCGGCAAAAAAAAAAATTTAAAAAAAATATATATGTCTTTAAAAAATCACCACGTTTTTATGAGAGTTTACGAAGCATGACGATAACAAATGAATGGATTCATGCTTTTCAAAATAAGATTAAAACAACAAGACAGTCAAAAAAAAATAATATAAAAATTAACAGTCGACCGGTCCATTCCTTGCTGGTTAACAGCATTTGCAATAGGAATGAAGATCCGGTTTAACCTGGTTGGTAGGGCATTGGACTCATGTCTGAGTGGTCGTGAGTTCGATCCCCGAGTGGCGAAGTGTACGAAATGGTGACTAGTGCAACCTAATTCTATCAGGGATGCAAAGTCCACCAAGTTCCCATAACAAATCAATGCCTCTGGGGGTACTGGGTGCAAGATTGATCATGCTCTGGCTCATGTCAAAATTACGATCTGCGGATGGATCGATGATGTGTGAACCTTTCTATAAAACGTGAGGTGACGTATGTATGTTGCCACCGGTTAATCCTCTGGGATGTTTCGCAGACAGTCTACAATATCCCATTGTGCAGCTCTAGTGCGATGTAAAAATACTAAGTCTGGCTTTAGTTTTGACTTAAAACGTATGTATTTATCCAAGTCAAAAGTTTTCATGGTCCCAACAAATCATATTGATGGTTTCAGTTCGATTCATGATGGTCCAACATTATTTGATGTTTACCATCATCCAACATTTTCGATTATGGGTTCATGGTTTTTGATATGCCTTGCAAACTTCCATGACGAAAAATGCTATTCAAATACTATGATGGTTAACCATCAAGAGAAGTATGATTGTCATGGACCAACAATTCATGATGATCCGTGATGGTCCATGATGCTTCCAACTATGCATTTCCATGAGGGTTTATTGGGAAAAATCAAATTGCTTTGATGGAATAAAGCATCAAAACAATTTGTTTTTTTTTTATGTAGGTCCATCATAGGTCAGTTCGAATTCTTACACTGAGATGATGGTTATTCATAATCATTCCAACATTTGATTTCTAAGAAATTATGATGGAAATTTCTGATAGTTTAGCATGAATAAAGGATCAAAACAAGTTGCTATTCTTATGTTGGGCTATCATAAATCAGTCTGAATTCCTACATTGTGATGATGGTTACGTATGTTGGTTACTATCAAAAAATATAAGGGTGCATCATGGAATTATTGATGGTTACCATCAATATTAGGTAGGTTCATCAATGGAAAGCAATCAAAAATTTTGACTTGGTAGGGTAATCAGTATAGAAAACTCTGTTGGTATTGCATTAATTAGATAACAAGGCAATTTTATACAGCAAAGTAATAATTTTAGGGAAAAACTGCGTGATGGAACAAAAACATTGTCATCCGCCACCTAACTTCGATTTCTCGTCAACGTTCTGCAGAAGAAAAAGAACTTACATTCGTCTCGCAATTTTTTTTCCTTCTTTATCTCAAATAAGCTATTTTAAATCGTCTGTTCTATATGCCAGCTTCAAAAAAAAAATGAGTAAAAAAATTATCAAAAATCGAAAGTATATGTGTGGGGGTTACCCAATGAAATTACTCGAGAGAAACTAATTTTAAGATAAATGGAATTTAAGTTTCTTTTTCTTCCTGTAGTCATTTCACGCACCATTTTACTTTCGTTCCCACAAATAAATGATTAGATGTTCAAAGAATCATTTTTGCTCTTATAAAATCACGAATTCCTTTTTCTAAACCAATCAAAAACACCCTCCTATTTCTTCCCCTATTAAAAATCTTTCATGTTCTAACACAATCTCTGATTGGTCGAATCTTCGAATTAAATTCTGGCCAAACAATGCGTGTTTATCTTAATGTCTTTTTTTTATCAAAACCTAATAGTTCCATTTTGAAAAATATGATATTTATAGAATCGTACTGACATTTTAAATAAATAAAAAAAAAAATAGATAAAATGCTTCAATCTTTTTAGTAAGTAAAGTGTTGGTTTGGAAAATAAAATCTGAAATCTTTACATAATTCTTGTATTGAATTGAAAACCATATGAAACACGAACGAGAATCTTAAAATTGGTCTCTTCTTTATCACCTCTGTCTGAACTTTTTCTTTTTGAATGTTTTCATACCAAATTATAACACGTACTGTAAGATTCGACGTAAAATTTTAATTATCTGGTCATACTGTACAGCTATATTGTTTTTACGTCGCTGAAACCAGTTTTCACTTGCTTACGTTCGTTCATGACTTGGTTAACATTGTAATGCAACACATTAAAAAAAAATACAAATAGGAAGTATCTAAAAAGTCTTCCGAAAGAAACACCATTATATGTATGTTTAAATATAAATGTATTGCAGATAAACTCGTGCAAAATACGTAATTATTAAAACACTACAGTGTGTCTAATAATTTGGTCTCATTATTATAATAAACTAATATAATACCTGATATAATAAATATTCTATATTTATTTGATATATCGTCTAATTGATCCAACCGTCAAATTTATATTATATATCGTCTAATTGATCCAACCGTCAAATTTATATGATATATCGTCTAATTGATCCAACCGTCAAATTTATATTATATATCGTCTAATTGATCCAACCGTCAAATTTATATGATATATCGTCTAATTGATCCAACCGTCAAATTTATATTACATATCGTCTAATTGATCCAACCGTCAAATTTATATGATATATCGTCTAATTGATCCAACCGTCAAATGTATATTATATATCGTCTAATTGATCCAACCGTCAAATTTATATGATATATCGTCTAATTGATCCAACCGTCAAATGTATATTATATATCGTCTAATTGATCCAACCGTCAAATTTATATGATATATCGTCTAATTGATCCAACCGTCAAATTTATATTATATATCGTCTAATTGATCCAACCGTCAAATTTATATGATATATCGTCTAATTGATCCAACCGTCAAATGTATATTATATATCGTCTAATTGATCCAACCGTCAAATTTATATGATATATCGTCTAATTGATCCAACCGTCAAATTTATATTATATATCGTCTAATTGATCCAACCGTCAAATTTATATTATATATCGTCTAATTTAACTCATTGATACTAAACTAAACTCAGTGGCGCGACAGCCCATAGAGGGCCAAGTCCTACTGTGCCCATCTCAGTTTTCTGACCTTGGGCTCTGGGGTGCAGGAGCATATAATCCGGTCAGGTGGTCAGCCGAACCAACACCTCCTAGAAGTATGAAGGCCTCAGCACGGATCAATTTAGTAGTCCGATGTGACGAAGTTAACTGCGCAATAGATGAAAAACAAGAAAGATGTCATTACGTTCGGGGTACTAAGCTGCGCAGTGGTTGAAAATAAGACATATGTCGTTACGTTTGGACTACTAAAGGATATTTATGGTAACCCGTGCAGAGGCCTACTCTTTTCTAGGAGGTGTTGGCCGAACCCGGAACCCCCAGTGTTTAGTTCCCAAGCATGCTTGGTACTCATTTATCGACCCACTGAAGGGATGAAAGGCTGAGTCAACCTTGCCCGGCCAGAGGATTGAACCAGGGACCTGTGGCACGCTCAGCCACCGGGCGTCTTAACTCATTGATTCGCGAACGAAAACAAGCAATAAAGCTGTATAGTTATCACCTGATAATTAAGATTTTACATAGAATCTTATAGTGCCTCTAATAATATGGAAAGGAAGTATAATATTGAAATTTAGGATTGTAATACTATTAAATTCTTTTCGAAATGATTGATTATGAGGAAAAGTTTAAATGGCCGTTTTATCGCATTCAACACAACATCTGAGGGGAAAAAAAGCTACTTTATTTTTATGAAGATAAAAATATTTCTCTGAAAATAATCCTGGCATATAAACAATAACATATTATTTTTAATTTTTGCCTTGTTATTTTATCTTCCTATTGTGTTTTATAAAAATTTCTAAACCATAACCTAAAGCCATAACTAGAAGGAAAAAAATTTTAAATGACTAAATTAGGGAAATTAGAGAATCGAGATACAATGAAACCTCTCAGTAGCAACCACTCTCCGTTCTATAGGAAAATGGTCGTTGACGTAAGAGGGTCGCTCTAAGAGGTTACCTCCATTGAATTCAAAATTGTTATCGAAGGTACATGATTTTTCACAAACAATTTTAATTTTAGTCAGTGTCATTTTCTTGGTGCAGAAATGTTGGCGTCATGGAAACACGGATCTATGAATAAACTTAAGCGTCTCTAAAAATGATCCCAACTGATATAACTATGCGTATAAACAAATTTACCAATTATGTAAGATAAAGCTATTTTAAATAAACTAGTGGGCTGCTCCCCCTGCTCCCTAACGTTCGCTCACCTCCGAAAATTGCTACGCAATCTTATATGGTTTGCTTCGCAAACCAAGATCGCTTCGCTCGCTACTAACTAAGGTACGTTGCAAATGCACAAAATTCTAAGAATTCAAAACAATCATTCAAACCCATATAACTTTTTTTTTTTTAAAAATTACATCTTTTTAGTAAATACTAAGGATTATAAGGATAATAAATTGGAATTCAAATTAAGACTCATTGACTGAGACTCATTTTTCAATGAATAACTAATGACAACAAATAAATTCGTGATATAAATCAAAAATCGTCAAATAAATTCGTAATACATAAATTCGTGAAAAAAAGCGCTTTCGACAAAATACTAAAATAGAGATCTATCGACAAAGACTACTCACTTCTACCTAGCTTAATAGTATGAGATTGCCGCAGCTGAATCGTTATTTCAGTTTCCGTTTTTAAAAGCGCTACATGTTGAGCAACCTCGGCTAGATTTGGCATGAGACATTTTTAGCGACAATCATAGGTCGATTTTATAGCGTTGCCATTTGGGGAGTAGTAATGAGGCTTTTTTTTGTCGCCGTGTAAGAGAAATATATATATAGATTAACAATTCTTTGTCTAAATCTACATTTAATTTCATATCATGAAAATGAGTTAGCTTAAAAAGATAAGAGAGGTTTTTTTTTTTTTTAATTAAGCTTTCAATTCTAGAAGTAAATAATTGATAAGCATCGTCTTTAATGCACTCTGACTGCAACATGAGGTTGCATCGTCAAAAAGAGCTTTCTTCTTAATAAGAGCCTCGCATGAATATTTTGAATGCATTTTAATCTGATTACTTGTTTTGTCAAATTTTTTGTTTTGATAATTTTTAGTTTTTCCTTATTTGATCTGTTTCGCATTTGGTGGTGTTTACCCGGTTGAGGTTGTAATAGTCTCACCTAAAGGTCTTCTTCAACAATGGTCGTTACATAGAGGTAGTCTTTCTTGGAGGTTTCACTGTAATATTTGCGCAATTATAATGCAATTTTAAATACGTGTAGGGATACGAGCTTTTAAATACGTCCAATAATGTCAATAATGTGAAAAAGTACCCCACCATAGAATCAAATTTGCATGTCTATTTTTTTTTAGTGGTAGACGCACTACAGTACTCCCCCACCAAAATTATATCTGTGATAGAATTCGATGAATGAACACCACTAGTTGATTCGTTGCTGTTTTGTGAGAACCCAAAGAGCTGTATTAATACCACAGTCCTTTTGCTGATCGCGAGAGCTGTACTAATTTCACTGTCGTGGTCGCTCCTGTGTTGTCACTAGCAGTCGCGTGTATACAAGCCGACGTTGTGTGTGATCGAGACTGAGTAGCAATAGAGCGAGATGGTGGATAATTTCAGAGTTTCAAGTAGCATGTTAACTGTTCATTGTGGACCATCCATTGAAGTAGATCGAAGTTCAGATCGAAGTGGACGTCGGAGTTTAAAGTCGATTGGTTGACGGCGATATAATATAGGAATTGAAATGAAAATGGGGAAAAAAAGAAAGGGGAGGAGCGTACGCAAGCACGATTTTAGAGGCACGATCCTTGTCTCCCGCAGCTTCCAGTGCTTGGACCGAGCTATCCAGTATTTTTCCTGCAAGAGTCCAATGCAGGACTCAAACGTCCATTTCTTCACGAATGTTGCACAATTGGCAGAGAGGGCATGAAAGAACGATATATCCAGTGGTTGGAAAGACAATCGTGGCCAATAGCTGGGTGAAACGTTGAAAGAGGTTTGTCCCTTGCCCATAACGTAATATTATTTTATAACCGTCGTTGAACAGTTGACAAAATTTTTCGGGTATATGACTACTTATGTTCAACTCCGTAACCTTGTAATTTTGAACCAAATCCAGAAGGCAAGGAAACTCCTAGATCGAGTATTGGGAGAAGTATGCCTTCGTAGATGACTTTTTGATGGAATTAACCTGCAATTGCGTTGCATCGAGAGGAAGACCACGAGAACATCCCACGGTTAGCCTGATGACAAGGGGACCCATGATCCGTCTACCACTGATGATCGCTGGGGATTCAAGCCCGGTTCATCTCATTGGAAGGTAAATGCTCTATCCCCTGAGCCATCGTGCCTCTATAACGGAATATTTGTGATTTCCTCCATTTATTTCTTGCGCTTAAGAATAATAACTGTAACATTGCAAGAGCCGAGATGACTCAAGGGATAGTGTTCGCCTTCCAATGAGATGTACCGGGTTCGAATCCCTAGCGATGGCTGGTCGATATGAATTATGCACATCGATCACTGCGTTGATGTAAAATATATTCCGCTCAAACGAATTATGGAAAAAAATCCCCTTGTCTTCTGCCTAACTGGGTTTCGTGGTTTTCTTCTTCGTGTGACGCAAATGCGGATTTGTTTCATCGATAAGCTTTTCTCGGAGGCTTTTTTGTTCTAATACGTAACCCACTGACGGTCCTGCATGTAAAAAGTCGTATTTTAAAATGCAGTCTTCACCACATAGCAAGTCTGTTTTTCCATGTTATTAGATGGGGAAATAATGTTTTGAAGAAACAATTCCTTCGAACTAAACCATCAGTGGGTTAATCCAGAAGTTCCCTCGTGTTCTGTGTTGCGTTCAAAATTACAAAGTTACAAAAATGTGTCGAATGTTCATCGCCGGTTATAAAATAAAATAAAATTGTACCAAAAATGTCCTTCCCATAATTCTTTAATAACAGTACTATTTTTTTTTATGTTTAATATAAGTTCATAAAGTATGAGTTTATCAAACCACAGATAAAATTACCGCATTTAGTTTTGACCATTTAAATTGCAAGAATTGTTTCGTTTTTTCTTTCAAATGATTTACACCAATATTATCCATCACAGTTATATAAAGAAAAAAAAATACTTAACGAAAATACTTTTTTTTTGTTTCGTTCGCAATACATCATTTTAAACAGGAAAACACAAAGAAAAAAATTATTCAAAAAGTTTAGTTTCATATTTATAAAAATATTTCTTCTCAAAATGAAACAAAAGAGAAACATTTTCCTTTAGTATAAACGCTATTCTTTTTTTAAATAAGTTACACCTGTAAATTCCGAGAAGAAAAAAAAAAGATTATGTTTTTTTTAAATACAACTTTAATTCATTTGTATTCGAAAAGAACGATATAAATTGTTTCGAAAAAAAAATGTTAATAAATCAAGAATATTTTTTTCTTCTGAAACAAAAAAAAATTGGTATTTTGGTGCTTATTTATTTTTTTTGGGGAAGAAAGGGTTCAGGTTTTTAAAAAAATGTCAGGTAATTATTTTTTTTTTGTACAAAAAAATTGATATTAGGAAATAAGGCTCTTTAACTACATTCATAAAAAAAGGTAGTTATGCTAAGTGGCTGTATGAATTAAATAAATGATTGCGCTGCAGAAAAAGTGATTTTTTTTCTTTTAGTTTTTTCTCTTTGTTTTCATTAGAGTTTCTCCTTTTTTTTTCTCGAACTAATTCTCGTTAAATTGCTCACTTTTTAAAAAAAATCATAACGTTACACTCTTGAAGAAATATTGCTGTAACTAAACCTCCTTCATCATGGGAGCACCTAAATTACTTTATAGTTCACAGTTATTCATCTCTTTTTACTGTTTCGTATTTTGAATAAGTTGAAAATTCACAGTCATAAACATTTACAGCATTCAAAGGAATTTCTTGATCGTGAAAGTGTTCAGCAGTGTACTGATCGTAAAGACACGGTTCCCTGTAGAACAACGAAGTTAAGCATCAGTGGCTGCAGTCAGTAAGCGGGTGGGTGACCACTTTGATCAGTATGCGTAAGGACCGAGGGTTTGCGTTATCGGCCTGCGTTAAACTGTTCGACCGTAAAGTGCTCAACTTCACGCGCAGGTCGTCAGGCTACCAAAGCAGGGGAGCCATCCCCTCTGCAGAGGATCAAAATTGGCATGGCATGTCTTCGAATCATTCTCAGGGATGTTTCCCAGACCGCCGCCAATACTGCAACTCTAGTGCCGTGTGAATAAAATACCTATCCATCTTCCGTAAAACAGCATTCATTTTTTAAGTTTGTTTTATTTTTGCAAAACATTTAGGAACCAAGTATGTTAACGTTGTCCGCAATAACACAGATACAAGTAGTATTTTTCATAAATGAGCATTTATTAACTTTAATGAAAAAAAAAGATAGCGATATTTGAAAATAATCTATCAGCTTATTTAAATTATGTTTTTTTCTTCTAACACTAATTTAAATTAAATTACCTTAAATATGTAGAATTGTACTAACCAAGACATTAAAATACAATCAGTATTTACCTACTTTACACTTATCCGTAATGAAAAAATGAAGAGCCCTGACTGTCTGTCTTTGTGTATGTGAGTCACAGAACCTTCAGGATTCTTAATGTTTTGAAAAATGGACACTGGGACACCTGAAACTCGGACACTGGGTGAAATGGGAAATTTTACCCCTGATCCAAGAAATCGCTCAAACATTTTAATTAGAGGATTTCAATTCGACACATTTGAGCCGTGGTTGCTCAGAGGATAGAGCACTCGCCTTCAAATGAAATGAATTAGGTTCGAATCCCAGCGATTCGAACCTACTTCATTTCATTTGAAGGCGAGTGCTTAATTGGGTCGATTCGAATTTCGCACCCGGCATGTTCCGCCCGCAGTGCTGAAGCAAAATATCATCATTGGTAGACGGATCATGGGCTAGAGTTCCCTTGCCGTCGGGTTAACCATGGGAGGTTTTCGTGGTTTCCTCCCCATGTAACGCAAATACGCGTTAGTCCCATTAAAAAGTAATTCACGATGGCTAGTTTGTAACTATGTTTGATACAGGAGTTCAAATGTTATCTGGGTTGGGTTCAAAGTTCCAAGGCTACGGAGTTGAACATTTGAAACCGCAAACTCAAAATTGGATCGGCAGTACAACATGTGTTATGAAATAAAATCATATGAACTGCTGAAAGGTCACTACGAATAGCGCCATCTGGTGTCAAAATGTTTTTATAAATATTTTCCTATATCTATAAATCATTTTCAGTGAGATTTCCATGTATTAAAAGCGCCTTCATTCATTTTGTTTGGAACGTTATTTAAAGCCTCGTAGCTTGCTTCTAAAAGTTCTTGACATCGTTTTGCGATAGTTGACACGATGTCCCTTGCAGCCAGGCTAACCGTGGGGAGTTTTCGTGGTTTTCTTCTGCATGTAACGCAAAAAAGCGTCCGTTTCCTCAAAAATTCGATATTTGATACATGAGTTCCCTTTTATTCTGGTTTCAAAATTACAAGGCTACTGATTTGAACATTAGTAGTCGACGTCAGTTCAACGGCTGACCGTTCAACTAGGATTATAAAATAAAATGAAATGTAGGTACTGTGGATTATTAATGGGTCCTCGAAAGGAAACAATACTTGATTGTGGTAAATGTTGGCTATATAAATGAGTTCGTCTCATCTTAACAGCATCATAATAAATGATATTCAATACAGATTATTTTGATTGGAGGAAGCATTAAAAACATGTTTTGTTTCGTCTAATAATGTAGAACTATGGGAAATGATTAATAAAAAAGTTATATTTTTAAAATTCGATTTCTCAGAAACTATTCGTTTGATTTCGTAGAAATTCTGTAATTCACCATGTGAATTTACATTCTTTAAAAGTGTGTAAAAAATGTATACCTTACATTTAAAAATTGTTCTACCACCATAGTTAAATAAAATAATGAAATATAATAAATATTTATTAAAAGTAATTTTTTTGGCATGGAATTATCTTTCAACGAACCTATTTCATAATAGAGAGCAAAAATATTTTCTCTTAAAAAGTTCTATATAAGCGTTTCTATATAAGTAGCGTTTCTATAAAAGTTCTATAAAAGTATTTTAATTCTCTTTAAAAGTTCTATATATAAATATATATCCAATCATAATGGTTCCTGCGGTGACCACAAATATCCTAATTATTTAGTCTTAACTATTAATTAAGTTTCGAAAAGGGCTCAAAAACGTAATTTCCTTGAATAAACCTGTTTCTTTTTTTTCTTAACCTTTAAAATTTAGGGCGTTGCCGCAATCTGGAAAAAATAGTCTCCTTAGTTAGATCAGATGAGCTATCCAAAGTTCGGACCCCTTAGCTATTAATTTCACCTTTTGTGTTTTTTATCATATTTTTATAACTAATTAAGATAATCTAGAAAATTTGCTCCCACTCATGAAATCTGTTTAAACAAAGGTAATTTTTTGCAAAAAATAATTTTTAATAATTATTTATTTTTTATTAAATAAAAAACTCTTATTATTATTATTTTTATTAATTAATTCTGGATTAAAAAATTGTGAATTATAAAAGTATCAATTCCTTTATACTGTATTAATCTGCATATTTTTCTATTGAAAAATTTAGAAATTCAATTGCTTTTATTTAGCAGAAGCCGAGAAAAATTAGAATTAGTTATTTTTAAAAAAGTAATATGGCGACAATGAAGAGATATTTAAATAGAAGAGATATTAAATATTTAAATGTGATTAACTAATGAGTAGCATAACTTGTGCGCGCGTAGCGTAAAATTTCATTCATATTTTTTTTTGTTGCTAATAACCGATCACTAATCTTTATTTTTAATTAAATAAAACTTCGCTTCTTTTTCTTCTAAAATTCGTTGTTTCTTCTAACATTTTATTCTTAATTTAGTAAAGAAATTTGTATAATACATTTTATTGAATAAAAAAACAATTTATTCAACGAATGACGAGATTTATAAAAGATTGTTTCTGATAGAATGTGATTATAAATTAGCTTTTTTTAATTTTACTTTTTAGTTTTTTTTTCAATAACTGATACAATTTCAATATATAGGTGTGCACAGCTTTGGAATAATATGTTCATCAATTTCTACATTATATATTTCATAACTATAATATGAATACGTAGTCAACATTTTTAAGCATCTTAAAATTTCTCAGTATCTTATATATCGTTGTAATCTTTAAAAAAAATTTTAATTACCTGTCCGCGCGTGTTTTGCGGCACTATTCTACCAACTATTTTATTAAATTTTAAAATTTCTCAAAATTTTATTCCTTACGCTACCACGTATATTATTTTTTCATTAATATATACATTTAAATTTTTTTGTACTTTAATTAAGAAAATTCCTTTAAAGTAAAATTTCTTTTTGAATTATTGTCAAGTTTTTATTAAAAGAAAGGCTAGCTAGCTGAGAATTAAATCTTATTAAGAAATTAAAAACATTCTACTCTTTAAAATTATATAATTCAAAACAGCTGACTATTCATCAAGCATACTATTCTTTCGAAAAATGAAGATAAATTATTGATTGTCCTTTCATAGTGTTACTTATTTATTTCAGTCATGAAAATTAAATGCATTTCTGTACACAGCAAAATTAATTCAACAGATTGCTTTGTCCTTTAAATGAACAGCAAGTTATGGACATGAAATTTTATTTTGACATTCTCGCCCGCAAACTTTAGGAAAATTGGCCTTTTAAAAAGGTTAATGTTGAAAAAAAATTGATTAAATTTTTTTAAATATTATTTCTCAACTTTAGCACAGTTCAAAAAAGATATTGTTATATAATTTTATTGTTATATAATAATATATTGTTATATAATATAGTTATTGTTATATAATATAGTTATTGTTATATAATTTATGCCCAATTGAAACGTGACACTGATTTAATCGAAATATGTTTGGACTTACTTGAAACAGTTAAAAACTATTAAACTTATTAGAATTATTAGGAATTAAACTTATTCCTTTATTTTGTTAAGAGCAGCAATAATGTGGAAATATGAGGAAAAGTTGTGAAAAGCACCGTTTACCATCATACTTACTATTGATACATTTAATCATATAACTTGAGTTATTTAACCAAAAAAAAAATAATTAAAATAAAGAGTAAAATAAAGTATCTTTTAAAATAATAACTAATTAAATAATAACTCTTAATATGATTAAATAATAACTAATAAAATAACTTAATACTTTAATAACTAATTAAATAATAATAATTTACTTAATTTAAATAACTTTTAACTTAACTTAAAAAATAAAAATAATGCCTAATGAAAATTATGAACGATTTATAAATCGATTCGACTTTTATTTTTTAAGGAGATGAAAACGAAAGCAATCCTTGTTTTTTGGGCAGAAATCAACTAAAAACAAATCTGTTGCCTAGAAACTTCAAGATCTTTTTCTTTTAACTATTTAAAAAGAAAAAAAAAGTCTTTCTGACCCGAGCTAACACGAAAACGATAAATGGCTTCAGTTTTTATTTCATTATTTTTTTATTCTATCAGCTAGGTTGCTTAGCAACGGAGTATTGGCGATAACGCAATTAGAGTAGATTACATTAAATTTCTCCTCATTCCATGGTGATGGTTTTTGGCCTATCTTTAGGATGACGCCAAATATATATAATTTCCTACCACCTCAATTTTTTATCCAATTTTATCTCCCTCCTATTTTGAGAGTCAGGAATATACAAACATAAATGTATATATTTATTCAGAGAAAGTGCGTTTTTGTATCTGATTTAGGAACTTAATTAATTGTTAGCAATAATTAAGAAGCATATTTAAAATCCCCCCCAGAAATCATTAAGATTGACGCTTAGTACATGAAAATACGATCATTAGAACGAAAGTTATTCACTATTATATCTTTTTTTCACACTGTACACCATTGGTTCTCAACGGGGGCGATACCGCCCCCCTGGGGGCGGTGGGACTATGCTGAGGGGCGGTGAACTTGTTTTGGGCAGTAGGGGGGCGTTGGGTATGTTTTGGGCAGTAGGGGGGCGTTGAGCATGTTTTGTCATTCAAATTTAATTTTGAAACTTACAAATAAAATTATTAAATTAAGATTAGTTTAATAAAAAAATTTGCAATAAAGAAAAAAAGATTAAATTAATATAATAAATAAAGATTATCCTATACACTATTTGAAACAGCAATGAAACGAACTTATACGACACCTATTCTTCGATACAAACCAACACAGCTCAGCGCATGAGCCAGTAGTTTTTGCCTCTGACTCATTCAAGCCATTTGGTGGAAATTGCAGTACATGCGCTTTCAGCAAATACTTCAATTCTTTGCAAATACTTCAATTCAGCAAATTCTTTGCTTTCAGCATGAATGTTTGATTGGACCCGTGTTTCTTATAATGGTTTTCGTTAGCTTTCTTGCGTTTTTTCCCCCAGTTTCGATTAGATCTCATAGTTTATTTGGCCAGGTACGTACGCGAATTAGTTCTTTATAGTATGATAAATTATTTATTAATTTTGAGAAATAGTTGATTTTCTTTCATCGTTTGTATTTTGCTGACACCAACAATGTCGGTTGACAAAAAGAAGTGTCATCAATACACAGTGTCACGTACTTGAAGTTGGGATCTGTTCAATTACTGTTGAACTCTCAATTACCTATGTGTTTACTTTGTAATAAAGTTTTATCTAATGGAAATCTTAAGGTTCGCAAGAGCATTTGCAAAAAACTAGATATAGATTTGTCATTTTTGACGAACGTCTTTTTTCACGTTTTTGAAGGCACCATCGGTCTCAGGGTTACTAGTAACGTCATCACAAAAATGCGACGATGGTTTAATCGCTTCTTATAATATATCGAAATTTATTGCTAAATCTGGGAAAGCTCAAACCATCGGAGTAGAGTTGATACTGCCGGTTGTCAAGGAAGTTTTAGAAACAGTTTTACATCATCCAATGTAAAAAAAAAATCTATCCCATAAGCAATGATTTAGTGTGGCGACGAAATGATGAGATGGGTGAAGATGTTGAAATTTCTTTATGCAAACTTTTGATGTCCAACGAATTTTCCCTTCAAGTTGATGAATCTACCTTGCCAGGTAATGTAGGCTTTACTGTAGGCATAGGTTCGATTTGTAAAGGAAGGGAAAATTATTCAAGATATGCTTTTTGCAGGAAGCTTGATTGTAGATATCAAAGGTAAATCTATTTTTAGTACTGTCAAAGATTATTTTAAAGAGAAAAACATTCCTCTTGTGAATATTATGTCCATTGCCACTGATAGGCTCCTGCAATGGTGGGTCGACATCGTGAGTTTATCGCCCTTTTGGAAAGGGAGGTACCAGATATTTTAGCTGTTCACTGCGTGATTCACAGACAGTATTTAGTAAGAAAAAATCTCAGTGACCGTTTGCATCAATCATTGCAATATGCCGTATCTGCTGTGAGCAAAATTCACAGTAATGCTCTCTAAGATCGATTATTTAGACAACTGTGTAAGAAAAACGATGAAGAATTCAATCGCTTGCAATATACACCGAGATTCACTGACTTTCCAATAGCTTCTGTCTCAATAGGTATTGGAATCTTTTCGACTCTGTGCTTGAGTTCCTCGAAAACAGAAATGTAGCTCTAAGAGACAGATTGCTAGAATTTAAGGAAGACTTTGGCTGATTTATCTGTAAAATTTAACGGCATTAATTTACAACTTCAAGGCGATGAGCTCAGTTCGATCCCTACAAAATAAGTTATTTTCGCCTTTCTAAAAAAACTGATTTTGTTTTTGCAGAATTTTGGTTGGAATGAGTTCAGCCATGCAGGCAAAATTCTCTCTGATGATGCACATGCACAAGAATATTGTCAACACCTTGACTCTTTGCACATGGACTTTTCTGACCATTTTAAAGATGTTTTGTTCCCTCGAAATCCCTCAATGGTTTTATGAACCCTTTTGTAAATATTGAAACAGCAGAGGTTCAGATTTACGAGGATTTGGTCGAACTTTTAACTAATGAAACTTTGAAATGGTGGTCGTCTCACAGAATTTTTACTTAACATTAAAAGACTGAAATACCTATATTGCTCAAAAGCAGTCAAAATGACTGCATAGAATAACTAATGAATAAAGAAAGCATAACTAATGTATAAAATATAATTTAAAATTTTTGTTATTATTTTCAGTTATATAACAAGTTATTTGTAAATATTAACAATAAAAAAAATTATATGTTGTAGAAAAAGTCACAAAATTCTAAGAAATTTTGTTATCATTTTTTTTCTAATTTAAATTAAAAAGCAGTCAAAATGACTTCCATGGGCAATCTAGTGTTAAAGTTAACAGTCGTCTCTATCTTGGACTGTAGACTATCGTTAAAATTTTTTTAATTGCCTTCCCTGCCTCCTAACTTGTCGAATGTGGATTCAGTGCTGTTACGGATCTTGTCACAAAAAGAAGAAATCGACTCGAAATTGTGCAAATGTGGGTATTTGCATCTTCATCTCACTAAAAGTATTGAACCGAGCGTTAAGGAATTGGTTCTGAACCACTAAGTATAATCATCCCACTAACATAGTTACTTGAATGTTTCGTTGATACTACATTTTAGTGTAACAAAATTATTTTGGGTGTTATTTTAATTATCTAATTTAGAATAAATTATTATTTTTAAGCATAGGTTTCTTAGTTGTATTTTTTTTTCATTAAACGTATTTATTTTGATCATAACAAATAGACGGCGATTACCTGCCGTGAGAAAATTATCGAGTTAATTTATTCTTTTTTAAAAAACCAAACAAATTCAAAGCGTAAAAAAATTGCTTAAAAAATTTGCCTCTTATAATTCAGCACACATCCCTCCGTCCCCATGCTCAAAATATTAGGATTTTTATAAAGGGGGGCGTTGAAATATTTTTTGCTCCTTAAGGGGGCGGCAACGTTAAAAAGGTTGAGAACCTATGCTGTACACCTTTAATAAAACCTAACAGATGTGCATAGTCTTAAAGAATGTAAGCTTAAATGACAAAAGACAGTGAAATCGGTCGATTAGTTCCTGAGTAATCGAATTTTAAATATACGACTTTTTCAGAACTCAATTTGTCTGGTTTCTTTCTCTTCTGTTTTTTAGTTATTTTTATTTTTGCTCCTCATTGCAGACCAAGCCTCATATAAATATTGTATAATTTTAATGTCCTCTCTTACTAATTTTGCTGAATTGCTAACATAATTGCATAAATTAATTATGAACACTAATTTTAATAAATTTCGTTACAATTGTGCGTATTGGGCTTTTTATCCTCAGACTAGAAAACGGATTGCATATATTAAATAATTTAATGAAATAGCGTATGGAATAACGAATTTATGAAAAAAAATTTCGAAAATTTCTTACGAATGTAGACTAATATACGGAAAGCTTTTACTCTATTTATTTATTTATTTTTAAAAAATTTATATGGTCTTTTTATCCCCACTATCAAATCTTTAAAGTTTAAATTTGTCAGTGATTTAAAAAATTCTGTTCTTGAAAATGAACATTTTATTTATTTTTTTCTTCGAATGAGCTACGAGATACTGCACTTGTAAGAAGCAATAGATAAGAGTTTCTGTTGATCTAATGCCATTTACCAGTATCAGCATGGCCGGGATAGCCTGGTCGGTAGGGCGCTGGGCTCACGTCCGAGAGTTCGCGGGTTCGAACCGCGCCGGCCGAAGACTCCCCGTGTAGTTGGTGACTGATGCAAGTTAAAATTCTGTCGAGTAGCAAAGTCCTCCATATTCCCATAACAAATCAACACCTCTGGGGGTACTGGATTGGAAATCGATTGTTCTCTGATTCAGGTCAAAATTACGATCTGTGGATCTATGAATGGGTCCGCCTTATAAACAGGTGAGACGTATGATGTGGCAGAAGTCGAATTCTTGGTCATAGATGGCGCCACTGAAAAACAAGAATCGCACACTCTGCCTTAAATTTGCTTGGTTTCACCAAGCAGACTTGCCCGTGTGGCATTAGAACCAACCAACCAGTATCAGCAAGCCTGCTTGATGAAACTAGGCGGATTTAAAGCAGAGGGTGCGTTTGTTGTCTTTCAGTGGCGCCCTCTATGACCAAGAGTACGACTTCAGCCGCATACAACTCACTGTATAGGATGAATAGGAAGAACCAATCGTACATCCATTCGTTCATCCACAGATCGTCATTTTGACCTAAACCAGAGAGCGATCCGTCTCCAATTCTATGCTCCCAGAGGTATGATTTATTGTGGGAACATGGATGACTTTGTGACCCGACATATTTAACGTGCACCAGTCACCATTTACTACACTGGGAGTGGAGGGCTATCATTAAGATTTTCTCTTTTGTGTCATTCTAGGTACTTACTTTGCCTGCATTATGGTTATGGTTGCTTTCTCAGTGGTAATGACAGTTGTTGTACTTAATTACCACCACAGAAGTAGTGACACCCACGAAATGCCTCATTGGGTATTTATCTTCCTTTCTATTTAATAGAATTCTTTTATAAATGTAGCTGCTATCAAGCCCTTCACGTTTCCTTTATTTGTTTGCCATAACATTTATAGTTTACCATAACATAACATTATTAGTTTTCCATATATAATAATTTTAAAACCATGTAAGTATGTTTTTTTAATGTTGAATATGAACAATGCGCATGCGCAAGTTCTTCTTCCGATCCATCAGTGCCATTCAAGAATTTGGATAGTATCGTATGAATCCTTCAATTTCTTGGAGAGAGAAATTTCTCCAATTTCTGGGATTTAAGAACTTGGACCAGGCATTTAGTCTGGAGGAGTTCTGCTCAAAGTCGCTCATTAACCCCTTCCTTCTCGCTCCCGGGAAGGATTTGCCCTCTATTTCTCGCTCCCGTGATATTTCCGGGCTGGAGTGTACAGTAGTAGCGCGCCAATAAGAATAAACTAATTCATCTATTTTGCCCGGAAAAAATTTTATTTCTCATTTTACACACCAGATGGCAGTATCAGGATATTTTTAGAGTAATTGTAAATAGTTTAGTTAATTTTAAACTAGATGTCAGCACTGATCAATGTTTAGGGATTAAAAAAAGGCACTTTTATGACAGTTTTCTTGAAAATTAACCGATCGAAGAAGAAGAAAAAAATTAAAATAAAAAAACTTCTTTTTTTTCCAGATCCGATCAATGTTCCTCATTTGGCTCCCCTGGCTTCTGAGAATGCAGAGGCCGCCTCCAAAACTCCAGAGGAAGGCCTTCTTCGGGTCCAAGAAAGAACTGGAGTTGAGACAACGTTCTTCCAGGAGCTTACTGGCCAATGTGATGGACATAGACGACGACTTCAGTACTTCGGAGGAGCAGCTGGCCACCGTCCGTGGCTGCTGTCCAACTCAGAGGGAACTGGCCGCCATACTTCGCGAGTTGAGATACATCTCGAACAGGATGAGACGTGAAGACCGCGTCACGGACATAATAGCGGAGTGGAAGTACGCCGCTATGGTTGTGGACAGAGTATGCCTCATTGTGTTCACCTTGTTTACTGTACTCTCCACCTTCATATGTCTCTTCTCCGCCCCACACCTCGTAGCTTGACCCAAACACAAAGTTAACTTCTCGGACAATATTCTTTTTTTTTTTTAACCACGATAGGTTATCCGACTTCATGCGCCAAAATATTTGCTTTAGAACTTATAATCATTCAAAATCCTCGGACCGGGAAAGGTTGACTCAGCCTTTCATTCCTTCAGTGGGTCGATAAATGAGTACCAAGCATGCTTGGGAACTAAACACTAGGGGTTCTGCATTCGGCTGACCACCTGACCGGAACATCTGCTCCTACACACCAGAGCCCAAGGTCAAGAAAACTGAGATGGGCACAGTAGGCCTTGGCCCTCTAGGGCTGTCGCGCCGTTGAGTTTAGTTTAGTTTAATCATTCATAATGTCATGTCGTGAAATTTTATTAATTAAATATTGTTTTTCTATTTTTTTGAGTAAACTATATTTTATTTCATTTGAAAACAAAACTTTATCGAATGACTATTATTCAAAATCACGCTAAACTATCAACTATTTTTTCGACAGAGATGATTTTTTTAAATGTTTCTGTGTTTAAATCGATGATAAGAATCTACAAAATTATGTTAAAAGAGCCGCGATGGCTCAGGGGATGGAGCATTTAGGTGAGCCGGGTTCGAATGGCCGGTCCATACGAATCAGCATCCGACTTGCATCGGTCACAATGCTGACGTGAAATATAATCAGTGATTGACCGGATCATGCGTTTGCAGTCAGGCTAACCGTGGGAGTTTTCCGTTGTTTTCCTCTCCATTCAACGCAAATGCGGGTTAGTCCCAACAAAAAAATCCTCCACGAAGGCAGATTTCTCCCAATACTTGATCTTGGAGTTCCCTTGTCTTCTGGATTTTGTTTAAAATTACAAGGATATGGAGTTGGACATTAGTAATCCTACACCCGAAAATTGGGTCAGCTGTTCAACGACTGTTATAAAATATATTACGATATTCATTTTATTTGAAAAGAAAACTTTATCGAATTGCTATTATTCAAAATCGCGCTAAACTAACAGCATTTTTTGACAGACGTGATTTGTTTTAAGTGTAAAAATTTTTGAACAGCTTTAATTCTTGATAAGAATCTTCCAAATTGTGTTAAATGTATGAAAATTTTAAAAAAAAATCATTTATCCAAATCTACACCAAAGTGATAGGAGTAGTGCTATAAAAAGAGTGTTGACATTATTTTATGAAACGAAATGCAATTCGGTAAAAAAATAGACATTTTTTTTCATTATTATTATTACTCATTGCATGAAATGCTATCATATGATAATTGAATTTCATCGAATTTATTTGTAGTTATTTCAGTTTTATTATTTCAGTTCGAAATTGCGTAGTTAAGGTCTTCAAGATTAAACGGTTACATATTTCACACTTTGATTGAATTCCTTAAAAGAAAGAATATTGTCCGGAATTTGTTACTGATAAATATGTTACTGAATGACTATCCTTTGAGATACTTTGTTTATGAGAAAAATCAAAGTAACTTTCGAGATTTCTATGGTGTGTGTGTCTGTGAATCTCCGACACGATTATTACTAATATTGAACTCGTAGAAAACAATTCATAAATTGAAGTTATCGATTGCAAAATTCTAACCATGTTTGGGGTGCCCTCTAAAGTTCTCATCCATCTTCTTAAAATTTGGAACTACTGTAAAAATTGGTGTTTAGGTTTAGTAAAGTGGCTACAAGAGGAGATCTTTTAAAGCGAGCTCCACCTGATAGAAAGCTGGTAAATTAGCGTTTAAATTTCAAAAACAGTACGATATAGGTTGGAAAAAATAAATGGCATACAGGGTGTACAGTGTAGCATTACTTATGAATAGATCTGTCTTGAAAAGTAACTGGTTAAAAAAATTCCGCGAATTTTAGCAATCAAAATATCTATTTTGAAAAGGGATGTCACACGTCTAAGTGCTTCATTATACCGGGAATTTTTAGCTCTTACTCGGTGTAAAGTAGCAAGTTTTTCATTCGTAACACTAAAATTTAATGACGGTAACATAAAATACTCATAAGAACCAATAAATTTTAAGGGAACAATCATTAATTTAGGATATATATGTTAATGACAGAAATCGATGGTTGTTGACTTGGTGTCGAAACACCATTGAATGGTGACAACCACATACATAAATATCCAAAATATATACTAAGTCTAGTTAAGTGATACATTTGCCGGGCACACATTTGCCCGGTATACCCTACAGTGTTATTTCCTCAAGGTGCAGTGCTACTGCCCGATATGCCCTACATCTCAACCACTGTGTTGCGGCACTTTTGTGCCACGCCAAATTCTTAAAATGAGCCTCCAAATATTAGAAATGATACAATAAAAATTATAATGCTTTTTTTATGACGAGTAAAGTTTAAATTAAAGAAAAGTGTAAAAGTGTACATTATATATATATATATATATATATATATATATATACATTTTTTATAATTTTTCCGGCCCATGACCGCGTGAAAATCTTTGTCATCGGTTGTCCTGTCTCTGACAATCTTAAAATAAGAAGGAAGCGTTTAAATTGTCCATTGCAATTTTGAAAAATGTTGAATTAAGTAGAAAACTTAATGACCATTAAAATTATTAACTAACAAAACAAAGAAAGCTAAATATGACTTTCAAACGGAAATAAAAGCTAATCATTAAAGTAAGATATGCAATTAATAGTTATAAAAGCAAATTAACAAAGGATAACTAACAAAAAAATATGCTAACAATTAATAATTAGCAAAAAAAACTAGTTAACAAGAAAGCCCAAAAAAATAACAATGTGGAAAACAAGCTAACAATTAATAACTAGCAAAAAAATAAATAACTGTTACTAACTAATAAAAAATTAGTCGAAAGAAATAATTATCTCTTAATAAACGTGCATTTGTAGTACATATTATTTTATTTCACATTCAAAATTATTATCACAAACTATTTAACACAGTATATTATAGGTAAGTAAACAACTTTTAAACTAATTTTTTTCATTGTGTGCCGTCAAATTTCGAAATCGTTAAAATTGTGCCGCCACCAAAAAAAGGTTGAGAATCACTGCCCTACATTAATATTATTTTAAAGTCAAGTGTCACAGCTCAGTATACATTTAACCCGTACTCCGAGCACTGATGTTCCGCCAAATCTATCATCAGCAGTTATTAAAATATCGAATAAATATAATAATATCAATGAATAAATATTGATATCAAATGGAAGATAGCAAATATTTCAGATATTCACCAAAGCAATTATGTGATTGTTAACATTCACCGGTGCAAATCGACATTCGCTTGATTTCGGCCATTTACGGTAACATATACAAAAAGTTCATCATGATCATAGTTGGTCAGACAGCCCCATGTGAGCCAATGCCTTCCTCTGAAGATTTCTCCATGAAATTAGATAAAATTAGTTTGCAAATCTCACACATTTAAGAACACAGATATCTCGAAATGTCTATACTTAACGAAATCTATAATCCGTTTTCCGTACTGGTTGTGTGATATGAATAATAATACCGCAGGTGGTGCTGATCTCATAACAGCCACTTTATTGTACTTAGAGACTACATTTATGGCTTTTGATGAAAACATTCAAAAATTAAGAAGGTGGATATTGTTCAAAAATATTTTATATTTTAACACTAATTTTATGCAGTTTAGTTAAGAAAAATGCAACAAAGAAAGATAAAAGGATTTAATCATGATATTATCATTTTCATTATGTATGCTACAATTTATGGTAATTTTTCAAGGTTCAATGAAGCTTAAAATGCCTTTCTTGCAAGCACCTCACAAACCACTGGTTTATGCTCCTAATATTTAACTTATTTCTTGAATTTTAATTTTTAGATTTTTTTTCCTTCTTTTTTTTTCTTTTTCTATTTTTATCTTTTTATATTACTATTCTAAAAACTTGTTCTATGCATTTGCAAATATGTTTAATGCATTTGAAATCTAATTTTCAATACTTGTTGCTTATTCCTAGTCCTCACAATTTTAAAAACTAATAATTATTGCCATGGAAATAATTAGATGAGAATTATGTTATCAGATTTCGTTAATTACATATTCAAATGGTGCCACCCCATCCCTAAAAGCAAAAACAAACAAAATAAATTGTAAACGAAATTAATTAAATTTGTAGTAAAATATAATTGGTATCTCACCTAAAAAAGTAAATACTGATCTATTGTGAATAATGCATATCATATTGTTAAAATTATCTATATTTTCTAATATAGTTTTTTTTCAAATAAAAACTTTAAAGTACAGTGTACTCTCTATAACTCGAATTTTGATGTCTCAAAAACCTTGTTATGTCAAAAAAAAAATATTTTTCTCCTTCGGCATTATATATCCACCCTACGTTAATTTGAATACCTGTGCCGAAGGGCTTCTTCTGAAATCCTTGTTATTCCGAATATTTTTCGAAAAAAAAAATGATTTTTTTTTTGGGTGGGGGAAAGCACAGTGCTAGTTTATTGTAAACCAACTGTTTTCCATTTAATAATGCATAATTATTTTGGTCTTACTTATAAAAAATAAACATATAATTGTTGTATTTAAACTTATGGTCAGCTGTCATTTCATACATATTCAAAGTGAGTAGCGTTTTTAGAAAGTGCTTACTTTTGATTTACATTTTTAAAGAGTGCTTAATTTTCTATCTTTCAAAAAGATATTTTTTTTAAAGTATCAATTGTCGTTCTAAATTACAAAAGAATGCATGATTTTTTACAATTTTCTCTGCAATATTTATCAGAAACTAGTTTTTTTTTATCATGATTATGCAAAGTCTTTGAAAATGTTTTTGAATTTTATTGATTTTATGTTTATAAATTACGAACTTAAACCGATAGAAAAGGCTGCACGGATCCTAATTATGATTTTTATTTTTTGGAAAGTGATTAAAAATATTTTTGGAGTGGTTAAGAAGTACTTAAAAGGTGCTTATTTTTTACTGAAAAATCTGGCTACGCACCCACATATTTAATAGTAGTTATTCTCATATTTCATGACTTTACTTTTTAGAGTAATATATTAGAATACATTTTTATGCTTTTTAGAACACATTTAGTTCTGAACTTTCCAGCTCAAAAAGTCGCTATCTCGAAATTTATTTAGCTTACCTTTATTTTTTAAATAGCCGGTCCTGTGGCCAAGCGGTCAGCTTTTCTAATTGTGAAGCCAATGGTTCCTGTTTCGAATCCTGCTCAGGGCATTTCTCGCTCTCTCTTTTTGTTCTTTGATGTGTGTCCACGGGGTAATTTTAAATGATCAACACTTCCGGCATCTTTAGAGGTGAAAAACGAAAGTTCAGAACCTGCCGTAAAAAAAAATCATTTTTGAGATATCGAGAGTACACTGTATCATATTAATAGTATAAACTTGCATTCAAATTAAAGTATTTTAGAAGAAATACAACTGACTTCAAACGTAACTGTTTACCTAATTAAAAAAAATCGTTTATAATTTCATAACGAGTTTTATACAACGTATTTTTAATAAAATCTTATAATTCAACCAGGCAGCTGTTTTTGATAATAATGTAAACAAGGTATTCAACTATTTAAAAGCATATAAACAAAAAGCACGTAAGTTCGACGTTTTGGTGCTATTCATAAAAATAATGGATGTGCTGTTTTTAATGAATACAAATATAAAAATTGTTTACCATGTCTAAACTTCTTGAGATGACCACGTAAAGAAGGAGATGGATCTTCCAAACAAAACAGTTAAAATAGTTTTAATAGTTTAGGAAACTATAGAGTCAACTTAGAGTCATATCATATTCGGGATATCGTTTCCTGTACGTAAATACATTACTTTTAGTATAAGGAGAAGGGAAAAAAACTTGGATGAAAAGTTGTTTTTTAAACTTCTTGATGTAGCCGTTTTTTTATAAATAATCTTAGGAGCTGTTTTTTTACGCATGGCCGCTTCTAGCTGTAATCATAGTGCATCGTTTGGCAAACAGGGATTTCTTTAATGAAAATAAGAAGAAAAAGCATTGCAAAAGAAGAAAAAAACTTTAAGTAGCGCTTGTGCAGATTTACAGCATTTTGTGAGAAAGATTATAGTTTCTTTTTTCTGTAAATTTCTATAAACATTTCTTTTCCTTTCTTTTTAAATATTGAAGAAATACCTTTCATTCTTTCTACAATATTTTCTATATATAATTCTCAACTTTACAAGCATTTAAATTTTATTGATTTTTCTTCTTAGTAATCATTCTAACACATTCCATCTTTATTGATTTTTCTTTTTAATAATCATTCTAATTCATTCAATCTTTATTGATTTTTCTTTTTAATATTCATTCTAACAAATTCAATCTTTATTTTTTATATTTTTAATTATCATTCTAACAGATTCAATCTTTATTTTTGAAACAATCTTCAAATTGCATATCAAAGATGGCGATTATGAAACTACCTCCAAATGATAGTAACAGAAATGTGATGTTTGTTAAAAGTCAACTCTTTAAAATCAACAACAATAAAGGCATTGTTAAAAGTGTTCGATAATTTTATAATCCAAATATATTATTCCTATTGGTATATTTCCTTTGTTAAATGATTACATAATTTTGCATAGCACTTTTTGTTTTGAATTTAAAAACAATACATTTTCTTAAGGAATAACCATCCATAAATTGTTTAAAACAAATATTTTTTTTCCAAAAGCAAGCTGCAGGTGTTCCGTAAAAACCAAGCTTAATATAGATTTTAGAATCCTTTATAAAAGAGATATAAAAAAAAAGTGTTCAATTAATGTGACGTCACAAAATATTAAGCTACGCGAAAGCAAAAACTAAATCCAGATTCAGAAATCACGACTGATGATGGTGGGATTTCAAACATTGAAGCCTGTTTAATTGCCTGCGAAAAAAGAGAGGAGTTAACATTTGAATAATAAAAAACTAAGTTTAAATTAGAATTTAGAACTGTTAGAATTTTCATTTTAAAATTATGGCAAAGTAACCAGCAACAGTCTGTCCATCCTATTCCCCGTAAAGTTTATTTTAAAGAATATTTTTTACCTACACAGTTTTTTAACCATTTACAACTAGGATGGTAAAAAAACCCGTAAAAACGACGTTTTACTAAAAGTACAAGACACTGAACATGGCAATACAAACTAGAGAGTGCAGGACACAATAAACTCTTCCGTGTTTAAGGGAATAAAGGAAATAATGTGGGGTCAACCCTGGGACTCGAACCCATGTTCTGTCGATCAAGAGATAAACAAATTATCCCATCAGCTATAATATGTACTCAGTTGAAAGGAACTAAGTGGCTTTATTAGGTCGGCTTAGTTGGGGCGATAAAATTCTGGTTGATTAACCGTTTTAGGTGAAAGCAGTTAGTAAACGATTTTTCTCACAGTTTGAAAAGCGTTTTATTTATGCTTATTTCACTGTTTTGTTTAAATACAGTTAAATAACAGTTAAATAAATTGTTATTTAACATTTTTTTGAGAGACATTTCCAACAGTGCACGCAATAAAACTAGTTTCGATGTTTCAATTCCGACCTTAGATACTATGGTTTACCAGAATTCGGTAACATTTTTGTTTCTTCTCAGCTTAAATAATAATTTATGGCCATGATAAAAAAATTTATAAAAATTTTGAAAATATTTGTGATTTTTTAGTATATCCTACATATTTCTTCTTCGGGCGAAATATTATAATTAAAAGCAATTACTTATAAACAAAAAAAAATTCGTTAGAAATGCAATCGGAACCAGCAATCGTGATCCATCAGTGGACATAGCAGTAAATCCAATCTTAACTAATCTTTATAACAAAAATCATAGTAAAAATTGTTTCGCAGCATATTGCAGTAATACATAAGTTGTCAAGTATTGATTCTTATACTAGACAATTCGCTCTAAATTAGTGGAATCTATAGATTCCCTATAAAGCGAAGTTTCCTAACTTCGAATTACTTCTTGTAACGAAATTTTTAGCGGAACGTTAAATAACATTGAAAATATTCTCCCTATAACGAAGTGATTGTTTCCCTACGACAATTTTTTTGCGTTTATCTTTTCCAGCTTCGTATGCTTTGAAATTTTAGATCCGTGATTCTCACCCCCTGTGCCGCCGCCAAATTTCAGAAATGAGATAGTAAAAATTATAATTTTTTTTTTATTACGAGTGAAGTTTAAATTAAAGAATAGTGCATATATACACCGAAGAACCATTACATTATGACCACCCTGCTAATAACATGTAGGACCACCTTTAGCCCTCAAAACTGCTAGCACCCGCCGTGGCATTGATTCCACAAGGTGCTGATAGGTAGTATCTGGTACAAAGCGCTCACCAACTGGTCCTGCATAGGGGTAGCGTGGCAGCACGAATTTGGTTTTCCAAGTAGGATCACAAATTTGGGGGCCAAGTTATGACTTGAAAGTCACTGGAATGTTCCTCGAACCAATCCATGACGATTCGACCCTTATGATATGGTGCATTATCCTGAAGGAAAACACTATCCCCCGCAGAAAAAACTGTTGCCATGAATGGGTGAACTATGTTCAAGTAGCTTACAGATGTCAGGGGTGGGTTGTTCTATGAGGATTATGGGTCCTAATGTGCCCCATGAAAACATTGTTCCTCGGCGAGAAACCACGAAAACCTGGGCGAGCCCATTGTTATTGATGGAGGGTGGTCATAATGTAATGGCCCTTCGGTGTATATGTTACGGTAAATGTGATTACATATAATAACTGGTAATTATGCATAATCACCACTAAAATTGGTATATAGGATACATATCAAACTAACCGGTTTGTTTAAATAGTTCCCAACTCGTATTGGTTAATGTGATAAAAATCCCTAACAATGTGATAAACAAGGAAGACTTTCGCAGTTGTGTACCAGAAATCAATTCAAAATTTGTGAAGGAAAATTCATTTTGCTTCACGATGTTCCATTTGCGAGACGATGTTCCACTTCGAGAATGCGTTAGAACGACATCTCTTTCTGGAGGTCAGGGATATCAGCGATGTGTTTGTAAGGGACAATGCATGTCTGTCTGATAAGTGCAAACGTAAAAAATTCTAGCAAACTTTGTAATTCTAAATGTCATAACAGTCTAATATGCTTAAATAAATAAACTTAAAAAATTTAGTAATTTGTAGAAATAACGTTATTTGAAAAAGAAAAATTTCTGGAATATGAGCTCAGTTTGTCTTTTACGTGTAAATGCAGTTTGTTTTTTTTATGTGCAACTGTTTTACACAAGTTAATATAAATTGTATTTTTTTCGTTTCTCAACACCTGTCAGTCCCTTATTCAACTTTCATTCTGGCTAAATAAATATATGTGACTTAAAATTACCATTTATTCACTTTTTAATTGCAACATATAAAATATTGTAACTCGTAGTCTCCTACGAAAAAATATCTTTCTGAATAGTAACTACTCAAAATAAAAAACTGCCCTCTATTCTACTTGCCCAATTAGTCATGATATTTATCACATTTAACATTACTAGTTGGGAACAAACCGGTTAATTTGATAAATTTTCAAAAATTTATCCTATTTCCCAATTTTAGTAGTGATTATGCATGATTACTTGTTACTACTTATAATCACCAGCTCATTACTTTTACTGTAACATACACCGATGAGTCATTACATTATGACCACCCTCCATCCATAACAATGGGCTCACCCAGGTTTTCATGGTTTCTCGCCCAATGTTTCCATGGGGCACATTAGGACCCATAATCATCGTAGAACAATCCCTGATGTCTGTAAGCTACTTGAACATAGTTCACTCATTCATGGCAACAGTTTTCCCTGCGGGGGAGGGTGTTTACCAACAGGATAATGCACAATATCATAAGGGTCGAATCATCATGATTGGTTCGAGGAACATTCCAGTGACTTTCAAGTCATGTCTTGGCCCCCAAATTCACCTGACCTTAACCCAATTGAGCATTTGTGGTCCTACTTGGAAAACCAAATTCGTGCTGCCACACTACCCCCTCTCAATGTGAGGGAATTGCAGGACCAGTTGGTGAGCGCTTGGTACCAGATATCTCAGACTACCTATCAGCACCTTGTGGAATCAATGCCACGACGGCGGGTGTTAGCAGTTTTGAGGGCTAAAGGTTGTCCTACATGTTATTAGCAAGGTGGTCATAATGTAATGGCTCTTCGATGTATATATACTTTTTATGATTTTTCCACGCTTTAGCGGCGAGAACATCTTAGCGTTAGTGCTGTCTCTGACAATCTTACGATGTTAAAATAAGTAGGAAATTCAAAGGCTAATAATATTATTAATTAACAACAAAAGAAAGCAAGCTAAATATTAACTTTCAAAAGGAAATAAACGGTAACCATTAAAATTAGCTATGCAATTAATAGTTATAAAGCAAATTAATGAAGGATAACTAACAAAAAACAAACAAAAAATTATTAATTCGCAAAAAACTAGTTAGCAAGAAAGCCCGAAATAATAACAATTCATGTGAAAGAAACTAACAATTAATAAATATAATAAAACAAACTAACAATTAATAACTAGCAAAAAAATAACTGTTACTAACTAATGAAAAATAAGTCGAAATTAGTCACTTAATAAACGAGTTTTTGTAGTACTTATTATTTAAGTTCACACTCAAAATAACTATCACAAGCTATTTAACACAGTGTATTATAGGTAAATAAACAACTTTTAATCTGATTTTTTTCATTTTCTGCTGTCAAATTTCGAAATCGTTAAAAGTATGCAGAGACAAAAAAAAAGTAGAGAATCACTTTTTATATGTTTATCTCTTTTTTTCTTCGTCATTTTTGAAAATTGTATTTTTGCTTTTGAATACAGTCATACATTTTAGAATTTGTCATTTTGCCTAAAAACTCTGTTACATTTATTTAAATACCTGCAAAAGGGAAATTTGAGTCCGCTACAGACGAACTATCAATTTCTTAGCCATACACTGAAATCGTATGAAATAACACGAAGGACAGTAGGACCTAAAAACGTTTACTTTAACCACGGTCGTTATAGCGGGTTAGACTGCATTACCCAATAAAACATTCAAATGTTCGAAACAATTTTAAAGATACGCTCACAAGTCTATCCCTGCCACCTTTGTGAAGAAATTCAAATTTCCGATACACCACGAGGAATTTTTCTCTGAAAAAAAGGAATTTGAAAGAAATAGAAAAAAATAGTTAATTGCCATACACAACACGTGTTCGTGTTCTAATTGGTTAGCGTTGTAATGCAATATGTTAAAAATAAATACAAATGGGAAGTATATAAAAAACCCATTACATGCTTAAATATGAAAGCAATCTGCATATAAACTCGTGCAAAGCATGGAATTATCAAAACACTGCAGCGAGTCTAATAATTCGGCCTAATTATATTACTATAGGGGAGAGTAGGGTCAATTGTAACAGAGTACGATTGTAACAGAGCAAAAATTTCGAGTGTCGGGTTCTAGATTTGGTTCCTAGGTGGCTCACAAGGTGTATTTATTGAATCTACATGTACACCCCTGATGGCAGCCATTTTTATGTACTTTTGAAAGAGTTACATCACAAAAGATATTTTCACGCAGATATTTCAAAAGATATTTCAACAGCTGAAAATAAATAATCTTATGCTTACAAACCATTACTTAACTCTTTAAGAACCACCAATAGTTGCCTATATCATTTATATTATGTTGCATGTGCATTATTTTATTTGTCACCTTTCACAGCATAAATTAAAATTTTTAACCCCTTAAAGTTAAAAGTTTAATCCTTTAGGTCTCTGCTCATTATTATTTTTACTCCTGAAATATCACTACTATTTTGATCAATAAAAAAATATATCACAACTATGATAATATGTATAATTAACTATGTTTTAGTTGAATTTATGAACTGTTACAATTGACCCCGTAAGTGGGGACAGTTGTAACAAGCGCACGACTGTCAAAAATTGTTAATAACTAATATAATAACATTTAAAATAAGGTATTTATTTTTTTTTCCTAGTAGAGGATAGTCTACTTTACTCGTCTGTCAATTAATACTAATAATATATTGGATTTTTTGTTAGTTAAAAATAGTTAAGTAAAAAATGTTACAATTGACCCCACTCTCCCCTACTATTATAATGCTTGATATAATAAATATTCTATATTTATATAATATGTAGTCTAATTTATGCAATCGTCACATTTATATTATATAACGTTTAATTTAGCCAATTCCTACACGAGCGTAAGCAAGTTCAAACCGGTTTCAGTAGCATAAAAGCTATAAAGCTGTATAGTAACACCTCATAATTAACAGTTTCTTATAGTGCGTCTAATAATTTGGGCAGGAACTCTCTCGTTCTATTATTAAATTTACGACACTGGATTACATTTTTACTTAATAAAAATTTATATGCGAAACTGTTATTAGAAAATTGTTGAAAAAATATTCACAAAAATATAACATAATATAATAAGAGGTGTAAGAGAGAGGCTTCGAATTCTATTCAAAAACGTCACTGTTTTCTAGAATAAAGCTAATTGCGTCAGTATTTTCTCTACAAATCGTCGTCCTGATGTAATTGACATTGCACCCCTCGATATAAAATGCCTAGCAGCTCTATTAGCCATCTATTCTATACCCTCAAATAATAGTCTTATTGAAATTTCGAGTATTTTATCGACGAGTATATACGTCGTAGCAAAGGGGATTTAATCCGACGTCTATATGTTAGTGTGAATGACTGAAATTGGTGGTTGTTGGCGTTGACTTCCGGTGAATATTGACAATCACATAGTCGCTTTGGTAAATGTCCGAAATGTTTTATTTTATAACCATCGTTGAACAACCGACTAAATTTTGGGATTTACGACAACAAATGTTCAACTCCGTAGCCTCGTAATTTTAAACCAATTCAGAAGACAAGGAAATTCCTGGACCAGTACCCCCGGAGGTATGATTAGTTATGGGAACATGGAGGACTTTGTAACTCTACAGATTTGGCGTGCATCAGTCACCATTTACTACACGGAGCGGGGATCGAACCCACGACCTCTTGGACGTGGGACCACTGCCCTACCAACCAGGCTATCCCAGCCTCATGTCGGACATATATACTAGTTCTAGTTAAATACCACTGCCCGGTATGCCCTACATCATGGTATTTTAAGGTTCATTGCCTCCGCCCTATGTGCGTTAACCCAGTATGTCCTACATCATTGTATTTTAAGGTCAAGTGCCACTGCCCAGTATGTATTTAACCCGTACTCCGAACTCTGATCTATCCTCACCAGATATTAAAATATCGAATTAATATAATAATATAATAAAATCTGATATAACAAATATTTCGGACATTCAACAAAGCGTCTATGAAATTGTTGACATTCACCGATGAAAATCGACATTCTCTTGATTTCAATCATTCACGGTAACGTATGCGCTTCAAACGCTCTCCATTAGTTTAACGCACTTGGTAGTCCAATCAGCTATAACAAGAAAATTGAAATCGCTTTTTCTTATGCTGGTTTTTCTAAAACCTTTTTACAGCAAAAAAAATCCAATTGTGTTTGCAGCAGAAGATTTCCTTATTCAATAAGATACCAATTCGTTTTCTAGTGTTTTGCGGTTTTGGAAACATATTTATAAAACAGAATAGATGAATGAATTTTTAATAACATCTAGCCAGGTCAATTTTCCAAACAAATTTTACGACTGTCCTGAAGTTAAACACAAATAATGCATTGCGTCCATTTATGGAAAAGACTCCATAAAATCATCAAAGAAATTAGGTTTTTGACACATTTAATTTTTAAAGTAACTCCATATCAGATAAATTCAATTGGAGGGGAAAAATTCACATTTTAGATTATTTTCCGCCTCATATAATCGCGCATTTTTGTAAAATAAGATTTTATCACATTAAAATAAAACAAATATTTCTTACGAAAGATTCTAAGAAAGGATTATAACATTGCTTATTGCTAAATTAAATATTCAATTACACTTTATGACATATGATGATTTTTCTTTAGTTTTTTAAATGAATGACATTTTTATTTAATAGAAGTCTTTAATCAATCTTCTCTTTATTGTTTTCTATTTTTTCAACTCAGTTTTTCTGTTGCAAATCCATTTTTTTCCACGTTTCTTTTTGGAATGAAAAAAGCCGTTCAATATCTTTTTTAATGAGTCTTCCTTTGCTCCTACTCGCCTATCTAAGTTTAAAATATCATTGTTGCACAATTGTGTAAAATACTAAGTATTCACTTAATGAAATAAGCGAAAGATTGAATTGAACAGTACAATTTTTTAAGCAATGTTCCGGACAACAAAATAAAATCAAAAAGATTTGACTTATAAAAACTTAATTCTATTAACTACACCGAAAAGCCATTACATTACGACCACCCTGCTAATAACATGTAGGGCCACCTTTAGCCCACAAAACTGCTAGCACCCGCCATGGCATTGATTCCACAAAGTGCTGATAGGTAATCTGAAGTATCTGGTGCAAAGCGCTCACCCACTGGTCCTGCAATTCCCTCACATTGCGAGGGGCTAGCGTGGCAGCACGAATTTGGTTTTCCAAGTAGGACCACAAATGCTCTATTAGATTAAGGTCAAGTGAATTTGGGGGCTAAGACATGACTTGAAAGCAGTGATGGGCATCATTCACGAAAATTTTATTCATGACTAAATTTATTCAGAATAAATTTATTCTGAATGATTATTCATATGAAAATTTAGTCATTATTCATCATTCATTATGCAAATGTATAAAAAATTTTGAATAATGATTGATGAATAAACTCATTAGTCATGACTCATTTTTCTGAATAAAATTTGAATAACCAGCAAAAAATGCAATCGATATGTCTTTGTCTATAACGAGATGCAAAACATCGTTTGCTCTTAAACGTCTTATTTTAGGAATTAAACTATAAAACTAAGACAAGTATGACTATTTATTTTTATGTTATTTTAACTCGCTCCAGCGTCACATACTTAGTTGTGCTAAAAAGTAGGTTTATAACAGTTTAGTTACTTAAGTTCATTTTGAAATTTTGTTCTGAAATCTATAAAACGCAATTTTTTATAGTTTTTGAAAGCAAACGATAATATTATTTTAAATTTTTAAATAAAATTTTAATTAAAAAAATTGAACCCTTTTTTGCCGTGTAACCATTTCTCAAAAGTATGCATTATGTTAGACAAAAGTAAATTTTCTCAAACATTATATAAATATACTTGAAAAGGATTAACGTTTTATTTGTAGTTGTCATAATCGTAATCAATTAGAGTATTCCGTGCCCATTTTTGTTGACCAGTGAAATTATTCAGTTATTCTTGACTAATGAATAAAGGATACTGAATAACGAATGATTTATTCTTTATTCAAAATATTTCTGACTAATGAATAAATCTTTATTCATCATTCATTATTCAGGTTTTGAATAATTATTCATCATTCTTTATTCATTATTCTGAATGACAAATGCCCATCTCTGCTTGAAAGTTACTGGAATGTTCCTCGACCCTTATGGCATGGTGCATTATCCTGTTGGTAAACACCATCTCCCGCAGGAAAAACCGTTGCCAAGAATGGGTGAACCTGGTCTGCAACTATGTTCAAGTAGCTTACAGACGTCAGGGATTGTTCTATGAAGATTATGGGTCCTAATGTGCCCCATGAAAACATTGTTCCTGGGCGAGAAACCGTGAAAACCTGGGCGAGCCCATTGTCGTAGATGGAGGGTGGTCATAATGTAATGGCTCTTATGTGTACATAGGTTTTGTTAGACAAATTGCACACAGTGTTCATTTCTCTTAAAATGACAGAACGTATCAAATGTTCTGTTAGGCAGTCTCAGTCTAATTAATCTCAAATTTTTATATTCAGTTTTTTATTTATTTCCTACTGTTAGTTCGCACTCTCCCTCTATCTTGTTCAAATTTTGAATCGTTCGTAAAATACTTTTTATTCATCCAATCAAGTTTAAACATATTTTTTTTTATCTTACAGTGCGCTAAACTACACGTGATGTTAACTGCACGTGACTACAACTACACGTGATGTTAATACAGTTTTTTCAAATATTAATTCATTGATTAAATTTAATTTATTAATTTTAGTTTTATGTGGGAGAATTTTTTTTTATTACTTAATAAAAATTAACTGAAATAAAACATTTCTTTGTTGAACTAATTAGGAATTGTACTTTTTTTAAAAAAAGTATATTACTTGTTTATTAATTGATTAATTTACTCGCCTTCAATAGTTACTTTCGTAAAAAGAGAATTGAATGCATTTTTGGATTTAAATACCAGAAACATGTTAGAAAAGAATGCAATGAAAAATTAATTTATAGTCAGTATTCAATCAGTACAGTTGTTACAGATTCTTTTTTTAAAAAAAACATTCATCTAAGTTTATGATACTTAATAATGCTGCACATTGATAGTTATTTTAGTTATAAATTATGTTTAATATTGTGTCAAAATTCTCAGCTTTAATTCCTTTCATTAAACTTCCTTCATTAAAAAATTGAATATTCGACTGCGATTTATGAAAAGTATGGTTTCCGAAAACGGCCGTGCAAAACCTTGTAAACTATTGCAATACCTAAAGAATTATTCTTAAAGTCTTTTCCTACTGCCGAAACTTTTAACGAATGAGGTTTGAAATTCTAAATGACACTTTTGAACGGCAACATACCACAAAAGGAGATTAATTGATAAGATACTGTAAGTATGTCATATAAATTGAATTCTCATGTTGATTGATAAGATAATTTTTGAAAATTTGTAGATTTTGATTTTACCGTAAATGTAATTGGAATTTGATACTCTATTACTGTTTATTTTAATGATACATGCACATTTTGAAAGCTTTTATATCATTTTTATTGTCTTCTATATCTCCTTTATATCATTATAATAGAATCTGAATAGAAAAAAGTGTTTTTACGTTATTATTTTTTAATTGATATAAATTGTTTTCTTATAATTCATTGACAAATTCCGGAAATTAAAAGCTGTGTTTTCTTTTTAGAATAACAACTCTTGAAGTTTATATGTTTCTTAAGACGACGCCTAGAAGAAACTTTTCTTTATCCTTATTCTATTTCAAAATAATTAAAAGTATAAACAAAGTGAATTCACACAAGTCTAGAGTAAGCCATGAAGTCTCATTACCGCGAAATGCTCGATTTCGCGTGCAGGTGGTCCGGCTACCACCAACCCCTCTGCAAAGGATCAAAATTGCGATGGCACGTCTTCGGATCATCCTCAGGGATGTTTCCCAGACAGTCGCCAGTAGCCCATTGTCCAGCTCTAGTGCGACGTAAATAAAGTATCTACCTATCTACCAGTATTTGAAATTTTATGACATACTCTAGATTTGCCTGAACTCGCTTTTTCTAAACTATTCTTTTTAAATTCGTTATGGAGGTGAAAGAGAAATTTTGACGAAAAGTTTCTCCCAAGGTATGGCGCCCTCTTAAGGAGGTATAAGCCTTTTTCGAACTTTTTTGTCTTTAATCGATAGTAAAATAAGATCTTGGGTGAAACTAATATAAATAAAGATATTAGTATTTTTAGGAATGTCAAGGGCAGATAAGCTAGTACTGGGAATTATAGAAACTGAAGGAAAAAAATTTCAAACAATTAAAAATGTATCTTAGAAAATTGGATATTTTTAAAAAGATTTTTTAAGCTATGAAGAGAATATCTGAAAATCAGATTTTTCTTCGACTGTTTCAAATTCTGGTTGAAACAAATAAAATGATAAAAATTATGCCTTGAGAATTCTTATAGTTTTGAGAATTCATGGCATCAATTTTTTTTTAAGAAACTAAATTTTTATTCTCTAAACTACCTCTTTGTATTATGCTGCTGTATATTGAAGTAGAGAAAGACATTATTATGATAATTCTGAAAACCTTTCTGTAACCTTTTCAAAATGAATTTTGACATTCTTTCTTTTTTTTCTGCCCTTTTGAACACAAAATAAAAAATTCCAAATCAAATGTGAGTAAAAAGTACTAGGGAGCCAGTTCCTTTTACTGCTAGATCTATCCTAAAAGTTTTGCGATACAAAAAAAATCGGATGTAGAGTAAACTAACCAGTGAAGGAGCACTTAAGCTTCGCTTGCCTTTTAAAAAATCATATTAATTTCAAAATTCGTAATTTTTGTCAAAAATGACAGTGTTAACATACTTGCTACTAATTGCAAATTACAAAAAAAAATTGTAGAGAACTTACATAATATTGTTTCAAAGTTTTGGAGGTTCAAATAACAAGTAGTAAGAAGACCAAGTGAAGGAACAGCTCTTACTAGTGAATGAACACCCAGTAAAGGAACACTTAATTTTGTTTACTCTTTATGAATTTATAAGTCATACAAATATTTAAAAATAAGCCTATTCTTGAAATTATACCATATAAATACTTGGAAAATGTTAACTTTTTTTTGTAATCATGAATTGAAAATTAAAGTGTCAACATATTAACACACACTGTTCATTCACTGGGAAATCTATGCCCAGTAAAGGAACATGCCTCGGTTCCCTCACTGGTTAAAAGTTGTTTTTCGTATTTTTAACATAACATATTTTTAACATACATTTGATGCGGAACATCACTAAAGGTACAAGAAAGTTTATCTTTTATTTTCATCAACTTAGAAAAAAAACCTGTAAAGGAACATTTGTTCCTTCACATGTTTTTCATCGTTTGGTGATCCAGTGAATAAACACCCCCTTATCTCAATACTTGATTATCCTATGGTGCTTTAAAAAAAATAACTATTTTTTGAATTCTCGTTTTCACAGTGAGAAAAATAAAACTATTACATGCAATTAATTCCACTTCAAACATATAAATACAAACACTCACCTTATAATTTTTTCAAAGAAACAAGGTGTTGCAGAGATAATAACAAACTCAAAAATTTTTCCAGAGAAGTCTATTTGGCCAGGTAATCCAAAACATTGCTAGATGACTTCCTATTGTTTGGCAATAAGCTGTTGTTACCAATCAATCTAACGAAAAACTATCAAATTCTTATTTTTAATCAATATATATGAAATGTTCCTTCACTGGGTAGTGTTCCTTCACTGGTGGGTTTACCCTACCATATATTTTGCAATGATGTTTACAGTAAAAACACTGTAATTAAATAAATATAGCTGTAAAAAAACAAGCATGAACTTTTAGGGTAAAAATGGGTTTTACACTTAGAGTTCTTTTTACAATAATTTGTTCAGGAATTTTTTACTGTGAAAAACAGATTGATTGTAAAACATTTTCCTTATGAAGGGCTATATTTTGTTTTTTATTTCTGCAGCGACTGTAGACACAATGTAGAAATGAGAGCTTAATGCAATAAATATTTTATATACTCATTTGTGATGAATTATTACTTATATGCATTGTTGTTGTTGTTGTTGTTAATTTACGTCGCACTAGAGCTGCACAATGGGCTATTGGCGACGGTCTGGGAAACATCCCGCAGGATGATCCGAAGACATGCCATCACAATTTTGATCCTCTGCGGAGGGGATGGCACCCCCGCTTCGGTAGCCCGACGATCTGCGCGCGAAGTCGAGCACTTTACGGTAGCACAGTTTAACGAGGACCCATACCGCACACCCTCGGTCCCTACGCAGACTGATCCAAGTGGTCACCCACCCGCACACTGACCGCAGCCAGTGATGCTTGACTTCGGTGATCTGCTGGGAACCGTGTCTTAACGATCAGTCCACTGCGGGACACTTATATGCATTAATTATTGATTTATAAAACATGCTACATTTAAAAAAAATATATGACAACGATGTCACGATTTAAAAAATTAATAATAATAAAGGGTGCAAATTAAGTAAATTTATTTACATATCGAAATAATGGGTTAGAATATATATTTGTACTTGCTATTTGGATATAGGCATTGAGAAAAAAAACGGGCAATTATAGATTTCAATGTAAACAAATTACGGCCGGAATTACAGTTTTATTGTTTTTTATGCGACTGAAACCGGTTTGCACTTGCATACGTTCGTGTTACAATTGGTTAAATTAAACGATGCATAATATAAATTCGATGATTGGATAAATTAGACGATATATTGTATAAATATTGAATATTTATTATATCAAGCTTTATAATAGTATATTATAATAATTAGATGAAATTATGATACGCACTGTAGTTTTTTAATACAGTAGGGAACCGATTATCCGGAACGGTCGGAACCATCGCTATTCCGGATAACTGATTTTTCCGGTTTTCTGAATCGCTACAAAAAGCCGTTTTTTTATTGTTAAACCCAACTAAAAAAAAAAAAAATCTTTAGAAATAATCTTAAAAATAAGAAAAAACGATGAAGTAATTCTAATAATTATTGATGAAGTACACTAATAATTATTTCCAAAATGATGGTAAGGTAAACATCTTTAAAAAAAAAGAAAGAAAAATCGTAAAATCTTATGAGGAAAAAAAAATTTTTTTTTAAAAAATGGCGAGAAAATATATTGAATTTCGTTCCGGTTTTTTGGTTTTCCGGTTTTCTGATTTCCGGATAACGGGTTCTATACTGTAGTTGTATGATTTGCCCGAGTTTTCATGCAATACTTTTATATTTAAGCATACATGTAATGGGTTTTTATTTAGGAGATTTTCAATATACTTCCCATTTGTATTTATTTTTAACGTATTGCATTACGATGTTAACCAATTGATACAGGAGCGTCAACAAATGCAAACCGGTTTCATCCGAGTGAAAACAATACAGCTGTACAGTATCACCCAATTATTATAATTCTACATGGAATCTTATAGTGCTTTTGATAATATAGCCAGGGACTCTGTAGTCATTGAATAAAGAAGCAGGCAATTATGGATTTCAAAATAAGCAAACTAATCCCGGAAATAGGATCAAAAGTAAATAAATTAAAAGGAACGTGATAATTAAGGAAAAGTGGTAGTACAAAGCTATCGCTGGATAACAATAACCCAATAGGTTTAAATCAGAGGTCGCCAAAGTGGTCTATATAGACCCCCAGGGGTCTATTTAACGAAAATGGGGGTCGATCTGAGCCAGGGGGTAGATCCGAATCGGAAGGGTCGAAGAAAAAACAGTTCTTAATACGTAAATCCCAAATATCTAATTGAGTATGTAAAATTTGTGAATTTTTTTTTATAATTGACTTAATATCAGTTTCCTTATAGAACATAAATTAATATACGCATCATCAAAAACGTGGACATCAACCTGCAAGATGAGTTTGCTGAATTATTATCGGATCTTGAAGAAAAGAAGCTTTTTAAAAATTTAACAATAAGTAAATTTTGAACAAATATAAATATAATGCAAAAATATGTAGAACTTTATGAAATAGCTCTGCCTTTTTATGCTAGCTTTTCCAAATTCCTATATGGTTGAAGCCGGTTTCAGTCACGTAAATTCAATCTTAACTAAGAACAGAAATAAATTAAATGTGGAGTTACGAGGGGATTTAAAATTAAAATTGACCAATTTTGAACCCAGTATAGCGAACCTTGCAAAAAAACACCAGGCACACTCATCTCATTGGTTAAGAAGCAATAAATCAGTAGTTACTTTACTTATAATTTCTACTTATTTATAATTACTTATTATTTAATAAATATTAAGGTATTTAAATTTCAACATTAATATATTTTTTTATAAAACTATTGTTACACAATGTACTATTACTTTAATAAATGTTTAAATCATGAAATAAATGTACAAACACAGTATAGAATTTTATCTTAATTAACGGAAAATTACTTTTATGGGGATCGATGGAGATTTCGAAAAATTATATAGGGGTCGATGATGAAAAAAGTTTGGCGACCCATGGTTTAAATGGTCACAAAGTGAGAGATTTAAACAAATTGGAGAAATTCGTATCACCAAATTTGGAAAAAGGGTGAAAACTAAAACTTATCAAAGGCATACATAAAAGATAAATAAAACAATGACACGCTATATTGAAATATAAATACACTCGTCTCCACTTAACTGCACATCGGATAATCGAATAACCCGCTTCTTCGAATAAAATTTAACGGAATCAAATCATTATATGTAAAATTAATATTAAATTTCCTGGTTTAAACGGATACTTGTTGTTTCTAGTACTCGCTTAATTGCATAAAGAAGAAGTGCTGAAAGAAAAGAAAATTGTTTATTTTTAAGAAATGTTTCACCAGTTAGAAAGGAATTTCCAGTTTTCAGTTAAGTATACAATAGGTCAGGGGTGGCGAACCTTTGTACACCAACGTGCCATTTTCTCTAAAAAATTACTTTATGAGGTCATAGACGTGCCGACAAATAATTTTGACTTCGTGATTATTGGGAAAATAATAATACTAAATACTATCAACTCAAAACTCTATATTTACAATGAAAAAATATGCATTTTGCAATATCTCAGTTATACGCGTAATTCAACTTTTGTTGTTGCAGATTAGATGACGAATAACTTATATTAGGTTGTAAGATGTTAGTTTAAGCAGGACTGTTAATTTTTTTTTTGCTAGTTATTTATTGTTAGCTTGTTTTTTATGGTTATTAATTGTTTTTTAGCATTAATTTTTAATTTTTTTATTAATATTGTTTATTATTTTGTTTATTTTTTGTGAGTTTTAATTTAATTGTTACATATGCTTCAAAGTGTAACAACAATTGTGAACGGTGGAGTGCCCAAAATATTGTGTCGCGTGCCATTGGTTCGCCATCCTTGCAATAGGTGGTCACTTCAATAGGGATTGTTCATTTGTTGCTCTACATAGATAATAGGGGTATAGTGTAAGAATAAATCGAATATTGTTGGCAGTTATACATTGAAGTAAATGAAGGAGGTTTTAACCTTCTTTGACTTATTTTATTCACACCTCATTTAGAAAGTAAAAAAGGTACAGAGTGATTTGATTTGTGGTCAAGACTTAGTAGTGCGCTATTAATTTTAATAAAAAAAGGTTTCAAAAACCTAAACACACAAGTGTTCAGTGTTTCTTTCTCTTAAGTAGAATCATCATTGCTTACTCCAGTGAACTTTAAATGATATTCGTATTTTATGATGCTAACACGGACAGTTTTAATTACAATTGTTTATTGATCATAATGTAGAGTTTATTTAATCAAAACACTACACTATGCATTAAATACCATTAAAAAGTGAAATTTCTCAAAAATGTTTAATTTAAAATTGAATAAAGCACTCCCCTTTTAATCGAATTATCGGCTTAATTGAATAGAGTTGACTGAAACCAATGGTATTCCTTTAAGCGGGGTTGACTGTATATCATTTAATGCAATTTAGAGATGTTTCCAAAGAGAAGTAAAACAATAACACGAGTATCCATCGCATACACGAGACACTAAAGAAAAATAAATGCACCAAAACAAATAAAAGAAACGTTCGATGATTCAGCTCAAATTGTTTTCAATTCTTGAATTAAATTATGTTAACTTTGCAACAGATATTTTTATCAGGATTAGAATAGATTAAAATACTCAAAGAATCGAAGCATTTTTACAAAACCCTGAAACACTTCAAGAAATGGATGACAGGAGTAAGAAATTGTCAAGGAAGCGCAATGCATAAAAAATAAATTCAAGAGAGAAATTCATTTAAGTAGTGATAATAAGGTAAATACTGAAGGAAGGCTTAAATGTGAAAGGGTCTTTAATGTTGCAGGAACTCAATAATCCTGAAAATTTCTTGAAAAAAATCATTAATGACACACTTCAAAAAAAATTAACGTCATTATAAATTTAAACCATTCATATTTTCAAAACATGTAATTTTAAATAAATTGTGGCAGCATAATTTAAATGAATGATTATGTATAAGTTTACTTTTATCTCTAATCACACTAACCAGAAAAAAATTTTTAGATATGAAAAAGATGCCAAGTATAAATTCGAGTTCTAATATTTTTAAATAAAATATGCAAGAATTTTCAGGCCTAAATGTGATCGATGATTTCTTGAAACCTTGGATAACGGTTAGAGAAAAATTCGGAAATCCGAATTTTTTCAGGAGCACAATCCGTTATAGAAAGCGCACATTCCGAACCACAATCACCTGCACAAGACCTGTTAACGAAAATTCAATTTACTGAAATTAATTTTGGTTAGGATGTCATTAAAATTAAAGGTAACGAATGATGATAAAACAAAAATAAGATTTCTTCGATACGGACAGAAATCAGTATATCGGGGGGGGGGAGAGGACACACTGATGACCATCAAGAAGATCAGAGAGAAAGTGTTAAAAAACTGTTGAAAAAATTCGTGAACTGCAAAAGCAATAGCAAATTAAATTTAAAAAACAGAAAGTTTGAAAATCAGATGAAAGGGATTGATTAAGTAATCTCCCCTTTAAAAAATAAATGAAAAAAGAAAGGCGGATATAAAGGGGTTTCTCTTCCCACAGGAAGTGCAATGACAGAGTTGACCATCGAGGACAGAAAGCTAATAGACTTTACGAAAATAAAATTGAAATTTTCCCAGATAAAATATTTTATTAAAATTATATGTTTAAATTGAGAAGAAAAGAAAACTTCTAAGAAAATTACTTGGAAAAATTTCACATGAAATAAATTGAAACTTATATAAAAAAAAGGATATACAGGTTTAAGAAAATTAAAAGATTAGATTTAAATAAAAGAGTAAATTGTTACATTACAAAAATGAGCCTCCCCCTTACAGGCGAGAAAATGAGTCGTAAAAAGCGCAGTAAAAAATTATTTTTCCGTCCCGCCTAAGAAATCGGACACTCGAATAAGACAACTCGCCGTCACGACAGTTCCTCAAAAAGGACCGCAGCCCGAACCCACGGCACACGCTCCTGGTCGACCCAACACAGACAGGAGCTCCACCCATGGCATTTATTAAAAGCAAAAGGCTTACAAAATTTCTCTCTTGGCAACAGTAAAGAAATGTAATAAGAATATCTAAAAAGTAAAACTTTATTTTTGCTGTGTTAAAATAAACTTTATTTTGGTATCTCGGTATGACCAAGGTCGATGGAACGCTGCTTTATAGTGGGAGATTTGAGTATTAGTTTGATCAACAACAGATTATAGCTGTAGTACATGATAAAGTTTTACAGTGGAATTTCCAGCGGAACAAATGAACTTAGTAACGTGGGTGTTATCATCACAAACCTAAACATGAAATTGGCAAAGGTTTGATAAAGGAGACAGTTACCAGTGATAAAAGCAGTAAAATTACAAAAAAAAGCACTAAAGTAAAAAATGCGTTGTAAACTATCACAGTCGGAATATTTAAAACTGAGTTTTTTAAAAAGTATTTAAAATGTATAAATCAAGAAGTCAGAGGACGCTAAAATAGTAATAGTTGAAGTTAAAAAACCCATAAACCCTTGAGTGAAGCTAAAAATTACAGAAATTAAAAATCATTAAAGTTTAAAAAGTTCAAATTTGTGGGGGAATTAATCTTAGACTATGTCAACCATCATCTATCAAAAGGTACCTCGTGATAGATTCAAGTTAACATGTCTTATATACTATTGATTTGGTATTTAATATTTGTAGTGGTAGTTACGCCACATTACTCCCCTTCCAGAATTTTATCTGTGATAGAATTCGATGAACAATTACCACTAGTTGATTAATGCTGTTTATTTATTAACTTCAATTTTTGCTCATTATATATATATATAATTTTTCTTCCAAGCATTTCGCTCGTTATTTTTTTATTTTTATTTTATAGCTTTTTTTTTCCCATCACGTCCGGGTCACCAATGTGGGGGAATTAATCTTAGACTATGTCAACCATCATCTATCAAATTCACAATACGTTATAAATCATAAAAGTTAAGAAATGAAGTTAAAATTCTCAAGATTAAAGTGGCTTAAAAAAAGTCAAATCTTTTAAAATAGCCAAAATGTGTAGTTAAAATTAAAATGCCAATTGGCTAAAATGTGAGAGGGGTGGAGGAGATTCTAAGTAAAAGTGATAAAAGTTGAGGTCGTTCGAAGACGTGATGTCTTCAACCGATTTTTTAAAAGCGTTTCCACGGAGTGTTGTGAGATTTATTGCATTCTGTTAATAGATGTTTGATAGCTTGGCATTTGCCGCAGTATTTGAAGCTTGATGTTTTTTTTTTAATGTCTAGCCTTGTGTTCTCTAAACACTCCGTAAAAATCGTAGTAAGACCAATAGTAGCCCATCTACCCCCGAAGGAGTTTGCGGATAAGGGTTTCACCCGTTTGCACGTGACTAAACACTACCAAACTACAGAAAAGTAAAAGTACTAAATTAAAAAGATTAAAACACATAGGAAAAATCCCAAAATCGAAAAAGTAAAATAAAAATGAAACAGAATAAAAATTAAAAGTGCTTAAAACATCAAAGTGGATAAAATCAACCGACAATAAAAGTGTCAAAAATACAGGTAAAAACATATAAAAGTAAGGTCAGGTGAAACATCAAATGGTAAGATATGAAAAATCGCATTAAAAATAAAAAAGACTAAAATAAGCCCAGTAGAATAAATAAAATAGTCGACTAAAAGTTCAAGTGTCTCCCTTTCAAGCCTAAGTGCCTCTAAGATTAAAAATGTTCTAAGGTAAACCAAAGTTTCACTGAGATGATAACACTCAAAGATGACACCAGGTAAGACAGAGGGTGCTGAATTTGACCAAGAGCAAGATTTTATTTCGAATGTCCCATGTATAATGAAGATGCCAGTTCAAGGGGAGAATAAAGTCATGGAAACGGCAAGTGCCGAAGTAAAATACTAAAAGCAGAAATTTAAAGCCAGAAAACCTAAAAGCCGAAAGTTTAAAAATAAAACCAGATAAAATTAGTCAGGTGTGCTCGCAGGGGCAAGCAGATCCTCGAGGGTACATTTAAGAATTTCGATGATTTTCTCCCTGTAGTCAATATCAGCATAAAGTTGATGTTGAGTGTATTGATCCCATTTTCTGCCACGGATCATCTGGAATTTGAGACAAAATTTTATGAGATGGTCAATGTCTTGTACTCTGCCACAAAATTTACAATTTGCTCGTTTATTGAAGAATTTCTGCTGATATATTCCGAAAACCCCGTGGCCCGTTAAGAATTGGTTTAAATAGAAGTTTAACTGCAGGCGAGTTAATGTGGGATCTTTAAAGAAATTATATGTCTGCCTGCCCTTTGTTGATTCACTCCAATCAATTTTCCATTTATTCATTGTGGCTTGCTTGATGTATCTAATAATGAATGTTCTCAGCCGGGTGGGAATGAGCATCGTTCCCACCCGGCTGAAGCTCGTGGCCTTTTTGGCTTGCTGATCCGCCTCCTCGTTACCTTCAATTCCAATGTGTGCTTTGACCCAGTAAAGTCTAATACTAAATAATTAATCGTAGTAAGCAATACATAATGCTTCATTAAAATTAACTGAAAAAATCTTTCTATTTTCTAAAAACTATTTATCTTCAGCAATTAAATATATTCGTAGATATCCGTGTCATTGACACAATTAAATACATGTATAGATCGTCTAATGCAGTGTTCCCCAACCCCTGGTCCGCTGACCGGTACAGGTCCGTGGATAAAAATGGTACCGGGCCGTCCATTTCATTGAAGCTAAATTTAAGTTCCTAGGTTTATACCCCAAAATTAAAAATATCTGTATTCCATTAAAACTTTATTAAAAAAAAAGGGGGCCCCCGAAGGTAGTGACGTAAATTTTTTAATGTTTGTAATGTATCATTGTCTCCGATTACCCCCAGATGGAACCGTCTCATTGCAAAGAAACAAGCTCAGGGTTCTCATTGATTTAATGTTCTAGTAAGTTAAAATGTTAAATCCCTTTATATTTATTTTTTGGTGTAACTATATTTTATTTTGAAGGTATGTTTAAATACAATTAAATTAAAATTAATAAATCAAAATAATCAAAAATAAAAGCCTCCAGCTGGCCATGGTAGAATTATGAAACGTTGACAGGTCCGCTGTGATAAAAAGGTTGGGGAACACTGGTCTAATGTATTCAATCATCGAACTTACATGATATATCGTCTAATTTATCCAATTGATACAGGAGTGTAAACAACTGCAAACCGGTTTCAGTAAAAACAACAAAGCTGTACAGTATCACCTGATAATTAAGATTTCTCATAGAACCTTATAGTGTTTCTAATAATTTAGCCAGGGATTGAATCTTTATTTTGCAAAACATTGTTTAGATAAAAAGAACAAAAAAAGCTCTCTCCTCAAGAAAAGAGAAGTTTTGCAACAACCCATCGCAAGAAACTATGACAAAAGCACTCAAAATTTCAAACAACGGAAAACACATATCTTTTCGTATGAACGGAAAACCCGTTAATTTTAAAGGGAATAAATTATTTAAAACCTTAACTCTCAACGGAATATTTTCACGCATCAGTATTTATTTTGTATTCTGGAAAATATGGAGAGAAGGGGACATCGACTCTATTATATCCTTTTAAACCGCAACATGTTTCTCGGGGAATTGTCCTCCCTGAAATTTAATTCGATAAACTTTACGAACCGAGTTTAGAACTGTAGAAGGAATCTTAAAAGATACTTTCAAGCCTTGTCAGCTACGCACGCGATATTTTCGTTTAATGCATTTTCTTCTCTAATTGGAGCTGTTTTCGGCGGTTTCCCTCTCGTGTCGTCCGTAAATAGAATACTTTTAAAACTGATGTTTCTGGAGGTGCTCAAACAAAACACTTGTGACACCCGGCTGGGTGATAATAAGCAGGTTCGGCAATAAATTATTCTCTGGGGCATTTGGTGCGTTAAATAGTATCGAAATACCAAATGAATTTCTCTATACGTAATTTAATAAAAATGAACCTCTTCCCTAATAGGATAGAATAGTTTTTCATATCATCGATTGATTTAAGTTTCAGCAATTATTCATTTTACAAAATAAACTTTCCAAAATAAAAAATATCATCCTAAATTTGGAATTTATTCGATGAGAATACGAAGATCTGATACGTATTGAACTGACAACAGGTGGCTGAGTGGTAGTGCTTCGCCCTCACGCTGCACAGGTCCTAGGTTCGAGCCACGGGTCGGGCAAGGTTGATTCTGTTAGACAAACAAAGGCTAAAAGGTATGAAGCTCGATCTTTGTCAGTCGTCGAAGATAACGATCTCATGCATTCAGCTTGCGTCAGTGACGTCATGGTCTGCGGAGATCGACGAGTTTCTTTTCATTTGCTGTTGATCGTTCTCGCGTGGATCATGACGTCATCCGTTATCTGTTTAAAGAGTATTTAAGCTTCTGTTGAAGCATTATTGTTTGTATTTATTCATTCTTTTTCTTTATTTACTCTGTTTGTGACAGTTTGTCTACCAATGTTTTTCAAAATAAATTTATTGCTTTAGAAACTTCGTTTTCTTATTTGTTTTATTGACAAACATACATAATGATATTCTGCGACAATCATCCCTTTCATCCCTTCGGTGGGTCAAAAAATGAATACAAAGCATGCTTGTTGTAGTTGTTACTTTACGTCGCACTAGAGCTGCACAATGGGCTATTGGCGACGGTCTGGGAAACATCCCTGAGGATGATCCGAAGACAAGCCATCACAATTCTGATCCTCTGCAGAGGGGATGGCACCCCCGCTTCGGTAGCCCGACGACCTGCGCGCGATGTCGAGCACTTTACGGTAGCACAGTTTAACGAGGACCAATACCGCACACCCTCGTTCCCTACGCAGACTGATCCAAGTGGTCACCAACCCGCACACTGACAGTAGCTAGTGATGCTTGACTTCGGTGATCTGCTGAGAACCGTGTCTTAACGATCAGTCCACTGCGGGACGAAGCATGCTTGGGAACTGAACACTGGGAGTTCCACGTTCAGCTGACCATCCAATCAGAACATTTGCTCCTGCACCCCAGAGCCTAAGGTCAAGAAAACTGAGATGGGCACAATAGGCCTTGGCCCTCTATGGGCTGTTGTGCCACTGAGTTTCATTGAATCACGGAGTTTCAGAGGTGACTTCAACGGAAGAAGACAAATGTAATGAGAGTACTTTTATTTACGTCACAATAGAGCTGTATAATTGGTGACGATCTGCGAAACAACCTTAAAGAGGATCCGAAGACATCCCATCGAAATTTTGATCCTCTGCTGAAGGAATGGCTCCCCTGCTCGACCTGCTTGAGAACTCGAGCACTTTATGGCAGAACAGTTTAACGGGGACAGATACCGTACTCCCTTGGTTCATACGCAGGGTCATTAAAGTGGCGCTTACTGACCACAGCCGGTGGAGCTTGACTTCGATGTTCTACTGGGAACCGGGTCCTTACGATCAGTCCACTGCGTGACCGTGTGTCATTTTGTTTGGTAGTTTTAAAAAACATTGACTTGCAGAACCGCCATCTGTTGACGAACTTTGTAACTAATAGTGAAACTTAGTGTAAATAATTGACAAGTTTTCTGAGAAGAAGGTGGCTATAAACTACGCAGTTTCTTTATGTACTGCTTTTTCTCGTTATTTGATATTTCATATCGTTGATCATTTTTTGGACGGTGGTATGATTATCTATTGTAAAAAATTTAAAAAAAATACTCGGGACTCTGGATTTTTCGAATTGACACAGAAGAGTATTAGGAAGCATTTTTTTCCGCGTTGTTAAATATGTAACGTTGCGGCAGAGAACAGAAATTCCTTCATTTAAAAATTGTAAAGGCCGGTATAGCGTGGTTGGCTTACGTTCGTGAGAACGGAAGTTCGAATCCAGCTGGCCAAAAACTCCCCGTGTAGTAAATGGTGACTGGTGCTCTTTAAATCTGCCGGATCACAAAGTCCTTTATGTCCCCATTACACTAATAACCTCCACGGGTACTGAATTAGAGATGGATCGTTGTCTGGTTCAGGTCAAACTTACTGTCTGTGGATGAATGAATGGATGTATGAATGCGTCGACCCTATAAACGAGTGTGACATATGGGTGTGGCAGAATTCGAATTCTTGGCCTTAGATGGCGCCACTGGTAAACAAGAACAATCGTACACCTTGCCTTAATGGTCTACGACAACAACAGCAACAATTGTGAGACAATGGGAAACTCAGATATAGTGAGAATGTATAGCTGAAATTTTGAAATCAAGAATAATGTTATTGACAACAAAAATAAAAGTTTTGTACATTTTCGCATTATTATGTTTAACACTATCATTATAAAAGAAATAATTTCCTACATAAAAAAATATTAAAGTGATAATTAATTAGAGTGAAAAAATTTCCGTTTTTTATTTTCTAAAACAAAAGAAATGCAAAAATGTTTCACGTAAAAGTTTTTTTAATGATTATTTATATAGGTTCTATAAACCTGGCATAATCTTGGAAAAAGGTTTGAAATTTTAAAGATAATTATTTAATATTCTCCAGCAATAAATAAGTGCAGAGTTATAAGTGTTATTATGATGAGAGTTAGTTTTTAAAATTGGTCTTATTAAAGCGAGTGATAACGTGGTCATTTCGAAGCCAATATACAAAACTATTGCATTTTAATTTGTTTATAAAATGATATCTTCAATTACAGGACACCGGAAAGCAAAATAAGTGTTGTTGTTGTTACTTATGCTACTTGCCTACCAGCAAGCTTGCTTTAAATCAAGCAAATTTTTAAGGCAGAAGGTCAGTTTCCTGTTTTCGCAGTGATGCCATCAATGGCTAAGAATAGGAAGGCACACATACATCATAGCCCGTTTTCCTAAAAAGGACTCAATCATACTCCATTCATTCACTCTCAGATTACAATTTTGACCTGCACCAGTGAAAGATCAATCTCTAATTCAGTACCACCAGAGGTATTGGTGTGTTATGATGTTAAAAATAACAAAAAAAAATTTTTTTTTAAAAATTAAAAATCAAAGATAAAATGTTGCCTGATATAACTTAATATTTCTTACACACATTTTTAAAAATTTAAAAGACTCAAGAGACATTTAAAACGTTTCAGATTTTAACTGTTCTACTGATAAAAATCTATCTTTAACAAGTTAATTTACTTCCTAATATCTCACGCGATCCCTAAGTTTAAATGATTTTTTTTTCAAGTATAGTTGAAAATAATTTTCAAAACCGTTCTTTTCGTTTCGATTATTGAATTATTAAAATATACTAATGTAAAATTATATATTTTAAAAACAAAATATTTATTTATTTATGAAAAGGATCAAATTTTAAGGGGGGGGGGGGAAGATGAATAAGGTACAACCAAGGGGGTAGAGCCTCCCAATATTTTTTCTTCTTTAAAAAATAAGCTAAAAAAATAACTAAAAGTGATCTATACGACATTACATTACGAATGAATTTGGATTCATTAAGTAACTCCTCTTTACAATTCCTACTATTAATTCACACTCTCCCTATTATCTTGTTCACATTTTAAATCGTTCATAAAATACTTTTTATTCATCCACTCAAGTTCAAATACCATTTTTTTAAACTTGTAGTGGATGACACTTGAAATTAATGCAGTTTTTTTTAAATATTAATTCATTCATTAAATTTAATAAATTAATTTCAGTTTTATACGGAAAAAAAATTGTAATTATGTCATAAAAAGTAACTGAAATAAAAACTTTCTTTGTTTGTAGGAATTGACTTTAAAAAAAGTTTTATATTACCTGTTCTATATTAAGAAACAGTACTCGTAAGAGTAGTTTGGAAAATGAAATAAAACCTTTTTTTTTTAAGAAATATTAATTTTTAAGAGTTAAATATGCATATGAGATATGAGCGAGATATGAGCGATACGAGGGTTGCTATTTATATTTCTGGCCTTGGCAACAGTAAGTGTTGCTAGGCGACCGCAGACGATTTTAATCGAAAGTTTGATATTTTTAAACATAAATTCAGCAGACGATTTACCATTATAGCTTCATTTGTGTTGTTGACAGTAAATTGAAAAGTTCTTCTCTTTCAAAAAATGGAATTGAATCGTGAACATTTCCGTGCCATTATTTTTCATAACTTTCGACGTGGATTGTCAAGACAAGAGTGCTTCGATGAACTTAATTCTTTATTCAGCAATAAAGCGCCATCCTACAGCACTGTAAAAAAATTGGTATAACGAATTTAATCGTGGTCGATGTTCGATCCAGGACGAATCCCGTGCAGGTCGTCCAAAATCCGTTGTTGTGCCAGAAAAGATCGATGCTGTGCGCGAACTGATAAAGCAAGATCGTCATGTGACATACCGTGAGATAGAGGCGTCTTTGGACATTAGTATGACTAGCATCAATAAAATATTGCATGAACATTTGAGAGTAAAAAAAATTTGTTCGCGTTGGATCCCGCATAATCTGACAAACGCTCAAAAAAGGCTCGTGTCGATTGGTGCAAGGAAATGTTGGAAAAATACGTTCAAGGTACATCAAAGGCTGTGTATAACATCTACACAGGTGACGAATCATGGATCCATGCATATGAGCCGGAAACAAAACAGCAATCAACTGCATGGGTCTTCCAAGACGAGGCAAAACCAGCAAAAGTTGTTCGAGGAAGAAGCACATCGAAACAAATGATTGCCTGTTTCTTCGGCATTAACGGTCATGTGGCAACAGAGGCGTTAGAGCAACGCAGAACGGTCAATTCTGCATGGTACACGACCATTTCTTTGCCAGAAGTCATCGGAGAAATTCGAAGAAAGCAGAAGAACAGGCGAATCATTCTTCATCATGACAATGCAAGCTCTCACACATCGACTCAAACAAAGGCATTTCTGAAGGAGCGAAAGATCGAACTGATGGGTCATCCGCCGTACAGCCCTGATTTGGCACCCAATGACTTCTTCTTATTCCCACACATCAAAAATAAATTACGTGGACAACGATTTTCGACCCCCGAAGAAGCGGTTGATGCATTCAAAACACATGTTTTGGAGTTACCTCAATCGGACTGGAAAAAGTTCTTTGAAAATTGGTTCAAACGCATGCAAAAGTGTATTGATCATCATGGATAATATTTTAAAAAACAATGAAATCAATTTCGATCCTACATCGATTGTTTTTCATTATTAGGCCAGAAATATAAATAGCATCCCTCGTAAGAGTGGGATATAAGTTTTTTCCTCCACAGCGTTTTGAATTATGGCGAAAATAAAAAGCTCACAGAATAGGATGTTCATTTAAGGTATCGACCACCTTGAAAGCGAGTATTTCGACGAAAAATTCTAATTTCAGTTTATTGTCTCATTATGTTCCCCCATTTCTTTAGTTTTCAAAAATGTCTTGTTTTTGCATATGCGTCAAATAGAAATTTAGTTATGGTAATTTTAGTAATGAATGGCAGCTGTCAAATTTACCGGAAGAGACAAAAACGAAACCGAAACTAACCAGTAGTTTTACTTTTTTCTCTATTTATGTAAAAAAAAATTTAAAATATTTAATTTTTAAGGCTCCTAGACTCTCGGCTAATGAATCTGAATATTTTTTTTAAGTAACTGTGCTTTTTTTAGTTGGCAACAAACGATACGCTTGAATTTTTGCAATTGTTTGTTTACATATGAAGCGTTAATTTTATTTCTCCTTCTTTGTATTTTTAACAAATTCTCTGATTTATTTAAAAAAATTTGTAATAATTTAAACGAAATGGGTAAGAACAGAACTACTCGATCAAAAAAACGCACATTTCATGGAAATCAACATTCTAATAAATGTGTTGATACTGAAAAGATTGATGTTTCAGTTAGTGCAAGTTCTTCAAAATTATCTTTTGCAAGTGATTATACTGATGAAGTGAGCTCTTTGGAGGATAAAAATACATGTGGTAATAGAATTATAGATATGGAGATCCTAATTGCTGTATTTACTTCATTGTGCTGCCCGATTTGTTTTGATAACAAGTTGAATATTTTGGAAGATTCAAGGTTTGGCCTCTCTTCTAACTTGACTTTGGTGTGCAAAAAATGTGATTTTGCCAAAGCATTTTGTACCTCAAAGAAGGATAACAAGCAAAGTGAAATCAACAGACGTTTCGTGCTTGGTCTGAGATTGATTGTCAAAGGTTATACTGCTGCTAAAAAGCTTTCGCATTATACTGAATCTTCCTCCCTTTCTATCAAAAGTTGCTTTCAGAAAACAAGAGGCTAAATTGTTGACTGCTGCAACTTTAACTGCAGAACATTCAGTGAATGAAGCTGCGAAATCTGTGAAAGGCCAAAATGATAAAAAAGATTGTGGAGTATCAGTTGATGGTACATGGCAACGCCGGGGATTTTCATCATTGAATGGTTGTGATAGTGTTATTTCAATCAACAATGGCAAAATTTTAGACATTGAGACAATGTCCCAATACTGTAGGATATGTAGTTTATCCAATGACGCAGCCCCTAGCGAGCATGTTTGCAGAAACCACAAGGGCTCTGCTGGAAGCATGGAACCCATTGGTGTGCAGCGCATAATTAAGAGGTCTGAAAGATCCTACGGAATACTACGGAATATAATAGAATCCAGAATACTACGGAGGCGGTGATTGCAAAGCATATGCGACGGTTAAAGACATTTATGGTGATAATACTGTCACAAAACTCGAGTGTATTGGACACATACAGAAAAGAGTTGGATCCCGGCTGCGTAACTTAAAGAGTACTTTAAAAGGTGGTAAAAGAAAACTAACGGAATCATTTATCGACAGATTGCAAAATTATTACGGGATCGCCATTCGCAGTAATGTTGGGAATCTTGAAAAAATGCAGTCTGCTGTAATAGCTGCATTTTACCATTGCTGTTCAGCATCTGCAGAGCCGAAACATGGCCTGTAGGTGTTGACAGTTGGTGTAAATATCAGCGTTTTTAAATGAAGAATATTCTGAAGTATCTAAGGGCTTACCCCAAAATCTCATCAATATCATAAAGCCAACCTATTTTGAGTTGTGCGATCAGAAGCTCTTAAAAAAATGCCAATGAGCATTCAATGATGTTTTGTGGCAAATTGCCCCAAAAGAAACATTTGTTGAACTGACAACTTTGAAAATGAGTGCAAACATTGCAGTTTGATGAAGGTTATAGTGGGATACTTTCGATATTCACTGAGTTAAAAATCTCTCCTGGTCGATATACATTAGCAGGACAACATACTCTGGATGCTGAGAGAATTGTCGACATTCCTCGGCAGATAGGAAGTTCAAACGCAGAAAACTCAGAGCCTTCAAAAAAAGAAAAGTGTCTAGACAGGAGAAGAAAGAAGGTCCCACATATAAGAAAGGCGAATTTTAAATTACAAATTTTAAATATCATTTGCTTTTTTTCAAAGCTATACATATATCCGATATATTAGTGCATACTGTTTCTTTTTATAATTTCAAAGGTTTATCGCCTTATTTGTAATATCTGTCCTATTTGTATTAAAAATTGCTCATATTCACAATATCAAAATTCTTAATAATTTTTTTATTATTACTATAAAGTATAATTATTAATTGCCATACATGCATTTTTAATTAATATAACATTATGAGAATGCTCGTGCAGTAAAACTGCCTTCTCGTTGAAGACTAAATGAGTTGTTGATTCTTGACAACATCAACTGACTAATATAAAATGTGTGCACAGAAAACTCCAGGCATTAAATAAAAGTGTAAAACTGTGCATATATCTTAAGAAGAGTAGCGTCTATAAGACATAATAATATTTAGCTATCAAACAGTCATAAATATTAAGTAAAGTGCAATTATAAACTTTAATTGCATTTTTCTCAAAATGAGTTTTTTGCGATTTTTCACTTATTGCGACTAATTTTTGAGATTTTTCACTTGTTGGAGTTACTTTCAAGATAACTCCAACAAATTTTGTAATTTGGTCTTCAAATTTTCAGGGAATGTTTCTTACATATATGTTTGTGTAACTAACCACTAAAATTCAGATAACTTCGGATAGATTTTGTTTTATATGATTTTTTCTTTTACGTAAAATGAAAAAAAGTGAAAAATTTTGAAAAAACATGATTAATAAAACATAATTTTTTTTCTAGTCAAGATATTTCTTAATCTGTGGTTCACTACACTAACTGATAGCTTTAAAGTATTGATACAAATTTTGATTGCCTTCTCTTTGATAGTTTTTAATATAGAGTGTTTTCCGCAAGCGATTAATTTTCACTAAAAAACGTTATAAAACCTCTCTTAAATAAAGTATTTTTGGTATTTTTAAAATTTTTGCTATTAATTATTTCTATTTATATCAATATATGTAATAAAAATCAATAATATTGTTAAAAATATTGTTTTCTGATTCTTTCTTTGAATAAATTTAGATATTATTTTTAAAAATATAATCTTACAATTTATAATATGTCTCAACTTAGTTCCATACGTTTATCTCCAAGTTGTAATTTTATTTATATTTGATGCAAAAGCTATAGTTCATTTCATTTATATGTAAAGCAACCGAGTTCTTTTTTATCTCAACTTACTTTTTTACATGTTAGGAGAAAAACTCTCATGTTGCAGGGAGGGGGTGGGACAGAGAGACTCGAATTCAATACCCCTTTCGAGGCAGCTGAAAAAAAGTAATTAATTTTTTTTCCCACTCACTACTGTAATTATGAAAAATGGAGGATGAAAATTGAAAAAAAAAAACATTTTTTTTAACTGAAAAAACTATTTAAGCATAATAAGCCAGAAGTTAATTTCTTTTCTATAACAAAGCTGTCGAATGAGTTCAAGGAATATATGTGCTTAGCACTAAACATCCTTGTTCCTTGCACATGTTCCTTGCACATATATTCTTTGCACTAAACATATATTCCTATATATATTCTTAGCACTAAACATATATTCTTAGCACTAAACATATATTCCTATATATGTGCTTAGCACTAAACATATATTCCTTGCACATATATTCTTAGCACTAAACATATATTCCTATATATATTCTTAGCTCTAAACATACATTCTTAGCACTAAACATATATTCCTATATATGTGCTTAGCACTAAACATACCCTAATCGGTCAAATGACCGTTTAAGAACTTTCGCATCGAAAATGCACTTTGCTTCGTGACTTTTTCTAACAATTATAGACAGTTAATATTCTATTATTATTCTTTCTTTTTTGTATTTTGTTTCTTTCGAATAATACTTCTCGTATACCTACTTCTACCACAACCGGTCATTTGACCGGGGGAACAATTTATTGCTTTATAAGACTTATTATAATGCAATGCGTATTCAACGTATTGCATTCGATTAATTCGACTTCATTTCTAACAACCTAGGTTAGTTCTTACCCTGAAAAATGTCGAAACAATCAATACACCACACGTTCTTAGAAGAAATAATATTAATTATAAGAATAATTATAATTCTTATAATTATATGAATAATTATAATTCTTATAATTATATGAATAATTATAATTCTTATAATTATAAGAGTAATTATAATTCTTATAATTATAAGAGTAATTATAATTCTTATAATTATATGAATAATTATAATTCTTATAATTATATGAATAATTATAATTCTTATAATTATAAGAGTAATTATAATTCTTATAATTATAAGAGTAATTATAATTCTTATAATTATATGAATAATTATAATTCTTATAATTATATGAATAATTATATGAATAATTATAATTCTTATAATTATATGAATAATTATAATTCTTATAATAATATGAATAATTATAATTCTTATAATAATATGAATAATTATAATTCTTATAATTATAAGAATAATTATAATTCTTATAATTATATGAATAATTATAATTCTTATAATTATAAGAATAATTATAATTCTTATAATTATATGAATAATTATAATTCTTATAATTATATGAATAATTATAATTCTTATAATTATAAGAGTAATTATAATTCTTATAATTATAAGAGTAATTATAATTCTTATAATTATATGAATAATTATAATTCTTATAATTATATGAATAATTATAATTCTTATAATTATAAGAGTAATTATAATTCTTATAATTATAAGAGTAATTATAATTCTTGTAATTATAAGAGTAATTATAATTCTTATAATTATATGAATAATTATAATTCTTATAATTATAAGAATAATTATAATTCTTATAATTATATGAATAATTATAATTCTTATAATTATATGAATAATTATAATTCTTATAATTATAAGAATAATTATAATTCTTATAATTATATGAATAATTATAATTCTTATAATTATAAGAATAATTATAATTCTTATAATTATAAGAATAATTATAATTCTTATAATTATAAGAATAATTATAATTCTTATAATTATAAGAATAATTATAATTCTTATAATTATAAGAATAATTATAATTCTTATAATTATAAGAATAATTATAATTCTTATAATTGTAAGAATAATTATAAGAATGATCGAAATAAATTAGAAGAGATATGTTTGCGGAAAATGTACACTGGAAACACCCATCATCATCATCATATTTGGCTAGACAGCCCAGGGTGGGCCAGTGCCTTCCTTTGAATTCGAATCCACTTCTCTCTACTTTTGACACTTGTTCGCCAGTTTTTCTCCTTTAGAGTAAGGAAATCAGTCTCAACTAAATCTAGCCATCTCAGCCTGGGTCTACCTCTTTTCCTGTTCGTTAGGGGTTTGTGTAATAGGATTTTCTTTAAATTTGAGTCATCATTCCTTCTGAAAATGTGAGCTGCCCAGTTCATTCGATTTATTTTAATGAATTTCACAATATCTGGCTCTCTGTAGATTTTATACAGTTCAGTATTATATCGTCTTCTCCAGGAATTATTTATTTTTATCCCACCAAGGATGGCCCTCAAAACTTTTCTCTCAAAAATGGCAATTTTATTTTCACCAGCTAGAGTTAGGTTCCAGGTCTCAGAGCCATAGGTAAGTATTGGCCTAATTAATGTTTTATAGAGTAAAAGTTTTGTATTTTTTGATAAAAGAGATGATTTGAAAAAACGTTTTAAACCATAAAAAGCCTTATTTGAACAAATTAGACGACTCCGAATCTCATTGTCTATGTTATTGTCGGCAGTAACTATTGAACCAAGGTAAGTAAACTTCTGAACACCCACACTGGAAACACCCTGTATATGTTAAAAATGTGTTGAGCAATGAATTAAATATTCTTATTCTTTGTGTTTGTTATACATAAAATCTGGCAATATAAAATTTTGTTTAATTATAATGAAGTTTTTTTTAGTTTATTTCCTTCCTAACATCCATATTTTATACATTCAATCAAGAAACATAAAGTCCGGTGACCGGCTATGGTAGAAATAGGTATACATTAATTGTTGGTATGTTTAGTGTTAGGTAAGTTTCTTTTCCCATTTTATTTGTTCCACGTGAAAAAGTGGAAATTTTTTATGGTAAGAAAGAGCGTGAAGAATATCACTTTAAATATTTTATTAACCGTTTTTTATGGGGGGGTCTAAAAAAAGTTGTTTTTCAAGATTAGTTTTTCTATGTAATAAGTGGAGATTTTAAAGTATTTGAACTAATTTAATCCATAGACTGCGTACAGTGCGCAAAAAAAAAACTGACCACCTTGAAAACTTTTGATCTGATGAAGGGATCTTTACTTTTTAGATTGATTGGTTGACTGAATGTAGGGTTTAGTGGCACAAGATTCAAATAAGGACATGTTGCGCCAAACTGTACGGTAAAATAGTTTAAAAGTCTAAGTGCATACAAATTTAATTGCAGTACAATTATAACTGGTAAAACAGTAGGGGAGAGCGGGGTCAATTGTAACAGGGTACGATTGTAACAGAGCAAAAATTTCGAGTGTCGGGTTCTAGATTTGGTTCCTAGGTGGCGCGCAAGGTGTATTTAATAAATCTACATGTACACCTCTGATGGCAATCATTTTTATGTACTTTTGAAAGAGTTAGATCACAAAAGATATTTTCACGCCACTCAAGTACTTTTTTTGGTATTAGAATATTATATTGTAACAAAGTAATTTTGTTTAAACAAATAAAAATTAGTAACCGAATATGTAAGTGGACACCTTAATTAACATTTCAATAAAAAAAAAAGATTAGTTTTGTTAATTAACTAACATTGTTTTTAACAAATGAAGCTGAAATAGCGTCTTGGGGACAATTGTAACAATAAGTAAAGGGACGATTGTAACAGCTGAAAATAAATAATCTTATGTTTACAAACCATTACTTAAGTCTTTAAGAACCACCAATAGTTTCCTATATCATTTATATTATGTTGCACGTGCATTATTTTATTTGTCACCTTTCACAGCATAAATTAAAATTTTTAACCCCTTAAAGTAAAAAGCTTAACCCTTTAGGTCTCTGCTCATTATTATTTTTACTCCTAAAATATCACTACTATTTTGATCAATAAAGAAATATATCACAACTATGATACTATGTATAATTAACTATGTTTTAGTTGAATTTATGAACTGTTACAATTGACCCCGTAAGTGGTGACAATTGTAACAAGTGCTCGACTGTCAAAAATTGTTAATAACTAATATAATAACATTTAAAATTAGGTATTTATTTTTTTTTCTAGTAGAGGATAGTCTACTTTACTCGTCTGTCAATTAATACTAATATTATATTGGATTTTTTGTTAGTTAGAAATAGTTAAGTAAAAAATGTTACAATTGACCCCACTCTCACCTACTATCAAGTGAATAAGACAAGATTAATGATTTAAATAAAATCAGATAAAAGGTATGAATAAACTCATATATAAAGTATGAGTACAGTATAATACGCACACAGTAGGTAAAATGGACGATGGTCATAAGATATTTACAAAAGTGTATAAAACAGTAGACGTGTTAAAACTTTTATATGCAGTTAAAAATACCAACGACACGTAAAAATGCTGAGATCATGTCAAAGTTAAAACACAGTAAAATTTTGTGAGACAGGTAAAATGGTAAAAAGTGAATAAAATCATGAATAGTATAAAACTTACATACAATTTAAAATGCCAATAGCACGTAAAAATGCAAAAATGTTTGGATGATGAGAGACACCTCACAAATCTCCCATAGATAAAATAGAACTACCAAAAAAGGTAGGACGATGCCTGTTAAAACACGGGCAAATGATTAAAATATGGTGAATCGAAAGTAAAACATCACAAGTGTTGCATTGAGGAGGTGGTTCACCAAACAACAAATGTAGATGGGTCAGTCTGGTATGTCCGATTCGCAGCCGGGTAAGTTTAACATCTGCACTACGTAACCGCAACACAGGAAAGGGTTCCAAATTTGATTTAGTAGCGTGCAATTCATTATTCACTTGGTTATCCCACTGTTTCTTCACTTTTTAGAACTCAATCTTAATGGCTCAAGGGGGTGACCACAAGTATACTGATTAATAAGCTCAGACGATATTTTAAGTCACGACATCAAGCACAGAAACGTACTTTCTATGAATAAACATACATTTTATCAACGGTTTCGGATTTCTGTACCCCGCAGTTTGGGAAATAGGGCCCCAATAGATTAGTCAGGAAAGCGGTTCGAAGTTCGGACCCCTTAATGTCAATCTTACTTTTTGCCTACTTCGCTATGCCTCGAAAAAATTTTAAGCGAATTCAGAAAGTTTTGTACTCAATTATAAAATTCGTTTTTTTTCAAAAATAAATCCATGCAAAAAAATAAATTTAAGTAACAATGTATAATTTTTTTTTATTATTTTATTAAATAATAGTAAAAAAAATTTAAATGTAAGGAATGAAATATTTCATTTTAAAGAATATAATTTTACATGGCAAAATGCACATTTCGAACAAAATCTGTCGAATAGTTCCTGAGAAATTGAAGTATCGGACTCTCTTGAAATTCAATTTCTCTATTCAACCAATTTTGCTCAAATTTTGTATTTAGCCTTGTAAAATTATATTCTTTAAAATAGAATGCAAAAAATTTTATACCTTATTAAATACCATTATTAAGTAAAATAAAGGTTCTATGGAAAATACCTTTCAAAAACTATTCGTTGCCGAATTGCGTTGATGTAATTTTGTCAGAAAGAATTAGCAGGGGATTTTAAATATCGCGTGTCTTATATTTCAAAATGTGATTAATTAACGGAAACGTATCGACAGCAGAATGAAGTTTCATTTGTGAAGTTACTCCCCCTCCCCTTAAACAGCACAGTGGGCCAGCATCCAAGGTTTCGTGGCCAAAATTAGTATTTCGATAAAATTTGTTTCAAAATTTGTATTTAGGGATTTTAATGTGCAGGTAAATTGATTTCGTAGTTAAAATATTAAAATACACTAAAAATACCCAAAAAAACAAAATGGCAGCTGAAATATGGCCAGCAAAAGTAAAAAAAATATAGTTCGTTTAAATAATGAAATATAGCAATGAAAATACAATAATTTTCGCATTTTTATACTAAAAATGAAAAGCAAGTTATATTTCCGAAGTAATATAACAAAATAACGCGAATTAATTACAAAATAACGCGAAAACATGAAAAAAAAAACAATTTTTGCTTTTCAGTATATTTAGTCCACCTTTGTAATACGGGCAAAATGGGGCAGGTTTTTTCGAAAGAAGAAACATCAAAGAAGACAACAACAAGAAAGTTTAGTTAATTACCTCACGGAACTTTTTGGAAATAAGTTTCGAAAGTCATTCAAACATTGTAAAATGTCAAATGATAAGATATAAACTATAAGTTTGTCAAGAGTATTAACTAATCCAAAAAATTTAAAAATTTTACTATAATTTCAGACTCATTACTCTGATAAAATTATAACAGTAAGGTGAAATTCCTATATATATTTCTGAAATAAAAATTTTAAAGTTACATTTAAAAAAAATTTAGCACATTTTTCATTATATTGTACTCTCGTCGGTCCAAGAAGTAAATTATAATGTTGGAATGCGCGAATTTTAATGGTTGCGAATTTGCGCATGCACCGACCACAGTGCTGATGCGAAATATCATCAGCGGCATCATGGGTTAGTCCTCTTGAGGTCAGGCTAGCCGTGGGAGGTTCTCGCAGTCTTCCTCACCCTGTAACGCAAATGGGGTTAACTCCAACAAAAAAGTCTTGCACGAAAGCAAATTTCTCCCATATACTTTATCCAGGAGTCCCCTTGTCTTCTGGATAGGGTTCGAAATGACAAGGCTACGGAGTTGAACACCAGTAGTCGTGAACCCAAAAATTGGATCAGCTGCTCGGCGACGCTTGTAAAATGAAATAAAGCATCTGAATATAGAGTCCTCTTCGGCAGAAGAAGCATGCAGAATGGCGCAAAGAGCCACCGAAGCGAAACTTAAATCGAGTCATAAAATTCATGAACATTGAATCGAGTCATAGTTCATGAACATCCTTGAACCCTAACTTCTCATGTCGAGAAAGTTTTTGCAGTGTTTAGCATTAATTGTTTTTAATTATATTGACATTATTCATTATTTGAATTAATAACATCTGCAGGAAGTTTTGATTCGCATCATTTCAAATTCGTGGACTGACAATGGATTACATTTTCATTTGTCCGGGGGGGAAAAAAGCATTGTTGGAAGCAATCATACGATATTTTTTAAACAAAAGTCAAATAAAGGTTCTTTTTTCGTTTTGTGCCAGATGCGTTTTCAAAATTTAATTATTTTATAATATTTCCTACTAAAAGAAGATAATAATTTTTGATCACGAGAATGCAAGGTACAATATATATTTAATGAGCTTGCACATCCATAAAAATTTGTCCATACGAATCTTCGGGAGAAAAAATTTTTTAAAAGACTGCGTCCCCTGCTCGCGCCACTATCTAGCCCCATAATTGTTTTTGTTTTTCCTAAGAAAAAACAATTCGACATTTACCACGAAAAAAAAAGTTTTTCTAAAATATAACATTATTATAATTTAGCGCAAGAAAATTTTGTTTTAATCCTAACGAAAAAAAACTTGGATTTGAAAAAAAAATCGAATTATCGAAAAAATAGTAATTTTACTCACAATAATATATTTACAACAAATTTAGAATCAAAATGAACATCAATAATAAGAATTTATTAAACAACTTCTTCTCTTCTTCTCATTGGCATGACAGCCCAGGATGGGCCTTGGCCTTCTCAACAATCCTATGCCAAGACATTCTTCCCTCAGTTATTAAACAACTATTGCACTCTATTTTTAATGTTAGAGTCAAGCGCAGGTGTTAATAAATTTCCACCAAAATTATGCCTTTAAAATTGATTCAAGTTTCAAACAGAGTTTTCAAAAAATAGCATTAAGTTCATAACTAAAAATGGCCCTTGCAGAACGCCAAATTTCAAGATTCTAGTTAAATTTTTTCAAGATTAATTAGGGTACATACAGTATTCTTCAGAATAAGTTAATTTGTTTGTCCACCTTTATTCTTCAACCATTCGATAATTACTTTTCATCCAACTAATTATAGAAGGTTCATTTTTTTTTTATTCCACCTTCATTTCTGGCACATTTTTTTTACACGCATTCCCAATTTCACAATTCCAAGATTTAAGGTTTTCGAGAAACGAAAACAAAATGTTTCGTGAAGTTAGGTACAGCAAAAAATTGGCAAAAGACCACAAACATTGCAATAACTATCGAACAAATTTGAGTTTCAAAGAAGAAAACTCGTATTAACTTCACGTCTTAAATAGCAGATTATTATTCCATCAATGTGAGAAAATAAATTTATTAAATTTTAAAATTCATTTCATTTTTTAAAATGTATCTAAACTTTTCACGTACAAGGTATTGCCGTAATGTTTTTCTGTGCAACTTTATATTATTTTGCTAACATCGGAAAATTTCTTGAAAATTTATTTTACATTATATCAACAAATTCTTATCACCTTTAGAATCTATAAACTCATAGTATAATTCACTATAAGTACTTAGCTTATAATTCATTATTTAGCTTATAATTTATTTCCCTTGTTGAACTGTGAACCTTTGGATACTTTTTCATATTGACACATTGAACCTTTGACACATTGTAATTTTTACGCATAACACATTTTTACACGTAATACATTGAACCTTTTTCACATTATAATTTTAGCTTCTGTGAGCATAATCAAATTTAAAAGTCTAAAAATAACCTTTAAATGTTTTCCTCTGTTATATTTTTCCAACGCAACAAAATTTTAAATGGAAATCTATCAGCTACTTAAAAAAAAAAATTTAAATTGCCCGGACGTATGCAGTATTGTGAAATTTGGAACAATCATTAACATCTAACGCACATATTTTCCTGTATCAATTACTGCAACAAAAATCATAAATATTAACACCAGGCTTTTTAGATGTTCTCAATTTGATAACGAGTGTATTAATAGTTTTAGAGGTGAATAAAATTTGAAACTCTACATAAACGGATTTTGAAAAATTAGATTCTAAATTAAGGCCAAGCATAGAAATTTTATTAAATGTGGTGTTATTTTCATTGTGAGTTTTGATACTTATATTCAAAAATAGACATTATTATTAAGATACTTTTAAATACAGAAGCAAAAAGTATTAAATATTTTAATTAAGGTCTTGTAGCAGGTGTGACATTTTTTTAAGCATTGACATTGTTCCCACAACATCATTTTAAATTGAGCACAAATGTAATCTTAAACTATTAAACAAAAATAGATATTTTGAAGGAGAATTTATAAATTGTAACAGTAACAATACTCTTTGACTTAGTTAGGCTACATCCGGTTAATAAATCTAAATTAGTCTCATTTGAGCAGTGCGTACAATTGTTTATTAAACTCAGTGTAGATGGATAAATTGTTGTTTCTTCAGTAAAATATATTTCTAGATAATGTATGATTAAAAAAACAAGCTTAAAGTTAATTATGTTGATATTTTTTTTAAAAAAAACACAAAAATTTTAGCAATTAAATATCCCTATAAATTTGCGTTATTTTATAGCAATTTTAATTTTTCTTTAATAAATGTAATATTGGGGGTAGAATTTTTTTTCTCGTTTTACTTTAAATAAAAAAAGGAATCGAAAATAAGAATCATTGAAATCTAATATTCAAATAATTATAAAGTTTGCATAAGATGGTAGATTCCGCGTTTGAAAGTAAACAAAATTTAACACAATCTGTTTTTTAAAATTAAACATTTTAAATCACTTAAATAAATGTTTCGTATTTGTTAAATATGTATTTTTGGACTTTTAGTGCCGTATTTATTCAATTTATAAATTTGTTTCTTTTTCCGGCGAAGGAATAGCGCAAGAAAATCAGGAAATCATCGAAAAGAAATCGTAAGTATGCAGACTATCTACAAAAAACAGGAAAAAAATACAAAACGAGGAGGAAAAGGGTAAAAGAGCAGCCGTAACTAAGAAAAAAAAAAAACAATTTCAGAGACGAAATCTGAATGAGAGGCAAAGAAAAATATTATTATTAAATTTTGATATTATTACTGTATCATTTGTTAATTTAAAAAAATCTACTTACTAAATACTTGTATCACGACCACAACGAAAACTCTGAATATTTACTGAATATATCTGAATATTTACAAGAAAGCAATTAAATTTTTTTTAAAATGCTTATTTAAACATAATTGTCAAACCTAAGTAAGCACAGTTGTTGTAATTCCCAGAATTGTTTTTGATGAGGCCACCCAATAGTGCAGCTTTAGCGCGAGGTAAATAAAGTACCCACTTACCTTTTCTGAAAGAAGTTTCAACTAGTAGTAAAAAACAGTTGTTTCCGATTTTATCACGGCAAAATATAAGACCATCTCTAGTTCTAAAGTTGAAAGCTTTTGTGTATTAATCCCTTGTTGAATGATAAATTTTTCGGCTGGTAACTTCATTAATTATCATTAGACCACTATTGTTGTTGTTGTTGTTTTATCTCGATTTAAAATTTCTGTACTTTCAAAATGCTGATGCCATTCAGTAACTCTCGTAGAAAAAACCCGTGACCTTTTTCTGTTAATGATCAAGTTCTTTGATTCTCAACCACCCTGGCAATTGAAGCGAAGCATATCGATACATATTATTCATACATTTACGGGTTGTTGTTGTTGTTCATTTACGTCGCACTAGAGCTGCACAATGGGCTATTGGCGACTTTACGGGTTTGAGAGGGAGACACCTAGGCTGAGTAGTCTCGCCATTCCGGAAAGTCTTCTGCAGCGGGGAGGTAGCGGGTTCGAATTCCGCGACAATCCTTTATTCATCTTTGTGATATCATTCCTTTACTTGAACTATCTGCTCTACAAATTGACAAGATCTTATAAGCCGTACTTCCTGAAGAGCATACAGGTGCATATATTTACGTCTCACTAGAGCTGTACAATGGGCTACTGGACGATGGTGTGGGAAACAGCCCTGAGGATGTCACAGCCCGTTTGACAGGGAAGACTCATTTACATATCACCCATTCACAGATTATAATTTTGACCTGAACCAGAGCATGATCAATCTAAGATCCAGTACACCCAGAGGTATTGATTTGTTATAGGATTTTGGTAGACTTTGTGACCCGGATGGATTTGACGTGCACTAGTCACCATTTTGAAAACACCCGTCTACCATTCTTCGGCTGATGAGGATTGAACTTATGACCTCTCGAACATGGGTCCAAAGCTCTACCATTCAAGCTATTCCGGCCTTCTGAAGAGCATACAAGCCAGCAAATAACGATAAATAAATAAATACAGGCTTGTGAACTCAATTATTTGCCATTAAGGGATAAAGGAATAGACATCAGATGAAAAAAATGACATATATATTTTGGGTTGGAGTCGGAGTCCAACGCCTTCGCACTTCAAAATGTTCAGCCGATTGACAATATTTTGCTGCCATAAAGACCCCAATTATTTATTCAACAGTACGTGTATATGTGCCCGATACAAAGTGATAATTCCTGTGATCAGAAATTACTAAATAAGGCAGTACAGCCCAAAGATCTTGCAGCACACTTACACGCAGCAGCACTAACTTACAGCACACAACTTTCACAGCGTTTGACCGAATTGTTCACATCGTTATCAGATTGTTATAGTTGATGAAGAATTCGAATTGACAAACGAATTGTTACTATTATAAACATTTATTGGGACGTAACACAAACATATACATATTAACACAGACACTCAAGACATAATGATTTACATTAATCCCAGTTACATAGAGGGCGCTGCTGGAGCGCTTCTGGATACGAATATTCTTAACAAACGTATTGCATTCGTTTAGTGGCACATTTCTGCAAAGACTGTTGCGTAATGATTTCAATCAGAATAACTGAATTTAAATTACAAGAAAGTACCTAAAATTTTAGATTGGCATTGTTGTGTTAGAAAAGTGACAGATGTTTTGTTAAAGAGCTTATATTTTATTTTGATAGCTTTACTTCATTTCTAACAACCTAGGTAAGTTTTCACCCAGAAAAATGTCGAAGCAATCAAGACAGCACACATTCTTCGAAGAAATAACATTAATTATAAGAATAATTATAATTCTTATACACTCTTATAATTGTAAGAATAATTATAATTCTTATACATTCTTATAATTGTAAGAATAATTACAAGAATGATCGAAATAATAGAAGAAGCAATTAGAAGAAGTATGTTTGCGGAAAATGTACGATGGAAACACCCTGTATATGTTAAAAATGCGTTGAGCAATGAATTAAAAATTCTTATTCTTTGTGTTTGTAATACATAGAACCTGGCAATATACAATAGACAATATACAATGTAATAAACGGAGATAAAATATTTGACTAGTTTAATCCATAGACTGTGTACAGTGCGCAAAAACACTGACCACCTTGAATAACTTTTGATCTAATGGAGGGATCTTCAACTTCTAGAACTCAATCTTAATGACTCAAGGGAGTGACTTCAAATATGCTGATTAATAGTGCAGACGACATTTTAAGTTGCAAAATCAAACACAAGAACGCACTTTCTATGAATAAACATAACTTTTTTCAACGGATTCTGATTTTTGATCCCCAAAATATCTGGGAAATATGGTTCCAATAGATTGATCAGGAGTGCGGTCTGAAGTTTGGACCCCTTAATCTTAATTTTACTTTTTGTCTATTTCGTTATGTCTCTAAAACTTTTTAAGCGAATGGAAAAAATTTTGCACTCAATTATAAAATTCATTTGTTCAAGGATAATTCTATGCGAAAAAATATATTTTAGTAGCAATTTATTATTTTTTCTTAAATAATGGTAAAAAATTCAATTGTAAGGTATAAACTTTTTTGCATCATTTTGAAGAATATAATTTTGCCTGGCTAAATACAAATTTCGAGCAAAATCTGCTGAATAGTTCCTGAGAAATGTTAAATATCTGACTCTTTTGAAATTCAATTTCTCTATTTAACCGATCTTGCTCAAGATTGCGTAACTTAAAATATCGCATGCTCTCATTAATTAACACATTCGAGGCCACTCCCTCGAGCCATTAAGATTGAGTCCTAGAACGTGAAGATCCCATCATTAGGTCAAAAGTAAATCAAGGTGGCACTTTTTTTTAGTTTTTTTTTTATGTTTACAGTACATCCCAAATAACATATAAATAATCACGTACTTGAATTCATTGATTAGATGGCTCTTTTAATTAAACTTTGAGAATTGAATTGCATACCGAATATTATTTAATTGTAACAGTTAAATTGCTTCGTTTTGAATGACTCAGAATCTAAAAAAACATGAAAGATATTTTTTTGAAACTAATAAGCAATAAGATAGAACACAAAAGTTGTTCCATACCTTCCATTGTTTTTAGAAGCGTTGCTAAATTGTCTTACGTGCAGTATTTTGATGTTTTTAGTAAACATATAAATGAAACAGATTAATATTGGATTATTTCTTGGAAAAAAAAAATAATTTTTGTTCATGCAACTCATCGTCATCCTTATTTTATTTTAAATTCGACATTTTTGCATGCTTTATTCGCTAAATAAAGAAATGAAAGAATTGTTTCCCCCTGTTTCTAAACATTTCAACATTTCCCTTGTAAATGTCTCGAATCATACAAATCTATTATGGGTCCCCATATAAAGAATAAAAATACGATGATTATAATACAGCCTTGACTGCTTTTGAATATTACAGATCTATTTCTTTTTAAATGAAACTTATTTTAATTTTATATTGAACTTTTTTGAATAGCAATGCATTCGAAAAATGGTATAAACTAAGAGCACTTCACAAAAACAATATAATTATCAGCTATTGCAAGCATACATATGTGGGTCATGAGCATATCAAAGGTATATGCCCTGATGGCTCAGAGATACAGCGTTCGTAATCCAATGAGGTGAACCAAGTTCGAATCCTAGCGATGGCTGGTCGATACGAAATTGCGTATGCACCGTCCACAGTGCTGACGTGAAATATCCTCAGTGGTAGACGGATCATGGGTTGGAGTCCCTTCGCCGCCAGGCTAATCGTGGGAGATTCTCTTGGTCTTCTTCTCCATGTAACGGAAATACTGGTTAGTTCTATTAAAAAGTCCTCCACGAGGTCAAATTTCTGCTAATACTTGATCCAGGAGTTTCCTTGTCTTCTGGATTGGGTTCAAAATGACAGGGACCGTATGGTCGTAAACCCAAAAATTGGATCGGTTGTTCAGTGACGCTTAGAAAATGAAATAAAGCATCTGAATATATAGTCCTCTTCGGCAAAAGATGCAATCAGAAAGGCGCAAAGATCCACAGAAGCGAAACCTAAATCGAGTCATATAATTCATGAACATGAATCGACTCATATAGTTCATGAACATCCTTGAACCCTAGATTCTCGTGTCAAGCAAGTTAACAGTGTTTACATCAATTGTTTTAAATTATCTTGACATCATTCAGTGTGTGAGTTAACAACATCTGCAGGAAATTTTTATCGTTTTCTTGGTAAGTATTTAGAATTATTATTATTACAATTCAAGTTTTGATTCAAATCGTTAATAAATGATTTGGGACAGTGAGGGGTCCAGAAATAGAGCGTTCACCTTCCATTGAGGTGAACCTGGTTCGAATCCCAGAGATGACTGGTCGAAACGAATTCCTCAAACGGCTTTCACCGAGCCCAGTGCTGGCGTAAAATATTCTCAGTGGCTGACGGATCTTGGGATAAAGTCCCCTTGCCATCAGGCTAACCGTGGAAGTTTTTCGGGGTTTTCCTCTTCGTGTAACGCAAATGCGGGTTAGTTCCATCCAAAAGTCCTCCACAAAGGCAAACTTTCTCACAATACTTGATCCAGGAGTCCACTTGTCTTCTGGATTGGGTTCAAAATGACAAGGTTGCGGAGTAGAACGTTAGTAGTCGTAAACCCAAAAGATAGGGTCGGCTGTTCAACGACGGTTATAAAATATAAAATTATAAAAAAAAATGATTAGTGATAGATAATTTTTTTAAAAAAATAGTGCGTGGAGTCCCTTCGTGCGGAAAAAGTTAAACTTTGTAACCTGCGACGTTAATTGTAGAAGAATCAGCAGTCGTAGAAGGATCACTAGTTCTATTCAACGACTCTTTTTCCTGCTCGTCTCGCTTCCGTGCTCTGTAATCACGGTAATATTGTGCACCTTTCCCTCGTGGACCTCTTGAACCAGTGGAAGTGCTTGTGGTTGCCTCATCGTCTTGCCATGGAAAATGTATTTGTATTAATAATGTATGTGGATGCGTCATAATGTAATTTCAGAAGATAAACAATCAATTGATATTCACAAGAGACGTACCTCTTCATAACCTTAAATCCGTCGCATTGTCCGTGGGATTGTTTTCAATCTTTTTTTACAATTGTTATCCACTAAATTTGAAAATTAAAAATACTATCCTATTAAATTATATGTGTATCAAATCAAATTAAAAAAAATTTTATAGAAAAACAATACTTTTATTATTTTTATGCTAGTGAGAACCTAAACAATATGGAAATGAATGAGGGAAAACTGGATCCTACCACGTGATTTCCCGGTTATTAAAAATGTAGCGTTAAACGTTTAACGCAAAATTGTTTGAAGTCGCATAAGAAGACATTCAAAAATACATTTCCTTGTTTTTTGTTCAATAGAAAATACGTCTGCTTTCCTGTTTGCATCCCTTAACAAACATTTAAGGAAACTGCAGATGTTCTTTTTTTTAAAACGCATTATTGTTGCAAAATTATAAAATGTTCGTGATTTCTGTGAAGCTCTTAAATCGGAACTGAAAACAATGAAAACAAAGCATGCCTTTTGAAAGAGGGAAAAAATTTTCTTTGTCTTCATAGGAAAAAAAAAGTACATTTTTAAAATTCGAGAACATTTTCCTTCTTTTGTAAAGATTCATATGTAATGAATTTGTATAAATACATTTTAAAAATAGCATACCGCAGATTATAGAATTAATATATAGAAAAATATAGCCAAGATGAAACTCATCATTATTTTATGCCTGACTGGTGTGGCTGTTTCAGCTCCCAGTCAAGAATATATTTGTCCTTGCTATAATTGGTTCACCTGTGATAGCGGTAAGAAATAATAACTCTTAAGCTAATGTTTGAATTATTCTACTCTAAGGACTTAATGATCAACCTTAAATGTTCTAATTAAAAAGTGTTTTTTCAGTACCTGGCCATATTAATAAGACGCACTATAAGATTCTGTGCAAAATTATAAGTATCAGGTGATACTATACAGTTGCATTGTTTTTACTCAGTTGAAACCGGTTTACGCTCCTTTATCAATTGGTTTACATTTCACTGCAATACGTTAAAAATAAATACAAGTACAAAATATATAAAAAGTCTCCAGAATAAAAACCCATTACATGTACGTTTAAATTTGCATAGTAACTCGTGCAAATCATGTTATTATTAAAAAAACTACAGTGCGTCTAATAATTTGATCTAATTATTATAATATACTAATATAGTGCTTGATATAATAAATATTCTATATTTATATAATATATGGGCTAATTTATTCTATCGTCAAATTTATATTATAACTCGTCCAATTTAACCAATTAATGTTTAAATTTGCATAGTAACTCGTGCAAATCATGTTATTATTAAAAAAACTACAGTGCGTCTAATAATTAGATCTAATTATTATAATATACTAATATAGTGCTTGATATAATAAATATTCTATATTTATATAATATGTAGGCTAATTTATTCTATCGTCAAATTTATATTATACATCGTCCAACTTAACCAATTAATGTTTAAATTTGCATAGTAACTCGTGCAAATCATGTTATTATTAAAAAAACTACAGTGCGTCTAATAATTTGATCTAATTATTATAATATACTAATATAGTGCTTAATATAATAAATATTCTATATTTATATAATACGTAGGCTAATTTATTCTATCGTCAAATTTATATTATACATCGTCCAACTTAACCAATTAATGTTTAAATTTGCATAGTAACTCGTGCAAATCATGTTATTATTAAAAAAAAACTACAGTGCGTCTAATAATTTGATCTAATTATTATAATATACTAATATAGTGCTTGATATAATAAATATTCTATATTTATGTAATATGTAGGCTAATTTATGCTATCGTCAAATTTATATTATGTATCGTCCAATTGGGTATAATATAAAAAAAACACAACTACTTCCACTTAGTAGGAATAACATTTACCATGACGCAATGCTAAATTCTATGCCACTATCCACATAAATCAATTATTAATCAAAAATCGAATATCAATTACTTTTCTTTATAATGCAATAAAATCTGGCGAGCAGCTATTTAAACGATCAAACACTTCGTTTGTTTATTTGTGGCTTGAAGTTAGGCTCGCAGAAAATGCCGTTCATGGGTTAAATTTAGTAGGAATAACACAACCTGTGACGTAGGCTATAGTATACCCAATTTAACCAATTAATGTTTAAATTTGCATAGTAACTCGTGCAAATCATGTTATTATTAAAAAAACTGCAGTGCGTCTAATAATTTGATCTAATTATTATAATATACTAATATAGTGCTTGATATAATAAATATTCTATATTTATATAATATATGGGCTAATTTATTCTATCGTCAAATTTATATTATAACTCGTCCAATTTAACCAATTAATGTTTAAATTTGCATAGTAACTCGTGCAAATCATGTTATTATTAAAAAAACTACAGTGCGTCTAATAATTTGATCTAATTATTATAATATACTAATATAGTGCTTGATATAATAAATATTCTATATTTATATAATATATGTGCTAATTTATTCTATCGTCAAATTTATATTATAACTCGTCCAATTTAACCAATTAATGTTTAAATTTGCATAGTAACTCGTGCAAATCATGTTATTATTAAAAAAACTACAGTGCGTCTAATAATTTGATCTAATTATTATAATATACTAATATAGTGCTTAATATAATAAATATTCTATATTTATATAATACGTAGGCTAATTTATTCTATCGTCAAATTTATATTATACATCGTCCAACTTAACCAATTAATGTTTAAATTTGCATAGTAACTCGTGCAAATCATGTTATTATTAAAAAAAAACTACAGTGCGTCTAATAATTTGATCTAATTATTATAATATACTAATATAGTGCTTGATATAATAAATATTCTATATTTATATAATATGTAGGCTAATTTATGCTATCGTCAAATTTATATTATGTATCGTCCAATTGGGTATAATATAAAAAAAACACAACTACTTCCACTTAGTAGGAATAACAGTTACCATGACGCAATGCTAAATTCTATGCCACTATCCACATAAATCAATTATTAATCAAAAATCGAATATCAATTACTTTTCTTTATAATGCAATAAAATCTGGCGTGCAGCTATTTAAACGATCAAACACTTCGTTTGTTTATTTGTGGCTTGAAGTTAGGCTCGCAGAAAATGCCGTTCATGGGTTAAATTTAGTAGGAATAACACAACAAGTGACGTAGGCTATAGTATACCCAATTTAACCAATTAATGTTTAAATTTGCATAGTAACTCGTGCAAATCATGTTATTATTAAAAAAACTACAGTGCGTCTAATAATTAGATCTAATTATTATAATATACTAATATAGTGCTTGATATAATAAATATTCTATATTTATATAATATGTAGGCTAATTTATTCTATCGTCAAATTTATATTATACATCGTCCAACTTAACCAATTAATGTTTAAATTTGCATAGTAACTCGTGCAAATCATGTTATTATTAAAAAAACTACAGTGCGTCTAATAATTTGATCTAATTATTATAATATACTAATATAGTGCTTAATATAATAAATATTCTATATTTATATAATACGTAGGCTAATTTATTCTATCGTCAAATTTATATTATACATCGTCCAACTTAACCAATTAATGTTTAAATTTGCATAGTAACTCGTGCAAATCATGTTATTATTAAAAAAAAACTACAGTGCGTCTAATAATTTGATCTAATTATTATAATATACTAATATAGTGCTTGATATAATAAATATTCTATATTTATGTAATATGTAGGCTAATTTATGCTATCGTCAAATTTATATTATGTATCGTCCAATTGGGTATAATATAAAAAAAACACAACTACTTCCACTTAGTAGGAATAACATTTACCATGACGCAATGCTAAATTCTATGCCACTATCCACATAAATCAATTATTAATCAAAAATCGAATATCAATTACTTTTCTTTATAATGCAATAAAATCTGGCGAGCAGCTATTTAAACGATCAAACACTTCGTTTGTTTATTTGTGGCTTGAAGTTAGGCTCGCAGAAAATGCCGTTCATGGGTTAAATTTAGTAGGAATAACACAACCTGTGACGTAGGCTATAGTATACCCAATTTAACCAATTAATGTTTAAATTTGCATAGTAACTCGTGCAAATCATGTTATTATTAAAAAAACTGCAGTGCGTCTAATAATTTGATCTAATTATTATAATATACTAATATAGTGCTTGATATAATAAATATTCTATATTTATATAATATATGGGCTAATTTATTCTATCGTCAAATTTATATTATAACTCGTCCAATTTAACCAATTAATGTTTAAATTTGCATAGTAACTCGTGCAAATCATGTTATTATTAAAACAACTACAGTGCGTCTAATAATTTGATCTAATTATTATAATATACTAATATAGTGCTTGATATAATAAATATTCTATATTTATATAATATATGGGCTAATTTATTCTATCGTCAAATTTATATTATAACTCGTCCAATTTAACCAATTAATGTTTAAATTTGCATAGTAACTCGTGCAAATCATGTTATTATTAAAAAAACTACAGTGCGTCTAATAATTTGATCTAATTATTATAATATACTAATATAGTGCTTAATATAATAAATATTCTATATTTATATAATACGTAGGCTAATTTATTCTATCGTCAAATTTATATTATACATCGTCCAACTTAACCAATTAATGTTTAAATTTGCATAGTAACTCGTGCAAATCATGTTATTATTAAAAAAAAACTACAGTGCGTCTAATAATTTGATCTAATTATTATAATATACTAATATAGTGCTTGATATAATAAATATTCTATATTTATATAATATGTAGGCTAATTTATGCTATCGTCAAATTTATATTATGTATCGTCCAATTGGGTATAATATAAAAAAAACACAACTACTTCCACTTAGTAGGAATAACAGTTACCATGACGCAATGCTAAATTCTATGCCACTATCCACATAAATCAATTATTAATCAAAAATCGAATATCAATTACTTTTCTTTATAATGCAATAAAATCTGGCGAGCAGCTATTTAAACGATCAAACACTTCGTTTGTTTATTTGTGGCTTGAAGTTAGGCTCGCAGAAAATGCCGTTCATGGGTTAAATTTAGTAGGAATAACACAACAAGTGACGTAGGCTATAGTATACCCAATTTAACCAATTAATGTTTAAATTTGCATAGTAACTCGTGCAAATCATGTTATTATTAAAAAAACTACAGTGCGTCTAATAATTAGATCTAATTATTATAATATACTAATATAGTGCTTGATATAATAAATATTCTATATTTATATAATATGTAGGCTAATTTATTCTATCGTCAAATTTATATTATACATCGTCCAACTTAACCAATTAATGTTTAAATTTGCATAGTAACTCGTGCAAATCATGTTATTATTAAAAAAACTACAGTGCGTCTAATAATTTGATCTAATTATTATAATATACTAATATAGTGCTTAATATAATAAATATTCTATATTTATATAATACGTAGGCTAATTTATTCTATCGTCAAATTTATATTATACATCGTCCAACTTAACCAATTAATGTTTAAATTTGCATAGTAACTCGTGCAAATCATGTTATTATTAAAAAAAAACTACAGTGCGTCTAATAATTTGATCTAATTATTATAATATACTAATATAGTGCTTGATATAATAAATATTCTATATTTATATAATATGTAGGCTAATTTATGCTATCGTCAAATTTATATTATGTATCGTCCAATTGGGTATAATATAAAAAAAACACAACTACTTCCACTTAGTAGGAATAACATTTACCATGACGCAATGCTAAATTCTATGCCACTATCCACATAAATCAATTATTAATCAAAAATCGAATATCAATTACTTTTCTTTATAATGCAATAAAATCTGGCGAGCAGCTATTTAAACGATCAAACACTTCGTTTGTTTATTTGTGGCTTGAAGTTAGGCTCGCAGAAAATGCCGTTCATGGGTTAAATTTAGTAGGAATAACACAACCTGTGACGTAGGCTATAGTATACCCAATTTAACCAATTAATGTTTAAATTTGCATAGTAACTCGTGCAAATCATGTTATTATTAAAAAAACTGCAGTGCGTCTAATAATTTGATCTAATTATTATAATATACTAATATAGTGCTTGATATAATAAATATTCTATATTTATATAATATATGGGCTAATTTATTCTATCGTCAAATTTATATTATACATCGTCCAATTTAACCCATTGCTACACTAACCTAAACAAGTGCAAACATTTGCGTAAAAACACTCAAGCTGTGATAATAAAGAATCTTATTACATAGAATCTTATAGTGGGTCTAATATTTTTATCCAGGGATTGTATATTATGAGGTTATACTCCTAAATATTTACTTTCCTGGCTAGAGGATGGTTTCGTTTCATTTTTTGTAAATCGACCTTTAAGGTTTCGTACTTAGTTTATCCTACTATTCAAAATCTTTGTCTACTATTATTAGTTAAAGTAATTAAAATATAAGGAATTCTAAAAATAAAGTAGTTTTTCATGGAAAATTATCTTTTAAATAAACGTATTTTGTAACTGAGTGTAAAAAAATTTCCGATTCGTTTAAAAAATTCGTTTGGCGAAATATGCAAAAATAAAATTACGATTAAAAGGGGGAAACGTTATCCTGACCTTATTGGGAACCCTATTTCCCAGATCACAGTTAGAGACATCTAGATCTTAAGTTTTTTTTCATTTGCCCGAGGTAACAACTTTGTAAACTGATGGTAAATTAAATATTTTTTACATATAAAAGATTAAAACTTGTGAATTATGTTTTGTTTTTAGTTCCTTGTATTTATTCCTTATATTAGTTACTTGTATTTATTAATAAAATAAAAAATATTTTGATTCTTCCCTTTTTTTCTTTCAAACAAATTGATAAGGAAAGCGGTTAGGTAGCTTGCATTGGGTCGAACTGAGGTGAAAGTTTTGATTGACAGTTTTATGATAAAATCATAATAAAATTTTATCAATGAAAGGTAAATGAAATTATATTCATAAAGCTGTTCGAACTTGTATTTTCCGCGAACTCTAAGTTCCGAAAGAATTTCGCAGCGTTGTTCTCTCTAATGCTTCCTTTTATATTTTATACCCGTCGTTGAACACACGACCCTGTTTTTGGGTTTACGCTTACTAATGTTCAACTCCGTAGCCTTGTATTTTTGAATCCAATCCAGAAGACAATGGGAACTATTGGATCAAGTATTGGGAGACATTTTGCCTTTCGTGGAAGACTTATGGAGTTCGCGTTACACGGAGAGGAAAACCCCCGTAATCTTCCTACGGCTAGCCTGATGGCAAAGGGATCCATCGGCTCCCCGGCGGCACAAGGAAATTTCTATATCAGTACCCCCAGAGGTATGATTTGTTATAGGAACATGAAGAAGTTTGTGACTCCGCCAATTTAGCTTGCATCAGTCACCATTTACTACAATGGGAGTCTCCGGCCGACGGGGATCGAACCCACGACCTCTTGCACATGGCCCAGTGCCCTACCAACCAGGCTATCTCTAACGCTACTTTACCAATATCAACAAGCCTGCTTGGTGAAACCAAGCAAATTTAAGGGAAAGGGTGGGTTTCTTGGTTTTCAGCAGTACCATATATGGCCAAGACTTCAGCCACACACGTCACAACCAGTTTTAAAGGGCTGACACATTTATACATCCATCCATTCACAGATCGTTATTTTGATCTGAAACAGCGAACAATTCATCTCCAATTCATTACCCCCAGAAGTGTTCATTTGTTATTGGGAAGTGGAGGACTTTGTGACCCGACACATGTAACGATTTGAGAATTTAGACCACAAGATACGATTCTTACAGACACGAAAGCAAGTTAGTTATAATGTAGCAGCAAATAAGTCATGAAAAAGAAACTTGAAGAAATAAGATCAAAACAAGAACGAAAGGAGACGCCTGATTGAATGTCATTTAATCTGATGCGATTATCTATAAAGTTCATAATCAATGAACTAACTTCAAAGCGGTGTTTGGGAGATCCAAATGATTAGAAAAAGACTTTTTCCAGAGTAGTTAGAGTGTAATTGGGCTTATTTGTCATGGAAAGATTTTACGTACTCTTTTGTTTCCATTTTAACGTTTCAAAGCGCATGCGCGAAAATTTCAACCTGTGGAAAATACAGTTAAAGCAAGACTAATGAAAAAGTCTTTTCCTTATTTTTCAGATACAGAAAACTATCAATTATATTTCAAGACATTGTGGAAACAAATTCCGACCAAGGTAAGAACTCATAAATGTTTTGATGATTGAAAAGCATTTCTGTGTCAGAATAAAACATTCTTCAACACTAAACATATCAGAACCCAGGGCTAAAGAGAATAGAAGGGCTAGTTCACTCCGCTCTTAGAACTGAAGCTACGATTTCCCTCCTCATGACGTCACTGTGTCCACACATCTCGGAGATCGCAAGCAAAGATATTATGATAACTTTGCATCTTTCTCTTTGTAAAAATAAGTTTAGACATTTTCTGGTCATTAGCTTTCAAACTTTACGTAATTAACACATTATTTCCGTTCATAAACATGGTTCAAAAAAACTTTCTTGGCCATTATATTAAAAAAAAATACCATTTTAAACTTATAAAAATGTTTTACTAGTTGGCGAAAATGACACTATAAATACTTTATTTTAAAAAGTTCAGTTTTAACTTTAATTATTAGAATAATTATAAGACTTATAGAATTAATAATAATTAGAAGAGATTTGTTTGCGGAAAATGCATAATGGAAACACGCTGTATATGTAAAAAAAGCGTTGGGCAATGAATTAAAAATTCTTATTATTTGTGTTTGCAATACATAAAAGTTGGCTATATACAATTTTGTTTAATTATAATAAAGTTTTTTTAGTTTATTTCCTTCCTAACATCCATATTTCCTGCATTCAATCAAGAAGCACGAAGTTCCGTCATTTGATGGGCTATGGTAGAAATAGATATAGATTAAGTGTTGGCATGTTTAGTGTTAAGCATATTTTCTTTTTTATCCTTTTCTCTATTCTTGAATTTGAAAGAAAATTGCTCCAATTCTCAATCCAACTCTCCAATTGCTCCAATTCTCAATCAAGAAGCATGAAGTTCGGTCATTTGATGGGCTATGGTAGAAATAGATATATATTAAGTGTTGGCATGTTTAGTGTTAAGCATATTTTCTTTTTCATCCTTTTCTCTATTCTTGAATTTGAAAGAAAATTGCTCCAATTCTCAATCCAACTCTCCAATTGCTCCAATTCTCAATCAAGAAGCATGAAGTTCGGTCATTTGATGGGCTATGGTAGAAATAGATATATATTAAGTGTTGGCATGTTTAGTGTTAAGCATATTTTCTTTTTCATCCTTTTCTCTATTCTTGAATTTGAAAGAAAATTGCTCCAATTCTCAATCCAACTCTCCAATTGCTCCAATTCTCAATCAAGAAGCATGAAGTTCGGTCATTTGATGGGCTATGGTAGAAATAGATATATATTAAGTGTTGGCATGTTTAGTGTTAAGCATATTTTCTTTTTCATCCTTTTCTCTATTCTTGAATTTGAAAGAAAATTGCTCCAATTCTCAATCCAACTCTCCAATTGCTCCAATTCTCAATCAAGAAGCATGAAGTTCGGTCATTTGATGGGCTATGGTAGAAATAGATATATATTAAGTGTTGGCATGTTTAGTGTTAAGCATATTTTCTTTTTCATCCTTTTCTCTATTCTTGAATTTGAAAGAAAATTGCTCCAATTCTCAATCCAACTCTCCAATTGCTCCAATTCTCAATCAAGAAGCATGAAGTTCGGTCATTTGATGGGCTATGGTAGAAATAGATATATATTAAGTGTTGGCATGTTTAGTGTTAAGCATATTTTCTTTTTCATCCTTTTCTCTATTCTTGAATTTGAAAGAAAATTGCTCCAATTCTCAATCCAACTCTCCAATTGCTCCAATTCTCAATCAAGAAGCATGAAGTTCGGTCATTTGATGGGCTATGGTAGAAATAGATATATATTAAGTGTTGGCATGTTTAGTGTTAAGCATATTTTCTTTTTCATCCTTTTCTCTATTCTTGAATTTGAAAGAAAATTGCTTTAAAAATGTTTAACAATGCCTAAAAAGCAGGAGAACGGCTCCTAATGTGAGACACTTTTTTTTTAAAGTTATGGTTCGAACGAAAGGTCGTTATTATTATATCTAATACACTGTGCGCAAATATTAAACGGATCATCATGAATAACTTTTGATTAAATGATCGTATATTCACCTTCTAGGACTCAATCTTAACTACTACCCTGATTATCCCGAGTTAACCCTTTAACGGTTAGGGAAATGAGCAGTATTCGTTAACTTAATTCGAGCAGTAATACGAGTAAATAGTAGTTGAAAGCTGTCCACCCCCCCCCCCTACCGTTCTTCCGAAAATGTCACCCTTCTCTGGCGATATCGTAGACAGCTCGCCTTACGCGTTTTAAAAATTTCTTAAAGTATTTGTAGTACATAAATTGCAGTTTTTACGTACTTTAAAATAATTAATAAACAATAATTATTAAATAGTAAATTTTAAATGATTATAATCAATTATATAAATAATAATAGTTAATTATAAATCTAAGACAAATAGTAAATTGAAAGGACAAAATAAATACAACCAATATGAAACTTTAAGAAGCATTTAAATACAGTAATTACCTAAAAATGTGAACAAAGTATTCATCAGTCTCAAAACTTGAGCCACTTTACTTTACAAACACCCTTAAAAATGCGCCAAAATAAGCATAAAAAGGTTTTAAAAAATTCCCCCTTCATTATGAAAAGAAATTCATGAAACCCGTGCTGCCATCTGTAAACAGTAAAATTAACTAAATATCGAGAGTAGGATTCATTTATAACATAATCAATGCGGAATAATAATGGCGAACGAGCTCAGCTCGTCAGCTCGCATTGGGGAAAATTTCCACTACGCGAGTAGTGCTCGTTTCTAACCATTTCGGTCGAAGTCTTGCTTCCGGGATGAACTCGTTTGCGCTCAATAGGAAGCACGATTCGATTGCGAGCTGAACCCGTTAATAACTGTGGGGGCGAAGTTATCGACCATGCCAACCGTCATCTATCAAAAGGTACCTCGTGATTGAATCGAGTTAGCATGTCTTATATACCAGTGAATTGATGTTTAATATTCGTAGTGGCAGTTGCGACGCAATACTCACCCACCAGAATTTTATCAGGGATAGAATTCGATGAACGGATACCACTGGTTACTGTACTTGTGAATTACCGGGAGAGAGAGTCACCGGGTTTTTGAGTGCTGAATGTGAGAGGTGTATTAACTCCACAGTCGTAGTCGCTCCTGTGTTGCCATTAGCAGTTGAGTGTATGCAGGCTGACGTTGTGTTTAATCGAGACGAGACTGAGTAGCAACAGCGTGAGAAGGATTGGATAATGTCGCAGTCACAAGTAGCAAGTAAACTGTTTAATGTGGTCTATCCATTGAAGTAGGCGTTACCGTCAAGTTATTTCGCGAAGTGGGTGTTACTGCGTGTACAAATCACGTCCGGACGTCACCAATGAAGGGGCGGAGTTATCGACCATGCCAACCGTCATCTATCAAAAGGTACCTCGTGATTGAATCGAGTTAGCATGTCTTATATAATTTTTTTTTTAAATTGGTAAGGTAATCGGTAGATAATTTAATGCCAATAATTAGCTTAAAGAATCATGTTTTTTCCTAGGACATTTAGAACACACATGATTAATTATGAAATAAAGGAATTTCTTTTTTAAATTCTATGTTAAACTTATATGTTTGTTATTACAATATTAATTTCTTCTATTTAGGAAGTCACCAAGGTTAATCAAGAATTTAAAAATAATGGGGTTGTTTTCAAAAGTGACGTCATCGAAGGCATTATAGAAGAGTTCTGCTTATTTAGCAAAGAAAAAAGGGTAAAAACGAATTACATTTTAAGGCATACAACGATAGCTCAGATTTTGACAATCACGTGATTAAGCCTACACTCCCTGAGCATATTATTAGACACACTATAAGATTCTATGTAAAATCTTAATTATCAGAGGTGATACTGTACAGGTTTATTGTTTTTACGCGGTTTGCACTTGTTTACGTTAGTGTATCAATTGGTTCAATTAAACGATATATTATGTAAATTCTACAATTGGATACATAAAAGACGATATAAAGATAGAATATTTATTATACCAGGTATTATATTAGTATATTATAACAATTCAACAAAATTATTAGACGCACTATAAGACTCTATGTAAAATCGTAATTATCAGGTGATACTGTACGCAGGGGTCCCCAACCCTATGCCCGCGGGCACCATGGCGCCCGTCGATCGATCTATGTGCGCCCGCTGCTCAACTATAAAATATTTCACTTTTCCATTTTCCCAACAAATGCTATGCAAATACATGCTGAAGTACGCTGGCTCAGTAAAGGTAAAGTACTTGAATAGATTTCTACATATAATTGGAGAAATAAAAAATTATCTTGCAACCAAAAATCAAACATTTTTAGAACAAAGAGATCCTCTTTGGCTAGCAGATTTTTCTTTCATAACGGACATAAGGGAAAAACTAAATTATTTAAACTTGGAGCTGCAGGGAAAGGACAAACATAAAACAAAAATGATAGAGGCTATTAACTCGTTCAGAGCTAAGCTAGTTTTGTGGATATCACATTTGAAAATGAAGTCTCTTGTGCATTTTCCAAACATGGAAAAATTGATAGGTGACAGTGAAATTGATATTTGTCATCAACCTCCAATTGCTTAAAGATCAATTTAAAAAGTTCTTTCAGCAATTAAATATCATCGAGCATTTAATATCATATTGATAACTTTTTTGTTAATCCTTTTACCAACCAAATAAACGTAACCGTAATAGCAACATTTCAGAATTTCCTCAAGTAAAGCGAGAAGAATTGGATTTATAAATTTTGGATCTCCATTGGTTGACATCATCCTCAAAACTATTATATCACGTGAGAAATTCTGGAATATATTTGAAGAACTAAATTCCATTCTTAAAAAGAGCATCATATTCCCCCAATTATGTAGCGCTGGTCAGCGAAATGCCATGCCAAACACCACATGCCACTGTATTTTATAAATAATTTTTGTACTTCGCATGTTTTGAAAGCAATTTAGTAATCATTTATTTTACACAAAAATATTAATTGCATTCATATGTTAAATTAATTTTTGAAATTTAATTTTTTGTGCACTATATGTAGTGTGTATTATTACCTATGTCTACCAACTATAAATTCATCTTGAAAAAATAAATGGTGCCCGCCATTCGATCGATATTCTGGTATTTGCTCTTAGGTACAAAAAGGTTGGGGACCACTGCTGTACAGTTTTATTGTTTTTACGCGGTTTGCACTTGTTTACGTTAGTGTATCAATTGGTTCAATTAAACGATATACAGTGGCAGATCGGTTAACGAACAGATCAGTTAACGAGCAAATCGGTTAACGAACACTTTGACGAAAGATTTTTGTGTTCGGTTAACGAACACATATTCGGATAACGAACACTTTCAAGAAAGATTTTTTGTGTTCGGACAACGAACACATATACGGATAATGAACAAAACGAATTCTAACGAACACTTCTCGGACTGAAAAAAAAAGTACTCTTAAACGTTTGTTATCATTTTGCATACAAAATAAGATCACTGAAAGGATAAATATTTAAAGCACGCTTAGTATTGATAATTACTAAATGAAACTTGAATTAACAATGAATTTAAATTTAAACGTCGTTCAATAAGTATTATTATAAAGCGTAAAACACTTCTCGTTTACCACTCTGAGAATCCCAGAGCATTCAAAAAAAATTCCATAATTAAGAACAAACTGCCAGTAATGTGGAGATCGAATCAGAGATCATGGGCCACGCAGTATCTTTTCGAAGAATGGCTATTTGAAGTTTGTGCCCCGATCATCAAGGACTACCTTGATACCAATGACTTGCCGTTAAAAGCACTGCTGCTATTGGACAATGCACCAAGACATCCAAAGGATCTTGAAGATAATTTGTTGACAGACTTTCCCTGGCTGACAGTTCAGTTTTTACCTCCGAATACGACTTCGCTGATTCAACCGATGGATCAGGAAGTTATTGCGTCTTTCAAGAAATTGTACACTCGCGTGGTGTTTCGTCGGTGTTTTGAAACAAGCCAATTCTCCTCAACAATGACTTCAAAAAAGTTTAGGAAAGAAAAATTAGACATTCTTGAAGCTATTCGTATCATTCAAAAGGCGTGGTCAGAAGTCACACAGCGACAGTTGATTTCTGCTTGGCGGAAGCTGTGTCCATCCTTCGTTCAAGGTGACGGAGGTGATCAGGGAGACACCCCTGAAATTATGGATGAAACTTTGTCAACTGCTAGAGATCAGGAATTGGAGGGGAATGAGGATGACATAGAAGAGCTCATAATGGGTTATGTAGATTAACGGACGACAGAAGAACTCCAAGAAATTTTGAATGTAAAACACCAAGAAACACAGCGAAATGTGTCTCCTTCTGAACAACAGGAAGAAGAAAGAGGATACCAATGCCGACATCTGCCGTTAAAGATCTTTTGAAAAAGTGGGAGGATGCCAGAGCAATGGTCTTAGAATGGCACCCAAACTAAGCTGATGTCAGTAGGGTTGGGGATTTTTACAACGACAATGCTATTAATTACTTCCGGAAAATCCTGAAAGAGAGAGAAAAGCAATCGACATTGGACATGTTCTTCAACGCCCCATAAGCAAAAACTGAAAAGGACTGATTAATATGCAAGACTATATGTATGTATTATTTTTTAAAAAACTTAATAAGAAATTATATATTTTTTTTAATTTAATTTTTAGGATCTCCAGAACGAATTAATCGATTTCACATAGAAGTCTATGGTGAATCGATGATCGGTTAGCGAACAATTCGGATAGCGAACATAGTCTTGGAACGTATTATGTTCGTTAACCGATCACCCACTGTATTATGTAAATTCTACAATTGGATACATAAAAGACGATATAAATATAGAATATTTATTATACCAGGTATTATATTAGTATATTATAATAATTCAATAATTCAATACTTCTATATTTAAACACACATGTAATGGTTTTTTATTTAAGAGATTTTTTATATACTTCCTACTTGTAATAATATTTTATTTTTTAACGTATTGCATTACAATGTTAACCAATTGATACACGAACGTAAGCAAGTCCAAACCGGTCTCAGTGTCGTAACAAAAAATAAAGCTGTACAGTATCACGTGATAATTAAGATTTTACATAGAATATTAGAGTGCGTCCAATAATATGGCCGGAGACTGTACAATAATAGATCTCGCCAAAAAAATTCCGCGTTTGCGACGTACAGTGCTCAAAATAAAAAAAACTGACCACCCTGAATAACTTTTGATCAAATGATTGGAGCTTCACGTTCTAGGACTCCATCTTAATAGTTAGAGAGAGTAACTTCAAATATGATAATTAACGAGAGGAGACAATGTTTTAAGTTAAGAAATCAGACACAAAAATCTACTTTCTAACATACCGTAAAGCATACTTTTATTTCCAACGGATTCGGATTTCTGACACCCAAAATATGCGGGGTAATTGCAATCTGGAAAATCCTGTCCCTATAGATTGGTCCGGAGAGCACTTCAAATTTTGGTCCCCTTAATGTAAATTTCACTTTTAGCGTATATCACCATATCTTGAGAACTTTTTAAGCGTATTGAAAAATTTTTGAGCACACTTCTAAAATTCGTTTATAAATGCAAAAAATATTTCTCTAAAAATACTTATTATTTTTAATAAATGTTTTTTATATTGGTCGAAAAATTCTTAATTGTAAAGTGTACAATTTTTTGCATCATTAGAACCCTATTTCCCAGATTGCAGTTACCCCTTATATTTTGGTGGTCAAAAATCCAGACCCCTCGAAAAAAATAGATGTTTAAAAATAGATGGTTGTGTTATTATAGATGCATAGATGCTTGTAATAATAGATGTTATAGATGTTACGAGAAAAGGAGTTTTTGTGTCTGATTTCGTAACTTAAAATATCATCTGCTCTTATTGATTGGCATATTTTAAGTCGATAACACCCATCATTAGATCAAAAGCTATTCAAAGTAGTCCGTTTCTTTACCCATTGGCAAAATGGGTCTTGGTTTGGCATTGATGGCGTTCACACACTTTTCAACAGTGTTCAAGAGTAAGAGTAAACAGTGCGCGTGCGTTGCTATGGCGACGACTGCTGTTTTTATTTTATTTTTCACTATCAGGCACTTTTAATGTATTTACATGATAATAATTTAAAGTATTTTAATATTCTTTTTATTATTAACGTATAATCACTGTCTTGATGGTGATTTCAATATAAATATGAATGCTCACGAAGGAAAGAATATTTTGTGACGTCTTGAAACACGTGCATAGGCAGGATTCGAAAACCAATCTGACGACAAACATCAATGGAGATAGTTTTTGCTGTCAATCCCGAAAGAAAAGGCCTTTGACCAATGGGTAACCACAGATAGTAATAAGGCAATCACATCTTTTATTTTTAATTGGTAATTTTAACTTAATGTTGTTTTCATAATTTCAAATCGTAAAATGTTTTAAGAACTTTACTAAGTAGTTTTTGTACTTCTTTTGTGTGTGTGTGTAGTGTACTACGTATTTTTTTAAAAATATATTTATTAAAAAAATCTGACGTTAAAAATTTATTGAAATTCCCACTAACATTCATAACCGTTTTTCCATTGCAGATGAATATATGTGAAGACTTAGGGGTTGTAGTTTTAGATTATTATGCAGTAAGTATTTACTTTAATTCTGTTAATTAAGTACTTAATTGCCGATCGGCCTGTGTAGGGAGCAGGGAACTGTCCTTGCATCAGAGAGGTCCTGGGTTCGAATCCCGGGTAAGGCATGGATGTTTATTTCTCTCTCTGTGTTTTCTATGTCCTTTCTCCTTATTGTGTGAATTTGACCCGCCCTATAAACGGGTTGTGGTTGTGTGAATGGCGTGGCAGAAGTCGAATTCCTGGCCATAGATGGCGCCACTGAGAAAACAGGAGCAATCGCACTCCCACTACCTAAACAGGCATACGACAAAAAAAAGTATTTAATTTGACGAGAATAGTCTGTTGTAGGGTGTCACGTCTATTAGTGAAGTATTCTATGGAGTGCGTTTTTGTTTTTCGTATTGTTTTAAATGTTCTGTTTTTAATCAATCATAGGTTTTTTGTGTTTTGAAAGGTTAAAAAATCCGATCGTTATTGTTTGTGAAAAGATATTTAACACTAGAAAGACTGAAACTTAGTACCTATGTTGCCCCAAAGCAGTCAAAATGACTAGATTGTAAAAGAATAAAGAAATTTTTTAAAAATCAATTTTTAATATTTTTTATATTATTTACAGTTATATAACAAGTTTCTAGTAAATATTAACTATAAAAAAATTATAATGTTGTACAAAATTCTAAGAAATTGTGTCATTTGCAGCATGGTTTTTCTAATTGAAATTAAAAGCAGTCAAAATGACTTCCTTAGGCAATCTAGTGTTAAAAACATAATCAAACTATTTTTTATTATTTAATCACTATTATTGTTAAATTAAACTTCTTCAGTTTCTCGGGACATTGTAATTCCTAAATGATTATAGGACGAAAAAGGGGTTAAACTCTTAATTATATCATTTAAAAATGGAATGCAAAGGCTCTTGTTTTTATTTCAGCATTTTTCATTACATAGGGAAAACAAATGGGACTGTTAATCTCTTAAGGTGAGAATACAGCCCGGACAGCAAAACAGAGTTATTTACACTCAGCAATAACCTTTTACTGTAAACCTAGTAATGCTTGTTATGCTGCATACTTGTAAAACTTCTAACCTTAAAGCAATATCTGTGACAACTTGTTCTATTCTACGCACATTACCCTTATCCAAAACCTTGGAAAACAACCTTTTATATAAAAACCTTAAATCGAGGTTGATTTAGGGATTTCAAGCGAGAAAAATTCCCTGAATAAAGTTAGTCTTAAGGTGAAAATAATCATAAATCTAGGTCATTATAAGGTCGCAAAGTCTTGTATGCTCAGCTAAACTCCATCTTGTCATGAAATTTTAATGGCCAATGCAATTTGATCCTATCGCTAGTGTGATCTCAGCTAAAATATCATTATAAACCTAAGCCCAGAAAGCCTTATGGCAACGTTGAGACAGAATTTTCTTTTTAATTGTGACGAAAATACTGCAATTTCAAACCTATCATCCTAAAAGGATTAAAAAGTATTTTTTTTTAAAACTATTCTCACTTAGGTAAAATGGTCACTTCTGTTATAGGATCTGTTATAGGAACCGACTAGTTATAGGATCAAACTGCATTGTCCATTAAAATTTCATGACAAGATTCAGTTTAACTGAGCATACAAGACGCTACGGAAAGAAACCTTATAATGACCTAGATTTATAATTATTTTTAGCTTAAGACTACCTTTATTCAAGGAATTTTAATTGCTTGAAAACCCTAAGACAACTTTCATTTAAGATTTTTTTTTATAGAAGGTTGTTTTTTAAGGTTTTGGAGTAGGGTAATGTGTGTACATAGAATAGAGCAGATAGTCGCAGATCTCGTTTTACGATTAGGAGGTTTACACCTATACCGCATAACAAACCCTTTTAGGTTTTCATTACAAGGTTTTTGCTGAGTGAAAATAAACCTTTTCCTGCTACCTGGGATGTGTGTAATGTTGCCTTCTATGCTGTCAGAGAGAAATGTGTGGACTCGTTTAGACAAATTCAACAATCAAACTGACTGTAAAAGAGACAGCTCCATGAAAATTGCCTGTCTCCGTTTTAAGTTCAGTCACCCAGCTTTGACCGACTACGTACGTATTAGTCTCACCGAAATAAATCCTCCATGGTTATACACTTGATAGAAATTAATAAAAAGGATACAAATGTATTTAAGGGAGTTGACAAACTGCGCGGCAATCGTAACCGTATTTAGATGCTGTTTCCGGAATAGACTAAACACTCTGCGTAATTTACACCCTGCTTTACAACTACTTCTATTTTACATGAGTATTTTTCTTTTATTATTATTTTAGAAAGCTTGCTCAGACCCAAGTCAAGCTCGACTATGTGGTATTTTAAATAAAGTTTGGGTAAGTTATTTTTTCTTTAAAAGTATATTACTTACACAAATCATTTTGCAAATATATATATATATATATATATATATATATATATATATATATATATATATATATATATATATATATATATATATATATATATATATATATATATATATATATCAAAAAGTTTCATTTATTGCGCATAAGCTGCAAGTAAACAGAACTCATTAGATAAGTTCAAAATGAAGATAAAACAAAGAAAAATTATAGACGTATGAAGAAAAAAAAAGGGGGATGGGAATAATAATGAAATAAAATAACATACAACTAATTTAAAAAAAGAAAAAAAATATGAAATTTTTTTCTATTTTTTATTTATTTTTTTTTTATTTTTAAAACCAGAAAATAAAAGATATAATCTTTTTTTCATCAGCCCACACGATTATATCCGGGTGTTACATTATATAATAGTGCTTCTCACACTATTGTATTAATATATTTTGCTTTGGCTATATTGATACAATATCAGAAAGCACTCTTTTTGCGGATATAATCGTGTGAGCTGATGAAAAAATTATATCTCTTATTTTCCGGTTTTTTTAAAAAACTAAAACATTTCATCATTTTTTTTTTAAATCAGTTGTTTGTTATTTTTTTTTCTCACTATTATTCCCCCCCCCCCATTTTCTTTCATATGTCTATAATTTTCCTTTGTTTTATCTTCATTTTTAACTAATATATATATATATATATATATATATATATATATCATCATAGTTGGCCAGACAGCCCAATGTGAGCCAATGCCTTCTTCTGAAGATTTCTCCATGACGACTTCCGATTTACTTCAATCCGATTCTTCAATTATTTTCATTAATTGTCAATAAAATCAGACTCCACTGATTCAGCCCATCTTAACCATGGCCTTCTCCGCTTTCTTGTTCCAGTGGGTCTAAAAAGCAGTTATTTTTTATTGTATTGTCATCATTCACTCGAATCACGTGGGCCATCCAATTCATTCTATTTATTTTTATGTATTTAATAATATCAGGTTGTTTATAAATCTTGTACAGTTCAAAGTTAAATCTCCTTCTCCAGTCATTGCTTTCATTTACACCACCAAGTATACTCCGCAAAATCATTCTCTCAAATGTTGCGATACAATTTTCCTCCTGTTCTGTCATTGTCCAAGCTTCAGAAGCGTGTGTCAAGACTGGCCCGACAAGAGTTTTGTAGATAAATAACTTTGTTTTTCTAGAAATAAACCTAGATTTACTAAGTCTTCTCAGCCCATAGACAGCCCTATTTGCCAGATAGAGTCGGTTTTTTATTTCAGGAGTAATTCTGTTGTCAATGGTAATAATTGATCCTAAGTAAGTTAAACTCCTTTCTGTTTCAAATCTAAACGAATTTATTTCAAGATAGGGGTCTAGGACTCTATTTCTTGAGAGTAACATATATTTTGTTTTTTCTACATTTATGACTAAGCCCATTTGCCTTGCAGCCACCTCAAGGGCTAGAAATGCCTCTTTCAATATATATATATATATATATATATATATATATATATATATATATATATATATATATATATATTATTCATTGCTCTTCGTCTTGCGTACGAAAAATGTAGGGATGGCCTTTATTTAGAGATTGAAAACTAAGATAGAAGAAGCAAACAAGAAAAAATGCTTATGGCCACTCAATAGATGGTTTTAAAAATCTGTATATGTATTAAATGTAGAAATTTCGAAATTACCAAAACATAAAGAAAAAAAAATCAGTCGAAGACAGAACGAAGTTCACAATAGCCAATTTCCTCCCTTCCTTTGGTTCACTATATCCATAAAAAAAATAAAATAAATGTGTGAACATTTCGTTCTATATATCCGGCAGTTCACTATAAACCATGATCACTATAGTGGGGTTTGACTGTGTGTGTGTATATATGTATATATATATATATATATACACATATATATATATATACATATATATATATATATATATATATATATATATATATATATATATATATATATATATATATATATATATATATATATATATATATATATATATATATATGTATATATATATATATGTATATATATATATATATATATATATATATATATATATATATATATATATATATATATATATATATATATATATATATATATATATATATATATATATGTATATATATATATATATATGTATATATATATATATATATATATATATATATATATATATATATATATATATATATATATATATATATATATATATATATATGAAGGTTAATGAATTCAAATACCTTGGAACAATGATCAATGACCAAAACAGCATAAAAACAGAAATCGACAACCAAATTAAAATGGCAAACAAGTGTTACTTTGGACTAAGAGAGCAATTAAGATCATGCCTAATCAGTCGAAAAACCAAAATTGAAATTTATAAAACTCTTATTCTACCTGTATTGCTCTATGCATTTGAAACATGGACACTAAACGCAGACACTCAGCGTACTCTTGGTGTTTTTTAAAGGAAAATCCTTAGAAATATTTTTGGCCCAGTACAGGAAAGAGGCTGTTGGCGAATCAGATACAACTTTGAATTATATAGACTCTATGGACAGCCACAGATAGTGCAGGTCATCCGAAGCACTAGATTAAGATGGCTTGGCCACAACTGGAGAGGTCCAGAAAACAATGCAGTACGAATCGCCACCTTTAAAAATCCTTCTGGATCTTGGGCCAGAGGAAGACCTCCAACTAGATGCCTGGGTGACACTACTCAAGATCTCAAAGTAATAAGGATTAACAACTGGAAAAAAGTCGCCATGGATAGGAGGCGTTGGAGGCTACGCGTGGTTGAGGCAGCCAAGGCCTGTAAGGGGCTGTCGTGCTGAAGAAGAAGAAGATATATATATATATATATATATATATATATATATATATATATATATATATATATATATATATATATATATATATATATATATATATATATATATATATATATATATATATATATATATATATATATATATATATATATATTATATGTGTGTGTGTGTGTTTGGAAAATCTGAAAATTATGTTGTTGCGCTGTTTATACCATTTTTCGAATGTATTGATGTTCAAAAAAGTTCAATATAAAATTAAAATAAGTTAAATTTTTTTTAATAAAATAGATCTGTAAAACGAAATTCAATCAATGTTGTGTTATAATCATCGTATTTTTATTCTTTTTATAGGGACCCACAATGGACTTATTTGATTCAAGACATTTACAAGGGAAATGTTGAAATGTTTAGAAATTCTTTTATTTCTTTATTCTTTTTCTTTTTCTTTAATCTTTTGTTTCTTTATTCTTTTTTAAAACAACTCTTTTATTTCGTTATTTTGTGAATAAAACATGCAAAATGTCGAATTTAAATAAAATAAGAAGGACAATGAGTTAGCAGTTGCTTGAGCAAGTTTTAAAAAATGATTATTTTTTTCAAGAAATAATTCAATATTAATCTGTTTCATTTATATGTTTACTAAAAATATCAAAATGCTGCACGTTAAGACAACTTAACTACGCTTTTAAAAACAATGGAAGGTATGGAACAACATTTGTGTTCTGTCTGTTTGCTTATTAGTTTAAAAAAAAATATCTTTCATGTTTTTTTTTAGGTTTTGAGTCATTCAAAAAGAAGCAATTTAACTGTTACAATTGCTCCATTAAATTCAATAATATTCTGTATGCAATTTAATTCTCGAAGTTTAAATTGCATAAAAAAATAAAAGTGTTAGTCCATCTAATCAATGAATTCTAGTACGTGATCACTAGTTAAAAGTTATTTAGGATGTACAGTACGCATAAAAACGGGTGAACTTGATTTACTCTTGATCTAGTGATCGGATCTTTATCAATATAATTCTCAAAGTTTAAATTGCGTAAAAAAATAAAAGTGTTAGTCCATCTAATCAATGAATTCCAGTACGTGATCACTAGTTAAAAGTTATTTAGGATGTACAGTACGCATAAAAACGGGTGAACTTGATTTACTCTTGATTTAGTGATCGGATCTTTACCCAGATAGACTCAGCAAAAACCATTTAATGTAAACCTAAAAAGGTTTGCAATGTGGTTTACGTGTAAAACTTCTAACGTTAAAGTGAAATCTGTGACAATCTACTATATTCTACGTACATTATCCTAATCCAACACCTTAGAAAACAACCTTCTATATAAGAACCTTATATCCAGGTTGATTTAGGGTTTTCAAACGGGAAAAAATATTTTCACAAAGCGAAAATAATCTCCAATCTAGGTCATTATAAGGTTTCTTTTCGCGAAGTCTTGTATGCTCAACTAAAATCCCCCTTCTTAATAAATTTTAATGGACTACGGAATTTGATCCTATACCCAGAAAGCATGTAACCTTACGACAACCTTGCGTTGGAATTTTCTTTTCATTGTTACGAAAATGTTGGTACTTAAAAACCTTTTTTTCAATAAAGCAAAAATATTGCAGTTTCAAACCTTTCATCCTAAAAGGATTAAAATTCAGTTTTTAAGGCTTTTTAAAAAGTATTGTCACTTTGAAAAAATCGTCACTTAGATTCATAATGACGTTTTAAGTGACGTCACACTAACGATAGGATCAAATTGTATTTGTCCATTGAATATTCAAGACAAAGTGGGTTTTTTGCTGAGCGTTACAAGACTTAGCGAAAATAAACCTTATAATGACCCAGATTTCAGATTATTTTCACCTTGAGACTAGCTTTATTAAAGGATTTTGTCACGCTTGAAAACCCAAGTCGACCACGATTTAAAGTTTTTATAGAGAAGGTTGTTTACTAAGGTTATGGATTAGGGTAATGTGAATAATAAACCTTATAATTACCTAGATTTAAGATTATTTTCACCTTGAGACAAGCTTTATTAAAGGATTATGTCACGCTTGAAAACCTAAGTCGACCACGATTTAAAGTTTTTATATAGAAGGTTGTTTACTAAGGTTATGGATTAGGGTAATGTGAATAATTACCTAGATTTAAGATTATTTTCACCTTGAGACAAGCTTTATTAAAGGATTATGTCACGCTTGAAAACCTAAGTCGACCACGATTTAAAGTTTTTATATAGAAGGTTGTTTACTAAGGTTATGGATTAGGGTAATGTGAATAATTACCTAGATTTAAGATTATTTTCACCTTGAGACAAGCTTTATTAAAGGATTATGTCACGCTTGAAAACCTAAGTCGACCACGATTTAAAGTTTTTATATAGAAGGTTGTTTACTAAGGTTATGGATTAGGGTAATGTGAATAATTACCTAGATTTAAGATTATTTTCACCTTGAGACAAGCTTTATTAAAGGATTATGTCACGCTTGAAAACCTAAGTCGACCACGATTTAAAGTTTTTATATAGAAGGTTGTTTACTAAGGTTATGGATTAGGGTAATGTGAATAATTACCTAGATTTAAGATTATTTTCACCTTGAGACAAGCTTTATTAAAGGATTATGTCACGCTTGAAAACCTAAGTCGACCACGATTTAAAGTTTTTATATAGAAGGTTGTTTACTAAGGTTATGGATTAGGGTAATGTGAATAATTACCTAGATTTAAGATTATTTTCACCTTGAGACAAGCTTTATTAAAGGATTATGTCACGCTTGAAAACCTAAGTCGACCACGATTTAAAGTTTTTATATAGAAGGTTGTTTACTAAGGTTATGGATTAGGGTAATGTGAATAATTACCTAGATTTAAGATTATTTTCACCTTGAGACAAGCTTTATTAAAGGATTATGTCACGCTTGAAAACCTAAGTCGACCACGATTTAAAGTTTTTATATAGAAGGTTGTTTACTAAGGTTATGGATTAGGGTAATGTGAATAAAGTTGAGCTGATTGTCACAAATCTCGTTTTAAGGTTATAAGGTTTACACATAAACTGCGTGACAAACCTTTTTAGGTTTACATTAAAAGGTTTTTGCTGAGGGAAAATAAACCTTATTTTGCTATCTGGCATAGCTAGTGTGACATCAGTATGAATTTAAGTGACAATACTTTTTAAAAAAAGCTTTAAAAAAGTAATTTTTAATCCTTTTAGGATGAAAGATTTGAAACTGCAATATTTTTGCTTTATTGAAAAGAGGTTTTTAGTGCAAACATTTTCCTGGCAGTTAAAAGAAATTTACGACATAAGTTTGCCGTAAGCTTGCATGCTTTCTGGTTTACATTCTAGGACTCAATCTTAATGACTGACTCGAGGGAGTGATCTCAAATGTAAAAATTAATGAATACCGACAATATTTTTTAAGTTACGGAATTAAAAACAAAAACGTACTTTCTCTGAATAAGCATGCTTTTTTTTTTTACGAATTTGGATTTCTGTTCCCCAAAATATAGGGGACAGTCGCAGTCTGGGAAATACTGATCGAATCGCTTGGTTAGGAGAGAGATCCAAAGTTTTTCCCCAATAATGCGAATTTTACTTTTCACGTATTTCGCTATATCTGGAAAACTTTTAAAACGAATTGATAAAAAAAAAAAATATAACGTTCGTTAAATTCATTTTAAAAAACACAATTATAAAATTCGTTTCTCCAAAGATTTTTCCATACAAAAAGTAACCTCTATTAAATATTTATTATTTTATTTAATAACAGTCAAAAAAGTTTTGAATTGTAAGTTTATACAATTTTTTGCGTCATTTTAAAGAGCATAATTTTACGTGGCAAAATACAAAATGTGAGCAAAATGGGTTGAACAGTCTCCGAGAAATAGAATTTCGAAAAAGGCAGACATTTGAAACTCGATTTCTCAGGAACTATTCAACAGATTTTGCTCAAATTTTGCATTTTGCCGAGTAAAATTATGTTCTTTAAAATTTTTTCTCTAATGGCAGGCACTGAACTTGCCTTAGAAGATGCCGGAAGTATTACTCATTTAACGTTACTCAGTGGGCACCTGTGAACCTGAGCCGAACAACACTGCCACAGATACTCGTTTATAGCAGTGTTTCTTCACCTTTTTAAGCCGCGACCCAAATTTGAGAAATATGTTCATGTCGCGACCCAAAAAAAAAAAGTCACAATTAGGCTGAGTAAGCCACAATGACTTCTTCTAGAAGGTGTTAGTATTACTTATTATTTGGTGTATTACTAACTTTTTTGGTTCGACTCAGCGCGACCCAAGAAATATGCTTCGCGACCCAATTTTGGGTCGCGACCCATAGGTTAAGAATCGCTGGTTTATAGGGTGGGCCACATTTACACATCACACAATAGAGAACAACACACTGAGAGAAACATGCGTGTCCTCAGAGACCATTGGCTTCACAGTCAGGCTCACTAACCGCTCGACGATCTGGCCAGCATATTCTTTAAAATTAAAATAGCAATTATACTTTTTAGTAAAAAATTACGTAGAATATGCTTAAGTAAAATAATTTCTGAAAGTATTCTTTAATAAATGAAGTATATTATAACAGACGCCACAAACTGGAACTCATAAGTTAGCGCTAATGAACTATGCAAAATTCTTCAAAGATTTTTCTAAAAAAAGAAAATATTTAACCCTTTGGGGATGGGTGATTCAGAAAAGCATTCGTACAAAATCAGGATCAGGACGTAATTAAATAATAAGAAACGGCAACTTAAATGTAGTCGTTTCTAATTTGACAGACTTACTTTGTTTTTACTTTACTTATTGTTAGTTTAATCATGTATGTAATCAATGTTAATTCAAATTATAACTAAATAGTTTTATTTTGAACAAAGTAATGGTGAATTTAATAAATCAAACAATTATAACTCCACCCACAAATAAAGTGCTAAGGAATTACTTTGATTACCAGTTTTATCTCTTTACCCTGGTTGATACGGTTTTATGCTGTCACGTATTTGTGACAGTGGGCGCGAAAGGGTTAAAGGCTGGTCATTTGTCTTAAGTCTAAGAAAATTAAGAACTAATAAAAAAATCGTTTGCACTATATTTATATATTAACACAGACTGCAATGAAAATATCAGCGACATTCATTTGTGAGGTCACGTGAGAAGATGTTTTTGATGAGTCGGGGAATTTCACCAGCAGAAAAGGTTAAGTTAAAAGAGAAAAATTATAACTCTGGAAACCTTTTTCATGAAATGTTTGCTAAAAAACGAAATAATTTGCAAGTCTTTATACTAGAACTTTCTGGTGAAAGATTCTACAAGATCTGGACTAAAAGGAATGTGGACCTAGTTATCAATTGTTCTACCAACAGCTGCCAAGAACACCAGGCGATGTGTTTTTTTTTCCTTCAACGGTGACATCGATCCAATGAGAAAGAAAAAAGCATCGAAGTTCTCTTTTCTTGCAGGTAACGAAGATCAACTAACAGATGTGTCTGTTCCTTATTTCTGTCTGATCTATTATTACTTCGATATACACTCTTATCTATAGACCTTTTGCTCTTTTTCAATACCTATTATTAGTTCACCCTCTCCCTATATCTTGTTCAGATTCTCAATCCTAAATAAAATACTTTTTATTCATCCAAGTAAATAAAATAAAATACTTAATATTCATCAAGTATAATACTTAATAAAATACCTTAATAAAATACTTTTTATTCATCAAGTGGAGGACACTTGATGTTAAGACAGTTTTTTTTTTAATTATTAGTTCATTCTTTAAATTTAATGAATCAGTTTTAGTTTCATATGAAAGAAAAAAATGTTAATTATTAAATAAAAAGTAACAAAAATAAAATGTTTCTTTGTTGATCTAAGTAGGAATTGACTTTTAAAAAATATTATTACTTGTTTCTGTTATATTCGAATGTGGGATATCCCATCACTACAGAAATTTTTCGCTCTTCTAATTTGAATGAACCTCCAGCACCCAGGATGCATTCAGAGAAATCTCTTTTTGATAGCAATTTTGTGACACCTTCCATGCTTCAGAAATATCTAGTTTTCATCTATTCTTGGTGAATGCTCTGGATCATTGTAGTGTATCTACCACTATAAATATACAATTCCAATTCACTAGTATATAAGGCATGTTAACGCGATCCTATGGTGGAGTACCTTTTCATTCGATAGCTACCATCCCCACATGGATGACCTTTACAACATGATGTGAACACGGCTACCTTGACACAGAAGCTCCCACTTCGATAGGAACGCGCCTACTTCGATGGATGGTCAACATTGAACAGTTGACTTGCTACTTGTCCACCTCCTCGAGTCGTTGCTACTCAGTCTCTATCACAACGCCGGATTGCATACACTCGACTGCTAATGGCAACACAGAAGCGACCACGACCGCAAACATAATACAGCTCTCACGATCAGCACTCAAGAGCACGGTGAACTTAATACAGTACTCCCAGCTTCTCACAAAACAGCAATGAATCAACTAGTGGTATAACGCTCATCGAATTCGGTAGCAGATGAAATTCTGGTGGGGGAGTACTGTAGTGTGTCTACCACTACAAAAGTACAATTCCAATTCACTAAGACTTGTTAACGCGATCCTATTTTGTGGGACCTTGTCATAGATTAAGGTTGTCGATAGCTACCATTACCACAATCATCAAATGCACTTTTGTCACCAAATACTGATAAGTCTTGGGAAGGGGAGTCTATTTTAGAGCGCTCGGGCTATGTCGACTTTTTTTACTCAATTTTATAATGAACTAAATAAAGCATCTACATTTTTAAGTAATTTTGCGTTAATTTTTTTGCTTTTTGCGTTAATTTCTTTGGATAATTCTTTTCATTTAAGATTCATTTAAAAGTGAAAACCTTCTTTATTAAATCTAAATGTGCAATAAAACGGAAGTTCTTGAATTATTAAATTTTTAAAAATTTATATACTAAAAAATGAATTGGCAAGAGCTGTTGACTGATTTTGTTCAAATTTTATTATTTGTCGTAGTAACTTAATATTGTTTCAAACGATGGGAAAGTTTGTATACCTTACAATTCAAAATTTTTTCGACTAGCATTTATTAAAATAATAAAACTAATAATCAATTATTAAAATGTATTTTTTGAATGGAATTATCTCTTGATAAATGCATTTTACAATTGCGAACGCAAATTTTTGATTCGAATAAAAAGTTTTCGACGCATGGCGAAATACGCTAACAGTAAAACTAACATTAAAGGGTCAAAACTTCGGACCGCTCTCTTGATCAAGCTATTGGGACACATTTTTTTAGATTAGGACTGTTCCACCCCCACATTTTGAGGGTCCGAAATCTGAATTCTTCGGGGGGGGGGGAATATTTATTCGAAGAAAGAATCTTTTTGTGTCTACTTTCGCAACTTAAAATATCGCCTGCACTACTTATTGGGTGTACAAATAAGTTGCCGCAGTTCGTCACAAGATGGCGCTACCAGAAGATTACGTTGAAATAGACTGGTGTTAAACGTTTAATTGTAAGTTTGTTCATCTGGTAACAACATAAACTTAAAGTATTAGTGATTCCGCACTAGCATTACGTAATTTTTTTCATTCAAAAATTTCAAGTTTTGTGCCAAATAAGCTTCATTTGCGGGAACTACCTTTTTCATTAGAAGAAATCTGCAGCTGAGAAAAATCGATTGCTTGAAGAAGCATTGGGTGAGGCTGTTCTAAGTGGGCGTGAGTGGTTTCAGAAGTTTGAAAACAGTAAGTTTGACGTGGAAGACGAAGAAAGCAATGGAAGGCTGAAATTGTACGAAGACAGGGAATTGGAAGAATTACTGGAAGAAGATTCATTCCAAACGCGCAAAAAACTTGTTCTTACATTACAAGTGACTCAGCAAGCAATTTCACATCGTTTAAAATCGTTGGGAAGGACCCAAAGGCAAGGAAACTGGTTTTCATACGAACTAAAGCCAAGAGACATTGAAGTTCGATTTTGCATGAAAATTGATTCTGCTACTTAGAAATACTTCAATATGAAGTTCAACCCCACCCGACGTAGTCACCAGACCTTCCCTCTTCAGATTATCACCTATTCCGGTCGATGTCACATGGTCTGTCTCAGCAGAAATGTACACCATTTGAAGAAACCAACCAATGAGCCACCTGGAGAGCCATGGTATCTCGACAGAGCGTTTGTCTTCCAATGATATGAACCGGGTTCGAATCCAGCGATGGCAGGTCAATACGAATTCCACACCCGGCTGGCACCGACCACAGTGCTGACGTGAAATATCCTCAGTTGAAGACGGATCATGGGTTTGTCACCTTATGGGGTCAGGCTAAACGTGGGAGGTTCCTGTGGTCTTCCTCTCCATGTTTACTATGTAAATGCGGTTTAGTTCCATCTGAAAATCCTCCACGAAGGCAAATTTCTCCCAATATTCAATCCAAGAGTTCCCTTGTCTTCTGGGTTGTCTTCAAAATTGCAAGACTACGACGTTGAACATAAATAGTCGTAAACCCTGAAATCGGGTCTGCTGTTCAGCGGGGGCTATAAAATAAAATAAAATTGCTTTAATCATTGCATGTGGATAATCATGCATTGTAATCATGCAATAAAATTGCTTTAATCATCTATATTTAATGCAGATAGTTTTTAAGAAGAACATTTCCTTCAGAATCATTTCCAAGAAATAGGAAAAAAATTAACTGTAAATCTGACCTATTATTCCTTATTACACATATTTATTTACTGTGTAAAATAACTATTTATTTACTGTGTAATATTGCAAAAACTGTAGTGTTTATCTGTAAGAATTAGGTGTTTAAAATCTCAAAAAATTGTGAAAGTTAAAACTTTGTTTCAAGTTAAAACCGAATCGAAGGTTTATACACATTTTTAACCCTTAACGATCGGTTCATTTTCAAGAAAACGGTCATAAAAGTGCGTCATTTTTTGGTTTTTGCATTTGTATTACGTATTTGATTAGTGCTGATATCTATTTTAAAATAAACTAACTAGCTACATTTACCTTAAAAATATCCTGGTACTGCCGACTGGTGTGCAAAATGAGAAATAAAATGTTCTCCGGGCAAAAGAAATGAATTAGTTTTATTCTTATTGGCGCGTTACTACTGAACACTCCAGCCCGGAAATATCACGGAAGCGAGAAATAGAGGGCGAAACCTCACCCCGTCATTTTCACGGGAGCGAGAAGGAAGGGGTGAAAGGAAATAGTTAAATCTAAACTCGAATGAACAAAGGAAGCTTGAACCGATATAAGATGCATTTACTAAAATTATGAATTATTTGTAATAAATTATTTTGGTTCAAGCTTCCCTTGTTTATTCGAGTTTAGATTTAACTATTTCCTTTAAATTGTGTTTAGACCCTCGATTCGGTTTTAACTTGAAATGTTTTAACTTTCACAATTTTTGGAGCCGCGATGGCTCAGGAGATAGAGCGTTCGCCTTCCAATGAAGCGACCCAGGTTCGAATTTCAGCGATGGTGGGTAGACACAAATCGGTATCCAGCTTGCACCAACCAGTTCTGAGGTGAAATATCCTCAGTGGTAGACGGATCATGGATTAGAGTCCCTTTGCCGTCGGACTAACAGTAGAAGAATTTCGTGGTTTTCCTCTCCTTGTAACGCAAATGCGGATTAGTTCCATCAGAAAGTCATCCGCGAAGGTAATTTTCTTCCAAAATTAGATTCAGGAGTTCCCTTGTCTTCTGGGTAGTGTTCAAAACAACAAGCCTACGGAGTAACATTAGTAGTAGTAAACCCAAAATTCAGCCTGCTGTTAAGCAACGGTTACAAAATCTCACAATTAATCATTTTATAATATTTACTTTCTATTCGCTACTGTTGTTTGTTTGTTTTTTAATCCAAATTCGTATTCCTCTTATTATTCTGGCTGTCTGGGCTGTGTTTAGGGTTGATAAACAATCTAATTTAATATTAAGAACTGATTTAGATACTGTAAGAATTTTTCGTGTGTCTGAACACCAAAACTGGTGTAAACTACATTGCACCAAATCTTTGCCTGACAACACCAAAATCAGGGATAGTTCATGGTGACACCTAGTATATTCTTTTATTACTTGATATAAATAAGCCAACTACCATATTTGTTATTTAGTAACATATAATTTTATATTACTACAGTAAGATATGATACATATAAGAAGTTACTTTAATTACGAAATGGAATTTTCTGATTGGTTATGAGTTATTTATTGTTTTAAATTTTGCTGTTAGCGATTCAGTTTCTCACGTATTTTAAAAATAACATCAGTGATCATTTCTAATTTATAGCTCTATTTGAAAAGAAATAGTTTATCGCGCACTCTTAAATACTTCATTATTTCATATTCGATGTGTCTATTAATTCATTCATTAAATATAATGAATTTATTTTAGTTTTATATGTGAGAAAAAATTGCAATTATTTATTAGAAAGTAACTAAAAAAAAATTCTCTTTGTTGACCTAAGTATGAATTTACTTTATATATATGTATATATATATATTTTATATTACTTTTTTTAAGAATTGGAAATTAACTTTTAGATGGCATCAGAATGATAGTAATGAAAAGAAAGAAAAAACGAGGATAGTCTTGGATGATTCTTATTATCAAAACTAATTTATCAAAAGAGATTATTAAAGTTAGGTCTTTTCATATTTTAGGGAAGGAGAGGTTCCTATTCATGAGACGACGTTATGGATTGCGTTTAATACCTGTCAATTGGGATCATTTTTCAGAGCCGGTGGATTAAATTTCAAACCGATTTGCCTGCTTTGTCTTCGATTCAATTCAAAACATGATTCTTAGACCTTTGGGACGACGGTTTTCGGTTGCCAACTCCGGCAACTAAATATAATATGTTTAAACAATGCTTATCGACTAAAAAACACAAAGTTCACCAACAAATATTTGCGCATTAACATTTTGCTCGAAGTTAAAGTAGTACCCAAAGATTCATAATTTAAGGATGTTTACAGTGTTTTGGCTAATTAATATGCTTTTCAAATGAGAACGGATATATATATATATATTTTAATTTGATTTGAAAACAGCAAAATATTTCATGTTGATGATAAAATGTTACCTTTAGTTTTAATAGTGCACTTAATAAAAACACCAAGATGAATAGTATTTCATTAAGAAATTTTAACACTATGAGGTTATTTATGCAGAGAAATGTTCGTTTTCATATAAAACGAAATTTTCTTACATATGTGAATCAGAATTAAAATAGGAGAGAAAAATTATTATAATATGATGTATTATAATATGTTACGTAGTTAAACTATTGTGTGTTTACTTAAAAATCTCTTGATCATATATGGGTCATTCTCACAAAAACAGTCATTTTCATGTCCCCAGTATATTTTATGTTTGTTTTACAACTTACGAAAAAAAATTTTTCAGGGAAAGTGTCCTTCGGAATGCAAGCTAACAAAAGAATAAAAATAAAATTATCAATTTTTATTTTTTATTAATTTTAGGTAATAAAACTATCCCAATATGTCATTCCCTCACTTGTCCCCACTGCTGATTTAAAAAAAGAAAAAAATTGTTTCTGATATAAAAATTTTTTTTTACAAATTTGTGTTTTTTATTTGAGAATATTGAAATATAGAATTCAGAAAATAAATTTTAAATTTAATTTCTGATAAAAATATTAACGCAGCACTATTTTAAACTTTGTCCCCAGTGTTTCGCGTCATTCCCTCACAACAATGTTCTTATCACCTGCAATCATCTTAGAATAAAAATATCTTAATAAAAACTTCAGAAGTTAACAACTGGCATCATAGAACAAAATTGCAGTATGTTTCCATCTTCAACTTAAAGAAGCTTTGCTGTGGAATAAATTTGAATGAATCAAACCAGGTAAAATTTTTTACATTTGTCATTCCCTCATGTCGTTTTTTAGAGTAAAATAAAATACAATTTCATCGAGAAAGTGGATAATTATATGTTGCTTTCTTGTATGAATATAATTGTATGTGATTGACTTCAGAAATTAATAAAGCCTAGCTGTTATTTTTAAATTTTATTGAATTCGTCATTCCCTCACTAGTGTATAAAGTGAGGGAATGATTCAAGATGAGTATATTATTAAATTTTTTTTTGTTCAATCGTGCCAGCCAATTTTATTTCCCAAACCTGTAAAAACTATTAAATATATAAGACTAAATTATAATAAATACTAGATATACTTAGTATGTTATAATTTTCAAACTTTAGGTAGATGTAACTTAGATAAAAACATGTATTAAAATAAAATATCATTCCCTCACTATTAGTGTCAGTCCCTCACTTTTTAAATAGTGAAAATAATTAATTTACTTGTTAATTAATTTGAAAAATAAATTAATAAATTGATTTATTAAACTAATTAATTTATTTATTAAATTAATTAATTAATTATTAATTATTATAAATTAATAATTATAAATTAATTATTTAAAAAATTAATTAATTTTAATATTAAGTATAATTTATAGGATATATACTTTCTTTATAATGCCATTACATATTTCTATTAATATAGAAAGTTTCAGAGCTTTTTATTCACTTTACTTTTTTGGGATTTTATGAACTGAAAAATGACAGTTTTCGTGAGAATGACCCATATATATACATGGAATCAGTATCTAAGTCTAAATCCAGATCAACAATTGTATCACAGTTATTGCATTTAGTACATGAGCATAAATCAGAGCAAGAGATTGCGTTTGCTTTGTGTGTACATTTATTTGTTAAACTGGAGCATTTTTGGCATGCACATACAATGATTTTAGCAAGATATTTGATATACATGGTTTCAACAAATGTTCTATGCTCTGTAGGATTCTTAAACAGACACAATAAATGCTACTCCTTTAATATGACGCATGAAGACAGGAAGAAGAGCATTATTAGTTTGAACCTCTCACTTCATTTACTGAAGTGTTAGTAGGCTGCCCATAAAATTCACGAATAAATATTTCAAGAATATTGAAGATGTTCTTTAAATATATCATCAATATATAATTTTTTACCTTTCCTTATCTTGCTTTAATCTTTCACTTTAAAGACTATTTAGGCCTTCTAAACTTTCTCTAATACATGGCCCTAGAGCTGTAGTAATAGATGAAATATTAATCAATTCTAAGTTACATGGTGCCAAAAAGGAAATATAACTGTTCAGAATTATCGTCTGTTTAATCTTTAACTTTGATCTAGTTCATAAAACTAAGTTGCTATGGTAACGGTTTGTGTTGCCTTTTTGAGCTTATTCGTTCTTTTTTATGGAGAAGAAACAAAATGACTTTGAGTTAATATATATTAATTTTTGAACATCAGTATATTTACGCAATTTTATATATTTGTTTCGACTTTTATTGATGAAGCTAGTATTTTATATTTTGTAAATAGAACTGTAAAATCAATCATTTTGCCTGTTGTAAGTTGTTTATGGAATAATCAGTAACACTGATATCATTAACAAATTCTGATTCCAAGTGCACAACAGAATGAAACTGTGCTGTGCTCATTAAGATGAAAACATCTGCGTCCATGCTCTTAATAACCACACTCAATAGCACTCTTGTATCCACTTACTTATAATTGGGTATACTATAGCCTACGTCACAGATCGTGTTATTCCAACTAAATTTAACTAGTAAACAGTATTTTCTGCGAACCTGATTTCTAGCAACAAGTAAAAGCATCAAACGAAGTGTCTTGTTATAAGTCGCTACTCGCCAGGTTGGAATTGTATTAGTCTAGTTCCTATGGAAATAATTTATATTGTTGTTTTACCGAAGTTTATGAATTTAGTAAGCATATTTAAAATTCAGTTTATTAATTAAACTAAAAGGTAAATGTTATTCCTAGTATGTGGAAGTAGTTGTGCTTTTTTCATATTATACCCAATTGGGTATAATATGAAAAAAGCAACAACAGCAAGCAATATGAGCAAAAGTTTGATAACTTTATTCTCAAATAATAGATACATAATTTATCCCTTCATTACTTTTAGATAACATACTACACAGCAAAATTTTATAATTGTAAGAACTTGATATGAATTTGAATATGTAGCTAAAAACAGAATAGCTGAATTCTAGTTTAAATTATTCTTTCAAAACTAAAAAATACTTATCAAGAAAACGATAAAAATTAATTAAGAATCAGAACAAATGGCACTATTTCAAGTAATTCGGATAATTTTTTATTGTTGTTTTCCGAATTATATGGATACGGAAATATATACTATTCTATAACGAGGAAGAATATTCTATAACTATTACAGTTCTGTATGTTCTGAATTCACATTTATTTATTGGAACGACGAAAGCAATATTGACTTCACTTTAATTTGTAATGAATTGAAGACAGAAGAAATGCATTTTACCTTAATACACACGTCTGTAACAGTATGCGATAGCGAAATTGGAAGTTATCAGTTGCAAGTTTGTTGATAATAGAAGTTAAAAGCTATTGAGAAATTTTTCTTCAAATATTCGGCGTGTTCTGCGTCTGAAAGATATCCCAATATTCTGAAGAGTTTTTTCAAGTTATTCGGCTTTTCTTTAGGGAAATTTTTATTTTTATTTGCTGCTAAGAAAATGGCGTCTGATTCTGCCAATGATTTTGATGGAACTAAATGAAAACGTGATAAATTAATGTCTGATATTTACAGGCTCCCGCTAGAGGGCGTACTTGAACGTTGCGATCGCGAATTTGAATGCAGTTCAGTTTATATCTATGCACATAACTAATTAGCAAATTACTATTTGTAAGGCTTATCATATAGCACTCTTGTCCATCAGTGATAGTATAGGGTCTACAAACACCCATTCCTTAAAAAGAAATTTTACAAGAGCTCCTTTGTGTGGCCCATTTGCTGGGAATTTTTTTTAACTGACTTAGGCGCGGTTTTTTTCTTTTGTGTTGAATGGAACCTGCAAGTGACCTAGTCATAGTATCTTAATCCTGATTAGTTATTGATATTTGGGATTTGTTTACGTTAGCAACTGTTCTTTCCATTCTATTTCGAGTAAGCCAAGACCGTGAAGTATCGATTCTCTTAATTGATACATTCTAAATACTTTCACAAAGATTCTTTCTCAAAGATTTCATGTCTTTCACTTTATATTGACGCAGAAACTTAACACAAAGACAGCCACGAAGCCAGGTTTAACGTAAACAAACTTATAAAGCACAAAACAAAAATATCAAGATTACAATAAAATACATAATCAAATAATAAGTCTAAGTTAAGTAAAAGAAGTAGATAAGAAAGAATTATATTTCAACTAATTCGATGTACAATTCGTCTCTGTCTTTATTTATCTTCCCGTTAATAAACATTCTAACTTGTGTGGTGACACTTAGCTCAACTTTAACACACCATTTTCCTTACAAATGATCAGCTGGAGAGTCACTCGACAGAGCGTTTGTCTTCCAATGAAATGAACCGGGTTCGAATCCAGCGATGGCAGGTCGATACGAATTCCACACTCGGCTCGCACCGACCACAATGCTGAGGTAAAATATCCTCAATGGTAGACTGATCATGGGTTAGAGTCCCCTTGCCATCAGGCTAACAGCGGGAGGTTTTCGTGATTTTCCTCACCATGTAACGCAAATGTGAGTTAGTTCCATCAAAAAGTCCTCCACGAAGGCAAAATTTTTCCCAAATACTTGATCCAGGAGATATCTTGTCATCTGTATTAGGTTCAAAATTAAAAGGCTATGGAGTTAGATCCTAGTAGTCGTAAACCCAAAACTGAGTCTGCAGTTCAACGACAGTTATAAAATAAAAATGAAAATTAAGAAAAAGAAAAATTTTAAATTTGTTAGTTGAATTGAAATTTATAACAAGAAATCTTATAAATATTCACAGTCTAAACTTAAGTGAATGCATGGATTTCTTCTAAGAACATACCTCTAATTTCTAAAAAGGTAAGTATTTTATTTTCGTTTTACTGGAGCTGCGCAATTGGTAAATGGAAACGATCTAAAGGTGGCGCAGAGCAGAACTCTCTATTTATGGCAACACTTCGCATACTTGCGCTTTTAGCGTGTGGATAGTCCTGGAGGAAAGATATATTAGTTTCTATCTTTGTTTTCAAATGTAATAAAAAATTATAAATTCGGTATGGAATTCCAAAATGTATTAAACAAAGTTCTTAAAGAAAGCACCTCGGAAATTTTTGAAAATATTTTTGACAATTAAATGCGGAAAATATTATAGAAGGAGAAAATATCTTTGTATATTAACATACAACCGACCGGAGGAGGAGAAATAAGGGCGAAGGGTCTTGAAGCGGAACTGGTCTTCCTCTCAGATCATGTATTTGAGTGTTATGATCACAAATGGGCTACTGGTGACGGTCTCGGAAACATCCCTTGGGATGACCCGAAGGCATGCCATCACAATTTTGATCCTCTGCAGAGGGAGTAACTCCCCCGCTTTGATAACCCGACTACCTGGTAGTGAAGTCGAGCACTTTACGGTGGAACAGTTTAACGATACCGCACACCCTCAGTCCCTACACACACTGATAAAAGTAGTCACCTACCAAAAGTAGTCACTGATCGCTGCCAGTGATAATTGACTTCGGTGTTCTACTGGGAACAGTGTCTTTACGATCAGTCCACTGCGGGACCCAGGGACCGAGGAACCGTGGGGTTAAAGATGGTGCTCTAGCCCCTTACATTTTACTTTCCTTCTAAACACAGTCTCTTCTAAATTTACAGTTTTTCAATCGAAATTTGCGTATTTAAATTTAAAAAATAGATAATTATTTCTGTGTATAAATTCTAAAAAATAAAAAACCCAAAAAACGTTTTTATCTCAAGCAAACTTTAACATTTCTTTGGTGGGAACTGCTACCAAATTATCCTTTATTTATACCCTCGCAGAGGTACGTCCCTATTTCTGACCGACGGGAAAATTCTTGGTTTCGAATTCGCAGCGGGAAAAAAAAACTGCGGAGAGAAGGAAAAAAAAAGAGCAGCGGGTCAGGAAGAGAACCGGGAAAAAAAGTGCGATGAGTTCAATTTCAATTTTGGAGGTCCGAACTCACCCGATACCGAAGAATCTTAATTCAATCCCACCCTAGCTTGATATACATAGGATTACTTAGAGTTCAAAATATACGTCGAATAAAGACCAAACTCGACCAAATTTGTCATAAAAACTTGTTTTTTACCCCTGACCCGTAAAACAGTGAGTAAAGAGAAAAACCGAACCAAGATAACTAAAATAAAAATTAAATCAGAAAAGCAAAGTCTTTAGCTAAATAAAAATCAGTTATCATTTGACAGTTAGTGTTAACCCCACAAAGCTAAAGCACCAAACAAAAGTAACAGATCTCTGTAATTTTTAATACCTTTTAAATTTAACATTTTTGATACTCAATAAGTGAACCCAATGTTTGTTCACGAGTAGTCAAAAGGTTTTCGAAACTTTTATCATCAGTCCGAGCCCATTTCAAAAGAGCCCGAGCTCGCGTTAGGTCTCTCATCTAATCTCTATCTCTCATATACGAATTTTAGCCGAAGAAATTATAATTAGGGTAGTGTTGAGAAGTTAACATTCTTAATTTAAACAAACGACACAAATAACACTCTTAATTCAAACTGCTTTTATGGCAACGCCTTTTTTCGAATTATTACTGAAGACGAAATAAATGCAGTATTAAATTTAATAACGAATATTATAATATGGTTATTATAAGTATTATATTTTTATTTTTTTAATGTACTGTGCACATGGGATTTAAGCCTTTTATCTTTTAACGAAATTTAAACATCGGTTTGAATATTTCTTTATAATATTCTTTGTGTGTATTAATATATTTTTACTTAAATCTAATTATCTTTGTTCAATTTGCAGAGGTTGTAAAAATAACTCATCATTTTGATGCTTAGGGCAATTTTTAAAATTGCGCAAAGGCTGCTCCATATTACCGTTTTCCATGATTTAAACATGTTGTGCTCGTTTTCAGGGAGTTTCTTTATTTAATAAGTTAGTTAAAAAAGTAGAGGTGATTGATATTTTAAAGCATGTGGTAGAAGTTTTTTTTTTTTTTTTTTAAAAAAAACTGTGATACGTACAGATATATGAAATAACCATTCAATCAATGAATATATGCATGAAGATCTGTTTCTCTGTAGTGACCAACAGTCAACGATACTGGCCAAATCAGAACATCAACAAAAAAAGCGAGTTCTTTCTAAATCTAGCAACCATGTCACCTTTTTTAACAATGCGGTGTGCAACAGAACTCTCTATCTATGGCAACACTTCGCATTATTTCACCATGAGCGTGCGGAGAGTCATGGAAGAAAAAAGTACATATTTCCGTGCTTATACGCACCTTAGTTTCTGTATTGATTTTCAAATCAATTAAAAACTTTTAAGTTAGGAAACTCGATGGAACTAAATGTGAGAATATCACTCAACCCCATTGTAACTTTCAGACACTGAATCTGGCAACGCCGAGACTCATCTGATCAGTCTGTTTACAAACACCGCGTCGTTCAGACGCTCATGTCATTCATTCGTTATTTCCATTTTATACTTATTTACATCAAATAAATATTTTCAGTTGATACCTGTTTCCTACGTATCATTGCTCAAATTAAGCTCTCGCTAACAGGTCACGGGCCCAGAAATGGAAATATTAATCAACCAAAAATGAACATTTAGGAACGAATTCGGAAATCGAAAGTGTTGGAAATAACAGAACAGGTCAGTTTCTTTTTTCATCACTTGTTCGCTGAAATCAGTTCTGACATCGAAAAATGGCTGAAGCAGTTGCAATTAAAGAATTGCAGCAACAAATTGAAGATTTACAGACTCAATTAAATGTTCGAAGAACACCCGTTTCTACGTAAAGTGGGGGACTTCCAGAATCGAAACATCTTGATGGTTCGAACTATTCCGATTGGAAATTTCTAATGAAACATTTCTTAGTTGATGCCGGACTCTGGGAATGCATTGAACCGATAAGAAATGAAGAAATTGATCCAGAATTAGATAGAAGAGCACTGGCAAAAATAAATTTATCGATTAAACCGATAGCGTCAGCCGAAACCAAGAAAGCGAAAACAGCTAAGGAAGCCTGGACGTCATTGCAGAATACCTATGAAGATAAAGGGGTTATTAGAAGAATTGGACTGTATTCATCATTTTTTCGAACAAAATATTAAGATTGCTCATCGATGTCAACGTATATTGACAACATCACGAACATCTTGGAACAACTCGAAAGTATCGGAAAGTCACTAGATAGTAAAACTGTTGGTGGAATAATACTTGGAGGACTGCCAGAAAAATTCAGACCACTCATTCTAGGAATACAAGGCTCAAATCAAGCCATTACTGTTGATTTTGTCAAAAATTTGCTATTACAAGAAAATGTGAAAGATTTGTGTTCTACATCGACAAATCATTCTGAAAGTGCATTTTATGGAAAATCCCGGAAATTTGCTCATAAACCGAAGAATAAAGACACTAAAAAACCAAGATGCTACAATTGCAATGAATATGGACATTATAGTCATTCCTGTCCAAAACCAAAGAAACAGAATACACGAAAGAAAGTTGAAAACAGAGAAAATACAGCTGGCTTCTTCACATCTGTAGAATCCAACTCTAAAGATAACCTGTCTACAGACTGGTATCTGGATTCTGGTTGTAATGCTCATATGACACCGAGAGGAGACTGGATACAAAATTTAAAACCTGGTGGAAACAGGAAAATTGATATAGCCAATGGCAACGTGGTTCCAGCAATGGGTATTGGAACAGTGGATATTGCATTAAAAAACAGTACTATCACAGCTACTGATGTTATACATGCTCCGGAACTCACCACTAACCTGCTCTCCATTTCTCAAATCACCAAAAAGGGTAAGTCAATAAATTTTGACTCTGACGGATGTAAGATATTGGATTCCAAAATTATAATTCCAAATAAAAATGTAGTTGCTACTGCATCAGAAAATAATGGACTATATGTGTTAGACACTGCTAACTTTTCTGTATCAACTGCCATACTAAACTCTCAAAACATCTGGCACCGTAGACTTGCTCACTTAAATAGAAGAGATATGAACATTTTAATTAATAAAATGTCCACTGGAATTATCTGCGACACTAATAAATCTGACACCTGTATTACATGCTTCGAAGGAAAACTTTGAAGAACACCTTTTCCTAAAGAATCTAAAACCAAAACTAACTGCATTCTAGAACTTGTACATTCAGATCTGTGTGGCCCAATGCAAACATTGTCTATTGGAGGAGCTCGTTATTTTCTAACATTCACTGATGATTTTTCACGAAAATATTTTGTCTATTTCCTCAAAAGTAAAGATCAAGTAAAAGAAACTTACGTGAACTTTAAAGCTCTTGCTGAGAATCAAACCAACAGGAAAATAAAAACCTTAAGATCTGACAATGGAGGTGAATATGTCAACACTGATCTTAAGAACTGCCTAAAGATTTGTGGCATCAGACATCAAACAACTGTGCCAAGATCTCCAGAACAAAATGGGACATCAGAACGCTTGAACAGAGCTTTAGTTGAGAAAGCACGTACTATGTTAATTGATTCAGGACTCTCAACTGAACTATGGGCTGAAGCTGTCTACACAGCCAACTACTTAAAGAATAGATCACCCACAAAAGCATTGAAAAACATGACACCTGAAGAGGCCTGGTCAGGAAAGAAACCAAACCTCTCCCACCTAAAAGTCTTTGGATGCAAAGTCATGGTATATATCCCTGATGTGAACAGAAAAAAGTTTGATCCAAAAGCCAAAGTATTTTTAATCCTTCTACAAAGAAAGTTTTCATTAGTCGAGATGTCATATTCCTTGAAAATGACTTTTTAAATAAAGCAGATGACTCAACGTCAACAGAATCCCAAACTGCAGACATGACTGAAATCGAAAACATTTCCAATCCAACCACAACAGAGGAACCAGACACCACAGACAAGTCTTCAGACTGTGAAGATGAAGACCCTTACAACCAAGACACAAATAGATACCCGAAGAGAGCTACTGTACCTAACAGAAAAATCTTTAACGATGACTTCATTGTGTATCAAGCAAATCTCTGTAGAGCTCAGGATGCAGAAACTTACGAAGATGCTATGCAATCGGACGAAGCTCAGAAATGGAAAGCTGCCCTGGAAGAAGAGATCGAAGCTCACAAACTAAATGGTACATGGGAACTTTGTGATTTACCACCTGGTAGAAAAGCCATTAAGAATAGATGGACATTCAAAACAAAATTCAAACCAAATGGCGAAACAGAAAGACATAAGGTACGCCTAGTAGCTAAAGGATGCTCTCAAAAATATGGAATAGACTATGAGGAAACCTTCTCATCTACAGTCAGAAACAGTTCTATCCGTTTTCTCATTGCTCAAGCAGCTAACTTGGATCTTGATTTAGATCAAATGGATGTTGTAGCAGCCTTCCTACACCCAAAGTTGGAAGAAGAAATTTACATGGAACTCCCTGACCTCCCTGAATATTTTCCTCACAGATACTGCAAACTGAACAAATCCATATACGGACTAAAACAAGCAAGTAGAACTTGGTACATGGAACTAGCTGAAACCTTCAAAGACATAGGACTTTCCAGATCGAAAACTGATCCTTGCATCTTTGTTTCAAACAAGAAAGGAAAAATTTTAATAGTTGCCGTCTATGTAGACGACTTGTTGATTCTGTCGAATGACCATAAGCAAAAAGAAAACCTCAAGACGAAGCTAAAACAACACTTTAAAATGAAAGATCTCGGAGAAGCTCACCACATTCTTGGAATGACCATAACAAGAGACCGTACAGAAGGAATCATCAGTTTAGACCAAAGCACCTATATCAGAAACATGCTCAAAAGATTTAACATGCAAGATTGCAAAGAAACAGCAACACCTTTCCCAACTGATCAAGTACTATCCAAAGAAATGTCTCAGGAAGACGAAAAAGAAAGGCAAGAGATAGGACAGATACCATATAGAGAAGCAGTCGGAAGCCTAATATATGCAGCTCAAGAAACACGTCCAGACATTGCATTTGAAAGTGGGGGTAGTTAGTAGATATGCCAACAACCCAGGAAAACCTCATTGGATGGCTGTCAAAAGAAGTTTTAGATACCTAAAAGGTACATTATCCAAAAGGCTAACTTTCCGGAAAAATGGACAACTACAAGGTTACACTGACTCGTACTGGGCCAACGACAAAGACGACAGAAAATCAACAACAGGTTTTGTCTTCTGCGAATCAAATTGTGCCATAATTTGGAACTCCAAAAAACAACAAACAGTCGCCTTATCAACAGCAGAGGCTGAATACATGGCCATTTCTGCAGCATCACAAGAATTACTGTGGATTAAACAACTCAAGGAGGAACTGTTCAACCAAAAGATGGATGCAATAAAATTACACTGTGACAATCAAAGTGTTATAAAGATCAGTACCAACCCCATGCTATCATCTAGAGTGAAGCACATAGACATTCGTCACCATTTCATAAGAGAAAAAGTCGAACTTGGACTGACCCAGTTGTGCTACATTGATTCGAAATCAAATGCTGCTGATGTACTCACCAAACCGGTGACTAGTGAACAACTTAAGAAGTTCAGTATTATATTGGGACTTTCGTGAAGTGGGGGTGTGAGAATATCACTCAACCCCATTGTAACTTTCAGACACTGAATCTGGCAACGCCGAGACTCATCTGATCAGTCTGTTTACAAACACCGCGTCGTTCAGACGCTCATGTCATTCATTCGTAATTTCCATTTTATTCTTATTTACATCAAATAAATATTTTCAGTTGATACCTGTTTCCTACGTATCATTGCTCAAATTAAGTTTTCTCTAACACTAAAAACTACATTGAACATAGTTCCAAAAAACAAAAAAAAAGTCATGGAAATTTTAAAAATTACTTTTCACATTTAAATACGAAAATATTAAGAAAGGGGAAAGTATAGTACATTCGTATACAACTGAAAAGAGGAGAAGAAAGGCTGAGGGTTAATACATGGAACCAATCATCCCAGATAGAAATATAAGGTTTTTTCAACACAACAAAAATCTTTTCATGCAAACCTAAAAGGGGTTTTTTACACGGGGTTTTCAAGCGGGAAAAAAAACCTTGAATAAAGCTAGTTCTAAGATGAAAATCATCTTAAATCTACATAATTATAAGGTTTCCGTTTGCAGCGTTTTCGTATGATCAGCTAAAATCTACCCTGTCATAAGATTTTCATTGACAATGCAATTTAATGCTATTGCTAGTGTACGTCGGCTAAAACGTCATTCTGATGTCATCTTTGATGTCATCTCTCCCACGATTGTATGACGGCGCGTTTCATTATTTGTTTTATATTTTACTTCTTATAGCTTTCCCAGTCCGAGGAAAATTCTCCTTCCCATCAATTTTGCTTGATTATTTTGGGGAAAATAGTCGTTTTTTATCAGTCTGACTTACTTTGATGTAGGAACTTAATGATTTACAAGTTAAAATATCGTTTAATATGAAATTTTTTATTTTATTTAACGATTTGATAAATAAAAACACAAAATAAATAGAACATATGTAATACTCAAGTCCCGCAGTGGACTGATCGTTAAGACACAGATCACTGAAGTCAAGCATCACTGGCTGCGGTCAGTGTGCGGATGGGTGACCCTCTTGGATCAGTCTGCGTAGGGACCGAGGGTGTGCGGTATTGGTCCTCGTTAAACTTTGCTACCGTAAAGTGCTCGACTTCGCGTGCAGGTCGTTGGGCTACCGAAGCGGGGGTGCCATTCCCTCTGCAGAGGATCAAAATTGTTATGGTATGTCTTCGGATCATCCTCAGGGATGTTTCCCAGACCATAAATGAACAAAACAAACAAACAAACAATGTAATACTCAAAGAGGGTCTGCGTATTTTCTTCTTTCTCATTCAGAAATTTATGCGGGGTGAGAAATTTTGATGAGTCAAAAGTGTTCAGTTTTTTGTATATCAAAAAAAATTAACATGAAATATCTTCTTTTGTCAAAATAAATAAAATGCAACTGATTAATTATCTCTTACTTAATATGCATGATATGATAAATGTAGGAAATTTAATGATAACAAAATATTTTTTTTTAAAAAATCGTTTAATGAATGTAGAAATTCCAAACATATTTTTTAATGCACAACAACAAATAAATATTATGATTATCATAACAATTAGTATATGACAAGTGCATTTGTACAAATCAGATATGCCATAATTATATTAGGTATTTTGTTAATATATAAAAATATTATCTGTATAATAACCATTAGTGAATAATACAAAACAGATGTACCATAATTAAATCAACTATTTCGTCAATACATAAACAAATGATATTATAGGTATAATAACCACCAGTGAATACGTAACATATTTAACATGAAGGAATTAGCGAAACAATCTTCATTCAAATGAATGACTTCCTCGTCAGATATGCTCCTTTCTCTGAAAAATAAGAGGAATTTTTTGTGTGCGTACTTGCGTATATTGAATGAAATTTTATGCATATACATATGAATTGTATGTACAGTCCGCAAAAAAAAAAAAGATATCACCCTGAATAACTTTCGTTCTAATGATCGGATTTTCACGAACTAAGTGTTAATCTTTATGGTTTCTGGGGGTGACCTCAAATATGCTAATTAATTAGTGCTAACTATTAATTAAGTTACGAAATCAGACACAAAAACGTACTTTCTCTGAATAAACATATATTTTTTCTTACATATTTGGATTCTTAACCTTCAAAATATAGGGAGTAGCCGCAATCTGGGAAATATGGTCCCCATAGTTTGGTCAGGAGAGCGATCCAAAGTTCGTACCCCTTAATGTTAATTTCACTTTTTACGTTTTTAGTCATATTTTAAAAACTAATAAAGCAATTCGAAGAAAATATCACCCAGTCATAAAACTCATTTACCCAAAGATAATTTCACGAAAAAAATAATTTTTAATAATTGTTAATTATTTTTTATTATTTAATTAAATTAAGGATGAAAAATTTTTGAATTATAAGGTATGAATTTTTTTATACCATATTAATCTACATATTTTTCAATTGAAAAATCTAAAGTTTCAACTGTTTTTATTTATTAGAAGCTGAGAAAAATTAAAATTAATTATTTTTAAAAAAATAATTTGGCGACAATAAAGAAATGATTAAATGGGGCGAATAATATTAAAATGTGATAAACTTGCGAGGAACTTGACTTCGCGCGCGTTGCATAAAATTTCATTCATATTTTTTTCGCTAATAATCGTTTGCTTATCTTTTCATTTTTATTTTTTTAAGCTATAAAATACGATGTTTCTTTTTTAGTGGTCTAAAATTCTATTTGCAATTTAGTAAAGAAATTTGAATAAAACATTTTGTTGAATAAAATACATTTTATTCAGAGAATGTGGAGTTTTATAAAAGCACGCTTCTGATAGAATATGATTATACAACAGATTGTGCTTATTTAATGTGATTATTTCTTATTTTTTAGTTTTTTTTTCTCTAACTGATAAAATTTCAATAATATGCATACGAATGAATAAATTTGGAATAAAATATTCATCAGTTTCTTGAATATATATTTTATAAATATTAATAAAAATACGTAGTCAACATTTTTAAGCATCTCTCACAACATCGCAAATTTCTCAAAATCTTATAGGGTAAACTAACCAGTGAAGGAATACTTAAGCTTAGATTGTCTTTAAAAAAAAATCATAAAATTTTCAAAATTTGTAATTTTAGAAAAATGACGTATTTGTTATTAAATGCATGTCGACATATTTGTTATTAAATGCAAATTATGTAAAAAAAATTTAGATAACTTACATAATATTGTTTTAAGCTTTTGGTGGTTTAAATAATAAGTAGTAAGATAACCAAGTGAAGGAACAGTTCTTAAATTGAATAAACACTAAATTTTCCAGTGAATGAACACTTAATTTTGAGAATGTTTGATGCTCGTTAGGAATCCTTAGGCCACACAGATATCTGTCGCCCTGTAGATGCCTGAACTGACGGATGTTAACACAGGCGGGCATTAGGAAAAAAAATCTTATAAGTTTTCGTGCCCCCATTTCAGTATCTTAAGTGCCTTACGAGCTCTGTTTAAAAAGAGAGTATCATATCAGATATATATATAAGAAAACAAAAATAATCATAGTGGCAGTATTTGGTGGTAAATGTAGCTTATCGTTATTGAAGAATATGCTGTGCGACATTTTATGGTGAATTTGCGAACGTAAGTTTCAGAATGTATCGAAACATGGGGATGCTATTTGCTAATCATCTTTATCCAAAGAAAACCATGTAACGTAAATATCTAGCAAAATGAAGCAATTTTTTAAACAATGAATCATACAATATGCAACAAATTATTTCAATATCTTATTCTTAAACATAACATATTTCAATGTTTTTAAAATGCCACTAAACATTCAGCAATTCATTGAGTTATAGAAAAAAGAAATATCGTAAATTATAGAAAACCTTGTGAATGTGCATTAGAATTACTATACAATCTACATTTTATTTTTCAAGCACTTTTTTTTCTTCAAACTTTCATGCCTAGAAGACTCGATTAAAGCTGTAAAAATCATTATCCCTAAAACTTTGTATATAGCTATTATAAGTTATGTTAATTTGATTTTAGTATGAAATCCTCGAATAAACATAGCAAAAATAGCATAATCTAAATAATATCAGATAAAAAGTTCATGTATTTAAATTCTAAAATTTTATAAATCAACTCAAACTTATAAATTACTTCAAATTTTCTTTTCAAAGGAGATTAAAATAATTTTTTTTTTTTTTGTTTTTTGTTTTTTGGACATAAATGAACTTAAAATTGTCTATTGCCTAGAAACTTCGAGATGTTTTCTATTAACTATTAATTAAACCTCTCAGAGCAATCACAAAACATTATTTCAACTTTTTTACAGTCAGAAATTGGTTGCCTAGCAACCTAGTAAAATTAAGCGTTTCTCTTTTGAATCAGTCAATGGGTTATCTTAAAATATTTATTTGCACCGGCGACTTTTTTTGGCGGTTTTCTGGACTATCGCCAAATATATAAACCTTTATTGCAACCCAATTTACGATCTAATTGTTTTAAAATTTTGTCTACCCCCCTAATTCAAGTGTCTAGATTCCAAATATGTAAAAAAAAATATATGTTTATTCAGAGAAAGTACGTTTTTGTGTCTGATTTCGTAACTTAATTAATAGTTAGCACTAATTAATTAGCATATTTGAGGTCACCCCCAGGAACCATTAAGATTGACACTTAGTTCGTGAAAATCGGATCATTAGAACGAAAGTTATTCAGGGTGATATCTTTTTTTTTTGCGGACTGTACATACATATTGTACAGTCCGCAAAAAAAAAAACGAATCACCCTGAATAACTTTTGTTCTAATGATCGGATTTTCACGAACTAAGTGTCAATCTTAATGGTTCCTGGGGGTGACCTCAAATATGCTAATTAATTAGTGCTAACTATTAATTAATATACTAAATCAGACACAAAAACGTACTTTCTCTGAATAAACATATAATTTTTTTTACATATTTGGAATCTAGACACTTGAATTAGGGGGGGTAGACAAAATTTTGAAAAAATTGGATCGTAAATTGGGTCACAATAAAGGTTTATATATTTGGCGATAGTCCAGAAAACCGCCAAAAAAAGTCGCCTGCGCAAATGAATATTTTAAGATAACCCATTGACTAATTCGAAAGAGGAACGCTTAATTTTACTAGGTTGCTAGGCAACCATGCTATGATTGTAAAAAAATTGAAATAATGTTGTGTGATTGCTCAGAGAGGTTTAATTCATTCTTAATAGAAAATATCTCGAAGTTTCTGGGCAATAGACAATTTTTAAGCTGATTTCTGTCTAAAAAGTAAAAAAAAAATATTTTTTAATGTCCTTTGAAAAGAATATTTGAATCGATTTATAAATTATTTATGATTTTCTAAATTTTTAGAATTTAAATATATGAACTTTTTATCTGATATTGTTTAGATTTTGCTGTTTTTGCTAAATTTATTCGAGGATTTCATACTAAAATCAAATTAACATAACTTATTACAGCTATATACAAAATTTTAGGGATAATCATTTTTACAGCTTTAACCCCTAGGGGACGGGTGATTCATGAAAGCATTCGTACAAAATCAGAATCAGGATGTAAATAAATAAATAACGCTAGCTTAAATGCAGGCGTTGCTAATTTCACAGACTTACTTTGCCGTGAATTTAATTATTGTTAGTTTAATCATATATATAATCAATGTTAGTTCAAAGTATAACAAAATAATTTTATTTTGAACTAAGTAATGGTGAATTAAGTAAATCAAACAATTATAACCCCGCCCACAAATAAACTGTTAATGAATTACTTTGATTACCAGTGTTATCTTTTTACCCTGGTTGTTACTGTTTTATGCTGTCACGTATTTGTGACAGTCGGAGCGAAAGGGTTAACCAGTCTTCGAGGCAAAAAATTTTGAAGAAAAAAAAAGTGCTTGAAAAAATAAATGTAGATTATATAGTAATTCTAATGCACATTCACAAGGTTTTCTGTAATTTACGATATTTTTTTTCGATAACTCAAGGAATTGCTGAATGTGTAGGGGCATTTTAAAGACATTGAAATATGTTATGTTTAAGAATAAAATATTGAAATAATATGTTGCATATTGTATGATTTGTTGTTTATAAAATCGCGTCATTCTGCTAGATATTTAGGTTACATGGTTTTCTTTGGATAAAGATGATTAGCAAATTGCATCCTCGTGTTTCGATGCATTCTGAAACTTACGTTCGCAAATTCACCATACAATGTCGCTCAGCATATTCTTCAATTACGATAAGCTACATTTACCACCAAATACTGCTACTATGATTATTTATGTTTTCTTATATATATCTGATACACTCCTTTTAAAGAGATCCCTAAAATACAGAAAAACTTAAAAGATAAAATATTTAATTTCATTAACTCAAAATATCCGGACTCAAAATTTAATTTTTAAGTTAAATATAACTTTTACAATATTGATGCTATTACGTTTTTAAAGACCACATGAATCCTGTGAAAATATTAAAATCCATATGTTTACTTTAACGAGTGTAAAATCCTTATCAAAATAATGATCAAGAACTAAATGTAAAACAGTATAATTGAAGATAAAAAGTCAACTGGCTTCAAAACATATGAAGAGGGGAGGTAAAAGCGTTCAAATATAATCGCCCATTCTCAAGACTACTTTTATTATTATCTATTATTTTTTTAAATCAATGAAGTTTTTATATTTTCGATTCAGTTTCTTGGGATTATCCATTTAGTTACACAACATATTAAATTATTTCACTCGATATTAAAATAAGTTTTGAAAAGTTATACTTTATGTATCGATGCCAAAGTTTATTCTACATATATTTTAGGGTATGCTTTCGGAGTATTTTGATCGAGTTTATTTTTACCCTTATTTGCTTAAAATTATTATATAATCTGCTTAAAATAAATTACTCAAGCTACATGATTTAATGCATTTATAGTATAATAGTAAGCGGGACTTCCATCGCATATTCTTAACCTTAATACCGCTATCATTAAATAAATGGAATAAGCTTAGATAAATAATAAAAGCTAATTTTTTCCCCGTTTTAATTTTCAAGGAATAATATGTTTCGATCAAACAGACTTCATTCTGGAAATAGCGAAATTATTGAGTATGTCCCATAGAGCAATATCATTCTTATCCTCTTTTGACGAAATATAGGAAAAATTAGTTTTCACAGTTTCTGTAAAAAGTATGTTAGCCTTCTTGTCACGTTTTTTTTAATTAAAATAAGTTCGGAAATCGCGTATTTTTTATAACATTTTTTTAAAATCAGATGACTCTAAAATTGTCATGGCTTCGGAATCTTCTTGCAAATTTCAATTTTTAGTATTTCCTACTTAACGAAGTAAGGCATTTTCCTGATAACAAATTATACTACAATAATATCTTGGGAATCGTGCTAAAGTAAAAAACTAAACTAAATAGTTTAGTATATTATCAGGAAAAAAATCTACTTGGTATCATAAAGAAAGAGTAAAAGATATAATGAAATAATTAGTGAATCACACGTGATCAGATAATTAAAAATTTAATTTCACAACTAAGATGTTAGGACGACATTTAAGATACTGAGATATTTTAAGACGCTTAAAAATTTGGCTACGTATTCGACAGCTTTTTATGTTCTGTATCTTTATACTCTTTGTAGTGACTTATAAAACATCAAAACTATATTAAATAATCTATGTTGAAGTAACGAGAAACAAAAAAAAAAGACAATCAATAATTTATACTCTTTTTTCAAAAAAAAAATAGTATGCTTAGTAAATAATCAGCTGTTTTGCATTAAATAATTTTAAACAGTGGAATGTTTTTAGTTTCTTAATAAGGTTTTATTCTTAGCTAGCAGACAATAATTCTTTTTTAAGAAAACTTGACTATAATTTAGAAAGGAATTTTACTTTAAAGAAAACCTTAAAATACTAATAAAATTGACTAGTATATTAGTGAAGAAATAATAAACATAAAAGGATAAAGAATAAAATTCTTAAAAATGTCAAAATTTACTTAAATAATTGGTAAAATAGTTCTGCGAAACACTTGTGAAACACTTCCGGAAATTTCTTTTAAGATTAAGACGATATAGGGTAAACCAACCAGTGATGAAACATACCCCAGTAAAGGAACATTTCATAGATATTTTTTAAAAATAAGATTTTAAACGTTTTAATTTAGACTGATTGGTAACAGTAGCTTACTACCTAGCAATAGGAAATCATCTAACAATGCATAGAGTTACCTGGTCTTGGAGTCTTCTCTGGAAAAAGTTTTGAATTTGTTAGTATCTGTTCAACGCCTTGTTTCTTTGACACAATTATAAGGTCAGTGGTGGTAGTTATCAGTTTAAAGAACAAATAATTGCATATAATAATGCTTTTTTTCTCATTGTGAAAAAGATAATTCAAAATATGGTAATTGAAGTTACGTTTTATTTATTTCAAGCATCATAACATTAGCAAGTACTGAGATTAGGGGGTGCTTATTAACTGGATTACCAAACGATGAAAAACTAATGAATAAACAAGTGTTCATTTATTAGGATTTTTTTCAAGTTAATGAAAATAAAAGGAAAATTTTAATTTTTCTGTACTTTTAGTCATATTATACATCAAAATTATGTTGAAAGTACAAAAAACAACTTCTAACCAGTGAAGGAACATAATTTGTTGAATAATTGAAGTAACATATAATGTTTATTTCATTTCAAAATGCAAATTTAATTGTTAAATCTGTTTAAGGAATTATTATAATAATTTATTAATTATTTATTGTTATAAATGTAGTGATAAGTTATTACATCATACCTTAGACACCTTAATAAGCTATGTTTACTGACCAAATATAATAATAAAAGCTTGAATAATAATAATAAAAGCCTTTGTGCTAATAATTAGCTAATTTATTATCTTATTGCGGTCTTTAACGTCCAGACGGAAACTGGTAGGAAAAATCCATTTAAAAACCATCATGCAGGTGAAAAATGGGTGAAGTTTTTTTTAAGGCGACATCCACCGATAACTCAGTGCAATGCGAAGATAATTTCGAAAGGCAAAACTTCCCTTAGAGAATAATATTCGAAATACTGGTTTTAATAATTTTAAATGAATCTTTAGGAGAGAAGTAGCCCTGGCATCCTTTTAGAAAGTGATTGCATTTACAATGCGAACGAAACAAGAGTTGAATACTGCCCTTAAACGGGAAAAATCCTTGGCCCTAAAAATTATAAGGATTTTTATTCTTAAGTACCTAGGAAAGAAAAAGTACCTCCATTGGTAGTTTTTCCTTACTGAGGAATTCTTTGAGATATTACAGAATCAGTCCCTGCTGTATATTTCATTGAAAAAAGCGATTCATGATATGAAACAATGACCGCAGCAACATTTTTCAAATATATTGCAAATGCTTCTACACATGGCGAATTAAAAATGCTATCAAATTCCCTATTTTCCTTGTTTTGGATAGGTATAAATCTCATATCAATTTGAAACTGAGCAAGTTATGTTGATCGAAACAAATTTTCTGGTTTAGTTTTCTACCTAATTCAGGGAAATCTCTTGTTAGATCTTAAAAGAATTGTAAAGCAATATATCGAGAAAATTTTACATCCATTTTTAAATAAGATTTTGAGGCATCAACTAATGAAGTTAAAATGCTTTTATGAAATGTGATATTTTTCCATTCGATGTAAAAACGTTGACTTTAACAAATGCATGCAAAACAGACACCAAGAGTTAATGAGCAAGACAACTTATCAACAAAATACATGCTTCGAGAGTAACGATGCACTATTTCTTCAGAAACTTGAGAAGGAAATCTCACAAGTTACATTGCAAATTTTTAAAGGAACATTGACGACAGAAAAGTTTAATCTCCCAAATATCCAATAGCCTGTGCTTTTCTCAATATTGAAGAATTTATTTCAAAAAGAACATTTGGTTAATCAAATTTTGGCACTGAAGCTGATACAACTAACATTGATAATGAAAGTATCTTGGAAACTGATTTTGATATAAGTCCTCTTGAGGCATTGTTAGTTGCAAAAACAATTGGTTCCATAAGTAAATGGTAATTACTGCTGAAGACTCACTAGATATAAGTCAATGAGAGATGGATTTTACTCAAACTTCGAAACTCCTTTTTCTCATTTATTATCCAGCGAGGAATTCTAGAAATGGTACTGGAAAATCAAAAGATATTTCGAAGATACACTTATATTGGCCAAAAATTTAGAAAAAAGAGGAAGGTTAAATCAAAAGAAAAAAATTACTTTTTTGCATTAACTTCAGAAAAAGAACGAAAATTTAAAGAGATTGAAAGAGCTGAAAAAAAAGTTAAAGCCGAAAATATGACGAAGAGAAAAAAAATACTTAAAAAGATTAAAAAATAGCTTAAAAAGTATGGGGAAAAGAGTAAACAAAAAAGTGATCTAATTATAATACAGTCAACCCCCGCTATAGTGAACATGGTTTATAGTGAACTCCCGGATATAGTGAACGAAATGTTCGGTCCCGTGCCTTGTTAAACCCGTATAATATTATTTTTTGTGGATATAGTGAACCAAAAAAGTGACGAAGTTGGATATAATGAACTTTTTTCTGTCTTCAACTAATTTTTTTCTTCATTTTTTTGTAATAATTTTGAAATTTCTACTTCAAAATAAATACATATACCGATTTTTAAAACCATCTATAGGTAGCGATAAGCATTTTTTTCTTGTTTGCTTCTTTTATCTTACTTTCCCATCCCTAAACAAATCAAGTAGATGTTTCCAACCCAGGCAGATGATGCACCTGTAAGGTGTCAGAGGAATCAATATGGACACTAATATGTGTTGATAAGGCCCTTATTTCAACTACTTTTTGCTCTCAGTGCAGTTAAAAAAAGCCTGGAAACAAGTGTCTCAAATTTAACTATGGCGAGCAGTAAAATGTTCTCCATTGATGATAAAATGGGCATAATCAGAAAAATTTAAAATGGGTGTAATCAAGCTGATATTTGCAGGGAATATAAACTTTCCAAATCTACAGTTTGTAACATATGGAAAAATAGGCAATTAACAATTTCTGCTCATGAAAAAAATTTAAATGGCTGAAAAAAGTTGAGAAAAGCAGACCACAAGGATATTGAAGAAGCATTGCTGAAGTGGTTCAGCATTCAAAGAAGCCGTATCTTTCAGTATCTGGATAAATGTCGATAAATTTGGTAAGCGATTTTACGAGATTACTTTTATGTGCTCGAATGACAGGTTAGACAAGTTTAAAAAGTGGACTAACAGAAATTCAGGAAAAATTATCAGAGAGTCGGGAAATGTTTCCATATCTGATGTTGAAGACTGTTCAACAGCTAAAGATTACATTTTTTTTTTGTACGCAGGACGAAGAGTAATAAAAAGTAAAAAAATTTTTGCTACTACATTATATTTTTCAGTCATTTATTTGAATAAAGTGTAATAAAAGGGAGGAATTTGGGAACCATTAGTTAAATTGCCCTCATAACGAATATAGTGAACTCTCGGTTACAGTGAACCAAAATTTCGTTCCCTTAAAGGTTCACTATAGCGGGGTTTGACTGTTATAATAAAAACATCATCGGAATACGCAATGATAAATATTCATAATTTAGAACTGACTGTTAAACTGTGAGGGAAAAAAATGAAAAACATTTTTTTTTAAATTATGTATTCAAACATATTTTTCTTTCCATTCCATGACTGAAAAAAAAAACATTTTCCACGTTAACTGTGAAAATATGTTGCAATTCCAAAAAAAATCTTATTTTTACACATTTGTGTGGCCTATGGATTCCTAACGAGCATCAAACATTCTCTAAATTAAGTGTTTATTCACTGGTAAGAACTGTTCCTTCACTTGGTTATCTTGCTACTTATTATTTGAACCACCAAAAGCTTAAAACAATATTATGTAAGTAATTTAATTTTTTTTTACATAATTTGTATTTAATAACAAATATGTCGACACCATCATTTAGCTAAAATTACAAATTTAGAAATTTTTATGATTTTTTCTTAAAGGCAAGCTAAGCTTAAGTGTTCCTTCATTCTTTAATTTACCCTATAAGTTGAGAAATTTGCGATGTTGTGAGAGATGCTAAAAAATGTTGACTACGTATTTTTATTATTATTTATAACATATATATTCAAGAAATTGATAAATATATTATTCCAAATCTATGCTTACGTATGAATATTATTGAAATTGTATCAGTTATTGAAAAGCAAAAGCAAAAAATAAAAAATAATCACATTAAAGAAGCACAATCTGGTGTATAATCATATTCTATCAGAAAATCATATCATATCCTATTTTATAAAACTAGACATTCCTTGAATAAATTGTTTTTTATTCAAAATATTTTATTCTAACTTCTTTACTAAATTACAAATAAATTATTAAACGACTAAAAAGGAAACATTGTATTTTATAGTTAGAAAGAAATAAAAATAAAAAGATTAGCAAACGATTATTAGCGAAAAAAATATGAATGAAATTTTACACTACGCGCGCGAAGTCAAGTTCCTCGCAAGTTTATCACATTTTAATATTAATCGCCCCATTTAATCATTTCTTTATTGTCGCCAAATTACTTTTTTTAAAATAATTAATTTTAATTTTTCTCAGCTTCTAATAAATAAAAACAGTTGAAACTTTAGATTTTGCAATTGAAAAATATGTAGAATAATATGGTATAAAAACATTCATACCTTATAATTCAAAATTTTTTCATCCTCAATTTAATTAAATAATAAAAAATAATTAATAACTATTAAAAATTATTTTTTGCATGAAATTATCTTTGGGTAAATGAGTTTTATGAGTGGGTGCAATTTTTTTTGAATTGCTTCATTAGTTTTGAAAATATGACTGAAAACGCAAAAAGCGAAATTAACATTAAGGGGTACGAACTTTGAATCGCTCTCCTGACCAAACTATGGGGACCACATTTCCCAGATTGCGGCTACCCCCTATATTTTGAAGATAAGAAATCCAAATATGTAAAAAAAAATGCATGTTTATTCAGAGAAAGTACGTTTTTGTGTCTGATTTCGTAACTTAATTAATAGTTAGCACTAATTAATTAGCATATTTGAGGTCACCCCCAGAAACCATTAAGATTGACACTTAGTTCGTGAAAATCCGATCATTAGAACGAAAGTTATTCAGGGTGATTCGTTTTTTTTTTTGCGGACTGTACGTACAGGAATACATGCCTACATTATATGTATACAGGTACATGCACACGTATAAATAAAAATACATGAATACACACGCAGTATATAATTATATATCTGTGGTTACTTTACCAATCGTTGTATGAATAACATTGTTATTAGACAGTACATGCATATAGTACTTGCACACGTGAGTACATTGTATGTCATATGGACGTAGAATGAATAAATTACTTGTTGAAAACAAAAAGCAGACTACTCTGAAAATTTTTTGATCTAACGATCGGTTGTTTTTGGTGGTCTATGTCGTACTAACGATGAACAATGGGCTATTGGTGTACAGTCGGCAAAAAAAAAAAGATATCACCCTGAATAACTTTCGTTCTAATGATCCGATTTTCACGAACTAAGTGTCAATCTTAATGGTTCCTGGGGGTGACCTCAAATATGCTAATTAATTAGTGCTAACTATTAATTAAGTTACGAAATCAGACACAAAAACGTACTTTCTCTGAATAAACATATATTTTTTTTTACATATTTGGAATCTAGACACTTGAATTAGGGGGGGTAGACAAAATTTTAAAACAATTGGGTCGTAAATTGGGTTGCAATAAAGGTTTATATATTCGGCGATAGTCCAGAAAACCGCCAAAAAAAGTCGCCTGCGCAAATAAATATTTTAAGATAACCCATTGACAGATTCAAAAGAGAAACGCTTAATTTTACTAGGTTGCTAGGCAACCAATTTCTGACTGTAAAAAAATTGAAGTAATGTTTTGTGATTGCTCTGAGAGGTTTAATTAATAGTTAATAGAAAACATCTCGAAGTTTCTAGGCAATAGACAATTTTTAAGTTTATTTATGTCCAAAAAGCGAAAAAAAAAAAAAAAAAAAAAAAAAAAAAAAAAAAAATTATTTTAATCTCCTTTTAAAAGAAAATTTGAATCGATTAGTTTTTAGAATTTAAATACATGAACTTTTTATCTGTTATTATTTAGATTATGCTATTTTTGCTATGTTTATTCGAGGATTTCATACTAAAATCAAATTAACGTAACTTATAGCTATATGCGAAATTTTAGGGATAGAGATTTTTACAGCTTTAATCGAGTCTTCTAGGCACGAAAGTTTGAAGAAAAAAAAAGTGCTTGAAAAATAAAATGTAGATTGTATAGTAATTCTAATGCACATTCACAAGGTTTTCTATAATTTACGATATTTCTTTTTTCTATAACTCAAGGAATTGCTGAATGTTTAGTGGCATTTTAAAAACATTGAAATATGTTGTGTTTAAGAATAAGATATTGAAATAATATGTTGCATATTGTATGATTCATTGTTTAAAAAATTGCTTCATTTTGCTAGATATTTACGTTACATGGTTTTCTTTGGATAAAGATGATTAGCAAATAGCATCCACATGTTTCGATACATTCTGAAACTTACGTTCGCAAATTCACCATAAAATGTCGCACAGCATATTCTTCAATTACGATAAGCTACATTTACTACCAAATACTGCTACTATGATTATTTTTGTTTTCTTATATATATATATATATATATATATATATATATATATATATATATATATATATATATATATATATATATATATATATATATATATATATATATATATATATATATATATATATATATATATATATATATATATATCTGATATGATACTCTCTTTTTAAACAGAGCTCTTAAGGCCCTTAAGATACTGAAATGGGGGCACGAAAACTTAAAAGATTTTTTTTCCTAATACCCGCCTGTGTTAACAGCCGTCAATTCAGGCATCTACAGGGCGACAGATATCTGTGTGGCCTAAGGATTCCTAACGAGCATCAAACATTCTCAAAATTAAGTGTTCATTCACTGGAAAATTTAGTGTTTATTCAATTTAAGAACTGTTCCTTCACTTGGTTATCTTACTACTTATTATTTAAACCACCAAAAGCTTAAAACAATATTATGTAAGTTATCTAAATTTTTTTCACATAATTTGCATTTAATAACAAATATGTCGACATGCATTTAATAACAAATACGTCATTTAGCTAAAATTACAAATTTTGAAATTTTTGTGATTTTTTTTTTAAAGACAAGCTAAGCTTAAGTATTCCTTCACTGGTTAGTTTACCCTATGTTTACCCTATTCCTTCACTGGTTAGTTACTACGTATTTTTATTAATATTCATAAAATATATATTCAAGAAATTGATGAATATTTTATTCCAAATTTATTTATTCGTATGTATATTATTGAAATTTTATCAGTTATTGAGAAAAAAAACTAAAAAATAAAAAATAATCACATTAAAGAAGCACAATCTGTTGTATAATCATATTCTATCAGAAGCATGCTTTTATAAAACTCCACATTCTCTGAATAAAATGTATTTTATTCAATAAAATGTTTTATTCAAATTTCTTTACTAAATTGCAAATAGAATTTTAGACGACTAAAAAAGAAACATCGTATTTTATAGCTTAAAAAAATAAAAATGAAAAGATAAGCAAACGATTATTAGCGAAAAAAATATGAATGAAATTTTATGCTAAGCGCGCGAAGTCAAGTTCCTCGCAAGTTTATCACATTTTAATACTAATCGCCCCATTTAATCATTTCTTCATTGTCGCCAAATTATTTTTTTAAAAATAATTAATTTTAATTTTTCTCAGCTTCTAATAAATAAAAACAGTTGAAACTTTAGATTTTTCAATTGAAAAATATGTAGATTAATATGGTATAAAAAAATTCATACCTTATAATTCAAAAATTTTTCATCCTTAATTTAATTAAATAATAAAAAATAATTAACAATTATTAAAAATTATTTTTTTCGTGAAATTATCTTTGGGTAAATGAGTTTTATGACTGGGTGAAATTTTCATCGAATTGCTTTATTAGTTTTTAAAATATGACTAAAAACGTAAAAAGTGAAATTAACATTAAGGGGTACGAACTTTGGATCGCTCTCCTGACCAAACTATGGGGACCATATTTCCCAGATTGCGGCTACCCCCTATATTTTTAAGGTTAAGAATCCAAATATGTAAGAAAAAATATATGTTTATTCAGAGAAAGTACGTTTTTGTGTCTGATTTCGTAACTTAATTAATAGTTAGCACTAATTAATTAGCATATTTGAGGTCACCCCCAGGAACCATTAAGATTAACACTTAGTTCGTGAAAATCCGATCATTAGAACGAAAGTTATTCAGGGTGATATCTTTTTTTTTTTGCGGACTGTACAGTTGGGAAACATTCTTGAGGATGATCCGAAGACATGTCAACACAATTTTGATCCTCTGCAGAGGGGATGGATCTTCTCCTTGACGACCTACGCGTGAAGTCGAGCTCTTAATGGTGGAAAAGCTTAATTAGGATAGATACCGCACACCTTTGGTTTCTTTGTAGGTTGATCAAAGTGATCACCCATCCACCCACTGACCGTAGCAAGTGATCTTTGACTTCGATGTTCTACTGGGAACCGTATCTTGAAGTTCACTCTACTGCGAGTTGATCTAATGATCGGATATTTACGTTTTTGAACTCAATCTTAAGGGTTCAAAGGATCTCAAATATGTTAATTAATTAATGCAAACCATATTTTAAGTTACGAAATTAGACAAAAATAAAACGCACTTTCTCTGAAAAACATACCTTTTCTCGACGGATGCACATTTCTGACCCACAAAATATAGGGGATAGCCGCACTCTGGGAAATATGGTCCTAATAATAGGTTGGTCAAAAGAGCCGTCCAACGGGTATTCGCAATCCGAAATAAATCGTCCCAATAGTGAGGTCTGAGTCCAAAGCTTAGACTCCTTAATGTTAATTTTACTTTTTACGTATTTCACCATGTCCTGAGAACTTTTAAAACGAATTAAAGTAATTTTGCATACAAATATAAATTTCGTTTATCCAAAGATAATTCTTTGCAAAATATAACTTTCAGTAAATATTTACTGTTTTTAAATTTTATTTTGTAATAGCCGAAATTTTTTGATTATTAAGTATATAATTTTTTATAACATTTTAAAGAAGGAAATTTTAAATGGCAAACTACAACATTTGAGTAAAATGGATCGAATAGTTCCTGAAAAATTGAATTTTGAAAAAGTCGCATTTTTAAGAGCTATTCGATTGATTTTGTTCAAATTTTGCGCTTTGCCATTTAAAATTCTTTAACTTAAATTCAAAATTTTTTAGACTATCATTGAATAAAATAATAAAAAATGATTATTTTGACTAAAATTTATATTTTGCATGGAATTAGCTTTTGACAAACGAATTTTTTAATTGAGTGCAAAAAATTTTTCAATTCACATAAGATGCTCTCAAGATGTGGTCTCATACGTAAAAAATATTAACATTAAGGGGTACAAACTTTTAACCGCTCTTCTGACTACAACTATTGGGATTATTTTTTTCCAGATTGCGGCCATCTCTATAATTTGAGAGACAAAAACCCAAGTAACACCATAAAACAGGTATGTCTGTTCAGAGAAAGTATGTTTTTGTGTCTGATTTCATAACTTAAAATATCGTGGGCACAAATCAATTAGCATATATGTCATCCTCTCGCACCTTTAAGATTGAGTCCTTAAATGTGAAGATACGATCATTAGATGAAAAATTATCTAGAATGGACCATTTATTTTATGCGTATCGTACATACGTATATATACTTTAAGTAGTACATATAAGTATGTATAATCTTATGTACGTTAATTCACATATATGTAGATGCACACATACTTTGTTGTTGTTGTTGCAGTTGTAGTTAATTAACGTCGCACTAGAGCTGCAAGATGGGCTATCTGCACACTGACCGTAGCCAGTGATGCTTGACTTCGGTGATCTGCTGGGAACCGTGTCTTAACGATCAGTCCACTGCGGGACACACATACTTTATATGAATAAACATATAATGTATATATGTATCTATGTAAATGTGGGTATATTTGTACTCCCGTATGTTTGTACGTATATACACAATTTATGTTCAATATATGTACGCATGTATTCATGTGTTATGTAATAACGATGTATGCATTTATGTATAAACAGGGCGCAAGAAAGGGAAACCCCTGAAAATATTTTATCTATTGATCGGACTTCAATGTACATACTGCAACTCGATCTTAGTTGTTTGAATGTCTAACTTTATGAGGAATTCAGCTCCTAGACCCTTAAAACAGGAGAAGCACCTGCCATCTGCAAAATATGGTATCAACAGTTTATGAAGGAGAACTGTAGAAAGTTTGAATCACTTAATGCTAAAATTCCTTCGCCTTGTATAACTTTTAAAGCAAATTTAAAATTTGAATGAAATCAATCGAAGAGTTCTTCAGAAATCGAATTTTACATAAAAAACTTTTTTTTTAAATTGGACTAATTGGAAACTAGTAGTCCGATTTCATTCAAATTTCTCATTTTGCCTTTAAAATTACTTTCTTAAAAGTTATGAATTTTTTTTTCTATATTTTGCAATGAAAAGTGTTTTCGACAATTAGCAAATAAAATAAAAAATAAAATTTATTTAAGGTCATTTTTTGCATAGAAATCTTTGGATGAACGAATCTTATAATAGTGTGCAAAAACTTCATGATTCGCTTAAAAAAGTTTTTCAAATCTAGCTAAATGCTCAAAAAGTTTTGTTAGCATTAAGAGATCCAAACATTCAATCGCTCTCCTGCCTAAACAACTTTGGCTATATTTTCAGGCTGGAAAACTTTTAAAATATTGACTACCTTGTTGAGGATCAAAAATTCAAATCCTTCGGAGAAGAAAAAATCGTTTTTTTTTCTGGTTTTGTAACTTAAAATATCGTTTGCATAAATTAATTAGCATGTACAAGATTATGTCCTCGAACAAAATAAAATTGAGACTCAAGACGTAAAAAATTTACATATTAGATTAAAAGTTATTTAAGCCGAGTAATTTTGCTTCGCACTACCCTTATGAAAAAGTCGAGGTATAAATGAGGTATAAACGAGGTATATTTTAAAGGTATAAAGGAGGTTGTTATTTAAATACGTCGTTAAGGTTGAAAAGGGTGCAAATGAATACCTCAAAATCAACCTTGCATATACCTTAAATAGACCTCCAGAGGTATATATGTTTCAACCTGAGGTGTTTAATTTTACATCTGTAGAGAGGTAGATATTTACTACTTTAAAGTGTTTCATTTTCAACCTTAGGTTATTACTTATCAGCCTGAAGTATATTTTTTTACACTTATGGAAGTATTTATTCAACAACCTAAGGTGTGTCGTTTTACACTTCTGGTTGTTATAAATCAACCTCAGGTGTATTTTGTTCTACCTCAGGTAATTATTTTTCAACCTCAGGTATATAATTTTATGCTTGTAGTCGTATATATTTATCAACCTGTGGTGCGTCGTTTTTCACTTCTGGTTGTTATAAGTCAACCTCAGGTGTATTTTGTTCTACTTCAGGTGATTATTTTTATATATATAACACTTTATTCACGTTTAAATATCGAAAAATAAATTTTAAAAAATAAAATAAAGTAAGTAGAAAAAATATTAAAAAGTAATCCGCGACCAGGACCGAACCCCTGACCACAGAGTCTACAAACGTCTTTATCCATGGCGCAAACAACAACACCACGACTCACATGTTGCTTCCACGAATATATAGCTTAAAGAACTTCCTTCCGGCTAATTAACAAAATCTATTTCGCCCCATTATGTGCCCCCTAATTAGTGTATAAAAATTTCCTTCTTTACGATTGTTTGTTATATAAAACTCTAATTTCTGGCAGAGTTTGAAAATTATAAGCTAATATTAAAGGGAGTTGCGTAGTGATTCGTGTGCGTAGCTCCGGAGTCGAAATTTATCCGTTTTTCAGCTATTATTCCCTCTTTCCCAAAGAAAAATAATTATTTTTATATATATAACACTTACTTCTCGTTGAAATATCGAAAAATAAATTTTAAAAATAAAATAAAGTAGATAGAAAAAAAAATTAAAAATTAATCCGTGACCAGGAACGAACCCCTGACCACCGAGTCTACAAACTTCTTTACCCATGGCGCTAACAACCACACCACGACTCACACGTTGCTTCCACGAATATATAGCTTCAGAAAACTTCCTTCCGGTTCATGAACAAGATCTATTTTGGCCCATTATGTGCCTCCTAATTAGTGTATAAAAATTTCCTTCTTTACGATTGTTTGGTATATAAAACTCTAATTTCTGGCAGAGTTTGAAAATTATAAGTTAATATTAAAGGGAGTTACATAGTGAGTCGTGTGCGTAGCTCCTGAGTCGAAATTTATCCGTTTTTCAGCTATTATTCCCTCTTTCCCAAAGAAAAATAATTATTTTTATATATATAACATTTTATTCTCGTTGAAATATCGAAAAATAAATTTTAAAAATAAAATAAAGTAGATAGAAAGAAAAATTTGAAATTAATCCGTGACCAGGACCGAACCCCTGTCCACCGAGTCTACAAACTTCTTTACCCATGGCGCTAACAACCACACCACGACTCACACGTTGCTTCCACGAATATATAGCTTAAAAAACTTCCTTCCGGATCATGAACAAGATCTATTTTGGCCCATTACGTGCCTCCTAATTAGTGTATAAAAATTTCCTTCATTACGATTGTTTGGTATATAAAACTCTAATTTCTGGCAGAGTTTGAAAATTATAAGTTAATATTAAAAGGAGTTACGTAGTGAGTCGTGTGCGTAGCTCCGGAGTCGAAATTTATCCGTTTTTCAGCTATTATTCCCTCTTTCCCAAAGAAAAATAATTATTTTTATATATGTAACACTTTATTCTCGTTGAAATATCGAAAAATAAATTTTAAAAATGAAATAAAGTAAATAGAAAAAAAAAATTAAAAATTAATCCGTGACCAGGACCGAACCCCTGACCACCGAGTCTACAAACCTCTTTATCCATGGCGCTAACAACCACACCACGACTCACACGTTACTTCCACGAATATATAGCTTAAAAAACTTCCTTCCGGTTCATGAACAAGATCTATTTTGGCCCATTATGTGCCTCTTAATTAGTGTATAAAAATTTCCTTCATTACGATTGTTTGGTATATAAAACTCTAATTTCTGGCAGAGTTTGAAAATTATAAGTTAATACTAAAGGGAGTTACGTAGTGAGTCGTGTGCGTAGCTCCGGAGTCGAAATTTATCCGTTTTTCAGCTATTATTCCCTCTTTCCCAAAGAAAAATAATTATTTTTATATATATAACACTTTATTCTCGTTGAAATATCGAAAAATAAATTTTAAAAATAAAATAAAGTAGATAGAAAAAAAAATTAAAAATTAATCCGTGACCAGGAACGAACCCCTGACCACCGAGTCTACAAACTTCTTTACCCATGGCGCTAACAACCACACCACGACTCACACGTTGCTTCCACGAATATATAGCTTCAGAAAACTTCCTTCCGGTTCATGAACAAGATCTATTTTGGCCCATTATGTGCCTCCTAATTAGTGTATAAAAATTTCCTTCATTACGATTGTTTGGTATATAAAACTGTAATTTCTGGCAGAGTTTGAAAATTATAAGTTAATATTAAAGGGAGTTACATAGTGAGTCGTGTGCGTAGCTCCTGAGTCGAAATTTATCCGTTTTTCAGCTATTATTCCCTCTTTCCCAAAGAAAAATAATTATTTTTATATACAGGGTGGTCCCGAATTCATGGTACAAACTTTAAAGGTAGGTACAGGACATTATAACAATGATTTATTGTATAGGAATGTATAGTCGCAAGTGAAGCGGTGAGGCGTAAACAGGAGAAATAACGGACGAAAGGAGAAACAAAGATTTTATTGAAAGCGTTGTTGACAAGTGTCATGTTTACAGTAAGTGTTCAAAATTGCGTCCACTAGAAGCGATACATGCTTGACAGCGTCGGTGGAGCGATTGGCGTACACGTTCAAAGATGCCTGGAATTTCACGCACACCTGCAGCAGCTACAGATATGCGAGCGACGAGATCCTCATCTGAGTCAACTGGAGTCTCATAAACAAGATGCTTTAGATGTCCCCATAAAAAGTAATCGAGGCTCGATAAATCGGGAGATCGGAGTAGCTAAGGGATTGGTCCACCACGCCCAATCCATCGAATACCAAACGTGGCATTCAGGTAATTCCGTACATCAATGCTGAAGTGTGCTGGCGCCCCATCGTGCTGAAACCACATGCGGTTACGAATGGCGATCGGAACATCATGCAGCAGTTGTGGTAACACTTCTTTCAGAAAAATAAGATAGCTCCCGCCACTGAGTCGCGTGGGTAGTAAAAATGGGCCAATCAAAAAGTCGTTCACAATACCAGCCCACACATTAATACAGAAACGTTGTTGAAACGCATGTGGACGCGTTGCATGTGGATTATCGGTTGCCCACACATGGGAATTGTGCGTATTAAAGACACCCTCGCGTGTAAATGTCGCTTCATCTGTAAATAGCACATCACCTGCGAAATCCGGCTGCAACGCACATTGCTGCATCACCCAAAGGCATAAGTTCACGCGGAGAGGATAATCTGCCGGATTCAATGCTTGTACTTTCTGAAAATGGAAGGGGTGTAAGCGATTTTCATTTAACACTCTGCATACAGTCTGATGACTTACACCTACGTCACGCGCAACAGTTCTTGTGCTTGACTCGGATCTATCAGCCACAATGTTCAAGATGCTTTCTTCCAGCCTTGGAGTGCGTACAGCTCTTACTCGACCAGCGTCATGTCTGTTGACGTCGAACGCACCTGTTTCACAAAGTTGACGATGTAACCGTTGAAAAATTCTATGATCTGGCATTCGTCGACCAGGATACTCCGCGCAATACATTCGTAACGCAGCTCTGCCGTTACCATTTGCACTGCCGTTCATGTAATGCATGTCTGCTTTTTCTGCATACGTAAAGTCTCCCATCGTCTACGGCAGCACAATTGTGAATGGCGCTTTTCCCTACTGCTGCGATGCATCATTTTCAACAGCGGCTAGACATCTACTGCCTTCTGCCGGCAATGATACCAACCGATCACTCCATTTCTCTTTCCTTTTATTTCCCCTGTTTACGCCTCACCGCGTCACTTGCGACTATACATTCCTATACAATAAATCATTGTTACAATGTCCTGTGCCTACCATTAAAGTTTGTACCATGAATTCGGGACCACCCTGTATATAAAACTTTATTCTCGTTGAAATATCGAAAAATAAATTTTAAAAATAAAATAAAGTAAATAGAAAAAAAATTAAAAATTAAACCATGACCTGGACCGAACCCCTGACCACCGAGTCTACAAACTTCTTTACCCATGGCGCTAACAACCACACCACGACTCACACGTTGCTTTCACGAATATATAGCTTACAAAAAACTTCCGGTTCATGAACAAGATCTATTTTGGCCCATTATGTGCCTCCTAATTAGTGTATAAAAATTTCCTTCATTACGATTGTTTGGTATATAAAACTGTAATTTCTGGCAGAGTTTGAAAATTATAAGTTAATATTAAAGGGAGTTACGTAGTGAGTCGTGTGCGTAGCTCCGGAGTCGAAATTTATCCGTTTTTCAGCTATTATTCCCTCTTTCCCAAAGAAAAATAATTATTTTTATATATATAACATTTTATTCTCGTTGAAATATCGAAAAATAAATTTTAAAAATAAAATTAAGTAAATAGAAAAAAAATCAAAAATTTATCCGTGACCAGGACCGAACCCCTGACCACCGAGTCTAAAAACTTGTTTACCTATAGCGCTAACAACCACACCACGACTCACACGTTGCTTCCACGAATATATAGCTAAAAAAACTTCCTTCCGGTTCATGAACAAGATCTATTTTGGCCCATTATGTGCCTCCTAATTAGTGTATAAAAATTTCCTTTATTACGATTGTTTGGTATATAAAACTGTAATTTCTGGCAGAGTTTGAAAACTATAAGTTAATATTAAAGGGAGTTACGTAGTGAGTCGTGTGCGTTGCTCCGGAGTCCAAATTTATCCGTTTTTCAGCTATTATTCCCTCTTTCCCAAAGAAAAATAATTATTTTTATATATATAACATTTTATTCTCGTTTAAATATCGAAAAATAAATTTTAAAAATAAAATAAAGTAAATAGAAAGAAAAATTAGAAATTAATCCGTGACTAGGACCGAACTCCTGACCACCGAGTCTTCAAACTTCTTTACCCATGGCGCTAACAACCACACCACGACTCACACGTTGTTTCCACGAATATATAGCTTAAAAAACTTCCTTCCGGTTCATGAACAAGATCTATTTTGGCCCATTATGTGCCTCCTAATTAGAGTATAAAAATTTCCTTCATTACGATTGTTTGGTATATGAAACTCTAATTACTGGCAGAGTTTGAAAATGATAAGTTAATATTAAAGGGAGTTACGTAGTGAGTCGTGTGCGTAGCTCCGGTGTCGAAATTTATCCGTTTTTCAGCTATTATTCCCTCTTTCCCAAAGATAAATAATTATTTTTATATATATAACACTTTATTCTCGTTGAAATATCGAAAAATAAATTTTAAAAATAAAATAAAGTAAATAGAAAAAAAAATTAAAAATTAATCCGTGACCAGGACCGAACCCCTGACCACCGAGTCTACAAACTTCTTTACCCATGGCGATAACTACCACACCACGACTCACACGATGCTTCCACGAATACATAGCGTAAAAAACTTCCTTCCGGTTCATGAACAAGATCTATTTTGGCCCATTATGTGCCTCCTAATTAGTGTATAAAAATTTCCTTCATTACGATTGTTTGGTATATAAAAATCTAATTTTTGGCAGAGTTTGAAAATTATAAGTTAATATTAAAGGGAGTTACGTAGTGAGTCGTGTGCGTAGCTCCGGAGTCGAAATTTATCCGTTTTTCAGCTATTATTCCCTCTTTCCCAAAGAAAAATAATTATTTTTATATATATAACATTTTATTCTCGTTGAAATATCGAAAAATAAATTTTAAAAATAAAATTAAGTAAATAGAAAAAAAATCAAAAATTTATCCGTGACCAGGACCGAACCCCTGACCACCGAGTCTAAAAACTTGTTTACCTATAGCGCTAACAACCACACCACGACTCACACGTTGCTTCCACGAATATATAGCTAAAAAAACTTCCTTCCGGTTCATGAACAAGATCTATTTTGGCCCATTATGTGCCTCCTAATTAGTGTATAAAAATTTCCTTTATTACGATTGTTTGGTATATAAAACTGTAATTTCTGGCAGAGTTTGAAAACTATAAGTTAATATTAAAGGGAGTTACGTAGTGAGTCGTGTGCGTTGCTCCGGAGTCCAAATTTATCCGTTTTTCAGCTATTATTCCCTCTTTCCCAAAGAAAAATAATTATTTTTATATATATAACATTTTATTCTCGTTTAAATATCGAAAAATAAATTTTAAAAATAAAATAAAGTAAATAGAAAGAAAAATTAGAAATTAATCCGTGACTAGGACCGAACTCCTGACCACCGAGTCTTCAAACTTCTTTACCCATGGCGCTAACAACCACACCACGACTCACACGTTGTTTCCACGAATATATAGCTTAAAAAACTTCCTTCCGGTTCATGAACAAGATCTATTTTGGCCCATTATGTGCCTCCTAATTAGAGTATAAAAATTTCCTTCATTACGATTGTTTGGTATATGAAACTCTAATTACTGGCAGAGTTTGAAAATGATAAGTTAATATTAAAGGGAGTTACGTAGTGAGTCGTGTGCGTAGCTCCGGTGTCGAAATTTATCCGTTTTTCAGCTATTATTCCCTCTTTCCCAAAGATAAATAATTATTTTTATATATATAACACTTTATTCTCGTTGAAATATCGAAAAATAAATTTTAAAAATAAAATAAAGTAAATAGAAAAAAAAATTAAAAATTAATCCGTGACCAGGACCGAACCCCTGACCACCGAGTCTACAAACTTCTTTACCCATGGCGATAACTACCACACCACGACTCACACGATGCTTCCACGAATACATAGCGTAAAAAACTTCCTTCCGGTTCATGAACAAGATCTATTTTGGCCCATTATGTGCCTCCTAATTAGTGTATAAAAATTTCCTTCATTACGATTGTTTGGTATATAAAAATCTAATTTTTGGCAGAGTTTGAAAATTATAAGTTAATATTAAAAGGAGTTACGTAGTGAGTCGTGTGCGTAGCTCCGGAGTCGAAATTTATCCGTTTTTCAGCTATTATTCCCTCTTTCCCAAAGAAAAATAATTATTTTTATATATATAACACTTTATTCTCGTTGAAATATCGAAAAATAAATTTTAAAAATAAAATAAAGTAAATAGAAAAAAAAATTGAAAATTAATCCGTGACCAGGACCGAAACCCTGACCACCGAGTCTACAAACTTCTTTACCCATGGCGTTAACAACCACACCACGACTCACACGTTACTTCCACGAATATATAGCTTAAAAAACTTCCTTCCGGTTCATGAACAAGATCTATTTTGGCCCATTATGTGCCTCCTAATTAGTGTATAAAAATTTCCTTCATTACGATTGTTTGGTCTATAAAACTCTAATTACTGGCAGAGTTTGAAAATTATAAGTTAATATTAAAGGGAGTTACGTAGTGAGTCGTGTGGGTAGCTCCGGAGTCGAAATTTATCCGTTTTTCAGCTATTATTCCCTCTTTATCAAAGAAAAATAATTATTATTATATATATAACACTTTATTCTCGTTGAAATATCGAAAAATAAATTTGAAAAATAAAATAAAGTAAATAGAAAAAAAATTAAAAATTAATCCGTGACCAGGACCGAACCCCTGACCACCGAGTCTACAAACTTCTTTACCCATGGCGCTAACAACCACACCACGACTCACACGTTGCTTCCACGAATATATAGCTTAAAAAACTTCCGTCCGGTTCATGAACAAGATCTATTTTGGCCCATTATGTGCCTCCTAATTAGTGTATAAAAATTTCCTTCATTACGATTGTTTGGTATATAAAACTCTAACTTCTGGCAGAGTTTGAAAATTATAAGTTAATATTAAAGGGAGTTACATAGTGAGTCGTGTGCGTAGCTCCGGAGTCGAAATTTATCCGTTTTTCAGCTATTATTCCCTCTTTCCCAAAGAAAAATAATTATTTTTATATATATAACACTTTATTCTCGTTGAAATATCGAAAAATAAATTTTAAAAATAAAATAAAGTAAATAGAAAAAAAAATTGAAAATTAATCCGTGACCAGGACCGAAACCCTGACCACCGAGTCTACAAACTTCTTTACCCATGGCGTTAACAACCACACCACGACTCACACGTTACTTCCACGAATATATAGCTTAAAAAACTTCCTTCCGGTTCATGAACAAGATCTATTTTGGCCCATTATGTGCCTCCTAATTAGTGTATAAAAATTTCCTTCATTACGATTGTTTGGTATATAAAAATCTAATTTTTGGCAGAGTTTGAAAATTATAAGTTAATATTAAAAGGAGTTACGTAGTGAGTCGTGTGCGTAGCTCCGGAGTCGAAATTTATCCGTTTTTCAGCTATTATTCCCTCTTTCCCAAAGAAAAATAATTATTTTTATATATATAACACTTTATTCTCGTTGAAATATCGAAAAATAAATTTTAAAAATAAAATAAAGTAAATAGAAAAAAAAATTGAAAATTAATCCGTGACCAGGACCGAAACCCTGACCACCGAGTCTACAAACTTCTTTACCCATGGCGTTAACAACCACACCACGACTCACACGTTACTTCCACGAATATATAGCTTAAAAAACTTCCTTCCGGTTCATGAACAAGATCTATTTTGGCCCATTATGTGCCTCCTAATTAGTGTATAAAAATTTCCTTCATTACGATTGTTTGGTCTATAAAACTCTAATTACTGGCAGAGTTTGAAAATTATAAGTTAATATTAAAGGGAGTTACGTAGTGAGTCGTGTGGGTAGCTCCGGAGTCGAAATTTATCCGTTTTTCAGCTATTATTCCCTCTTTATCAAAGAAAAATAATTATTATTATATATATAACACTTTATTCTCGTTGAAATATCGAAAAATAAATTTGAAAAATAAAATAAAGTAAATAGAAAAAAAATTAAAAATTAATCCGTGACCAGGACCGAACCCCTGACCACCGAGTCTACAAACTTCTTTACCCATGGCGCTAACAACCACACCACGACTCACACGTTGCTTCCACGAATATATAGCTTAAAAAACTTCCGTCCGGTTCATGAACAAGATCTATTTTGGCCCATTATGTGCCTCCTAATTAGTGTATAAAAATTTCCTTCATTACGATTGTTTGGTATATAAAACTCTAACTTCTGGCAGAGTTTGAAAATTATAAGTTAATATTAAAGGGAGTTACATAGTGAGTCGTGTGCGTAGCTCCGGAGTCGAAATTTATCCGTTTTTCAGCTATTATTCCCTCTTTCCCAAAGAAAAATAATTATTTTTATATATATAACACTTTATTCTCGTTGAAATATCGAAAAATAAATTTTAAAAATAAAATAAAGTAAATAGAAAAAAAAATTGAAAATTAATCCGTGACCAGGACCGAAACCCTGACCACCGAGTCTACAAACTTCTTTACCCATGGCGTTAACAACCACACCACGACTCACACGTTACTTCCACGAATATATAGCTTAAAAAACTTCCGTCCGGTTCATGAACAAGATCTATTTTGGCCCATTATGTGCCTCCTAATTAGTGTATAAAAATTTCCTTCATTACGATTGTTTGGTATATAAAAATCTAATTTTTGGCAGAGTTTGAAAATTATAAGTTAATATTAAAAGGAGTTACGTAGTGAGTCGTGTGCGTAGCTCCGGAGTCGAAATTTATCCGTTTTTCAGCTATTATTCCCTCTTTCCCAAAGAAAAATAATTATTTTTATATATATAACACTTTATTCTCGTTGAAATATCGAAAAATAAATTTTAAAAATAAAATAAAGTAAATAGAAAAAAAAATTGAAAATTAATCCGTGACCAGGACCGAAACCCTGACCACCGAGTCTACAAACTTCTTTACCCATGGCGTTAACAACCACACCACGACTCACACGTTACTTCCACGAATATATAGCTTAAAAAACTTCCTTCCGGTTCATGAACAAGATCTATTTTGGCCCATTATGTGCCTCCTAATTAGTGTATAAAAATTTCCTTCATTACGATTGTTTGGTCTATAAAACTCTAATTACTGGCAGAGTTTGAAAATTATAAGTTAATATTAAAGGGAGTTACGTAGTGAGTCGTGTGGGTAGCTCCGGAGTCGAAATTTATCCGTTTTTCAGCTATTATTCCCTCTTTATCAAAGAAAAATAATTATTATTATATATATAACACTTTATTCTCGTTGAAATATCGAAAAATAAATTTGAAAAATAAAATAAAGTAAATAGAAAAAAAATTAAAAATTAATCCGTGACCAGGACCGAACCCCTGACCACCGAGTCTACAAACTTCTTTACCCATGGCGCTAACAACCACACCACGACTCACACGTTGCTTCCACGAATATATAGCTTAAAAAACTTCCGTCCGGTTCATGAACAAGATCTATTTTGGCCCATTATGTGCCTCCTAATTAGTGTATAAAAATTTCCTTCATTACGATTGTTTGGTATATAAAACTCTAACTTCTGGCAGAGTTTGAAAATTATAAGTTAATATTAAAGGGAGTTACATAGTGAGTCGTGTGCGTAGCTCCGGAGTCGAAATTTATCCGTTTTTCAGCTATTATTCCCTCTTTCCCAAAGAAAAATAATTATTTTTATATATATAACACTTTATTCTCGTTGAAATATCGAAAAATAAATTTTAAAAATAAAATAAAGTAAATAGAAAAAAAAATTGAAAATTAATCCGTGACCAGGACCGAAACCCTGACCACCGAGTCTACAAACTTCTTTACCCATGGCGTTAACAACCACACCACGACTCACACGTTACTTCCACGAATATATAGCTTAAAAAACTTCCTTCCGGTTCATGAACAAGATCTATTTTGGCCCATTATGTGCCTCCTAATTAGTGTGTAAAAATTTCCTTCATTACGATTGTTTGGTCTATAAAACTCTAATTACTGGCAGAGTTTGAAAATTATAAGTTAATATTAAAGGGAGTTACGTAGTGAGTCGTGTGGGTAGCTCCGGAGTCGAAATTTATCCGTTTTTCAGCTATTATTCCCTCTTTATCAAAGAAAAATAATTATTATTATATATATAACACTTTATTCTCGTTGAAATATCGAAAAATAAATTTGAAAAATAAAATAAAGTAAATAGAAAAAAAATTAAAAATTAATCCGTGACCAGGACCGAACCCCTGACCACCGAGTCTACAAACTTCTTTACCCATGGCGCTAACAACCACACCACGACTCACACGTTGCTTCCACGAATATATAGCTTAAAAAACTTCCGTCCGGTTCATGAACAAGATCTATTTTGGCCCATTATGTGCCTCCTAATTAGTGTATAAAAATTTCCTTCATTACGATTGTTTGGTATATAAAACTCTAACTTCTGGCAGAGTTTGAAAATTATAAGTTAATATTAAAGGGAGTTACATAGTGAGTCGTGTGCGTAGCTCCGGAGTCGAAATTTATCCGTTTTTCAGCTATTATTCCCTCTTTCCCAAAGAAAAATAATTATTTTTATATATATAAAACTTTATTCTCGTTGAAATATCGAAAAATAAATTTTAAAAATAAAATAAAGTAAATAGAAAAAAAATTAAAAATTAATCCGTGACCTGGACCGAACCCCTGACCACCGAGTCTACAAACTTCTTTACCCATGGCGCTGACAACCACACCACGATTCACACGTTGCTTCCACGAATATATAGCTTAAAAAATTTCCTTCCGGTTCATGAACAAGATCTATTTTTGCCCATTATGTGCCTCCTAATAAGCGTATAAAAATTTCCTTCATTACCATTGTTTGGTATATAAAACTCTAATTTCTGGCAGAGTTTGAAAATTATAAGTTAATATTAAAAGGAGTTACGTAGTGAGTCGTGTGCGTAGCTCCGGAGTCGAAATTTATCCGTTTTTCAGCTATTATTCCCTCTTTCCCAAAGAAAAATAATTATTTTTATATATATAACACTTTATTCTCGTTGAAATATCGAAAAATAAATTTTACAAATAAAATAAAGTAAATAGAAAAAAAAATTAAAAATTAATCCGTGACCAGGACCGAACCCCTGACCACCGAGTCTACAAACTTCTTTACCCATGGCGCTAACAACCACACCACGACTCACACGTTACTTCCACGAATATATAGCTTATAAAACTTCCTTCCGGTTCATGAACAAGATCTATTTTGGCCCATTATGTGCCTCCTAATTAGTGTATAAAAATTTCCTTCATTACGATTGTTTGGTATATAAAACTCTAATTACTGGCAGAGTTTGAAAATTATAAGTTAATATTAAAGGGAGTTACGTAGTGAGTCGTGTGCGTAGCTCCGGAGTCGAAATTTATCCGTTTTTCAGCTATTATTCCCTCTTTCCCAAAGAAAAATAATTATTTTTATATATATGAAACTTTATTCTCGTTGAAATATCGAAAAATAAATTTTAAAAATAAAATAAAGTAAATAGAAAAAAAATTAAAAATTAATCCGTGACCTGGACCGAACCTCTGACCACCGAGTCTACAAACTTCTTTACCCATGGCGCAAACAACCACACCACGACTCACACGTTGCTTCCACGAATATATAGCTTAAAAAACTTCCTTCCGGTTCATGAACAAGATCTATTTTGGCCCATTATGTGCCTCCTAATTAGTGTATAAAAATTTCCTTCATTACGATTGTTTGGTATATAAAACTCTAATTTCTGGCAGAGTTTGAAAATTATAAGTTAATACTAAAGGGAGTTACGTAGTGAGTCGTGTGCGTAGCTCCGGAGTCGAAATTTATCCGTTTTTCAGCTATTATTCCCTCTTTCCCAAAGAAAAATAATTATTTTTATATATATAACACTTTATTCTCGTTGAAATATCGAAAAATAAATTTTAAAAATAAAATAAAGTAAATAGAAAGAAAAATTAAAAGTTAATCCGTGACCAGGACCGAACCACTAACCACCGAGTCTACAAACTTCTTTACCCATGGCGCTAACAACCACACCACGACTCACACGTTGCTTTCACGAATATATAGCTTAAAAAACTTCCTTCCGGTTCATGAACAAGATCTATTTTGGCCCATTATGTGCCTCCTAATTAGTGTATAAAAATTTCCTTCATTACGATTATTTGGTATATAAAACTGTAATTTCTGGCAGAGTTTGAAAATTATAAGTTAATATTAAAAGGAGTTACGTAGTGAGTCGTGTGCGTAGCTCCGGAGTCGAAATTTATCCGTTTTTCAGTTATTATTCCCTCTTTCCCAAAGAAAAATAATTATTTTTATATATATAACACTTTATTCTCGTTGAAATATCGAAAAATAAATTTGAAAAATAAAATAAAGTAAATAGAAAAAAAATTTAAAAATTAACCCGTGACCAGGACCGAACCCCTGACCACCGAGTCTACAAACTTCTTTTCCCATGGCGCTAACAACCACACCACGACTCACACGTTGCTTCCACGATTATATAGCTTAAAAAACTTCCTTCCGGTTCATGAACAAGATCTATTTTGGCCCATTATGTGCCTCCTAATTAGTGTCTAAAAATTTCCTTCATTACGATTGTTTGTTATATAAAACTCTAATTTCTGGCAGAGTTTGAAAATTAAAAGTTAATATTAAAGGGAGTTACGTAGTGAGTCGTGTGCGTAGCTCCGGAGTCGAAATGTATCCGTTTTTCAGCTATTATTCCCTCTTTCCCAAAGAAAAATAATTATTTTTATATATATAACACTTTATTCTCGTTGAAATATCAAAAAATAAATTTTAAAAATAAAATAAAGTAAATAGAAAAAAAAATTAAAAATTAATCCGTGACCAGCACCGAACCCCTGACCACCGAGTCTACAAACTTCTTTACCCATGGCGCTAACGACCACACCACGACTCACACGTTGCTTCCACGAATATATAGCTTAAAAAACTTCCTTCCGGTTCATGAACAAGATCTATTTTGGCCCATTATGTGCCTCCTAATTAGTGTATAAAAATTTCCTTCATTACGATTGTTTGGTATATAAAACTCTTATTTCTGGCAGAGTTTGAAAATTATAGGTTAATATTAAAAAGAGTTACGTAGTGAGTCGTGTGCGTAGCTCCGGAGTCGAAATTTATCCGTTTTTCAGCTATTATTCCCTCTTTCCCAAAGAAAAATAATTATTTTTATATATATAACACTTTATTCTCGTTGAAATATCGAAAAATAAATTTGAAAAATAAAATAAAGTAAATAGAAAAAAAATTAACCCGTGACCAGGACCGAACCCCTGACCACCGAGTCTACAAACTTCTTTTCCCATGGCGCTAACAACCACACCACGACTCACACGTTGCTTCCACGATTATATAGCTTAAAAAACTTCCTTCCGGTTCATGAACAAGATCTATTTTGGCCCATTATGTGCCTCCTAATTAGTGTATAAAAATTTCCTTCATTACGATTGTTTGGTATATAAAACTCTAATTTCTAGCAGAGTTTGAAAATTATAAGTTAATATTAAAGGGAGTTACATAGTGAGTCGTGTACGTAGCTCCGGATTCGAAATTTATCCGTTTTTCAGCTATTATTCCCTCTTTCCCAAAGAAAAATAATTATTTTTATATATATATAAAACTTTATTCTCATTGAAATATCGAAAAATAAATTTTAAAAATAAAATAAAGTAAATAGAAAAAAAAATTAAAAATTAATCCGGGACCAGGACCGAACCCCTGACCACCGAGTCTACAAACTTCTTTACCCATGACGCTAGCAACCACACCACGACTCACACGTTGCTTCCACGAATATATAGCTTAAAAAACTTCCTTCCGGTTCATGAACAAGATCTATTTTGGCCCATTATGTGCCTCCTAATTAGTGTATAAAAATTTCCTTCAATACGATAGTTTGGTATATAAAACTCTAATTTCTGGCAGAGTTTAAAAAATATAAGTTAATATTAAAGGGAGTTACATAGTGAGTCGTGTGCGTAGCTCCGGAGTCGAAATTTATCCGTTTTTCAGCTATTATTCCCTCTTCCCCAAAGAAAAATAATTATTTTTATAAATATAACACTTTATTCTCGTTGAAATATCGAAAAATAAATTTTAAAAATAAAATAAAGTAAATAGAAAAAAAATTACAAATTAATCCGTGTCCAGGACCGAACCCCTGACCACCGAGTCTACAAACTTCTTTAACCATTTTGCTAACAACCACACCACGACTCACACGTTGCTTCCACGAATATATAGCTTAAAAAACTTCCTTCCGGTTCATGAACAAGATCTATTTTGGCCCATTATGTGCCTCCTAATTAGTGTAAAAAATTTCTTTCATTACGATTGTTTGGTCTATAAAACTCTAATTTCTGGCAGATTTTGAAAATTATAAGTTAATATTAAAAGGAGTTACGTAGTGAGTCGTGTGCGTAGCTCCGGAGTCGAAATTTATCCGTTTTTCAGCAATTATTCCCTCTTTCCCAAAGAAAAATAATTATTTTTATTTATATAACACTTTATTCTCGTTGAAATATCAAAAAATAAATTTTAAAAATAAAATAAAGTAAATAGAAGAAAAAATTAAAAATTAATCCGTGACCAGGACCGAACCCCTGACCACCGAGTCTACAAACTTCTTTACCCATGGCGCTAACGACCACACCACGACTCACACGTTACTTCCACGAATATATAGCTTAAAAAACTTCCTTCCAGTTCATGAACAAGATCTATTTTGGCCCATTATGTGCCTCCTAATTAGTGTATAAAAATTTCCTTCATTACGATTGTTTGGTATATAAAACTGTAATTTCTGGCAGAGTTTGAAAATTATAAGTTAATATTAAAGGGAGTTACGTAGTGAGTCGTGGGCGTAGCTCCGGAGTCGAAATTTATCCGTTTTTCAGCTATTATTCCCTCTTTCCCAAAGAAAAATAATTATTTTTATATATATAACATTTTATTCTCGTTGAAATATCGAAAAATAAATTTTAAAAATAAAATAAAATAAATAGAAAAAAAATCAAAAATTATTCCGTGACCAGGACCGAACCCCTGACCACCGAGTCTAAAAACTTGTTTACCTATGGCGCTAACAACCACACCACGACTCACACGTTGCTTCCACGAATATATAGCTTAAAAAACTTCCTTCCGGTTCATGAACAAGATCTATTTTGGCCCATTATGTGCCTCCTAATTAGTGTATAAAAATTTCCTTCATTACGATTGTTTGGTATATAAAACTCTAATTTCTGGCAGAGTTTGAAAATTATAAGTTAATATTAAAGGGAGTTACGTAGTGAGTCGTGTGCGTAGCTCCGGAGTCGAAATTTATCCGTTTTTATAGCTATTATTCCCTCTTTCCCAAAGAAAAATAATTATTTTTATATATATAAAACTTTATTCTCGTTGAAATATCGAAAAATAAATTTTAAAAATGAAATAAAGTAAATAGAAAAAAAATTAAAAATTAATCCGTGACCTGGACCGAACCCCTGACCACCGAGTCTACAAACTTCTTTACCCATGGCGCTAACAACCACACCACGACTCACACGTTGCTTCCACGAATATATAGCTTAAAAAACTTCCTTCCGGTTCATGAACAAGATCTATTTTGGCCCATTATGAGCCTCCTAATTAGAGTATAAAAATTTCCTTCATTACGATTGTTTGGTATATAAAACTCTAATTTCTGGCAGAGTTTGAAAATTATAAATTAATACTAAAGGGAGTTACGTAGTGAGTCGTGTGCGTAGCTCCGGAGTCGAAATTTATCCGTTTTTCAGCTATTATTCCCTCTTTCCCAAAGAAAAATAATTATTTTTATATATATAACATTTTATTCTCATTGAAATATCGAAAAATAAATTTTAAAAATAAAATAAAGTAAATAGAAAAAAAATCAAAAATTAATCCGTGACCAGGACCGAACCCCTGACCACCGAGTCTAAAAACTTGTTTACCTATGGCGCTAACAACCACACCACGACTCATACGTTACTTCCACGAATATATAGCTTAAAAAACTTCCTTCCGGTTCATGAACAAGATCTATTTTGGCCCATTATGTGCCTCCTAATTAGTGTATAAAAATTTCCTTCATTACGATTGTTTGGTATATAAAACTGTAATTTCTGGCAGAGTTTGAAAATTATAAGTTAATATTAAAGGGAGTTAGGTAGTGAGTCGTGGGCGTAGCTCCGGAGTCGAAATTTATCCGTTTTTCAGCTATTATTCCCTCTTTCCCAAAGAAAAATAATTATTTTTATATATATAACATTTTATTCTCGTTGAAATATCGAAAAATAAATTTTAAAAATAAAATAAAGTAAATAGAAAAAAAATCAAAAATTAATCCGTGACCAGGACCGAACCCCTGACCACCGAGTCTAAAAACTTGTTTACCTATGGCGATAACAACCACACCACGACTCACACGTTGCTTCCACGAATATATAGCTTAAAAAACTTCCTTCCGGTTCATGAACAAGATCTATTTTGGCCCATTATGTGCCTCCTAATTAGTGTATAAAAATTTCCTTCATTACGATTGTTTGGTATATAAAACTCTAATTTCTGGCAGAGCTTGAAAATTATAAGTTAATATTAAAGGCAGTTACGTAGTGAGTCGTGTGCGTAGCTCCGGAGTCGAAATTTATCCGTTTTTCAGCTATTATTCCCTCTTTCCCAAAGAAAAATAATTATTTTTATATATATAAAACTTTATTCTCGTTGAAATATCGAAAAATAAATTTTAAAAATGAAATAAAGTAAATAGAAAAAAAATTAAAAATTAATCCGTGACCTGGACCGAACCCCTGACCACCGAGTCTACAAACTTCTTTACCCATGGCGCTAACAACCACACCACGACTCACACGTTGCTTCCACGAATATATAGCTTAAAAAACTTCCTTCCGGTTCATGAACAAGATCTATTTTGGCCCATTATGAGCCTCCTAATTAGAGTATAAAAATTTCCTTCATTACGATTGTTTGGTATATAAAACTCTAATTTCTGGCAGAGTTTGAAAATTATAAATTAATACTAAAGGGAGTTACGTAGTGAGTCGTGTGCGTAGCTCCGGAGTCGAAATTTATCCGTTTTTCAGCTATTATTCCCTCTTTCCCAAAGAAAAATAATTATTTTTATATATAAAACATTTTATTCTCATTGAAATATCGAAAAATAAATTTTGAAAATAAAATAAAGTAAATAGAAAAAAAATCAAAAATTAATCCGTGACCAGGACCGAACCCCTGACCACCGAGTCTAAAAACTTGTTTACCTATGGCGCTAACAACCACACCACGACTCACACGTTACTTCCACGAATATATAGCTTAAAAAACTTCCTTCCGGTTCATGAACAAGATCTATTTTGGCCCATTATGTGCCTCCTAATTAGTGTATAAAAATTTCCTTCATTACGATTGTTTGGTATATAAAACTGTAATTTCTGGCAGAGTTTGAAAATTATAAGTTAATATTAAAGGGAGTTAGGTAGTGAGTCGTGGGCGTAGCTCCGGAGTCGAAATTTATCCGTTTTTCAGCTATTATTCCCTCTTTCCCAAAGAAAAATAATTATTTTTATATATATAAAATTTTATTCTCGTTGAAATATCGAAAAATAAATTTTAAAAATAAAATAAAGTAAATAGAAAAAAAATCAAAAATTAATCCGTGACCAGGACCGAACCCCTGACCACCGAGTCTAAAAACTTGTTTACCTATGGCGCTAACAACCACACCACGACTCACACGTTGCTTCCAGGAATATATAGCTTAAAAAACTTCCTTCCGGTTCATGAACAAGATCTATTTTGGCCCATTATGTGCCTCCTAATTAGTGTATAAAAATTTCCTTCATTACGATTGTTTGGTATATAAAACTCTAATTTCTGGCAGAGTTTGAAAATTATAAGTTAATATTAAAGGGAGTTACGTAGTGAGTCGTGTGCGTAGCTCCGGAGTCGAAATTTATCCGTTTTTCAGCTATTATTCCCTCTTTCCCAAAGAAAAATAATTTTTTTTTTATATATATAACACTTTATTCTCGTTGAAATATCGAAAAATAAATTTTAAAAATGAAATAAAGTAAATAGAAAAAAATTTAAAAGTTAATCCGTGACCTGGACCGAACCCCTGACCACCGAGTCTACAAACTTCTTTACCCATGGCGCTAACAACCACACCACGACTCACACGTTGCTTCCACGAATATATAGCTTAAAAAACTTCCTTCCGGTTCATGAACAAGATCTATTTTGGCCCATTATGAGCCTCCTAATTAGAGTATAAAAATTTCCTTCATTACGATTGTTTGGTATATAAAACTCTAATTTCTGGCAGAGTTTGAAAATTATAAATTAATACTAAAGGGAGTTACGTAGTGAGTCGTGTGCGTAGCTCCGGAGTCGAAATTTATCCGTTTTTCAGCTATTATTCCCTCTTTCCCAAAGAAAAATAATTATTTTTATATATATAACATTTTATTCTCATTGAAATATCGAAAAATAAATTTTAAAAATAAAATAAAGTAAATAGAAAAAAAATCAAAAATTAATCCGTGACCAGGACCGAACCCCTGACCACCGAGTCTAAAAACTTGTTTACCTATGGCGCTAACAACCACACCACGACTCACACGTTACTTCCACGAATATATAGCTTAAAAAACTTCCTTCCGGTTCATGAACAAGATCTATTTTGGCCCATTATGTGCCTCCTAATTAGTGTATAAAAATTTCCTTCATTACGATTGTTTGGTATATAAAACTGTAATTTCTGGCAGAGTTTGAAAATTATAAGTTAATATTAAAGGGAGTTAGGTAGTGAGTCGTGGGCGTAGCTCCGGAGTCGAAATTTATCCGTTTTTCAGCTATTATTCCCTCTTTCCCAAAGAAAAATAATTATTTTTATATATATAACATTTTATTCTCGTTGAAATATCGAAAAATAAATTTTAAAAATAAAATAAAGTAAATAGAAAAAAAATCAAAAATTAATCCGTGACCAGGACCGAACCCCTGACCACCGAGTCTAAAAACTTGTTTACCTATGGCGCTAACAACCACACCACGACTCACACGTTGCTTCCACGAATATATAGCTTAAAAAACTTCCTTCCGGTTCATGAACAAGATCTATTTTGGCCCATTATGTGCCTCCTAATTAGTGTATAAAAATTTCCTTCATTACGATTGTTTGGTATATAAAACTCTAATTTCTGGCAGAGCTTGAAAATTATAAGTTAATATTAAAGGGAGTTACGTAGTGAGTCGTGTGCGTAGCTCCGGAGTCGAAATTTATCCGTTTTTCAGCTATTATTCCCTCTTTCCCAAAGAAAAATAATTATTTTTATATATATAAAACTTTATTCTCGTTGAAATATCGAAAAATAAATTTTAAAAATGAAATAAAGTAAATAGAAAAAAAATTAAAAATTAATCCGTGACCTGGACCGAACCCCTGACCTCCGAGTCTACAAACTTCTTTACCCATGGCGCTAACAACCACACCACGACTCACACGTTGCTTCCACGAATATATAGCTTAAAAAACTTCCTTCCGGTTCATGAACAAGATCTATTTTGGCCCATTATGAGCCTCCTAATTAGAGTATAAAAATTTCCTTCATTGCGATTGTTTGGTATATAAAACTCTAATTTCTGGCAGAGTTTGAAAATTATAAATTAATACTAAAAGGAGTTACGTAGTGAGTCATGTGCGTAGCTCCGGAGTCGAAATTTATCCGTTTTTCAGCTATTATTCCCTCTTTCCCAAAGAAAAATAATTATTTTTATATATAAAACATTTTATTCTCATTGAAATATCGAAAAATAAATTTTGAAAATAAAATAAAGTAAATAGAAAAAAAATCAAAAATTAATCCGTGACCAGGACCGAACCCCTGACCACCGAGTCTAAAAACTTGTTTACCTATGGCGCTAACAACCACACCACGACTCACACGTTACTTCCACGAATATATAGCTTAAAAAACTTCCTTCCGGTTCATGAACAAGATCTATTTTGGCCCATTATGTGCCTCCTAATTAGTGTATAAAAATTTCCTTCATTACGATTGTTTGGTATATAAAACTGTAATTTCTGGCAGAGTTTGAAAATTATAAGTTAATATTAAAGGGAGTTAGGTAGTGAGTCGTGGGCGTAGCTCCGGAGTCGAAATTTATCCGTTTTTCAGCTATTATTCCCTCTTTCCCAAAGAAAAATAATTATTTTTATATATATAACATTTTATTCTCGTTGAAATATCGAAAAATAAATTTTAAAAATAAAATAAAGTAAATAGAAAAAAAATCAAAAATTAATCCGTGACCAGGACCGAACCCCTGACCACCGAGTCTACAACCTTCTTTACCCATGGCGCTAACAACCACACCACGACTCACACGTTGCTTCCACGAATATATAGCTTAAAAAACTTCCTTCCGGTTCATGAACAAGATCTATTTTGGCCCATTATGTGCCTCCTAATTAGTGTATAAAAATTTCCTTCATTACGATTGTTTGGTATATAAAACTCTAATTTCTGGCAGAGTTTGAAAATTATAAGCTAATATTAAAGGGAGTTACGTAGTGAGTCGTGTGCGTAGCTCCGGAGTCGAAATTTATCCGTTTTTCAGCTATTATTCCCTCTTTCCCAAAGAAAAATAATTATTTTTATATATATAACACTTTATTCTCGTTGAAATATCGAAAAATAAATTTTAAAAATAAAATAAAGTAAATAGAAAAAAAAATTAAAAATTAATCCGTGACCAGGACCGAACCACTAACCACCGAGTCTACCAACTTCTTTACCCATGGCGCTAACAACCACACCACGACTCACACGTTACTTCCACGAATATATAGCTTAAAAAACTTCCTTCCGGCTCATGAACAAGATCTATTTTGGCCCATTATGTGCCTCCTAATTAGTGTATAAAAATTTCCTTCTTTACGATTGTTTGGTATATAAAACTCTTATTTCTGGCAGAGTTTGAAAATTATAAGTTAATATTAAAAGGAGTTACGTAGTGAGTCGTGTGCGTAGCTCCGGAGTCGAAATTTATCCGTTTTTCAGCTATTATTCCCTATTTCAAAAATAAAAATAATTATTTTTATATATATATAACACTTTATTCTCGTTGAAATATCGAAAAATAAATTTTAAAAATAAAATAAAGTAAATAGAAAAAAAAATTTAAAATTAATCCGTGACCAGAACCGAACCCCTGACCACCGAGTCTACAAACTTCTTTTCCCATGGCGCTAACAACCACACCACGACTCACACGTTACTTCCACGAATATATAGCTTAAAAAACTTCCTTCCAGTTCATGAACAAGATCTATTTTGGCCCATTATGTGCCTCCTAATTAGTGTATAAAAATTTCCTTCATTACGATTGTTTGGTATATAAAACTCTAATTACTGGCAGAGTTAGAAAATTATAAGTTAATATTAAAGGGAGTTACGTAGTGAGTCGTGTGCGTAGCTCCGGTGTCGAAATTTATCCGTTTTTCAGCTATTATTCCCTCTTTCCCAAAGAAAAATAATTATTTTTATATATATAACACTTTATTCTCGTTGAAATATCGAAAAATAAATTTGAAAAATAAAATAAAGTAAATAGAAAAAAAAATTAAAAATTAATCCGTGACCAGGACCGAACCCCTGACCACCGAGTCTACAAACTTCTTTACCCATGGCGCTAACAACCATACCACGACTCACACGTTGCTTCCACGAATATATAGCTTAAATTACTTCCTTCCGGTTCATGAACAAGATCTATTTTGGCCCATTATGTGCCTCCTAATTAGTGTATAAAAATTTCCTTCATTACGATTGTTTGGTATATAAAACTCTAATTTCTAGCAGAGTTTGAAAATTATAAGTTAATATTAAAGGGAGTTACGTAGTGAGTCGTGTGCGTAGCTCCGGAGTCGAAATTTATCCGTTTTTAAGCTATTATTCCCTCTTTCCCAAAGAAAAATAATTATTTCTATATATATAACACTTTATTCTCGTTGAAATATAAAAAAATAAATTTTAAAAATAAAATAAAGTAAATAGAAAAAAAATCAAAAATTAATCCGTGACCAGGACCGAACCCCTGACCACCGAGTCTAAAAACTTGTTTACCTATGGCGCTAACAACCACACCACGACTCACACGTTGCTTCCACGAATATATAGCTTAAAAAACTTCCTTCCGGTTCATGAACAAGATCTATTTTGGCCCATTATGTGCCTCCTAATTAGTGTATAAAAATTTCCTTCATTACGATTGTTTGGTATATAAAACTCTAATTTCTGGCAGAGCTTGAAAATTATAAGTTAATATTAAAGGGAGTTACGTAGTGAGTCGTGTGCGTAGCTCCGGAGTCGAAATTTATCCGTTTTTCAGCTATTATTCCCTCTTTCCCAAAGAAAAATAATTATTTTTATATATATAAAACTTTATTCTCGTTGAAATATCGAAAAATAAATTTTAAAAATGAAATAAAGTAAATAGAAAAAAAATTAAAAATTAATCCGTGACCTGGACCGAACCCCTGACCACCGAGTCTACAAACTTCTTTACCCATGGCGCTAACAACCACACCACGACTCACACGTTGCTTCCACGAATATATAGCTTAAAAAACTTCCTTCCGGTTCATGAACAAGATATATTTTGGCCCATTATGAGCCTCCTAATTAGAGTATAAAAATTTCCTTCATTACGATTGTTTGGTATATAAAACTCTAATTTCTGGCAGAGTTTGAAAATTATAAATTAATACTAAAAGGAGTTACGTAGTGAGTCGTGTGCGTAGCTCCGGAGTCGAAATTTATCCGTTTTTCAGCTATTATTCCCTCTTTCCCAAAGAAAAATAATTATTTTTATATATAAAACATTTTATTCTCATTGAAATATCGAAAAATAAATTTTGAAAATAAAATAAAGTAAATAGAAAAAAAATCAAAAATTAATCCGTGACCAGGACCGAACCCCTGACCACCGAGTCTAAAAACTTGTTTACCTATGGCGCTAACAACCACACCACGACTCACACGTTACTTCCACGAATATATAGCTTAAAAAACTTCCTTCCGGTTCATGAACAAGATCTATTTTGGCCCATTATGTGCCTCCTAATTAGTGTATAAAAATTTCCTTCATTACGATTGTTTGGTATATAAAACTGTAATTTCTGGCAGAGTTTGAAAATTATAAGTTAATATTAAAGGGAGTTAGGTAGTGAGTCGTGGGCGTAGCTCCGGAGTCGAAATTTATCCGTTTTTCAGCTATTATTCCCTCTTTCCCAAAGAAAAATAATTATTTTTATATATATAACATTTTATTCTCGTTGAAATATCGAAAAATAAATTTTAAAAATAAAATAAAGTAAATAGAAAAAAAATCAAAAATTAATCCGTGACCAGGACCGAACCCCTGACCACCGAGTCTAAAAACTTGTTTACCTATGGCGCTAACAACCACACCACGACTCACACGTTACTTCCACGAATATATAGCTTAAAAAACTTCCTTCCGGTTCATGAACAAGATCTATTTTGGCCCATTATGTGCCTCCTAATTAGTGTATAAAAATTTCCTTCATTACGATTGTTTGGTATATAAAACTGTAATTTCTGGCAGAGTTTGAAAATTATAAGTTAATATTAAAGGGAGTTAGGTAGTGAGTCGTGGGCGTAGCTCCGGAGTCGAAATTTATCCGTTTTTCAGCTATTATTCCCTCTTTCCCAAAGAAAAATAATTATTTTTATATATATAACATTTTATTCTCGTTGAAATATCGAAAAATAAATTTTAAAAATAAAATAAAGTAAATAGAAAAAAAATCAAAAATTAATCCGTGACCAGGACCGAACCCCTGACCACCGAGTCTAAAAACTTGTTTACCTATGGCGCTAACAACCACACCACGACTCACACGTTGCTTCCACGAATATATAGCTTAAAAAACTTCCTTCCGGTTCATGAACAAGATCTATTTTGGCCCATTATGTGCCTCCTAATTAGTGTATAAAAATTTCCTTCATTACGATTGTTTGGTATATAAAACTGTAATTTCTGGCAGAGTTTGAAAATTATAAGTTAATATTAAAAGGAGTTACGTAGTGAGTCGTGTGCGTAGCTCCGGAGTCGAAATTTATCCGTTTTTCAGCTATTATTCCCTCTTTCCCAAAGAAAAATAATTATTTTTATATATATAACATTTTATTCTCGTTGAAATATCGAAAAATAAATTTTAAAAATAAAATAAAGTAAATAGAAAAAAATATCAAAAATTAATCCGTGACCAGGACCGAACCCCTGACCACCGAGTCTACAACCTTCTTTACCCATGGCGCTAACAACCACACCACGACTCACACGTTGCTTCCACGAATATATAGCTTAAAAAACTTCCTTCCGGTTCATGAACAAGATCTATTTTGGCCCATTATGTGCCTCCTAATTAGTGTATAAAAATTTCCTTCATTACGATTGTTTGGTATATAAAACTCTAATTTCTGGCAGAGTTTGAAAATTATAAGTTAATATTAAAGGGAGTTACGTAGTGAGTCGTGTGCGTAGCTCCGGAGTCGAAATTTATCCGTTTTTCAGCTATTATTCCCTCTTTCCCAAAGAAAAATAATTATTTTTATATATATAACACTTTATTCTCGTTGAAATATCGAAAAATAAATTTTAAAAATAAAATAAAGTAAATAGAAAAAAAAATTAAAAATTAATCCGTGACCAGGACCGAACCACTAACCACCGAGTCTACCAACTTCTTTACCCATGGCGCTAACAACCACACCACGACTCACACGTTGCTTCCACGAATATATAGCTTAAAAAACTTCCTTCCGGCTCATGAACAAGATCTATTTTGGCCCATTATGTGCCTCCTAATTAGTGTATAAAAATTTCCTTCTTTACGATTGTTTGGTATATAAAACTCTTATTTCTGGCAGAGTTTGAAAATTATAAGTTAATATTAAAAGGAGTTACGTAGTGAGTCGTGTGCGTAGCTCCGGAGTCGAAATTTATCCGTTTTTCAGCTATTATTCCCTATTTCAAAAATAAAAATAATTATTTTTATATATATATAACACTTTATTCTCGTTGAAATATCGAAAAATAAATTTTAAAAATAAAATAAAGTAAATAGAAAAAAAAATTTAAAATTAATCCGTGACCAGAACCGAACCCCTGACCACCGAGTCTACAAACTTCTTTTCCCATGGCGCTAACAACCACGCCACGACTCACACGTTACTTCCACGAATATATAGCTTAAAAAACTTCCTTCCAGTTCATGAACAAGATCTATTTTGGCCCATTATTTGCCTCCTAATTAGTGTATAAAAATTTCCTTCATTACGATTGTTTGGTATATAAAACTCTAATTACTGGCAGAGGTAGAAAATTATAAGTTAATATTAAAGGGAGTTACGTAGTGAGTCGTGTGCGTAGCTCCGGTGTCGAAATTTATCCGTTTTTCAGCTATTATTCCCTCTTTCCCAAAGAAAAATAATTATTTTTATATATATAACACTTTATTCTCGTTGAAATATCGAAAAATAAATTTGAAAAATAAAATAAAGTAAATAGAAAAAAAAATTAAAAATTAATCCGTGACCAGGACCGAACCCCTGACCACCGAGTCTACAAACTTCTTTACCCATGGCGCTAACAACCATACCACGACTCACACGTTGCTTCCACGAATATATAGCTTAAATTACTTCCTTCCGGTTCATGAACAAGATCTATTTTGGCCCATTATGTGCCTCCTAATTAGTGTATAAAAATTTCCTTCATTACGATTGTTTGGTATATAAAACTCTAATTTCTAGCAGAGTTTGAAAATGTTAAGTTAATATTAAAGGGAGTTACGTAGTGAGTCGTGTGCGTAGCTCCGGTGTCGAAATTTATCCGTTTTTCAGCTATTATTCCCTCTTTCCCAAAGAAAAATAATTATTTTTATATATATAACACTTTTTTCTCGTTGAAATATCGAAAAATAAATATTAAAAATAAAATAAAGAAAATAGAAAAAAAAATTAAAAATTAATCCGTGACCAGGACCGAACCCCTGACCACCGAGTCTACAAACTTCTTTACCCATGGCGCTAACAACCACACCACGACTCACACGTTGCTTCCACGAATATATAGCTTAAAAAACTTCCTTCCGGTTCATGAACAAGATCTATTTTGGCCCATTATGTGCCTCCTAATTAGTGTATAAAAATTTCCTTCATTATGATTGTTTGGTATATAAAACTCTAATTTCTGGCAGAGTTTGAAAATTATAAGTTAATATTAAAGGGAGTTACGTAGTGAGTCGTGTGCGAAGCTCCGGAGTCGAAATTTATCCGTTTTTCAGCTATTATTCCCTCTTTCCCAAAGAAAAATAATTATTTTTATATATATAACACTTTTTTCTCGTTGAAATATCGAAAAATAAATTTTAAAAATAAAATAAAGTAAATAGAAAAAAAAATTAAAAATTAATCCGTGAACAGGAACGAACCCCTGACCACCGAGTCTACAAACTTCTTTACCCATGGCGCTAACAAACACACCACGACTCACACGTTGCTTCCACGAATATATAGCTTAAAAAATTTCCTTCCGGTTCATGAACAAGATCTATTTTGGCCCATTATGTGCCTCCTAATTAGTGTATAAAAATTTCCTTCATTACGATTGTTTGGTATATAAAACTCTAATTTCTGGCAGAGTTTGAAAATTATAAGTTAATATTAAAGGGAGTTACGTAGTGAGTCGTGTGCGTAGCTCCGGAGTCGAAATTTATCCGTTTTTAAGCTATTATTCCCTCTTTCCCAAAGAAAAATAATTATTTCTATATATATAACACTTTATTCTCGTTGAAATATAAAAAAATAAATTTTAAAAATAAAATAAAGTAAATAGAAAAAAAAATTAAAAATTAATCCGTGACCAGGACCGAACCCCTGACCACCGAGTCTACAAACTTCTTTACCCATGGCGCTAACAAACACACCACGACTCACACGTTGCTTCCACGAATATATAGCTTAAAAAACTTCCTTCCAGTTCATGAACAAGATCTATTTTGGCCCATTATGTGCCTCCTAATTAGTGTATAAAAATTTCCTTCATTACGATTGTTTGGTATATAAAACTCTTATTTCTGGCAGAGTTTGAAAATTATAAGTTAATATTAAAAGGAGTTACGTAGTGAGTCGTATGCGTAGCTCCGGAGTCGAAATTTATCCGTTTTTCAGCTATTATTCCCTCTTTCCCAAATAAAAATAATTATTTTTATATATATATAACACTTTATTCTCGTTGAAATATCGAAAAATAAATTTTAAAAATAAACTAAAGTAAATAGAAAAAAAAATTAAAAATTAATCCGTGACCAGAACCGAACCCCTGACCACCGAGTCTACAAACTTCTTTTCCCATGGCGCTAACAACCACACAACGACTCACACGTTACTTCCACGAATATATAGCTTAAAAAACTTCCTTCCAGTTCATGAACAAGATCTATTTTGGCCCATTATGAGCCTCCTAATTAGAGTATAAAAATTTCCTTCATTACGATTGTTTGGTATATAAAACTCTAATTTCTGGCAGAGTTTGAAAATTATAAATTAATACTAAAAGGAGTTACGTAGTGAGTCGTGTGCGTAGCTCCGGAGTCGAAATTTATCCGTTTTTCAGCTATTATTCCCTCTTTCCCAAAGAAAAATAATTATTTTCATATATATAACACTTTATTCTCGTTGAAATATCGAAAAATAAATTTTAAAAATAAAATAAAGTAAATAGAAAAAAAAATTAAAAATTACTCCGTGACCAGGACCGAACCACTAACCACCGAGTCTACCAACTTCTTTACCCATGGCGCTAACAACCACACCACGACTCACACGTTGCTTCCTCGAATATATAGCTTAAAAAACTTCCTTCCGGCTCATGAACAAGACCTATTTTGGCCCATTATGTGCCTCCTAATTAGTGTATAAAAATTTCCTTCTTTACGATTGTTTGGTATATAAAACTCTTATTTCTGGCAGAGTTTGAAAATTATAAGTTAATATTAAAAGGAGTTAAGTAGTGAGTCGTGTGCGTAGCTCCGGAGTCGAAATTTATCCGTTTTTCAGCTATTATTCCCTCTTTCCCAAATAAAAATAATTATTTTTATATATATATAACACTTTATTCTCGTTGAAATATCGAAAAATAAATTTTAAAAATAAACTAAAGTAAATAGAAAAAAAAATTAAAAATTAATCCGTGACCAGAACCGAACCCCTGCCCACCGAGTCTACAAACTTCTTTTCCCATGGCGCTAACAACCACACCACGACTCACACGTTACTTCCACGAATATATAGCTTAAAAAACTTCCTTCCAGTTCATGAACAAGATCTATTTTAACCCATTATGTGCCTCCTAATTAGTGTATAAAAATTTCCTTCTTTACGATTGTTTGGTATATAAAACTCTTATTTCTGGCAGAGTTTGAAAATTATAAGTTAATATTAAAAGGAGTTACGTAGTGAGTCGTGTGCGTAGCTCCGGAGTCGAAATGTATCCGTTTTTCAGCTATTATTCCCTCTTTCAAAAATAAAAATAATTATTTTTATATATATATAACACTTTATTCTCGTTGAAATATCGAAAAATAAATTTTAAAAATAAAATAAAGTAAATAGAAAAAAAAATTTAAAATTAATCCGTGACCAGAACCGAACCCCTGACCACCGAGTCTACAAACTTCTTTTCCCATGGCGCTAACAACCACACCACGACTCACACGTTACTTCCACGAATATATAGCTTAAAAAACTTCCTTCCAGTTCATGAACAAGATCTATTTCGGCCCATTATGTGCCTCCTAATTAGTGTATAAAAATTTCCTTCATTACGATTGTTTGGTATATAAAACTCTAATTTCTAGCAGAGTTTGAAAATTTTAAGTTAATATTAAAGGGAGTTACGTAGTGAGTCGTGTGCGTAGCTCCGGAGTCGAAATTTATCCGTTTTTCAGCTATTATTCCCTCTTTCCCAAATAAAAATAATTATTTTTATATATATAACACTTTTTTCTCGTTGAAATATCGAAAAATAAATATTAAAAATAAAATAAAGTAAATAGAAAAAAAAATTAAAAATTAATCCGTGACCAGGATCGAACCCCTGACCACCGAGTCTACAAACTTCTTTACCCATGGCGCTAACAACCATACCACGACTCACACGTTGCTTCCACGAATATATAGCTTAAATTACTTCCTTCCGGTTCATGAACAAGATCTATTTTGGCCCATTATGTGCCTCCTAATTAGTGTATAAAAATTTCCTTCATTACGACTGTTTGGTATATAAAACTCTAATTTCTAGCAGAGTTTGAAAATTTTAAGTTAATATTAAAGGGAGTTACGTAGTGAGTCGTGTGCGTAGCTCCGGTGTCGAAATTTATCCGTTTTTCAGCTATTATTCCCTCTTTCCCAAAGAAAAATAATTATTTTTATATATATAACACTTTTTTCTCGTTGAAATATCGAAAAATAAATATTAAAAATAAAATAAAGTAAATAGAAAAAAAAATTAAAAATTAATCCGTGACCAGGACCGAACCCCTGACCACCGAGTCTACAAACTTCTTTACCCATGGCGCTAACAACCACACCACGACTCACACGTTGCTTCCACGAATATATAGCTTAAAAAACTTCCTTCCGGTTCATGAACAAGATCTATTTTGGCCCATTATGTGCCTCCTAATTAGTGTATAAAAATTTCCTTCATTACGATTGTTTGGTATATAAAACTCTAATTTCTGGCAGAGTTTGAAAATTATAAGTTAATATTAAAGGGAGTTACGTAGTGAGTCGTGTGCGAAGCTCCGGAGTCGAAATTTATCCGTTTTTCAGCTATTATTCCCTCTTTCCCAAAGAAAAATAATTATTTTTATATATATAACACTTTTTTCTCGTTGAAATATCGAAAAATAAATTTTAAAAATAAAATAAAGAAAATAGAAAAAAAATTAAAAATTAGTCCGTGACCAGGACCGAACCCCTGACCACCGAGTCTACAAACTTCTTTACCCATGGCGCTAACAAACACACCACGACTCACACGTTGCTTCCACGAATATATAGCTTAAAAAACTTCCTTCCGGTTCATGAACAAGATCTATTTTGGCCCATTATGTGCCTCCTAATTAGTGTATAAAAATTTCCTTCATTACGATTGTTTGGTATATAAAACTCTAATTTCTGGCAGAGTTTGAAAATTATAAGTTAATATTAAAGGGAGTTACGTAGTGAGTCGTGTGCGTAGCTCCGGAGTCGAAATTTATCCGTTTTTAAGCTATTATTCCCTCTTTCCCAAAGAAAAATAATTATTTCTATATATATAACACTTTATTCTCGTTGAAATATCAAAAAATAAATTTTAAAAATAAAATAAAGTAAATAGAAAAAAAAATTAAAAATTACTCCGTGACCAGGACCGAACCACTAACCACCGAGTCTACAAACTTCTTTTCCCATGGCGCTAACAACCACACCACGACTCACACGTTACTTCCACGAATATATAGCTTAAAAAACTTCCTTCCAGTTCATGAACAAGATCTATTTTAACCCATTATGTGCCTCCTAATTAGTGTATAAAAATTTCCTTCTTTACGATTGTTTGGTATATAAAACTCTTATTTCTGGCAGAGTTTGAAAAGTATAAGTTAATATTAAAAGGAGTTACGTAGTGAGTCGTGTGCGTAGCTCCGGAGTCGAAATTTATCCGTTTTTCAGCTATTATTCCCTCTTTCCCAAATAAAAATAATTATTTTTATATATATATAACACTTTATTCTCGTTGAAATATCGAAAAATAAATTTTAGAAATAAACTAAAGTAAATAGAAAAAAAAATTAAAAATTAATCCGTGACCAGAACCGAACCCCTGCCCACCGAGTCTACAAACTTCTTTTCCCATGGCGCTAACAACCACACCACGACTCACACGTTACTTCCACGAATATATAGCTTAAAAAACTTCCTTCCAGTTCATGAACAAGATCTATTTTGGCCCATTATGTGCCTCCTAATTAGTGTATAAAAATTTCCTTCATTACGATTGTTTGGTATATAAAACTCTAATTACTGGCAGAGTTTGAAAATTATAAGTTAATATTAAAGGGAGTTACGTAGTGAGTCGTGTGCGTAGCTCCGGAGTCGAAATTTATCCGTTTTTCAGCTATTATTCCCTCTTTCCCAAATAAAAATAATTATTTTTATATATATATAACACTTTATTCTCGTTGAAATATCGAAAAATAAATTTTAAAAATAAAATAAAGTAAATAGAAAAAAAAATTTAAAATTAATCCGTGACCAGAACCGAACCCCTGACCACCGAGTCTACAAACTTCTTTTCCCATGGCGCTAACAACCACACCACGACTCACACGTTACTTCCACGAATATATAGCTTAAAAAACTTCCTTCCAGTTCATGAACAAGATCTATTTCGGCCCATTATGTGCCTCCTAATTAGTGTATAAAAATTTCCTTCATTACGATTGTTTGGTATATAAAACTCTAATTACTGGCAGAGTTAGAAAATTAAAAGTTAATATTAAAGGGAGTTACGTAGTGAGTCGTGTGCGTAGCTCCGGTCACGAAATTTTTCCGTTTTTCAGCTATTATTCCCTCTTTCCCAAAGAAAAATAATTATTTTTATATATATAACACTTTATTCTCGTTGAAATATCGAAAAATAAATTTGAAAAATAAAATAAAGTAAATAGAAAAAAAAATTAAAAATTAATCCGTGACCAGGATCGAACCCCTGACCACCGAGTCTACAAACTTCTTTACCCATGGCGCTAACAACCATACCACGACTCACACGTTGCTTCCACGAATATATAGCTTAAATTACTTCCTTCCGGTTCATGAACAAGATCTATTTTGGCCCATTATGTGCCTCCTAATTAGTGTATAAAAATTTCCTTCATTACGACTGTTTGGTATATAAAACTCTAATTTCTAGCAGAGTTTGAAAATTTTAAGTTAATATTAAAGGGAGTTACGTAGTGAGTCGTGTGCGTAGCTCCGGTGTCGAAATTTATCCGTTTTTCAGCTATTATTCCCTCTTTCCCAAAGAAAAATAATTATTTTTATATATATAACACTTTTTTCTCGTTGAAATATCGAAAAATAAATATTAAAAATAAAATAAAGTAAATAGAAAAAAAAATTAAAAATTAATCCGTGACCAGGACCGAACCCCTGACCACCGAGTCTACAAACTTCTTTACCCATGGCGCTAACAACCACACCACGACTCACACGTTGCTTCCACGAATATATAGCTTAAAAAACTTCCTTCCGGTTCATGAACAAGATCTATTTTGGCCCATTATGTGCCTCCTAATTAGTGTATAAAAATTTCCTTCATTACGATTGTTTGGTATATAAAACTCTAATTTCTGGCAGAGTTTGAAAATTATAAGTTAATATTAAAGGGAGTTACGTAGTGAGTCGTGTGCGAAGCTCCGGAGTCGAAATTTATCCGTTTTTCAGCTATTATTCCCTCTTTCCCAAAGAAAAATAATTATTTTTATATATATAACACTTTTTTCTCGTTGAAATATCGAAAAATAAATTTTAAAAATAAAATAAAGAAAATAGAAAAAAAATTAAAAATTAGTCCGTGACCAGGACCGAACCCCTGACCACCGAGTCTACAAACTTCTTTACCCATGGCGCTAACAAACACACCACGACTCACACGTTGCTTCCACGAATATATAGCTTAAAAAACTTCCTTCCGGTTCATGAACAAGATCTATTTTGGCCCATTATGTGCCTCCTAATTAGTGTATAAAAATTTCCTTCATTACGATTGTTTGGTATATAAAACTCTAATTTCTGGCAGAGTTTGAAAATTATAAGTTAATATTAAAGGGAGTTACGTAGTGAGTCGTGTGCGTAGCTCCGGAGTCGAAATTTATCCGTTTTTAAGCTATTATTCCCTCTTTCCCAAAGAAAAATAATTATTTCTATATATATAACACTTTATTCTCGTTGAAATATCAAAAAATAAATTTTAAAAATAAAATAAAGTAAATAGAAAAAAAAAATAAAAATTAATCCGTGACCAGGACCGAACCCCTGACCACCGAGTCTACAAACTTCTTTACCCATGGCGCTAACAAACACACCACGACTCACACGTTGCTTCCACGAATATATAGCTTAAAAAACTTCCTTACAGTTCATGAACAAGATCTATTTTGGCCCATTATGTGCCTCCTAATTAGTGTATAAAAATTTCCTTCATTACGATTGTTTGGTATATAAAACTCTTATTTCTGGCAGAGTTTGAAAGTTATAAGTTAATATTAAAAGGAGTTACGTAGTGAGTCGTGTGCGTAGCTCCGGAGTCGAAATTTATCCGTTTTTCCGCTATTATTCCCTCTTTCCCAAATAAAAATAATTGTTTTTATATATATATAACACTTTATTCTCGTTGAAATATCGAAAAATAAATTTTAAAAATAAAATAAAGTAAATAGAAAAAAAAATTAAAAATTAATCCGTGACCAGAACCGAACCCCTGACCACCGAGTCTACCAACTTCTTTACCCATGGCGCTAACAACCACACCACGACTCACACGTTGCTTCCACGAATATATAGCTTAAAAAACTTCCTTCCGGCTCATGAACAAGATCTATTTTGGCCCATTATGTGCCTCCTAATTAGTGTATAAAAATTTCCTTCTTTACGATTGTTTGGTATATAAAACTCTTATTTCTGGCAGAGTTTGAAAAGTATAAGTTAATATTAAAAGGAGTTACGTAGTGAGTCGTGTGCGTAGCTCCGGAGTCGAAATTTATCCGTTTTTCAGCTATTATTCCCTCTTTCCCAAATAAAAATAATTATTTTTATATATATATAACACTTTATTCTCGTTGAAATATCGAAAAATAAATTTTAGAAATAAACTAAAGTAAATAGAAAAAAAAATTAAAAATTAATCCGTGACCAGAACCGAACCCCTGCCCACCGAGTCTACAACCTTCTTTTCCCATGGCGCTAACAACCACACCACGACTCACACGTTACTTCCACGAATATATAGCTTAAAAAACTTCCTTCCAGTTCATGAACAAGATCTATTTTGGCCCATTATGTGCCTCCTAATTAGTGTATAAAAATTTCCTTCATTACGATTGTTTGGTATATAAAACTCTAATTACTGGCAGAGTTTGAAAATTATAAGTTAATATTAAAGGGAGTTACGTAGTGAGTCGTGTGCGTAGCTCCGGAGTCGAAATTTATCCGTTTTTCAGCTATTATTCCCTCTTTCCCAAATAAAAATAATTATTTTTATATATATATAACACTTTATTCTCGTTGAAATATCGAAAAATAAATTTTAGAAATAAACTAAAGTAAATAGAAAAAAAAATTAAAAATTAATCCGTGACCAGAACCGAACCCCTGCCCACCGAGTCTACAAACTTCTTTTCCCATGGCGCTAACAACCACACCACGACTCACACGTTACTTCCACGAATATATAGCTTAAAAAACTTCCTTCCAGTTCATGAACAAGATCTATTTTGGCCCATTATGTGCCTCCTAATTAGTGTATAAAAATTTCCTTCATTACGATTGTTTGGTATATAAAACTCTAATTACTGGCAGAGTTTGAAAATTATAAGTTAATATTAAAGGGAGTTACGTAGTGAGTCGTGTGCGTAGCTCCGGAGTCGAAATTTATCCGTTTTTAAGCTATTATTCCCTCTTTCCCAAAGAAAAATAATTATTTCTATATATATAACACTTTATTCTCGTTGAAATATCAAAAAATAAATTTTAAAAATAAAATAAAGTAAATAGAAAAAAAAATTAAAAATTAATCCGTGACCAGGACCGAACCCCTGACCACCGAGTCTACAAACTTCTTTACCCATGGCGCTAACATCCACACCACGACTCACACGTTGCTTCCACGAATATATAGCTTAAAAAACTTCCTTCCGGTTCATGAACAAGATCTATTTTGGCCCATTATGTGCCTCCTAATTAGTGTATAAAAATTTCCTTCATTACGATTGTTTGGTATATAAAACTCTAATTTCTGGCAGAGTTTGAAAATTATAAGTTAATATTAAAGGGAGTTACGTAGTGAGTCGTGTGCGTAGCTCCGGAGTCGAAATTTATCCGTTTTTCAGCTATTATTCCCTCTTTCCCAAAGAAAAATAATTATTTTTATATATATAACACTTTTTTCTCGTTGAAATATCGAAAAATAAATTTTAAAAATAAAATAAAGTAAATAGAAAAAAAAATTAAAAATTAATCCGTGACCAGGACCGAACCCCTGACCACCGAGTCTACAAACTTCTTTACCCATGGCGCTAACAAACACACCACGACTCACACGTTGCTTCCACGAATATATAGCTTAAAAAACTTCCTTCCGGTTCATGAACAAGATCTATTTTGGCCCATTATGTGCCTCCTAATTAGTGTATAAAAATTTCCTTCATTACGATTGTTTGGTATATAAAACTCTAATTACTGGCAGAGTTTGAAAATTATAAGTTAATATTAAAGGGAGTTACGTAGTGAGTCGTGTGCGTAGTTCCGGTGTCGAAATTTATCCGTTTTTCAGCTATTATTCCCTCTTTCCCAAAGAAAAATAATTATTTTTTTATATATATAACACTTTATTCTCGTTGAAATATCGAAAAATAAATTTGAAAAATGTAATAAAGTAAGTAGAAAAAAAATTAAAAATTAATCCGTGACCAGGACCGAACCCCTGACCACCGAGTCTACAAACTTCTTTACCCATGGCGCTAACATCCACACCACGACTCACACGTTGCTTCCTCGAATATATAGCTTAAAAAACTTCCTTCCGGTTCATGAACAAGATCTATTTTGGCCCATTATGTGCCTCCTAATTAGTGTATAAAAATTTCCTTCATTACGATTGTTTCGTATATAAAACTCTAATTTCTGGCAGAGTTTGAAAATTATAAGTTAATATTAAAGTGAGTTACGTAGTGAGTCGTGTGCGTAGCTCCGGAGTCGAAATTTATCCGTTTTTCAGCTATTATTCCCTCTTTCCCAAATAAAAATAATTATTTTTATATATATATAACACTTTATTCTCGTTGAAATATCGAAAAATAAATTTTAAAAATAAAATAAAGTAAATAGAAAAAAAAATTAAAAATTAATCCGTGACCAGAACCGAACCCCTGACCACCGAGTCTACAAACTTCTTTTCCCATGGCGCTAACAACCACACCACGACTCACACGTTGCTTCCACGAATATATAGCTTAAAAAACTTCCTTCCAGTTCATGAACAAGATCTATTTTGGCCCATTATGTGCCTCCTAATTAGTGTATAAAAATTTCCTTCATTACGATTGTTTGGTATATAAAACTCTAATTACTGGCAGAGTTTGAAAATTATAAGTTAATATTAAAGGGAGTTACGTAGTGAGTCGTGTGCGTAGTTCCGGTGTCGAAATTTATCCGTTTTTCAGCTATTATTCCCTCTTTCCCAAAGAAAAATAATTATTTTTATATATATAACACTTTATTCTCGTTGAAATATCGAAAAATAAATTTGAAAAATAAAATAAAGTAAATAGAAAAAAAAATTAAAAATTAATCCGTGACCAGGACCGAACCCTGACCACCGAGTCTACAAACTTCTTTACCCATGGCGCTAACATCCACACCACGACTCACACGTTGCTTCCACGAATATATAGCTTAAAAAACTTCCTTCCGGTTCATGAACAAGATCTATTTTGGCCCATTATGTGCCTCCTAATTAGTGTATAAAAATTTCCTTCATTACGATTGTTTGGTATATAAAACTCTAATTTCTGGCAGAGTTTGAAAATTATAAGTTAATATTAAAGGGAGTTACGTAGTGAGTCGTGTGCGTAGCTCCGGAGTCGAAATTTATCCGTTTTTCAGCTATTATTCCCTCTTTCCCAAAGAAAAATAATTATTTTTATATATATAACACTTTTTTCTCGTTGAAATATCGAAAAATAAATTTTAAAAATAAAATAAAGTAAATAGGAAAAAAAATTAAAAATTAATCCGTGACCAGGACCGAACCCCTGACCACCGAGTCTACAAACTTCTTTACCCATGGCGCTAACAAACACACCACGACTCACACGTTGCTTCCACGAATATATAGCTTAAAAAACTTCCTTCCGGTTCATGAACAAGATCTATTTTGGCCCATTATGTGCCTCCTAATTAGTGTATAAAAATTTCCTTCATTACGATTGTTTGGTATATAAAACTCTAATTACTGGCAGAGTTTTAAAATTATAAGTTAATATTAAAGGGAGTTACGTAGTGAGTCGTGTGCGTAGTTCCGGTGTCGAAATTTATCCGTTTTTCAGCTATTATTCCCTCTTTCCCAAAGAAAAATAATTATTTTTATATATATAACACTTTATTCTCGTTGAAATATCGAAAAATAAATTTGAAAAACGTAATAAAGTAAGTAGAAAAAAAAATTAAAAATTAATCCGTGACCAGGACCGAACCCCTGACCACCGAGTCTACAAACTTCTTTACCCATAGCGCTAACATCCACACCACGACTCACACGTTGCTTCCTCGAATATATAGCTTAAAAAACTTCCTTCCGGTTCATGAACAAGATCTATTTTGGCCCATTATGTGCCTCCTAATTAGTGTATAAATATTTCCTTCATTACGATTGTTTGGTATATAAAACTCTAATTTCTGGCAGAGTTTGAAAATTATAAGTTAATATTAAAGGGAGTTACGTAGTGAGTCGTGTGCGTAGCTCCGGAGTCGAAATTTATCCGTTTTTCAGCTATTATTCCCTCTTTCCCAAAGAAAAATAATTATTTTTATATATATAACACTTTTTTCTCGTTGAAATATTGAAAAATAAATTTTAAAAATAAAATAAAGTAAATAGAAAAAAAATTAAAAATTAATCCGTGACCAGGACCGAACCCCTGACCACCGAGTCTACAAACTTCTTTACCCATGGCGCTAACAAACACACCACGACTCACACGTTGCTTCCACGAATATATAGCTTAAAAAACTTCCTTCCGGTTCATGAACAAGATCTATTTTGGCCCATTTTGTGCCTCCTAATTAGTGTATAAAAATTTCCTTCATTACGATTGTTTGGTATATAAAACTCTAATTACTGGCAGAGTTTGAAAATTATAAGTTAATATTAAAGGGAGTTACGTAGTGAGTCGTGTGCGTAGTTCCGGTGTCGAAATTTATCCGTTTTTCAGCTATTATTCCCTCTTTCCCAAAGAAAAATAATTATTTTTATATATATAACACTTTATTCTCGTTGAAATATCAAAAAATAAATTTGAAAAATGTAATAAAGTAAATAGAAAAAAAATTAAAAATTAATCCGTGACCAGGTCCGAACCCCTGACCACCGAGTCTACAAACTTCTTTACCCATGGCGCTAACATCCACACCACGACTCACACGTTGCTTCCTCGAATATATAGCTTAAAAAACTTCCTTCCGGTTTATGAACAAGATCTATTTTGGCCCATTATGTGCCTCCTAATTAGTGTATAAAAATTTCCTTCATTACGATTGTTTCGTATATAAAACTCTAATTTCTGGCAGAGTTTGAAAATTATAAGTTAATATTAAAGGGAGTTACGTAGTGAGTCGTGTGCGTAGCTCCGGAGTCGAAATTTATCCGTTTTTAAGCTATTATTCCCTCTTTCCCAAAGAAAAATAATTATTTCTATATATATAACACTTTATTCTCGTTGAAATATCAAAAAATAAATTTTAAAAATAAAATAAAGTAAATAGAAAAAAAAATTAAAAATTAATCCATGACCAGGACCGAACCCCTGACCACCGAGTCTACAAACTTCTTTACCCATTGCGCTAACGACCACACCACGACTCACACGTTGCTTCCACGAATATATAAAGCTTAAAAAACTTCCTTCCGGTTCATGAACAAGATCTATTTTGGCCCATTATGTGCCTCCTAATTAGTGTATAAAAATTTCCTTCATTACGATTGTTTCGTATATAAAACTCTAATTTCTGGCAGAGTTTGAAAATTATAAGTTAATATTAAAGGGAGTTACATAGTGAGTCGTGTACGTAGCTCCGGAGTCGAAATTTATCCGTTTTTCAGCTATTATTCCCTCTTTCCCAAAGAAAAATAATTATTTCTATATATATAACTCTTTATTCTCGTTGAAATATCAAAAAATAAATTTTAAAAATAAAATAAAGTAAATAGAAAAAAAAATTAAAAATTAATCCGTGACCAGGACCGAACCCCTGACCACCGAGTCTACAAACTTCTTTACCCATGGCGCTAACGACCACACCACGACTCACACGTTGCTTCCATGAATGTATAAAGCTTAAAAAACTTTCTTCCGGTTTATGAACAAGATCTATTTTGGCCCATTATGTGCCTCCTAATTAGTGTATAAAAATTTCCTTCATTACGATTGTTTGGTATATAAAACTCTTATTTCTGGCAGAGTTTGAAAATTATAAGTTAATATTAAAAGGAGTTACGTAGTGAGTCGTGTGCGTAGCTCCGGAGTCGAAATTTATCCGTTTTTCAGCTATTATTCCCTCTTTCCCAAATAAAAATAATTATTATTATATATATATAACACTTTATTCTCGTTGAAATATCGAAAAATAAATTTGAAAAATAAAATAAAGTAAATAGAAAAAAAAATTAAAAATTAATCCGTGACCAGAACCGAACCCCTGACCACCGAGTCTACAAACTTCTTTACCCATGGCGCTAACGACCACACCACGACTCACACGTTGCTTCCACGAATATATAAAGCTTAAAAAACTTCCTTCCGGTTCATGAACAAGATCTATTTTGGCCCATTATGTGCCTCCTAATTAGTGTATAAAAATTTCCTTCATTACGATTGTTTGGTATATAAAACTCTTATTTCTGGCAGAGTTTGAAAATTATAAGTTAATATTAAAAGGAGTTACGTAGTGAGTCGTGTGCGTAGCTCCGGAGTCGAAATTTATCCGTTTTTCAGCTATTATTCCCTCTTTCCCAAATAAAAATAATTATTTTTATATATATATAACACTTTATTCTCGTTGAAATATGGAAAAATAAATTTTAAAAATAAAATAAAGTAAATAGAAAAAAAAATTAAAAATTAATCCGTGACCAGAACCGAACCCCTGACCACCGAGTCTACAAACTTCTTTTCCCATGGCGCTAGCAACCACACCACGACTCACACGTTTCTTCCACGAATATATAGCTTAAAAAACTTTCTTCCAGTTCATGAACAAGATCTATTTTGGCCCATTATGTGCCTCCTAATTAGTGTATAAAAATTTCCTTCATTACGATTGTTTGGTATATAAAACTCTAATTACTGGCAGAGTTTGAAAATTATAAGTTAATATTAAAGGGAGTTACGTAGTGAGTCGTGTGCGTAGCTCCGGTGTCGAAATTTATCCGTTTTTCAGCTATTATTCCCTCTTTCCCAAAGAAAAATAATTATTTTTATATATATAACACTTTATTCTCGTTGAAATATCGAAAAATAAATTTGAAAAATAAAATAAAGTAAATAGAAAAAAAAATTAAAAATTAAACCGTGACCAGGACCGAACCCCTGACCACCGAGTCTACAAACTTCTTTACCCATGGCGCTAACATCCACACCACGACTCACACGTTGCTTCCACGAATATATAGCTTAAAAAACTTCCTTCCGGTTCATGAACAAGATCTATTTTGGCCCATTATGTGCCTCCTAATTAGTGTATAAAAATTTCCTTCATTACGATTGTTTGGTATATAAAACTCTAATTTCTGGCAGAGTTTGAAAATTATAAGTTAATATTAAAGGGAGTTACGTAGTGAGTCGTGTGCGTAGCTCCGGAGTCGAAATTTATCCGTTTTTCAGCTATTATTCCCTCTTTCCCAAAGAAAAAAAATTATTTTTATATATATAACACTTTATTCTCGTTGAAATATCGAAAAATAAATTTTTAAAAAAAATAAAGTAAATAGAAAAAAAATCAAAAATTAAATCCGTGACCAGGACCGAACCCCTGACCACCGAGTCTAAAAACTTCTTTTCCCATCGCGCTAACAACCACACCACGACTCACACGTTGCTTCCACGAATATGCTTAAAAAACTTCCTTCCGGTTCATGAACAAGATCTATTTTGGCCCATTATGTGCCTCCTAATTAGTGTATAAAAATTTCCTTCATTACGATTGTTTGGTATATAAAACTCTAAATTCTGGCAGAGTTTGAAAATTATACGTTAATATTAAAGGGAGTTACGTAGTGAGTCGTGTGCGTAGCTCCGGAGTCGAAATTTATCCGTTTTTCAGCTATTAATTCCTCTTTCTCAAAGAAAAATAATTATTTTTATATATATAACACTTTATTCTCGTTGAAATATCGAAAAATAAATTTTAAAAAAAAATAAAGTAAATAGAAAAAAAATCAAAAATTAATCCGTGACCAGGACCGAACCCCTGACCACCGAGTCTACAAACTTCTTTACCCATGGCGCTAACAACCACACCACGACTCACACGTTGCTTTCACGAATATATAGCTTAAAAAACTTCCTTCCGGTTCATGAACAAGATCTATTTTGGCCCATTATGTGCCTCCTAATTAGTGTATAAAAATTTCCTTCATTACGATTGTTTTGTATATAAAACTCTAATTTCTGGCAGAGTTTGAAAATTATAAGTTAATATTAAAGGGATTTACGTAGTGAGTCGTGTGCGTAGCTCCGGAGTCGAAATTTATCCGTTTTTCAGCTATTATTCCCTCTTTCCCAAAGAAAAATAATTATTTTTATATATATAACACTTTATTCTCGTTGAAATATCGAAAAATAAATTTTAAAAATAAAATAAAGTAAATAGGAAAAAAAAAATAAAAATTAATCCGTGACCATGACCGAACCCCTGACCACCGAGTCTACAAACATCTTTACCCATGGCGCTAACAACCTCACCACGACTCACACGTTGCTTCCACGAATATATAGCTTAAAAAACTTCCTTCCTTGTCATGAACAAGATCTATTTTGGCCCATTATGTGCCTCCTAATTAGTGTATAAAAGTTTCCTTCATTACGATTGTTCGGTATATAAAACTTTAATTTCTGGCAGAGTTTGAAAATTATAAGTTAATATTAAAGGGAGTTACGTAGTGAGTCGTGTGCGTAGCTCCGGAGTCGAAATTTATCCGTTTTTCAGCTATTATTCCCTCTTTCCCAAAGAAAAATAATTATTTTTATATATATAACACTTTATTCTCGTTGAAATATCGAAAAATAAATTTGAAAAATAAAATAAAGTAAATAGAAAAAAAAATTAAAAATTAATCCGTGACCAGGACCAAACCCCTGACCACCGAGTCTACAAACTTCTTTACCCATGGCGCTAACAACCACACCACGACTCACACGTTGTTTCCACGAATATATAGCTTAAAAAACTTCCTTCCGGTTCATGAACAAGATCTATTTTGGCCCATTATGTGCCTCCTAATTAGTGTATAAAAATTTCCTTCATTACGATTGTTTGGTATATAAAACTCTAATTTCTGGCAGAGTTTGAAAATTATAAGTTAATATTAAAGGGAGTTACATAGTGAGTCGTGTACGTAGCTCCGGAGTCGAAATTTATCCGTTTTTCAGCTATTATTCCCTCTTTCCCAAAGAAAAATAATTATTTTTATATATATAAAACTTTATTCTCGTTGAAATATCGAAAAATAAATTTTAAAAATAAAATAAAGTAAATAGAAAAAAAAATTACAAATTAATCCGTGACCAGGACCGAACCCCTGACCACCGAGTCTACAAACTTCTTTACTCATGACGCTAGCTACCACTCCACGACTCACACGTTGCTTCCACGAATATATAGCTTAAAAAAACTTCCTTCCGGTTCATGAACAAAATCTATTTTGGCCCATTATGTGCCTCCTAATTAGTGTATAAAAATTTCCTTCATTACGATTGTTTGGTATATAAAACTCTAATTTCTGGCAGAGTTTGAAAATTATAAGTTAATATTAAAGGGAGTTACATAGTGAGTCGTGTGCGTAGCTCCGGAGTCGAAATTTATCCGTTTTTCAGCTATTATTCCCTCTTTCCCAAAGAAAAATAATTATTTTTATATATATAAAACTTTATTCTCGTTGAAATATCGAAAAATAGATTTGAAAAATAAAATAAAGTAAATAGAAAAAAAAATTAAAAATTAATCCGTGAGCAGGACCGAACCCCTGACCACCGAGTCTACAAACTTCTTTACCCATGACGCTAGCAACCACACCACGACTCACACATTGCTTCCACGAATATATAGCTTAAAAAAACTTCCTTCCGGTTCATGAACAAGATCTATTTTGGCCCATTATGTGCCTCCTAATTAGTGTATAAAAGTTTTCTTCATTAATATTGTTTGGTATATAAAACTCTAATTTCTGGCAGAGTTTGAAAATTATAAGTTAATATTAAAGGGAGTTACATAGTGAGTCGTGTACGTAGCTCCGGAGTCGAAATTTATCCGTTTTTCAGCTATTATTCCCTCTTTCCCAAAGAAAAATAATTATTTTTATATATATAAAACTTTATTCTCGTTGAAATATCGAAAAATAAATTTTAAAAATAAAATAAAGTAAATATAAAAAAAAATTAAAAATTAATCCGTGACCAGGACCGAACCCCTGACCACCGAGTCTACAAACTTCTTTACCCATGGCGCTAACAACCACACCACGACTCACACGTTACTTCCACGAATATATAGCTTAAAAAACTTCCTTTCGGTTCATGAACAAGATCTATTTTGGCCCATTATGTGCCTCCTAATTAGTGTATAAAAATTTCCTTCATTAAGATTGTTTGGTATATAAAACTCTAATTTCTGGCAGAGTTTGAAAATTATAAGTTAATATTAAAGGGAGTTACATAGTGAGTCGTGTGCGTAGCTCCGGAGTCGAAATTTATCCGTTTTTCAGCTATTATTCCCTCTTTCCCAAAGAAAAATAATTATTTTTATATATATAAAACTTTATTCTCGTTGAAATATCGAAAAATAAATTTTAAAAATAAAATAAAGTAAATAGAAAAAAAAATTAAAAATTAATCCGTGTCCAGGACCGAACCCCTGACCACCGAGTCTACAAACTTCTTTACCCATGACGCTAGCAACCACACCACGACTCACACGTTGCTTCCACGAATATATAGCTTAAAAAAACTTCCTTCCGGTTCATGAACAAGATCTATTTTGGCCCATTATGTGCCTCCTAATTAGTGTATAAAAGTTTCCTTCATTACGATTGTTTGGTATATAAAACTCTAATTTCTGGCAGAGTTTGAAAATTATAAGTTAATATTAAAGGGAGTTACGTAGTGAGTCGTGTGCGTAGCTCCTTAGTCGAAATTTATCCGTTTTTCAGCTATTATTCCCTCTTTCCCAAAGAAAAATAATTATTTTTATATATATAACACTTTATTCTCGTTGAAATATCGAAAAATAAATTTGAAAAATAAAATAAAGAAAATAGAAAAAAAAATTAAAAATTAATCCGTGACCAGGACCAAACCCCTGACCACCGAGTCTACAAACTTCTTTACCCATGGGGCTAACAACCACACCACGACTCACATGTTGTTTCCACGAATATATAGCTTAAAAAACTTCCTTCCGGTTCATGAACAAGATCTATTTTGGCCCATTATGTGCCTCCTAATTAGTGTATAAAAATTTCCTTCATTACGATTGTTTGGTATATAAAACTCTAATTTCTGGCAGAGTTTGAAAATTATAAGTTAATATTAAAGGGAGTTACATAGTGAGTCGTGTACGTAACTCCGGAGTCGAAATTTATCCGTTTTTCAGCTATTATTCCCTCTTTCCCAAAGAAAAATAATTATTTTTATATATATAACACTTTATTCTCGTTGAAATATCGAAAAATAAATTTTAAAAATAAAATAAAGTAAATAGGAAAAAAAAAATAAAAATTAATCCGTGACCAGGACCGAACCCCAGACCACCGAGTCTACAAACATCTTTACCCATGGCGCTAACAACCTCACCACGACTCACACGTTGCTTCCACGAATATATAGCTTAAAAAACTTCCTTCCTTGTCATGAACAAGATCTATTTTGGCCCATTATGTGCCTCCTAATTAGTGTATAAAAATTTCCTTCATTACGATTGTTCGGTATATAAAACTTTAATTTCTGGCAGAGTTTGAAAATTATAAGTTAATATTAAAGGGAGTTACGTAGTGAGTCGTGTGCGTAGCTCCGGAGTCGAAATTTATCCGTTTTTCAGCTATTATTCCCTCTTTCCCAAAGAAAAATAATTATTTTTATATATATAAAACTTTATTCTCGTTGAAATATCGAAAAATAGATTTGAAAAATAAAATAAAGTAAATAGAAAAAAAAATTAAAAATTAATCCGTGAGCAGGACCGAACCCCTGACCACCGAGTCTACAAACTTCTTTACCCATGACGCTAGCAACCACACCACGACTCACACATTGCTTCCACGAATATATAGCTTAAAAAAACTTCCTTCCGGTTCATGAACAAGATCTATTTTGGCCCATTATGTGCCTCCTAATTAGTGTATAAAAGTTTTCTTCATTACGATTGTTTGGTATATAAAACTCTAATTTCTGGCAGAGTTTGAAAATTATAAGTTAATATTAAAGGGAGTTACATAGTGAGTCGTGTACGTAGCTCCGGAGTCGAAATTTATCCGTTTTTCAGCTATTATTCCCTCTTTCCCAAAGAAAAATAATTATTTTTATATATATAAAACTTTATTCTCGTTGAAATATCGAAAAATAAATTTTAAAAATGAAATAAAGTAAATAGAAAAAAAAATTAAAAATTAATCCGTGACCAGGACCGAACCCCTGACCACCGAGTCTACAAACTTCTTTACCCATGGCGCTAACAACCACACCACGACTCACACGTTACTTCCACGAATATATAGCTTAAAAAACTTCCTTTCGGTTCATGAACAAGATCTATTTTGGCCCATTATGTGCCTCCTAATTAGTGTATAAAAATTTCCTTCATTAAGATTGTTTGGTATATAAAACTCTAATTTCTGGCAGAGTTTGAAAATTATAAGTTAATATTAAAGGGAGTTACATAGTGAGTCGTGTGCGTAGCTCCGGAGTCGAAATTTATCCGTTTTTCAGCTATTATTCCCTCTTTCCCAAAGAAAAATAATTATTTTTATATATATAAAACTTTATTCTCGTTGAAATATCGAAAAATAAATTTTAAAAATAAAATAAAGTAAATAGAAAAAAAAATTAAAAATTAATCCGTGTCCAGGACCGAACCCCTGACCACCGAGTCTACAAACTTCTTTACCCATGACGCTAGCAACCACACCACGACTCACACGTTGCTTCCACGAATATATAGCTTAAAAAAACTTCCTTCCGGTTCATGAACAAGATCTATTTTGGCCCATTATGTGCCTCCTAATTAGTGTATAAAAGTTTCCTTCATTACGATTGTTTGGTATATAAAACTCTAATTTCTGGCAGAGTTTGAAAATTATAAGTTAATATTAAAGGGAGTTACGTAGTGAGTCGTGTGCGTAGCTCCGGAGTCGAAATTTATCCGTTTTTCAGCTATTATTCCCTCTTTCCCAAAGAAAAATAATTATTTTTATATATATAACACTTTATTCTCGTTGAAATATCGAAAAATAAATTTGAAAAATAAAATAAAGAAAATAGAAAAAAAAATTAAAAATTAATCCGTGACCAGGACCAAACCCCTGACCACCGAGTCTACAAACTTCTTTACCCATGGGGCTAACAACCACACCACGACTCACATGTTGTTTCCACGAATATATAGCTTAAAAAACTTCCTTCCGGTTCATGAACAAGATCTATTTTGGCCCATTATGTGCCTCCTAATTAGTGTATAAAAATTTCCTTCATTACGATTGTTTGGTATATAAAACTCTAATTTCTGGCAGAGTTTGAAAATTATAAGTTAATATTAAAGGGAGTTACATAGTGAGTCGTGTACGTAACTCCGGAGTCGAAATTTATCCGTTTTTCAGCTATTATTCCCTCTTTCCCAAAGAAAAATAATTATTTTTATATATATAACACTTTATTCTCGTTGAAATATCGAAAAATAAATTTTAAAAATAAAATAAAGTAAATAGGAAAAAAAAAATAAAAATTAATCCGTGACCAGGACCGACCCCCAGACCACCGAGTCTACAAACATATTTACCCATGGCGCTAACAACCTCACCACGACTCACACGTTGCTTCCACGAATATATAGCTTAAAAAACTTCCTTCCTTGTCATGAACAAGATCTATTTTGGCCCATTATGTGCCTCCTAATTAGTGTATAAAAATTTCCTTCATTACGATTGTTCGGTATATAAAACTTTAATTTCTGGCAGAGTTTGAAAATTATAAGTTAATATTAAAGGGAGTTACGTAGTGAGTCGTGTGCGTAGCTCCGGAGTCGAAATTTATCCGTTTTTCAGCTATTATTCCCTCTTTCCCAAAGAAAAATAATTATTTTTATATATATAACACTTTATTCTCGTTGAAATATCGAAAAATAAATTTGAAAAATAAAATAAAGTAAATAGAAAAAAAAATTAATCCGTGACCAGGACCAAACCCCCGACCACCGAGTCTACAAACTTCTTTACCCATGGCGCTAACAACCACACCACGACTCACACGTTGTTTCCACGAATATATAGCTTAAAAAACTTCCTTCCGGTTCATGAACAAGATCTATTTTGGCCCATTATGTGCCTCCTAATTAGTGTATAAAAATTTCCTTCATTACGATTGTTTGGTATATAAAACTCTAATTTCTGGCAGAGTTTGAAAATTATAAGTTAATATTAAAGGGAGTTACATAGTGAGTCGTGTACGTAGCTCCGGAGTCGAAATTTATCCGTTTTTCAGCTATTATTCCCTCTTTCCCAAAGAAAAATAATTATTTTTATATATATAAAACTTTATTCTCGTTGAAATATCGAAAAATAAATTTTAAAATAAAATAAAGTAAATGGAAAAAAAATTAAAAATTAATCCGTGACCAGGACCGAACCCCTGACCACCGAGTCTACAAACTTCTTTACCCATGACGCTTGCAACCACACCACGACTCACACGTTGCTTCCACGAATATATAGCTTAAAAAACTTCCTTCTGGTTCATGAACAAGATCTATTTTGGCCCATTATGTGCCTCCTAATTAGTGTATAAAAATTTCCTTCATTACGATTGTTTGGTATATAAAACTCTAATTTCTGGCAGAGTTTGAAAATTATAAGATAATATTAAAGGGAGTTACATAGTGAGTCGTGTGCGTAGCTCCGGAGTCGAAATTTATCCGTTTTTCAGCTATTATTCCCTCTTTCCCAAAGAAAAATAATTATTTTTATATATATAACACTTTATTCTCGTTGAAATATCAAAAAATAAATTTTAAAAATAAAATAAAGTAAATAGAAAAAAAAATTAAAAATTAATCCGTGACCAGGACCGAACCCCTGACCACCGAGTCTACTAACTTCTTCACCCATGGCGCTAACAACCACACCACGACTCACACGTTGCTTCCACGAATATATAGCTTAAAAAACTTCCTTCCTGTTCATGAACAAGATCTATTTTGGCCCATTATGTGCCTCCTAATTAGTGTATAAAAATTTCCTTCATTACGATTGTTTGGTATATAAAACTCTAATTTCTGGCAGAGTTTGAAAATTATAAGTTAATATTAAAAGGAGTTACGTAGTGAGTCGTGTGCGTAGCTCCGGAGTCGAAATGTATCCGTTTTTCAGCTATTATTCCCTCTTTCCCAAAAAAAATAATTATTTTTATATATATAACACTTTATTCTCGTTGAAATATCGAAAAATAAATTTTAAAAATAAAATAAAGTAAATAAAAAAAAAATTAAAAATTAATCCGTGACCAGGACCGAACCCCTGACCACCGAGTCTACAAACTTCTTTACCCATGGCGCTAACAACCACACCACGACTCACACGTTGCTTCCACGAATATATAGCTTAAAAAAACTTCCTTCCGGTTCATGAACAAAATCTATTTTGGCCCATTATGTGCCTCCTAATTAGTGTATAAAAATTTCCTTCATTACGATTGTTTGGTATATAAAACTCTAATTTCTGGCAGAGTTTGAAAATTATAAGTTAATATTAAAGGGAGTTACATAGTGAGTCGTGTGCGTAGCTCCGGAGTCGAAATTTATCCGTTTTTCAGCTATTATTCCCTCTTTCCCAAAGAAAAATAATTATTTTTATATATATAAAACTTTATTCTCGTTGAAATATCGAAAAATAAATTTGAAAAATAAAATAAAGTAAATAGAAAAAAAAATTAAAAATTAATCCGTGAGCAGGACCGAACCCCTGACCACCGAGTCTACAAACTTCTTTACCCATGACGCTAGCAACCACACCACGACTCACACATTGCTTCCACGAATATATAGCTTAAAAAAACTTCCTTCCGGTTCATGAACAAGATCTATTTTGGCCCATTATGTGCCTCCTAATTAGTGTATAAAAGTTTTCTTCATTACGATTGTTTGGTATATAAAACTCTAATTTCTGGCAGAGTTTGAAAATTATAAGTTAATATTAAAGGGAGTTACGTAGTGAGTCGTGTGCGTAGCTCCGGAGTCGAAATTTATCCGTTTTTCAGCTATTATTCCCTCTTTCCCAAAGAAAAATAATTATTTTTATATATATAACACTTTATTCTCGTTGAAATATCGAAAAATAAATTTGAAAAATAAAATAAAGTAAATAGAAAAAAAAATTTAAAATTTATCCGTGACCAGGACTGAACCCCTGACCACCGAGTCTACAAACTTCTTTACCCATGGCGCTAACAACCACACCACGACTCACACGTTGCTTCCACGAATATATAGCTTAAAAAACTTCCTTCCGGTTCATGACCAAGATCTATTTTGGCCCATTATGGGCCTCCTAATTAGTGTATAAAAATTTCCTTCATTATGATTGTTTGGTATGTAAAACTCTAATTTCTGGCAGTGTTTGAAAATTATAAGTTAATATTAAAGGGAGTTTCGTAGTGAATCGTGTGCGTAGCTCCGGAGTCGAAATTTATCCGTTTTTCAGCTATTATTCCCTCTTTCCCAAAGAAAAATAATTATTTTTATATATATAACACTTTATTCTCGTTGAAATATCGAAAAATAAATTTTAAAAATAAAATAAAGTAAATAGAAAAAAAAATTAAAAATTAATCCGTGCCCAGGACCGAACCCCTGACCACCGAGTCTACAAACTTCTTTACCCATGGCGCTAACAACCACACCACGACTCACACGTTACTTCCACGAATATATAGCTTAAAAAACTTCCTTTCGGTTCATGAACAAGATCTATTTTGGTCCATTATGTGCCTCCTATTTAGTGTATAAAAATTTCCTTCATTACGATTGTTTGGTATATAAAACTCTAATTTCTGGCAGAGTTTGAAAATTATAAGTTAATATTAAAGGGAGTTACATAGTGAGTCGTGTACGTAGCTCCGGAGTCGAAATTTATCCGTTTTTCAGCTATTATTCCCTCTTTCCCAAAGAAAAATAATTATTTTTATATATATAAAACTTTATTCTCGTTGAAATATCGAAAAATAAATTTTAAAAATAAAATAAAGTAAATAGAAAAAAAAATTAAAAATTAATCCGTGACCAGGACCGAACCCCTGACCACCGAGTCTACAAACTTCTTTACCCATGGCGCTAGCAACCACACCACGACTCACACGTTGCTTTCACGAATATATAGCTTAAAAAAACTTCCTTCCGGTTCATGAACAAGATCTATTTTGGCCCATTATGTGCCTCCTAATTAGTGTATAAAAGTTTTCTTCATTACGATTGTTTGGTATATAAAACTCTAATTTCTGGCAGAGTTTGAAAATTATAAGTTAATATTAAAGGGAGTTACGTAGTGAGTCGTGTGCGTAGCTCCGGAGTCGAAATTTATCCGTTTTTCAGCTATTATTCCCTCTTTCCCAAAGAAAAATAATTATTTTTATATATATAACACTTTATTCTCGTTGAAATATCGAAAAATAAATTTGAAAAATAAAATAAAGTAAATAGAAAAAAAAATTTAAAATTTATCCGTGACCAGGACTGAACCCCTGACCACCGAGTCTACAAACTTCTTTACCCATGGCGCTAACAACCACACCACGACTCACACGTTGCTTCCACGAATATATAGCTTAAAAAACTTCCTTCCGGTTCATGACCAAGATCTATTTTGGCCCATTATGGGCCTCCTAATTAGTGTATAAAAATTTCCTTCATTACGATTGTTTGGTATGTAAAACTCTAATTTCTGGCAGTGTTTGAAAATTATAAGTTAATATTAAAGGGAGTTACGTAGTGAGTCGTGTGCGTAGCTCCGGAGTCGAAATTTATCCGTTTTTCAGCTATTATTCCCTCTTTCCCAAAGAAAAATAATTATTTTTATATATATAACACTTTATTCTCGTTGAAATATCGAAAAATAAATTTTAAAAATAAAATAAAGTAAATAGAAAAAAAAATTAAAAATTAATCCGTGCCCAGGACCGAACCCCTGACCACCGAGTCTACAAACTTCTTTACCCATGGCGCTAACAACCACACCACGACTCACACGTTACTTCCACGAATATATAGCTTAAAAAACTTCCTTTCGGTTCATGAACAAGATCTATTTTGGCCCATTATGTGCCTCCTAATTAGTGTATAAAAATTTCCTTCATTACGATTGTTTGGTATATAAAACTCTAATTTCTGGCAGAGTTTGAAAATTATAAGTTAATATTAAAGGGAGTTACATAGTGAGTCGTGTACGTAGCTCCGGAGTCGAAATTTATCCGTTTTTCAGCTATTATTCCCTCTTTCCCAAAGAAAAATAATTATTTTTATATATATAAAACTTTATTCTCGTTGAAATATCGAAAAATAAATTTTAAAAATAAAATAAAGTAAATAGAAAAAAAAATTAAAAATTAATCCGTGACCAGGACCGAACCCCTGACCACCGAGTCTACAAACTTCTTTACCCATGGCGCTAGCAACCACACCACGACTCACACGTTGCTTTCACGAATATATAGCTTAAAAAAACTTCCTTCCGGTTCATGAACAAGATCTATTTTGGCCCATTATGTGCCTCCTAATTAGTGTATAAAAGTTTCCTTCATTACGATTGTTTGGTATATAAAACTCTAATTTCTGGCAGAGTTTGAAAATTATAAGTTAATATTAAAGGGAGTTACGTAGTGAGTCGTGTGCGTAGCTCCGGAGTCGAAATTTATCCGTTTTTCAGCTATTATTCCCTCTTTCCCAAAGAAAAATAATTATTTTTATATATATAACACTTTATTCTCGTTGAAATATCGAAAAATAAATTTGAAAAATAAAATAAAGAAAATAGAAAAAAAAATTAAAAATTAATCCGTGACCAGGACCAAACCCCTGACCACCGAGTCTACAAACTTCTTTACCCATGGGGCTAACAACCACACCACGACTCACATGTTGTTTCCACGAATATATAGCTTAAAAAACTTCCTTCCGGTTCATGAACAAGATCTATTTTGGCCCATTATGTGCCTCCTAATTAGTGTATAAAAATTTCCTTCATTACGATTGTTTGGTATATAAAACTCTAATTTCTGGCAGAGTTTGAAAATTATAAGTTAATATTAAAGGGAGTTACATAGTGAGTCGTGTACGTAACTCCGGAGTCGAAATTTATCCGTTTTTCAGAAATTATTCCCTCTTTCCCAAAGAAAAATAATTATTTTTATATGTATAAAACTTTATTCTCGTTGAAATATCGAAAAATAAATTTTAAAAATAAAATAAAGTAAATAGAAAAAAAAATTAAAAATTAATCCGTGACCAGGACCGAACCCCTGACCACCGAGTCTACAAACTTCTTTACCCATGGCGCTAACAACCACACCACGACTCACACGTTGCTTCCACGAATATATAGCTTAAAAAACTTCCTTCCGGTTCATGAACAAGATCTATTTTGGCCCATTATGTGCCTCCTATTTAGTGTATAAAAATTTTCTTCATTACGATTGTTTGGTATATAAAACTCTAATTTCTGGCAGAGTTTGAAAATTATAAGTTAATATTAAAGGGAGTTACGTAGTGAGTCGTGTGCGTAGCTCCGGAGTCGAAATTTATCCGTTTTTCAGCTATTATTCCCTCTTTCCCAAAGAAAAATAATTATTTTTATCTATATAACACTTTATTCTCGTTGAAATATCGAAAAATAAATTTTAAAAATAAAATAAAGTAAATAGAAAAAAAAATTAAAAATTAATCCGTGACCAGGACCGAACCCCTGACCACCGAGTCTACAAACTTCTTTACCCATGGCGCTAACAACCACACCACGACTCACACGTTGCTTCCACGAATATATAGCTTAAAAAACTTCCTTCCGGTTCATGAACAAAATCTATTTTGGCCCACTATGTGTCCCCTAATTAGTGTATAAAAATTTCCTTTGGTACGATTGTTTGGTATATTAAGATTGATTTATAAAACGTGAAAATTCAATCATTAGATCGAAATCTATTCAGGGTGGTCTGGCTTTTATTTTGTACACAATACATTGAGTTCTGTGAACAAAATGTTCTTAAATTCACTCCAAAGATATGATGAAAAGAACTGTGGGTCTAGGTTTTGAATCCACCCTGCTGTAGAGCGGGTACCAGCTTGTCAGGGAAATAAAGGTGGTAGGTGCACAATGCTGATTTTATTTTCACCATCACTCCTCGTTAGTCATAAATCGTGGAGTCTTAATATCGATGACCCTCTAGCTCACAATAGACTGTTGGGCGAATTTTTTCTGCACATAAATATTTTAAATAAAATTCTCTTCGCGCGAATATTTTATTGCTATACCATAATTAGGTTTGCAATAAGGTAAAATGAACGAGAGAAGGCCCCACATTTTAAAGGAACCGCAACGCATAGAACCCCTAAAGCCAAATTCGAGAAGGAAAAAAAATATGTAACAAAATATTGAAGAGTCAATTTTAAACTCCAGATTCAAATTTTATTTATTATTTTAATGAGATTGTTCGAATGAAAAGTTTCTAAAAAAGAACTATTACTTGTACTTGTGTCGAGAAACCTTTCAAAGAAAGTTTTCGTATTGTACTTTCGCAGACGTTAAGAAAACAATCCAAAATCATGATCTTATGCTCGTTTATTTGCTTTCCTTTAAATGAGGCCCTTTGCAAAATATTTTCTAATTGTTTATTAATATTTTCGCTGAAAAGGTTAATATTTGCTTTATTTCGTTTCCTTTGAAAAAGGTTTTCGCTTAATATTTCTGCTAATCTAATCATGACAGCAAACAAAAATGCAAAAAATAAGGTTTACAATTTGCTTGTTTTTTAACCTAAATAACAATATTTTTAAAAAAAGATTTAAAAATCATTAGTTTTCCTTTAAGGAGGAAAGGTTGGAAATTGCAATATTTTTACGTCATTGAAAAAAGGTTTTTTCCGCAAACCTTTTCGTAACAATGAAAGTAAAGTTAAAACTCAAGGTTGTCGTAAGGTTACATGCTTTCTGGGCATCTCTCCAGATAGCGTATGATTCATTGTGATCGTGATTGAAAATATCATCCATTGATGACGGTCTGGGTTGTTGTAGTACATTTACGTCGCACTAGAGCTGCACAATGGGCTATTGGCGACGGTCTGGGAAACATCCCTGAGGATGATCCGAAGACATGGCATCGCAATTTTGATCCTCTGCAGAGGGGATGGCACCCCCGCTTCGGTAGCCCGAGTACCTGCAGGCGAAGTCGAGCACTTTACGGTAGAACAGTTTAACGAGGACCAATACCGCACACCCTCGGTCCCTACGCATACTGATCCAAGTGGTCACCCACCCGCACACTGATCGCAGTCAGTGATGCTTGACTTCGGTGATCTGCTGAGAACCGTGTCTTAACGATCATTCCACTGCGGGACGATGACGGTCTGGGAGGCATCCCTGAGAATGATCTGCTGGAGACAACTTATATACGTCACATCCCGTTTTACAGGGAGGACACATTTACGCACACCATCCATCCACAGACCGTAATTTTGATTTATATCCGAGCACGATCTGTCTCCGATTCATTACCTCCCTTGTTTTTTTAAGCTGGTTACAACTAAACTTTATGCATTAAGATTTCATAATCATGAACTCGCTTTGACTTTGACCGTATCGGAGGACAACTATAAACATCAAATGATAAAAAGAAAGAAAAATTCCAGATCCAGTTTTTAATCGAAAATTTACTAATTAATTTATTTAGGCCCTTTTCCAAATTTCTTAGCACTTTATTATTAGTCTTATCCATTAATAAAATGTCTCATAATAGCAGTCCAGGTCACACATCTCCTAATTCTTTCTACGATCCAACTTTTACTGCTGAAATGACATCAAAGATGCGAGTTCCGGATAAAATATGCGTTGTTGGAGGAGCTGAACCACCAGATCTCATTTTACCTCAACATTCTGAGATGAAATCAAGAATGAATGTTCCCGAAAGGATAATTGTAGCCGGTGATAATTCTCTTCTTTTGTTGTTTTTCTACATATACTAAGTCGATTTTATTTTATTTATCGTTCTTTCGAGTAACGAAGTGGTTTAGTTTTTATTGCCAGTGCGAACTTTGAATCTTTTTTAGCATATTGAACTTTAAATTATCGTATTGCTTCAATATGTCAATTTCATATAAATTAATTATTTAAACGATGGTACAACCTAACTGAGTTACAAAAATACAAATCATATTGTTTGGTTAGATTGATAGAGAGATTTCCGTATTGTGATCTGTGGCAGAATAATCGCCAAGTCTTGGAAACTTCCTGGCAGTAGACCACGAGAAACTAAAAAATATTACAGCAACAGGAGCAACTGGAAAGGTGTAACTCATAGCCACCCTTGGGCAAACATGTAAATGTTTTTTGTTTTTTTTAAATTTGCAAGTTTAAAATTTATTTGTCACCTTGGCGACAGAAACATCCTCAGACTGATAATGGCGATAAAGTAAAGCAAATGATTGAGAAAATTTTAACACTTTAATTTAACCAGAGATAAAATTATGGGGCGATATTTCTGTATTGCAATCTGTCACGCCGACTACAATCACTAAGTTGTCACATAGATTTTAAGCTCACTAATGTTTTTAAAAGAAATATGTAGATGTTTGCCCAGAGTTGGCTACCTTTCAAGTTTGATTTTCTCTGTGTAATGTTTTTTTTTTAGTTTCACGCAGACCGCTGAAGTCAAGACCTAGCTATTATTCTGTTACAGAACACTGTGCGGAAATCTCCCAAATAATTGGATGTAACAGGGCCAATAATTTTTTTTAAAAAAAGTACTTGCTTCTTTCTAGTGTTAGCTGTTAATTATGAAATTTGCTGTGTAAAATTTTAATATGTTTTAACATTCTCTGTGGTTAGGTTTATAAAATTACAAATCTAATGTTTAAATTCTACCTAAATGGATATATCTTCCCAAGTTTAATCAATAAAATTAAAACCCCAATAAATGAGTCATTCTTTGAAATAAAGGATATTTCACTGATTGCTATTACAATCTTTTAAAATATGACTGTATGCAATTTTTATTTCATGTATACAGTCGGACTACTATTCAAGTAACTTCTATTTTGCAAATTTGTCTATTTGTGGTTTTTTTTTTTTTTTTTTTGAGGAACTAAGAACATTATGGAAATTTCTTCGTAAAATAACTTCAAAATAGCGATGTGAATTTTCTGTTTAACGAACTTTTCTTCGAGATCCACTTTCCCTATTTCCCAAAATATTTCAGAACATTTCAACAAATTTAATGGGGGAAATAACCTTAAATTGATTTTTACAACCACTTAACTTTTAGGGGAAGCAGTAAAATTTGTTTGCATTTCATACATGAATCCATGTCAAAAATCAGTTTACGAGAAAGCATAACAAAAAATTTAAAGCACGAAACTAGATCTTACAGATCGTACTTTTCGTAAGAGTTTTGCTAAAGCTGAATTCTTAGTCAATGTGGAAAATTTTTATAGTGCAGAGGACCAGTGGGATATTCTTTTAGAAGAACTTTTAAAGAATGTGGTAACAGCTAATAGAGAACCACGAAATGAACAATAGGATGCGTAGCATAATTGTTGAAAGGTACTTATTTTTTCTTTACATTTTTTAAAACGCTATCTCCTGTTTACCAATATATTCTCCAAGTTCTCCGTATTTGTTGAAGAAATTAGAAATAATTTTTTTTTAATAAAATACTTCTCTTATTCCTCAACAGAAGGTGCTATTACAGTATGTTAAGTCTTTATATCTTAAGTAATTATGAATAATGTTTTTAAAAAAAATCTTCTTTAGATTAAGATTTATATACATATTTTTACTATGCTAAATGTAAGTGCTTATGTATGCTATTCTAAATGTAAGTTCTCTTCAAGTTAAATCATAAGTCTGTCTAGGTTTATCTGAGAGGTGCCACCTATATTGTGAAAACTTAGACATAATTTGTCAAAATTAAAAATTATGTTACAAAATCAACACAAAAATACGGATCTATCGTTTCCTATGGGATACAAAGAAAAAGTATTTTATGAAACTACCGTTTTTCCTAAAGTTGAATTTGAGAAGATACCTCTAAACGGTAGTAAATTTGGCCTGGACAGACCCCTGTATATGATTATGCATGATGTATCAGAACTTTACTCGTAGCCTGAAAAATGTTGCTAGTGCAATCTACGTTATTTTATTTTCCAAATGTTGGCTGGTATGTAATGGCTAATATAATCAAAAAAGTAGTTTTTTCTCAGAAGCTAGTTATTTTATCATAATCTGGTTAAGTCTTTGAAAATTATTTTGCTTTTTTTTTAATGTATCTAGTGCTTAAAAATATTTTTTGAGTGATTAAAAGGTGCTTATTTTTTGTTGAAAGATTGCACCCCTGTTGCCTCTTCTAATGTCTATTCATCTCTTTAGGTGATAATAAGCACATAGCTGTGAGAGAATCTGTCCCAGAATTGAAGTTTGATACTCCATTTCCAAATTATTTGCCTAACCTCGTACTTGCACCTCCCCCGAATGTGTTGACGGTAGACGAGTATCCTGCCGAGGTTAGCAAACCTCAGAAGCCTGAAACAAGGAAAGAATATGACACTAATAAGGATGATGTAGGGTAATATATTTTATTTAATTTCACGCTGTGTCTACTACTACAAAAATACAATTCCAATTCACTAGTATATAAGACACATTAACTCGATTCTATGTTGTCCACCCCTAGGGGTCTGATCAAGGTGAAGTTAGTCCCTGTAACTGAGTGTAGGGAGCAACCAACACCTCCTAGATAAGAGCAAGCCTCAGCATGGGTTACCATAAATATCCTTTAGTAGTCCAAACGTAATGACATATTTCGTATTTTCAACCACTGCGCAGCTTAGTAATGACATCTTTCTTATTTTTCATCTACTGCGCAGTTAACTTCGTTTGATCGGACTACTAAATTCATCCATACTGAGGCCTTCCTTCTTCTAGGAGGTGTTGGAGAAACCTGGCAGGAGTAGTAATTACCAGGATGGCCGGGTCTCTACTTTAACAGAGCCACACCTTTGTACACTCACAAACATTCTCACTCACTTTTAACTCACCAATTTTTATTGTATATATTTTTGATCTGTATATATATGTTATCTATTCTTTAGTGTATTTTATTCTTTACAACATTTTTTCACTTGTATTTTTCACCCAATTTTTGACTTTGCCCAATAACTTGGCAAGGCGCCATACATTCATGAACTCCATTTTGCGCCCTGTTACTTTAACTGTTATCATGCATCTTTTACTCTTTTATTTTCAAGATAAATGGGAAAAGGGCCACAAGGCCTCAGATGCCCAGTTCCAATGCAAATTATGATGATCTATGTTGTTTACCTTTTCATAGATGAACATTGACATTGTAGATAACTACTCGCCTAACACACTGTACAAAAGTTTAAACTTTTGTTTTCAAAGTTACATTTAAATTTCTTTTTCTACCCTCTCCTCCTAGTTCATTATTTTAAAATCGTATAAATTTTTTTCTTCTATAATATGTCGTTGATTTTGCTAGATTCCAGGTTCTTTAGACCCAGGGTATATTAATTTACTAATATATCCTTATAATAGGAACAGTTCTCTATTCAAAATAATACAAATCTTTATTCTATTTTAAAATATTATATTGGGTTGTTCTGAAAGTAATTTAGTTTTTTTTTTTTTGGAATAATGAAAGACAATTTTTGTAAAATGAATAAATATTTTATTTAATTATATATTGGCCATTCTGGTCCAACACATTTTGCCATCTTTCTGGTAGTAGCATAATTCCACGCTTATAAAAATTTTGGTCTTTGCTGGCAAAAAACTGACCCGTGTGATTTTTGACCTCTTCATTTGAGGTAAAGGTTTTACAGTCCAAAAAATTTTGCAATGACCAGAACAAATAATAATCCTAAAGCGTCAGATTTGGAGAATATGGTGTTTGTGGCAGTGTATCTCATTCAAGCTGTAAAAACTTTTGGCGAGTGACCAAACTTGTATCAGGTATCGCGTTATCTTGGTGGAACCCTTTTCTGTTGATTAATTTTGGACTTTTCTGTTGATCATTCAGTATGTCCAGCTGACGACAGTAGACTTCCGAATTAATTGTTGTGTTATCCGCTAAAAGCTTTAAAATATATATAAATATATTTCTTTAAAATCCCACCAAACATACAGCATCACCTTTTTTTGAAGGATATTGGCTTTCGAAATGCTTTGAGCCGGTTCATCTTTTTTGCTCCATGATCTTTTTTGTTTGACATCGTTATAGGCAACCCATTTTTTGGCCCCAGTAATGACCTTTAAGTGGTCATAAACAAGTTGCATTCAATAAATTGAACTTCTCACCGATCTCACTTGTTGTTATTTGCCGATTTGCATCAACTAATGCCTTTATCGTGTCTTTATCAGCTTCAACCGGCCTTCCAGAATGTTGTGCATCGTCGACATCAAAATTTCCAGGTCGAAATTTTACAACCATGTTCTGGCACTGGCGTACTATCAACTCGTCTTCTCCTTACACATCGGTTCATTTCTTTCTGGCATGATTACCTTTTCTATAGTAAAAAAGTAAAATATGACAAAAATGTTGCTTCTTGCTCTCCATATTTAAAAGGGCAGCAACCAAAAACTACTGTGTAGAATTAATTGAACTTTTTCACTCACAAGCCTTGCTATATCAGCTCTCAAAGCATATAATGATAATGCGGCTTAAGTGAGAAGTTGGGTTCGAAAAAATACAGTTAAATCCACTGTCGGAAAAATGAAATTACTTTCCGAGCATCCCGATAAATCTCTGTGAATAGTGATTGATTTAAATGATAATTGAACTAAGAATTAAAACCAAAATTACTATACTGTATCGATTCAACTCAAAATAATTTTAATTTTCTTTAAAAAAAAATTAAAAAACTACAGTTCAGTTTAATTTTGCCTTTATGAATCTGTTGCAGTGCTGATTTCTTTCTTTCTTTTTCATGGTTGAAAATTTAACTTCACAGAGACGCGCCATAACTGTTTATGGCATCCCATCTGTATTCAATTTTCTGGGTGTTTGAAATGTTTAAGTGGAATCATTGATATGCTTAGAGTTTATTGTGGATGTATTGATTAGTATTTAAAAATCAAATTATTTTTATTACGTAATAAATATAATGGTGCTTTTTTTTGTACATCTAACTTGTGTGACCCAAATTTATGGTACTGTTGAATTTTTAAAGTTTAAGCAATATCCTTGTACTCTGTATCATTTTAACGGAAATTTGTTGTAATTAATGAATTCAAAAGTTATTTTTAGCAGTTATGCATGATTATAGTAAAATTTATCATAAATACAGAGCATATTCATGATTTTGACTTATTCTGTCAAAAAAATTTGTTTCTTAAAATTTTAAATATGTCTATTTTAAAGAAGAATAAGTTATTAAAAATATTCCGATTTTACATATTATTTGATTTGTATTGTAAAATAAATTGTTCCCGAGTCTAATTAAGCAGTGATTTCCAGCAGAAAAAAAATTTCTTATTTTTTAAATCAAAAATTATCTTAAATATATATTTGTCCCTTCTGTTACAATTATTATTTTAAGTTTATTTAATTCATTACACAAGAAACCTTTTAACTGAATAACTGGCTAAGCAATAAAGTTTATTAGTACAATCATGTTATATTTTCTTATTTATTTTTGTTTAATAAAATTTTAAAGTTTCTCATCTAACAGAGGAGAAGTAACAGAGGACGAAACTAAGTGTCCCCTCAGTTACACAAAATGTAAGCAAAGCTGATTAGTTGACTATTAAAAAGGAACTCTAGGAATGTAAACAAGTGCTAATGCATCCAGATTTAACTAGTTTAAACCAGTTCCTCCACTGTTAGAGCACACTTTTTATACAAAGATGTGCCATTTCTATTTGATAGTATGTTTAGTTTATAGTTAAGTTTTTTGAGTGAGTAATCAATATGGGAAAAACTGCAGCAGAGAGAATATAGAATTTGAATGTACCTAGAAAAAAAGGTATTTGTAATAAGAAGAACATAAAACGAAAATTTATGATAACAGAAGTATTTTCAAGAGAAATCTAAACAGAGAAATAGATAAATTGAAAATAAAAAAAGCACTGATACAAGCAGTAGAAATTCAGGAAGGATATTCTCTTTATAATACTCCTTAGACATTGGAAAAAGCTTTTAAGAAAGCCAAATGTGCATCACCTGTACCTCCAAAAAAACATTGTACAGTTCTGCACATACTCTGTACCTTACTACCAAAACAAAAGAAACAGCTTAGTAACAAAGCTTCTGATGAAACAAAAAAACTTGTAATAAATTTCTAGTCCTCTGGTAAGCTTTCTTACCAGACATCTGGTAGAGCTGAGTGTATGATTGTCAGAGAAAATGGACAGAAAGTCACAAAGCAAAAAAAAATTATTTGCTGTGCACCTTGATGGAAGCATATCAAGTTTTAAAGCAGATGCATTCAAACATGAAATTTGGCAAATCTAAGTTTGCTGTACTACCACCTATTTATATTTTATGTGTAGGTAAAACACCATATTATTTGTGTGTGCTATTTGTGAAAATGGGAATTTACTATTAAAAGCACATGGTTGATTGTCTAATAATTACATAGTATTACTAAATGTAGCGACTTGCAACAATTGCTCAATTAATTTATTTTATAACAGTCATTGGGCAGCCAACCCAATTTTGAGTTTACGGCTACCAATGTTCAACTCTGTAGCCTTGTAATTTTGAACCCAATCCAAAAGATGTGGGGACTCCTTGATCAGTAACCCCAGAGGTACTGATTTGTTTGGGGAACTTAGAGGACTTTGTGACCTTACAGATTTAACATGTCCCAGTCCCCATTTAAACATGAGGATTCTTTTGATGTTGCAATAGATAGTTTTGCTAGTGTAAAAAGCTCAAAAAGAAAAGGTTAGTTGATTTTGTTGCCCAAATAACTGAAATTGAGAAAGAAACAAACAATGTGAATGTTGTTTTTTTAACATAGTTTGATAAAATCAAAACTTTCAAAGATAACTACAAAGATGTAGCATGATTTCACATGTCAGATATTATAGCAGTTCTGCCAACTCTAACTTTAAATAACCGAAGAGTCACTTTTGACAATATTAACTATTTTTCAAATTTGTGTGACTCTGTTACATTTCATGTCGTCTCTATTATGACACATTATTTAGACTTCATAAAAATGTGTTGCAATTTTGAAAGTCTTATAATAATTTATTTTACTTTGAAATGGGATGATTTTAAAAAAAAATTACAGATAATGTTTAGGATGGTCCAAATTAAAGAATTTAGTATAAATAGCATGCATGTCAAAAATGTAGGATTTTATTTATCCACTCTTTTACAAGTACTTTTAATTAACTTGCAATTTAATCTTGAGGCTCTTTTATAATCTTATGTAAACAGTAGCATATTCTTATACAATTTTTTGTTTTCAGAAAAATTTAATGTATGTTTTAGAATTAAATGCTTGTGTGATTTCCCCTTTATTATGCTTGGAATTCAACAGTATTTATTTAATAGAAACTTTTTTGGTGTACATCACGCTCTGTTAACAACATAAATCCCTAAAATAATGACTTCTTTTTAAATTGTTTTGATATATAATGAAAAACTTTTCAAAAATTTAAGTTGATTTATAATTGTTTAGTAACAGGAATTTACTCTTAAAATTTTACTGTGAATTACATTTAAATTCAGTTGTTGTCTGATCTTAAAGTTTAGATCTATATTGTGCTCACACCTATTGAGAATGATGTTTGAAAAAGGCCAGGTCACTTAGGCTTTTAATGAAAAATCTGGCTCTTTCTTTTTCTACTGGCCTTTTTGTCTTTCAAACTATAAATTTTTTACATTTTTATAAAGTCCTTAATGAGTTTGCTGGATTTGCTTCTAACATAAAAGTTTAGTGTTTGTTATCACTTGTTTTGTTGCAACTATATCCATTTTTTATTTTTAAAGGTTGTGTTGCTATGTTATTTTTATTTTTCTATGATTAACAGATTGATACATAAAAATTTAATGTTATTCAATTAAAGATCCCAAAAACTTTTTATTGCATTATCAGAGATATATTTCCCAAATCTATTGTGATAAATTTAAACTTAAGCATTTTGCTTGATAACCATGGCAACATAATCTACAATTTTATTTTCTGAATTTTTATTCAACTTTTGGTTAATCATGATTAGTTAAATATTCTTCTCCAACCAAATTGTTTAGTGAATATTTTAAAGTTAGTTATTAGTAAATTAATTTATAAAATAATTATAGTTTTATATAAAGCTTATTATAAAAGTAAATATAGCATATTTACTGTTTAATAATAGTTAAATACTTTTTTTTATGTGTTTTTGTAATTTTACAGGATTACTTTACCATAAAAAAAGTACCATATTTAGTTTTCAGCCTTTAATTTGGAATAATAATAAAAATCAAGTCTTAATAATAGTGAAAAACTTCTTGAAAGGATGATTAATAAATATTGCAAGTAAATATTTAAATAATAAATAAATAATTTATAGGTAAAAAAAATACCTATATGTTTTTAACTAATGTATTGAATTTTTCTTTTCTTTTTTTAATTGATTTTTACTTATTTTATAACAACCAAAGAAATCTAGATCTTTGTTAATTTAGGAACTGTACTATGCAATTTTCTGGCCAGTTGTTTTGACCATTTTATTTACAGGTTATACCTTGATAAACAAAACATTTTGAATATTAATTACACCTAGAAATTCCCTAAATGTGAAACATATTGTTTCAAAAAATAAATTTTCTTATGTCATTTTCATACTGTAAGGGATACTATAAAAATATTTATTGCAATGAATTTAAATAGTTTTAAACTTAACCTAATGGAAAAAATTTTAAAAAAAAAGTTATAGTGATTTGTAGTGACTGAAAATTGATAAAGCCTGCATTTACCTGGGATAAAACTTTATTTATCATAACATAGTTAAGTAAAATCTTATATTAAAAATTTTAATATTACTTTTCATCATAGTTGTTTTAATATGCACTTATGAATAAACTCTTTTATTTAAAAAAAAAAAACATTATTTGTCTAACCGAATATTTAATAAGATTGGCCCAAAACATAAGTATTTGGTGCTTTGTTTCCATAGCAGTAAAATAAAAAAAATGTGTGCGTTTTTGCTTATAAATTTTTCGATGTTTTCTTTTCTAAACTTCTCTCTTTACACTATTTTTAATGTGCAAAATTGTGGATCTCAATTTCCCCATTTAGCAATAGAATTCAGAAAAAATTCGTAAGATTTTAATTCGATTTCAATAAAATCATAAAAAATGAAATGCTACTTATGTTTCATGGATGATTAAAAAAATATAAAAGCAGTTTTTTTATGTTCTATAAAAATATATAAACTTACATTTTTGCATTTAATGTATTTTCTTTAGCAAACTCTTATTAAGAATTAATAAGAGTTTGCTTAAGAAAATTCAATAACTTTTTCCAGCTACATAAATAATTTATTTTATAAAAATTGATGACTTTTCGAAAATAAAATCAATCTATTTTAATTATTTAAATCGTTACAGTCTGTCTAGAAATTCTGCAATTTATATCATATTGAAAGTAGGAAATTTTGATATAAAAACATAATAGTAATAATTTCATGTAAATAAAAACAAATTCCTAAGGTTTTACCAATCTCCAATGTGTTCTTCATCAATTACATATCCATCCGTATTAAATAGAAGCATGTCCCGTTTCAGAATTGTGTTGACATTGTTGCAAAACATTACAGACTTTTTGCAAAAAGATTTTTCATTTGGTAGGGTGAAAATTTCCATTTTCCTTTCTGCATAGTTTTTTGAATTTTTTTCAGAGATGTCTTTCTTGCACATCAGAGAGAATATAAATAATCATGATTTTTCTATTCTTGTTTGAGATTTTTAAACAAAATTGGAAATGACTGGCTTCAGCTAGAATTTCAAATTAATAATTTAAAATAAAAAGTTCAGAAACCACACTGGGTTCAATTGGACAAATCCTAATTGAGACTCCTTTATCGTAGTTTTATTAAGAGACTGAATTGATTCCATTATTTTTTTTTAATTGCCAAATAATGATGCCCCTGCAAAATTTGTGTTTCGAAAATTTCTGGAACAATACCTACCTATATAAAAGTGCCAATTTTTCAAACTAGCTATCAGTAATTAGAAATATATACAGTAATCGTTTACGAAATTCAAATCTATGCAATCTCAAGGTGTAGTAATTATTCCATATAGATATGATATTAATAAGGTTATACAGTACTTATTTTTTGATATGCACCAGGGCTCGAAAAACCATCCGCCTGTCCTCGGCGGTCAAAAATTCCCCGCAGACAACTAATTTTTCGAATCCGCCGTCCGCCCGGAAGGCCATTTTCCCGTTAATGTTTGTGATGCATTTTCAATTTTTATTATCTTACAAGAGCTCCTCACTTCTAAAATGACCCTCTAATCTAGAAATACAGCAGCATACTGCGCATGGTGGAATTGATGTTTTCTCTGTCTGGGACTGCTGCAGTGGTTGAAAGGGGCTTTTCAGCAATGAACTTGAAAAAAAAAACACATTACCTACTGGTCCTAAACAAGAAGCGTTAAACGCAATTATAAACATCTACCTAAATGGAAAACCCCTTTCAGCTTTCTGTGCCGAAACCTCTGTAAATCATTGGCTTGATTGTGGAACTGGCAAACATATTTGATTCATTTAAACACAGTACCCTCGGATAAATTGACCTTTGTCATTTAAATTATTTCATAAAAGAAATACTAGGTTACTATTAGTAACCTAGTATTTCTTTTATTACTGTATATTGTAATTCTAGTACAGTAGAACCCGTTTAAGAAGTTTTTCAAGGGAGTGGAAAGAAACGACTTATTAAACGGGAAAACTTATTAAACGGTGAAACTTAAAAACACATTAATAAAAAACTAAAAAATTTGAAATTGTGTAACTTATATTAAATTCTCAGCCTAATGAAATAAATATTGAATTTTAATATTCATTTAGAAAAAAAATTGCTAATAAATAAAAACAAAGTAACCTACTTTATTTTTTGTTTCATACAATGTAATATACGTTGTTACAATAATTGACTAGATTTCTGTGAGAAAAAATCGTGTAAAGTGGTTTGTTTTTGTCTTTTCTCACCTACCTTTAAGTGAAAATTGTCCAACTGCTGTAAAAATTTAAACATTTCCGGGGGTACATTTTCAACAGTGTAAATAAATTTCCTAAAAGTATCCAGCCCTTTCCTGGCATCAGAAAAGCTAGGTGGTTTAGCAATATCTTCTTCAGTTTCACTGAATTCTTCTGTATCATTTGTAACATCACAAATATCCTCTAATGTCAGCATATCACAAGGTAAAATTTCGTCGTCAACGGATACATATTCTTCAAACGATGCTGTGAAATTAAGTTTATTTTTGAATGACTTCCAATCATTAACAAAATTTACGTTTGTTTCTTCGTCTTCATCTGATATTTCATATTCAGCTTCTAAGAGATATTCTTCAGTTGTATCTCCGTCAGAGAATCCAGCTTTCCGAAAACAGTTAGCAATGGCAGATGGTGTTATTAATTCCCATGCTGATACAATTAACTCAATCGCTTCTAACATATTGACTTTTTTTAGCTCTCCAGTATTTTCAAGTCCTTCCAGCATCCGTTTCACAAGTCGCATTTTATAATGCTGCTTAAATACCTTAATAACTCCCTGATCCATTGGTTGTAGAACAGAAGTAGAATTTGGTGGTAAGAACTGCAACTTGATGTTAGTGTACTTATTCTCCTTGGAATGAGCAGCGCAGTTGTCTACGAAGATTATGATGTTTCGTTTTTCTTTTCGCATCTTACTGTCTAATTTTTTCAAATACGTTTCAAAAATTTTAATTGTCATCCAGGATTTTTGATTAGTGTCATAATCACAAGGCAGTGACTTAACATTTCGAAAGCATCTTGGTTTTTTCGATTTACCGTTAACTAAAATCGGTAATTTTTCTATACCATTCATACTGGCCCCAACTAAAATTGTCAAACGTTCTTTACTGTTTTTTCCGCCATGACAGGGTTCACCTTTAAAGGCAAAAGTTTTATCTGGTAAAAGATTGAAAAACAGTCCACATTCATCCATGTTAAAAATGTTCTTTGGTTGATACCCTGAAATAATTTCAGGTAATTTAGCTTTCCATTCTTCAGCTTCTTGTAAATCAACGCTGTTACAATCTCCTTTAATTGTTTTATAAACTAGACCAGCTCTTTTTTTCATCCGATCAATCCATCCATTGGAAGGCGTAAAATCAACATTCAATTTCTCCGCAATCTCTAATGCTTTTCCTCTAAGAAGAGTTCCGTTGACAGGTATGTTGGCGGATCTTGCTTGTTTAAACCATATCATCAGTTTCTCTTCAATATTTTCGTATTTTCCTTTCTTCACTTTTTTTACTTTCTGGGATGCACCGGAACAAGAAGAGTTTAAGATGATGTCTTTCTTAGCAATAATGCCATTTAACGTAGTAACAGGAAGATCTAAATTTTTTGCTATTTGAACTCGTGTTAATTGAGGATAGCTGTCAACAGCTTTTAAAATTTTTACTTTGTCATCAATAGATAGAGCTTTACGCTTAATGCCTTTACAGGACATTTTCCACAAAAATCAAACTTTTTACGATGATTTTTAAGATAACAAAAGCGCCTACACTAAGAAAATTTTCAACGAAATGCTGCTAAATGTTTAGATGTATCTTTCTCTTCAGTTATTGAATGGGTGTGGACAGCAGTGAAGTTCGTGAGTCACCAGGCTATTCATTTAAGGTGGACACAATGACAAAGCTATTCCCTACATTCTTATCAGTTTCATAGTTCATCTAAAGGTTCACATTCCTTTGCTCACACCTGTTCCTGATAAGTCACCTTTTTTTGTAACAAAGGAGTGATGAAGGTCAGTGGTCAGTACCCATACATGTGTTTGTAAGGGCAAGTTAAAACTAAATAAGACATTTTAAATAAAATTTTAAAAAATTGAAATTAGGAGTGGAAACTTCTTAAACGGGAAAAAAACTTCTTATAAAAGTAAATTTAACATTATGGTAATTGGTTTTTTTAAAAAATAACTTCTTACGCGGGAAAACTTCTTAAAAGGGAACTTTTTAAGCGGGTTCCACTGTATTTGTAATCCTAGTAACTACTAATTCATTGTGCAATTTATATAAATGTTTGTAATAAATAAGGGAAAATTATATTTTTATTCATATAGAAGCGACTGGTTAGTTTCAAGGAGGACGGGTACATTGTTGGACAAGCCGTCCTTTGGGACGGGTAAAATTTCTGAGTTTTTTCAAGCCCTGATATGCACCCTGCTTTATCTTAAAGCTGTATCAACACCCTTTTGACACAATTCTTCTCTTTTATTAGATTAGGTGATTTGCAAGATACTTCATTAAGCATCTACGCTGCGGATGACGATCTGACCAAGCTCCGTGTGCAGTTGCGCCACCTTTCTCGAAGAGTCTTAGCAATTGAACAAGAGAACCAACAAAGACAGCAGAGAGAAATAGTTATGTATGCCATCGGGGTAACTTATATACTAATGAAAAGTCTTCTGTGGATCCATAGACATTTGTAGTCTCTTTAATAAATAAATATTGTAATGGTGACTTTTAGCAGACTACATTTTGATACAATGTATTGCGAACCAATATAATTGTAGATTAAGATTTATTTTATTCTGCTTCTTTATTGTGTCTGTTTGTAGATAAGTGACCGAAATAGTTCTCTTTTTTATTTATGAAGTAGAGGCTTTTATATATCGAATTCTTTTCTATATTTTCCCTTAAACATTTATTAAAAATATGTACACGGGGTTGCCACTCCACAGGGAAAATACAGGGAATTTTGTTTCTTATTTTATTGTAGATTAAGAATTTTCTTTATTTTATTCTACTTCTTTATTGTCTGCTTGTAGATAAGTGCCCGAAAATTCTATCTTTATAAAGCAGATGCTTTTAAATGTCGAGTTCCTTTTTTTCTTAAAAATTTATTAAAAATATGTACACAGGTGTGGCTTGCCACTCCACAGGGAGAACCTTGAAAATACAGGGAACTTAAAAATAACAGGGATTTTTGTCTTTGTAAACTGGGAATTTTGTTTCTTATTTTAAAAAATGTGCAATCTATGGGATATTTAAGGATGATATTTCAGCTATATTAAACTAGTTCATTAACTGTAGCATTAATTGTTTTAAGTACGTTCAGCTGTTCCTTTTTTTCTCTAAGTTTTTTTTAACAATTATAACAAGTATAGTTAGCCTAATATAGCTCATACAAGAGCATAGTAATTGTTGTGTTTCTGCTTAATGTATTGTATATAATATGTACAGGGAATTTCTTTACTCCAAATTTGAGCGGCAACCCTAACACCAACACTATGAAACTCTTACTGCAGAAAGGAGACTGAAAATATAAAAATTGTTCGATTGCCTTAAAAGAAGCTGGGGGGGTAGTGATTATTAACAATATCACCTTTATTCCCTACATAAATCTAACCGGTTTTGATGATTTCAGTCCCGGCTTTGATTTATTAAATTTTTTTCCTTGTGTTTTCCAATAATAACTTGATGTGCTACCTTCTTTTTTTTTTTTTAATTTCATATTTGAAAAGTATTCTAAAATTATGCATTAAGAATATACATCCTGTATTACATATTTATCTTGATTTATTTATTAGAGCAGTTACTTATTATGTACTTAACTTAAATACTTGTGTTTCGATTCAAATGATGTTTGTTAGTTTTCTTACTGTCTGATAAGTTGAGTTCATATAGTTGCGCTGTATCGGTTCTGAGAATTTTTCTTTTTAAGATCTGTCTGTTTAAAAAAATATATAAGTGCTATTAATGTCTGTCTAAATAATTTTACAATAAAAAGCCAACTGCACTAATATTACAGCAAGTGACTGGGGGGGGGGGAAGCAGTGTTAATTTTTTTTTTTCTGATACAAGTTTTGGATTTCTTATTGACCTCTTGATTATTGTGACACTCTATGCAATTTCTAGACAATCCTAATTTTTCACTTTTTTTCATTGAAAATAAATTTAATCTAGTATTATGAACATTTTTTTTTAAAACTTAATACTGTTAAATCTCATCTTGTTGTCTGTGATAAATAAACTCCCACTTTTAATCAAATATATTTTTCCTTTAGTTTATAAAAATATTAATTGGGTATAGAATCGCATTGTTCAAAAAAAAATCTGATGTATTTGGTGTGATTTCTTTATTTTTCTAGTTGTAAGAATATTAGTAAGATTCAAGATATTTAATAATATTTCACAATTATTCAGCATGTTGGTAATTTGAATAGAAAAGCTCTTGGCAAACATATAATGTACTTACCATTCTGAAATATATTTGATGTTATAACTTCCATTTTTATCTTGTTAAAGAATTTTTGTTATGAAATTTGATTAATTATTTATCACAAAAGGAATTAACATCTTATAATAATTTTTAATCATAAAAAAATTAGATATAATTTTTTTCCCTTCATATATCGTTCAAAATATACACATCATTTTGTGAATTTAACTTCGACAATTGCTGATGTGAATATTTTGGGCCTTCTATACAAAAAAGATAGTTTTTTTGTTTTGTTTTTGAAGCGTTTAAAGTAAGATAGTGTAAAAAGTATATGCTCCTATGCTACACTTATATTATTATAAAAGCTTAGTAACATAAGTATTAAGTGTTACGTACAACCAAATTAAATTTTAACTAAATATTTGTGTATTTAATTGAGTCAGGGTTGCCACTCTGCAGGGAATTTAAAAATCATATAAAATAAGTGGGAACTTAGAGTTTTTCCTTACATGCTGCAAAAATGCAGGGAATTTTAAGTTTTTCCTTACATACTGCAAAAATACAGGGAATTTTGAGTTTTTCTTTACAGACTAGAAAAATACAGAATATTCTTATAATTTTCGAGTTAAAAAAGAACATACAGTAATGGAACAGTGAGCCAATTTATAACCAATAATTAACATCTTTTCACTTTTTACTAGCAATTGGCATTGTTTATAAAGAAATAAAATCAAAATTCTTCATTACTTTCTCGGACTGGAATGTGTGGTTTTGTATGCACATGAAAAAGCGAATTGCGTTTACTAAAATTATTGTGTTTAATTTCCTAGTTGAATAAAAAAAAAATCATATTGTTGCATTGAAATTTCCTAATTTTTATTATATAGAAAGAATGCAAGTAAAAGTATTTTGTGAAATTATTAGAGGGATGGTTCGGTGGTTAAAAGTTATAAAATACAAATACACAAATTGAGAAAATACAGGGAATTTTTATTTCTTATTTTCGTCTTTTAAGAAATGGTGACTACTCAAAGGTCAACCTATGGGATATTCATGGATATTTCAGCAATACTAAACTATTTTATTTACTATGGCATTATTTAAGTAAGCTCAGCTGTAAGTTTTTTCAACAAATAAAACTAGTATAATTAGCCCAATACAGCTCACACAAGAGCACAGTTATTGTGTTTTTCCTTTTTACATTGTGTAAAATATATACAGGGAATTTTTTATTACAGATTTGAGTGGTGACCCTGAATATGTAGTGATTCATATTCAGGAAAACTTTTCATGCAGGTGGCCTTCTGTATGGAAGTTTGTTTTTTTTCCCAAACGTTTAAGGTAGATAGGTAGTGTAAAAAGTATTTGCTCCTATGCTGCACTTATATTATTATAAAAGCTTAGTAACATGAGTATTATATAAAACCAAATTAAATTTTAACTAAATATTTGTGTATTTAATTGAGTTTATATGGTGAATTTTGTTTTCAATTGTAGCATTTTTCTCTGTTACGGAAATATTTGAATGTTTTTTTTAAATAGTTATTTGTATATGATGCCTTTATGTATAAACAATAAATATAAAACAAATATTCTTTTCCATTGTACAGAGAAATTTTTTTTTTTTAAATTGAATTGTTTCAAGCTTTTTATTCTTCTAATGCCATCGTGATATTTCATGAAAGTCATTTTTATGAAATAAAAAATATTTTTTAAAAATTATTACTACCCTCAAGTTTTTGTAACTTGATTTTTGCAATAACTTAGTCTACTTTTCAATGACTGGGATATTTTTTGAGTTTCAAATACGTTCATTTGTATAGAATATTCATACGTTGATAATGTTAAAGATTTTTTTTTTATAATTGACGAACAATAAAGGATAATAACATACCATATCTGCCAAGTCTACTGTTTTTAAAAGAAGACTCCCTTATTTTACGACAATCTGTCCCTTACGTATATATTCTTGAATTTCTCCGTATCGACCGAGAATGCTGCTGCGATTCATCATGTGTAATCGTTTTTTCTCCAATAACAAACTCCTTTATTTATCTACGAGAGTCTGGTCATAACTTCGTTTGTTTGCATTGTATTTTTACCATAAACATAAATTTCTTTTTTTAAAAGTATGACAGATATTATGTTATGTATCCTATGCATTCCGCTTAGTAATGTAGAGTACAAGATAATTTTGGCAAAAGTTTAAAAAAATTCTCTCAAAATTTCGCTTATCATTATCGTCATAGGCTCGACAGCCCAGGGTGGGCCTTGGCCTTCTCAAGAAGTTTTTTTCCCTGCTAGCGTTTCCCATTTTTTACGACCAAAAGGTTTTTTCTTAACCATCTATCCATCTCAAATGTGGCCTGCCTCTTTTCTGTGTGCTAACTGGTCTGGCATTAAAAATGCTTTTTGTGGTACGGTTTTCATCCATTCGGATAACGTGGCCTGCCCATTTTATTCTTTGTCGCTTAATAAAGTTAATAATGCCTGGTTCATTGTATAAGTGATAAAGCTCTAACTTTGTTCATCTAAGCACCACACTATTTTTATTTTTAATTTCTCCAAAAATATATCTCAAAACCTTTCTCTTAAAGGTACCCAACATAACCTTATCCATACAAGATATGGTTCAGGTTTCACAACCATATGTTAAAATTAATAATCTTAAAAGATATTTATGTAATAAAACGTTTGTTTTTCTATGAATTACATTAGATTTAATGTATTGATTAATATTGTTCCTGTTGTTGATAACAGAACTACCCATTACTTTCTGACGAAACGCTTGAAAGCTTTTTTTTTTTTTTTTTTATGATTTTAAGTAATTCCCCCTGGTAACTTATGTACAGAACTTTGATAAATATTTCCTATGCAAAGCCAAATCAGCTACTTATGTTTGAAATATGAATTTGTAAAATAAAGCTAATTATTTAGATGTTGAGTGTTTATACTTTAAGTAATTGTGAAAAAAATCACTTCTTTTTTTTAGATTAAGATTTATCTACTTATTTTTTACTTCACTAAATGTAAGTGCTTCCATTATTTCCAAATTTGAATTTCACTTTTTGACTTACATGATGTATCAAAACTGTACGTGTAGCCCAAAAAATGTTGCTAGTAAAATCTCTGTTGCTTTATTCCTCCAATGCTGGCAGATGTGATATACAAACAGTTAATTTCATTAGATTGCATTCATTAAATCTGATATTTTAACACTTTTCTGAAGCTTCAAAACTGATTAAGTGAAAAACTTTTAGAACAATAGATAGGACAAGATCCTATCAAGTTTCTATCCCTTTGTCTACGGGGTGCACAACTTTTTTTCAGTGAAGGGCCACATGAGCATGTTGGCAAATATGATCATTTTTGTGTAAACATTGGTACTCTTAGAACTAAATTTTTTTATCAGTCAACTTGCAGAAAAGAAGTTATAAGAATTTTTTTTCTTCAAAAAATTGGCGATAAAATATCCACTGATGGCAAAAATACTTCTCTTATTGCTCAACAGATAGTGCTGGTCACTCAATGAGATGACCCCGGTTTCGATTTCCGCACCCAGCTTGAACCAACCACAATGCCGACATAAATTTTTCTCAGTGGATCATGGGTTCCTTAGCCGTCAGGCTAACCGTGGGGGGTTTTCTTTCATGTAACACAAATGCGGGTTATTCTTGATCCCATAGTTCCCTTGTCTTTTGGATTGTGTTCAAAATTACAAGGCTTAGGAGTTGAACATTAGCAGCCAGAAGCCCAAAAATTGGGTTAGCGGTAATAAAATAAAATAGTTTAAATAATTATAAATAATGGTTTTTAAAAAAATCTTCTTTAGATTAAGATTTATATACATATTTTTTACTAGGCTAAATGTAAGTGTTTATATTTCCTCTTTCTACAGAATTATATTTTTAAAAAAATTCTTTTTTTGCATCCAAGAGGTGGATTAAACGCCATGATGAATTTTTATTTATTAGAAAGGATTAGCTATACAAATATTTTTTAAAACAGGAGAATATCGTCAAAAATATAAGAATATGTATTATTGTATAATTAGATTTTAAAAAAAATACTTGTATTTATAAAAAATATATATATATATTGTTCTATTCTATACACGAAGGCTTTTTTTTTTTTTTTTTTTTTGCAAACAGGAAGCGCTTCTGTTACTTTAAATTAGTAACATATGTATTTGGTACTATTAAAAATGTCTTTCAGAAAGGTATTAGTACTGGAGAAAATTCTGCCATGGGGATTATACGATCGACGTGTAAAATTTGAATCACGCACCTGAATTTTTTTGACTTGCTCGATTTGCACAAAATTCATGAGAAAATCAGCAAAAGCCAAAGGAATCAAATAGGCGGAAGAATCGCATCTATGTAAATGTCTAGTTAAAGAGATTTAGCGTAAGTTTCAAAATTTTGTCGGATTACAAGTTTTTGATTCGTAGAAGTCCGCTAACCAGTGGTCTTGAGATACGTGGGAATCTGCGATATTCGAGAGAAAATCACATGCCCTGCTGATCCTAGTTCTTGGACCAGTCCTAGGTTGAAAGAAATCGGCATAAGAAATGAAAAGGCGCTAGAATACAAAATAAATAAATCAGAACATTTTGACCTAAAATCATATTTTCGGAAAAAGGTTAAAAATTCCGAACAAATACGATTTAATCAGAACAATTGGCAGCTACGTGTTTGATTGTTCCGTTAAAGTACATTTTTAATTAGAATATTTCAAACTAAGTTTGCACATGAAAATCCAATCATTAGTACAAAAATTAATTAGGGTGATTTTTTTTTTTAAAGTTCAGTACACAATGCACATAAAAACTTGAATAATTTCAATCCTGTCCTAATTATTAAAAGGATACTTTAATATGTTTTTATATCTGTTTTGTTACAGTAATATTTTTTCTGATTAAAAAAGAAATTTTTTTTTTAATCTTCAAAATAAAAAATATGATTGAGTGAGCAAACATTTCAAGTCCCCCAAGTGATATATTTAATTGTAGTGTTTCTTACAAAATCTCTCATAGCTATTTTAGTTTACACTCAGGGCCGGATTAACCACTAAGCACGTGCGAGTACGGCACCTGAGGTAAAAGGGCACAACAGAGTATTAAGGAAAAAAGCATTTTTTTTCTATAAATATATTTTTTTTTGTTGCACATTTTAATTCGATTATAAGTTCTAACATGAGCCGACAGGTCTGTGTAGGGGACAGGGAACTGTCCTTGCATCAGAAAGGTTCTGGGTTCGAATCCCGGGCAAGGCATGGATGTTCTTTCCTTTTCTGCACTATAGTACAGAAAAGGAAAGAACATCCATGCCTTGCCTGTCCTCCCTGTGAGAGTGACGTTGGCCAATACCTCCTAGAGGAATCAAGCCCCACAACGGGTTACTATAGGCGATGATGACGTAGTAGAGTTAGGCCCAGAGGAAAACCAGTCAGGGTAGCTATTTTTTCGAAAAAATCCGAATCTGATCAAACGAGCCATTGGCGATATTCTGAAGTATTGTAACCTGTGTACGCATTCAGCCAATTGGCGAATATTTTTGATTAGAATTTGTAAACAACCGTCGGTGTTCTGATGTAAACGTTCTTCGTAAAATTTATATTTATTCTACAAATGTTATAAATTTCAGCATTAATTTAATTCTTAGTGTTATGAATAATGGTATTTAAATGCTGTGTACCAAACTGTAGAGGAAATTACAAAGTTGATGGTACAAAAGTATCTGTTTTCGGATTTCCCAAAGATGAAGAATTACGTAAGAAATGGCTTGCCGCCATACCAAGAGATTTTGAAGTTACAAAGAATTCTAAAGTGAGTAATATTTGTTTTTATTTTTAAAAATGTAATTATAATTCTTTATTATATTTTTACTTAGAGTAAATTATTTTAAATTGTGGATAAATTAATCGTAATAATTAAGTTGTTCTTATCAATCATATCGAAACTATTGTAATAAATTTTGTGTATAATGACAAAATAACTATATAGCTATTTTTATATATATATATATAGTTATTTTTATAGAGTTTTATTTTATAAAAATATTAATAATTTTAGTATTTTATTAAATTTTTGCTCAAACTTTAAAACATTTTTGTTTGACCGTAATATAATGTAACTGCTTAAAGCAAATTTTTTTTTATTTGATTTTGAAATTTAAATCTCTTAATTTTTCTACAAAAATCTATTAATTTTTCATGCATGAATATAGTATATAATATTTATTTTAAATGCACATATAAATAATGTATTCATTTTGTTATAGGTATGTGAGATGCATTTCAAGGAAAATGACATTAGGAAAGCTGTGGAATTTGTTCGTGAAAAAACTGGAAAGAAAACAGTTGTGCCCTATGAACAACCAAGGTCAACAAAGGAGGCTATTCCATCTATATTTCCTGGATGTCCAGAATATATGACCAAAAATGAGCCAATTCGAGAAGAGCCAGAGGCAAAGAGAAAAAGAATAGAAATGTGCCAGTTGGAAAGCGTCCTTGCTGAAAGTTTAGAACTTTATGAACAGCATAATGTAAAATTTAAAGTAGATACTCTAATAGAACTGATAGAAAAATCTAGTTTAGTGGATTTAAATGGTGTTTTTAATCCGGTAAGTATTGAAAATAGTTTTTCTTTTGTGAAAATCAAATTTGTTGATCAGGTTCCCACATATATTACTGTAATAGTTGATCAAAATCTATCTTTAAGTGTTTTTATTGATAATGTAAAGATTAAGAAACTTCATGATTTAACATTTCCTCTAATCATCAGTAATGTTCAGCAAATTTCAAATGTTTTATGTTATTTAAATAAGTCTAATGATCTAAAGTTTGATAATATTCCAAATCTTATTAACTCTATAACTGTCCAACTTACAGAATTAGAAAACTTAAGCTCAGATAATCAAAAATTAGGTATTAACTTTCTAAAAGAGCAGCTATCTTTACTTTTTACTCAAAAAAATCAAAACCGATACTCTACAGACTTTCTCATTTTTTCTTCATTGTTTTTATCTATATCTCCTCATGCATATAATTTTTTGAGAAGCAGTGGTTATGTTATTCTACCGCATCATTCAACTATAAAAAAATTGATTATGTCATATATTAGTCCTAAAAATGAATCCACTGAGGAAAACTTCTTATCTTACATTAAACAGAAATTTGATTATTTAACTGATGCAGATAAAACCGTTACTGTTATGATAGATGAAGTCCATTTAAAACCTTTTTTTGACTTTAAGGGTGGCGATATATTAGGAGCATCATATAATTCTATTGAGGCTGCTAACTCTGCCTATGTTTATATGGTGCAGAGTGTGGAATCAAGTTTCAAAGATGTTGTAGCAATAATGCCAGTAAAAACCGTGAATGCTGATGCACTCTATGAGTTTATTAAAAAGACATTAATTGGTCTTGAAACTATAGGTTTTCATACATTTTGTGTCATAAGTGACAATAATTCTATAAACCGCAAGGCAATGTCCAAATTTTCAACACCTCCTAAAGTTCAGGTTGAATATCCACACCCATTTGATAGCAGTAGAAAATTATTTTTTATTATTGATAGTGTTCATATAATTAAGTGTGTTAGGAACAATTGGCTAAATCAAAAAAATTATAATTCTTTTATGTTTTATCCAGAATTTCAGGTAGATGTTACTAATGATATTGCCACTAATGATAATGTAAAAAATGTACCATTAAAAACTGCTTCATTTCAAGCTTTACGTAAGTTACACGAATTTGAAAGGTCTAATTTGGTTAAGTATGCACCCACATTGATTACAAAATCTCTTTTTCCTTCTAACATTGAAAGACAAAACGTAAAACTTGCTTTAAATATATTCAATAGACAGTTAATAGGAGCTATAAATTCACTTAAGGAAAAATGTAATATTTTAGATCTAATATCAACAGCAGAATATATAGAAATTTTTGTAAATTGGTGGGATATTATGAATGTTAGAACAGTAACTAAAGGATTTCATAAAAGGAATGAATATCAAAAGCCCTTGAGATTAAACGATTTTTCTTTTAGATATTTAAGCGCATTTCTTGAATGGTTATCATTATGGGGCAAAGCTATTTCTGATACTGGTAGATTAACCTCTGAAACTCACTTAGCCTTATCTTTAACAACACAAGGCATACAAAAAATTTGTCGCTATTGCACTGAAGAGTTAGGTTTAAAATTTATACTGGCAGGTAAATTTCAAACTGATAGTTTAGAAGCAAGATTCGGTAAATATAGACAATTAGCTGGCGGCCAGTATGATATATCAATAACTCAATTATATGAATCAGAAATGAAGCTGAGGCTTCAATCTACTTTGCCATTGATTTTAAAATCAAATGTTTTTGGCTATGTTAAAATAGATTTAAACAATATTGAGAACGAATCTGAATTTCTTAACAGTAATTTACTATGCAATAACAAATTTGAAATAAATGTAACAGAAGAGGATTTGCAACAATCTAATAGAATTATGCCTGTTATTGTTTACCTTGCTGGTTATGCCGTTCATTCTACATTAAAATTCCTTAAAAATTGCCCTTTTTGTAAGTTATTGTTAACAAGAGATGAAGAAATTCTTTATCTTGAAAATAACATTTTGATTCACCATCAAGATCGTGGTGGACTAAAGTACCCTGTGGAGGAAGTTATAACTATTGGTTTGTACTCTTATGTAATTATTTCAAAACTATTAACTGAATTTGAAAAAAATTTTTTAAAAGTTCATAATCAGAGAATTATTTCTTTAAACATAATCAAAGCTGTATTGAATGATGAAGAGAAACACTTAAATTTTGATTATTGTGATAATGAACATTCTTCAGATGTTGTCATTCATTGTATTGTAAAGAAATTTGTAAACATCTTATTAAATAACTATTGTAAATTGAAAAATGATAGCATTTGTTATGCCTCCCATTCAAAAGCTAAAGAAAGAAAATTAAAAACACTTATGAAATCCACTAAATATCTAAGTTGATAGGTAAAAACTATACTTTTTTAAATGTTACTCAAAGTTTAACATATTTCAGTAAAATTTGTGTTTACATTTTATTTATCATTTTTTGAATTTGCTACTTAATAAAATATTTGTTATGTAAGGTTGTGATGGGTAAAAATTATTCTTTTTTAAATGTTACTCTAAGTTTAACATATTTCGGTAAAATTTGTGTTTACATTTTATTAATCATTTTTTGAATTTGCTACTTAATAAAATATTTGTTATCTAAGGTTGTGATGGGTAAAAATTATACTTTTTTAAATGTTACTCAAAGTTTAACATATTTCAGTAAAATTTGTGTTTACATTTTATTTATCATTTTTTGAATTTGCTACTTAATAAAATATTTGTTATCTAAGGTTGTGATGGGTAAAAATTATACTTTTTTAAATGTTACTCTAAGTTTAACATATTTCAGTAAAATTTGTGTTTACATTTTATTAATCATTTTTTGAATTTGCTACTTAATAAAATATTTGTCAAAGGTTGCTTACTTTATTTTAATTTATTAGTGTGATGGGTAAAAATTATACTTTTTTAAATGTTACTCTAAGTTTAACATATTTCAGTAAAATTTGTGTTTACATTTTTATTTATGATTTTTGAATTTGCTACTTAATAAAATATTTGTTATCTAAGGTTGCTTACTTTATTTTAATTTATCACTTCTAACAATCACACTTCCACAGGAAAAAAATACAAATTATAATCATGCTTTTGATATGTTTTTTTTTCTATCTAAACCTTGTTTGAAGACTGCATTTGATTTTCTAAATTTTCCTAAGCTCATTTTATGTCATTGTTTAGATACAATTTCTAGTTCTAATAACATGCAAAACATAATCATTAAAATCCGAAATAATCATCTACTAAAAATTTAAGTATCGTATTATAAAAATTAGATCCCTTCTTAGTTTTATGTCAAAACTATAATAATAATAAATGTGCAAAATCCCTTGAAAAATATATTTCCTTGTTTTTAATCCATACATTTTAAAACAAAAAGCTAGATAAAATTTTCCAATTTATAAAATAAAACTGGTATTTAATGCTTAAAAATATATATTTTTCATTCACACATCAGTTATTTTTGTTAGAGTTGCTTTATTTTTATTGTTAATCATTTCTGAAAACAAATAAATTAAGCATTTTTACACAATTTAAGAACATTTAATCTAGACAAAAAAAAAAATATATATATATATAATAATTTGTAGCAAGTAAAAATTAGTAGAAGAGTAACGAAAAAGTGTCGAGAAACGGAAGAAAAAAAAACCCGTCATCGCCAGAAGTGATCAGCGAATCTGGGCCTAACTGTATGAGTCATCGTTTTGCGTCCTTCGGCTTTCTTCCCATCTAGGAGGTATTGCGTTGGCCCACCTAATATGGTGCCCCTGAAAGAGAGGCCAACAAAATCGCCCTGTAAATGCCTGAAAAAAGTTCGAACATGTGTTCATGGTTTAAACTAAAATGCTATTGTGTTATAATCATTTCAATCCCGCGGAAACGGAAAAAAAAGGTTATGTATTGCCCATCACAAAATGACCATTGCTTTTTCTTAACAGACGGACCATCTACATAGTCGGCGAATAGCTGAGATCTGAAATACAAAACTAGAGCAAGAAGAAGCTTTTTTTTTTTTGTAAACAAGCGGAACAAATTGACTTTTCACACAAACGTGCCAAAGCATCCTTTTTTTTCTTCTCTGAAATATCTTGGGGGAAGAGTAATGCCTTTTTTTTCCAGCGAAAAATACTATTCCTCTGTATACTGAAGATAAGAGACAAGCTTGAAATTTTTAAATTGTGCTTCATTGTGGAACTCCTGTTACTGAAAAGTGGGGTTTAGGATGGCTAATAAAATAGAGGTTAATTGATTAATAAATTTTTTTAAAAAACCAATTACATGATTAGGCAAATTGAACACATAAAACGTTGACAGATTTTAGAGTGCGACTCAGTGAGTGTTTTGTTAATTTCAAGGAGACTTGGCCAGGGCACGACTTAGCCTAATTGGAGACCTCTGCTTCAGTAAAGAACTTTATGGAGGTATTTAAATTTTTAACCTCATTACACATATATAACAAGAAAATTGACTAGAACCTAAAACAGCTATAAAGTCCCACCTCCAATGATAAGAAGAAACATCGTTCTGTGTCCATTTGATTAATTTTCTGACAATTCCATGAATATCATCATGCCGAGTGCAGCCTTGTGATTGTTAACTTTGTCCTCCTCTAGCTGCGAAAAATTCATATCCTTTCTGACATTAGAGCGGAATTCAGCTAAATTTTCGCAATGACAATGGCTCACTTAAGCCAATCAGAAGCCTGCATTTTAGTAAACACATCGCATTTTGCTATATGTAAAAATACAGGCTTTTGATTGGCCAAATTTTTCCAATGTAATTGCGAATATTTAGTCGAATTCCACACTAGAAAGCCATGGATTTACGAAATATAGATTTTTCGTGTTCATACCATAGATTAATGAAGAAGCTAACATAAAACTGACGGAATTTTTTACACTGTATTGATATTTTGTTTAAAAAAATTTCATTAACGAAGGAAATCTAAAATAAATTTTCAATTCGATTTGGGGGACCCCCTCTGATGTGGGGCCCGGGACAACTGTCCCTGCATTTGCCAGGCTCTGGTCTTAGCTTGCTATATACTGTGCTCAAAATAAAAAGCGAAAACTCAGAATTACTTTGGGGCCGTTCAAAAAGTACGTACATCCCGAAGGGGGGGGAGGGGATTTGCTATTATGTACGGTTTTGTACGATGGGGAGGGGGGGAGGTATTATACAAAGTACGTACTTTATAAACATACACCAAATTTAAATTTGACTTTATCCAACACATTCCTTAAGTAAATATTTAATTTTATTTCAAACATAATTATTTTAATTTTTATGAAAAAGGGGGGTAGACTAATAAAATGTACGTACTCTAAGGGGGGGGAGTAAGACCTTATGTACGGTAATGTACGAAGGGGGGGGAGGGGTTTAAAATTTCTCCATTTTTGTGTACGTACTTTTTGAACGGCCCCTTTTGGTATAATCTAACGACCGGATTTTCACCTACTCAATCTTAAAAGTTAGAGGACTATAATTGTTAATGAGTAATGCTGACGATATTTTAAGATGTGAAATCAGACAAAAAAAAAAAAAAATTATAATCTCGACGAATTTGGTTTTTTGACCCTTGAAGTGTATGAAAGGGTTAGCCACAATTCGGAAAATAGGGTCCCAATAATTTATACAAGAGAGTGATTAAAAGTTTTGACCCCTTCAAAATAATTTCACTTTTTACGTATTTCGCTTTATCTCTGGAGATAAGAGTTTTAGCACATAATTATAAAATTCATTTATCCGAATGTAATTCTATGTAAAATAATAATTATAATAATTTATTTTATCTAGTGAAGGGAATTTGAATTGCAAAGTATTTTATTGCTAAGTATGTAATTTTTATCGGCAAAATACAAAAATTTAAAAGATGTTGTTGATTTGCGTCGCAGCTGCACATTGGGCTATTGGCGACGGTCAGGGAAACATCCCTGAGGATGATCCGAAGACATTTAAATGTAAAGCTTTTCATTCTACCAGCACTGAATTAAAAGAAATAATAAAAATTGCTTTTGTCTCTAGTTGGTATTAAAATCTACTTCTAGATTAGTTACATGAAGTATCTGTATTAGAATATTAAGTAAGTTTTCCCCTCGAATTTCAGCAGGAAGTAAGCTTGATTGTGGTCAATTTTAAATATTGTGAGTTGCCTCGACCAACAGCGTTATGTCTGATGATACTGAATACAGTTAAATCTTTATTTTAATGGGATAACATGTTTTGCTAAATCTAACAATGTAAAATTCAGAAGGGCAACAAATAATAAATAAAACATTTGAACAATTTTAGTTTTATTATTTGTGTTGATATTTGTCTAAAAGTTTTGTGCTGCATTTTGTAGTGTTGTTCAGTATTAATTGCTGCTGACTTCGCCCCCCCCCCCATGTGAAGAGCGGGTATTCTGATAGTTAATTAATAAATAGTTTTTTGTTAATATTTCTACAATTGCGTTTTGTTATTTGTTAAATGAAAATAGCGTTTTAAATTATGTTTCTATTTTAGTACTTACTTTTTTAAAGGGTAGATGTTATATGACATATGGATCATTATTCTGCCAATAAAAGATGTTTGTGTTTTAACGTACTTAGTATGTAATTATTTTTACCAGTATCATTACAGTCAACAAATAATAGTATGATAAAATAAATATCAGAAAAAAAATACCAAAAATAAAGACAGCAAAAACGAAGTACACAACAAATTGATCTATCTCTTTCATTAATTTTTGGTAAATTTGATCTTAAGAATTAGCAGTACAGATATTCAAAAGAAGATAACGTTAAAAAACATGTGAAAATCAATCCTTATTAATAAAAAAAATATTATTAAATAAGGAAAAGAAAATATCTTTAATGAAAACATTTATAATTTAACCACCTGAGAGCTTACATACCTTGAACTTTTCGCAAGGCAAAAGGCCCAGAACAAACAAAGTGGCTGCTTCCACCTACTCACTACCTACTGGTATAACTACTAGGTGGTTATGCCTGTTTAGGGCTGGACTGGAACGACATTCATTCCTCTCCCATTCTGGTTTCGGACTTCCTAAATGTCAACGGATTTATTGATCTGATCCGATTCCGTCAGACCAGAGGAGAATTAGCAACAACATAATTTAAATCAAAACAAAGCCCATCAGGAGGTGTTTATTTTTTTTCCTTTCTTTTACATTCATTAATATTTTATTCCTCTCACTGAAATTTGTATTTCTTTATTTGCTCTTATCTTTTTAACAATTCTTTAAGAGTGCTTATTGGAGTGTAAATGTACAAACCACTACATGATTGTTTTTAAAACTTTGCTAGTTAAAAAAACCCTTTAGCACCTAAGCGATGATTGTTGGTATGCACAGGGACTGTTACGGAAATATTCTCATAGCACTAGAATCAGAAATATACATGGGAATTTTTTTTCATTGCATCTTCATCAAACGCTAGAATAATGCATATAAAACGGCGGAGCAAACAAAATCTGGCTTATCAGGAAGTTAAAAAAAATTTTAGATTTAATATTTAACAAAGCTTTAAATCTTAAATAGCGTCTTAGATTCATTTTTGCTTAAAAACTTTATTAAGAAAAGTTTATTTTTCTTATCCAGCCATGAATTTTAAGCACACCTTTTTTAAAAACAAGTAAATATTTCACAGAAATATAATTATTATTATTTAATAAAATAAATTATTTTATGTTAATTTTTTGGTCATTCTACCTAACGTAACTCTTTAATAAGCCCCCAAAAAGGCAAATAAATGTGAAAAATACTTTTTATGGAGCATTGCAGCAATTTTTTTACAACCTAGTTGCGTTTGTGATCATTTTTATTAATTAATAGTAGTATGAATTAATCTTCATAGTTTTCTGGTGGTTACCAAAAATCAATTAAGGGTCTACAACCAAGTATTTTAATTGTTTGTTTACATTTATCCTTAATATTTCTTCCAAAAAACAGACATCAAAATTAACAAAATATAAATCTCTATTAATACATTTCTGTCGTTGGCAAAACTCTGCAGCCGCAGATAATAATTGGGCACTTGCACTCTAAAAAGAAGACAACCAATATCCATGCATGCTACCTATGGCATCAGCACCAGCTTATCTTTATCGGCAATATGGATGTTTGAATTATTTTACTCGAATCCCAATAACGGATTACTGGTACGGACAATTTTAAGACTAGTTATTTTCCAGGTACAATGTATCAATATTCCAGGTTTTTGTACAAAAATTGCAGCTTTCCCTGATTTTTAGAGTTAAAATAAAATTTCCTGACGCTTTAGCATAACAAGTGGCGTAAATCGACATAAAAAGAAAAGAAAAATCTCATTTTAGAAAAGGGAAAATTAAGCACTTTTTAAAAACACCAAATGAAAAAATGCAACTTTAAGGGGCCACGGTACCCGTGCAACATATTTTTTAAATAAAGGTGTAATCATTCATTTTGGGGATGCTTTACATGCTCATTTAACTTATATTCAATAATTTATCTTAAAAATAGTTAAACTGTTAAATTTTTAATTAAAAAAAAATTGAAAAAATTTAAATCGTAAGGCTTTTTTATAAAATTTTTTTCTTTCTTAGTGCTTACAATATTCATCTTAGTAATTTTGTGCATTCATTTGTAGATATATCAATTAGAACATTTTTTATAGATTATTTTGTAAATAAGTAGAAAAAAAAGGTTATGCTGTAAAAATTGCTATACCTCATTTATTCCATGCACAGTTTAAATAAGTGTGTTCAGATAAAAAAGTTTACTTCAAATCCCTAAGGAAGTATTTCAGATTGAAACACAAAATTATCACCCATGAGAAAAGGCACTATATAAAGCCTGTCTGCTGATCAAGTTTCTGTATCAGGGCAATCTAAAATCTTTTCATACATTTTTTAAAAATTAGACAGAGAAATGATTTCCTTCATAGTTGCCAACCTTAGGAATCAAAAATTTGGAACACTATATGCGACGCACCAATTACGAGAGCAAGACAAAAATTTAACTATTAAATAATAACATTAATAGACATATATTTAAATATCCTATGTAAATTAATAAAACAAAACTATAAACACTATCTTTTGTGGGAAATTTATATTAATATTTTATAATTAGGAATACCGGTATAATAGTTTAAAAACAACCATTACCTATTAATATATAAATATTCTCCAAATTATAAAACACAGGTAAATAATAATCTACATCATAAACAAATATTTCTGATGCAAGTGTTTAAGTACTACAATAAATTTTTTTAAAAATAATAATAGTTATTTAAGATTCAGTTTAGTGAAATGATCAGTGCGTAACAAAATCTTTGAATCAAAAATAAGCACTTTTTAAAAACTTTTCAAGCACTCAAAAAATTCATATTCAATCAATGACATTATTGAAAAACAATAACTTTTTATAAAAATTCAATTTTATGAAAATACGGATTTTTTATAAATTAGGAACAAACTGAAAATTCTGAACAGTTGGCAGCTATGTTTTCTTCAGTGCATATGAAATAGTTCGAAGTTTTATTGTAAACAATAATAATAATAAAAAAAAGATATATTGGGTACTGAGACCCCCTTAAAAAACGAAAATTAGCACATTTAAACACATTTTTTTAAAAAACGCTACACACCATGATATGGCATTTAGAAGGATAGTCTGAAGACACAAAATTGAGACAATGTTTTTTACTCAACTATGTTTATTAAAATACACAAAAACATGTTGCAGTTACAGAGATCCAAATTAAATGTGAAAAAGCTGACAACATGTTAGGGGGATAGCTACACAGTAATGAGTACAAGTATAGCTTTGCCTTTTTGAGTCATGAATAGAAATTCTATGTCGGACAATTATCAAAATTTTTTTTTAATGCTTTTACAAAATGTAGTTACAAATTCGTAAAAACGGATGACTGCTTTATATAAAAAAGAAAAAAAAGTGTTTTACAAATTTATTGCGCACTACATTCAATAAACATTGTATTTCAACAGAGTTTTCAAAGTCTTATTAAATGCCCTTTTTTTTTAAATATTTTTTAACTTATAGTCACTCTTCATTAAAAAAAAAAAAGATACACAGAGGTTATAAACACAAAAAGGAAAAAATTATTAAGACTAAAATAAAAGCCCGATTTGAAGCTTTGTAGAGTTACTCACTAGTTCACATACATTTAAAATATTCAGAAAAGCTAAAGCACATATGAAGCTTCTAAAACGAACACGTACCTATTTGCAGTTTTTACCTATTTTTTTTTTTTTTTAAAGACCACAACATGCAAGAACATACATTTTAAAAAAGTCCAAGAAGAATTAAAAAAATTCATTAAGATCTGGATCTTTAACATATTAAGGGTGGCTCAAAACTCAATTAGATATCTAACATATTCATACAAATTAGTTTTTATGAATTGCAATTTATCATCTTTAAAAGTTGGAACTTCATATGAAAATTAGTATAACAAATAATGACACATTTTGAATATGACTGAAAAACTAGCTGAATTAGATTGACAGGGGTCTGCCTAGGTTTCCCCCCCCCCTTTTTTTGAGAGGTACCTATTATTTACTTTACATGATCATGATAAAAAAAAAACCAGTTCCTGACAAGAACTCTTTTCTCGATTATATTAGCTATCGTAAGATGACCGAGAGATTTTTCGGTTTCGACATCAGAGACTGGAAAATGAAGCCTGAAATTGAGAACATCAAGCAAAATGCGGCAGTTGCACAAGAGAGTGCAATAATCTCACCGAACCCAACTCGGTAGACGCACATACGGACTATGAAGTATTTTCATCAAACACTTTAAATGAATGGCGCATTCATACGCTACGGACCGACAGTACGCCAAAATGATTTGTGGTTGAATGAATTGTGAAAACGTTGAATAGAACAATGTGAAAAACATAGTTGTGTAAATCAAAAATAAATACTTTAAGCACATTTTAAGAAATCTACGCTACATGTTATTTTATCCAACAAAAAAAATTAATTTATTTATATTTCTTTATAGCAAACAGAAATAAAAAATTAATAATAAAAACAAACAGGAAAGAGATTAATTGAATTACTTAATCTCAAGACAGTCCTCGGAGAAGTGAAGAGTTGCACCCATGTTTGTAATCCATAATGAATGAAAAGATTTTAACAACGGTTCAAGAACATAAATCGGTAGTAAATACATAAACGTACAGGACAAGAAATTAATTCCCCTAAATAGAAATTTGAGCCACCCATAAAAGTTCTGATGGAAAAAAGAAAAAAAAAACATATTGCAGAAAAAGATGAGAAATAAGAGAACAGCAGATCTAGGCAGAAGAAAATGAACTACAATAGATATACATAAGTAATAAAATACATCAACATTACATTTATTTCTGAGTACGATGATCGATCGGGGAGCCTTGATTATTTACACTTAAGGTAGAAAATAAATTCATTGGATAACACACTGTTTGTGGCCGTTCCTTATCTTCAATCGAGATTTTGGACGATACTTCTCCAAGTATTGCAACTGTTTGGCATTAATTGCACCCCTTCTCTTCCTACAAAAGATAACAACACAATCAATATCCAAACAATGAAACAAAATTATTACCATTCATTTATTCAGGGGTGATCAACTCAAAAATTCTGAAAATTTCATGAGTAAAATCATTAACGACCCATTTCAAAAAAATAAAAACCTCTGTATAAATTTAAATCAGTGATATTTTCAAAACACTTAGTTCTAAATAAATCATATGTAGCATAATTTAATTCCTTATATAATTTTTTAAAATTTTATACCTGTCAATGAACGGGAGATTTGATCCAACGTGCGTATCTTACTGTGAATGACTGATATAGGTGACGTTGACTTCCACCGGTAAATGTTGAGAATCGCTTTGGTAAAAGTCAGACACATTTAATTTTATAACCAACGTTGAAAAGCAGACCCAATTTCGGGTTTACGGCTTCTTATGTTCGACTCAGTAGCTTAGTCATTTTGAAGCAATCCAGGAGACAAGGAAACTCCTGGATGAGTTTCCCCAGAGGTATTGAGCTGTTACGGGAACATGGAGGACTCGGTGAGATGACAGATTTAATGTGCGACTCGACAGATTTAATGTGCATCCGTCACCACTTACTGCACAGGGAGTCTTCTGCCGGCGGGGATCGACCCATGCAGCATAATTTAAATGAATATTTATGTATAAGTTTACTTTCATTTCTAGTCGCATTTATTATTCCACAGGGTTGGGTTTTTGACGTCAAAAAGTGGTTTTTGACATGACCCAAGAAAATATATTAACTTCAAAACTACCAACAGTTGCCATGCATTATATTGAAATTTAATTATACTATAGGTAATCAGCAGGTTTTAAAATATTTTTTTATTAAAATTAAGGTAAAATAACAGATTTAAAATCTCAGAAATTTATATTCAAATGCATGTACAGAAAAATTTTGCACAAAAATTGTTTAAATATTTATATTAAAAAAAATTTTTTTTTTCTTTTTGATACTTAAGAAAATTAAAAGTTTATTACTATGCATTTTTGACATATAAGGAACATATAACTAATATTTATAAGGAACTTACAAGTTATGTTGTATAAATACAAACTTGATATAAGATACAAGTGTATAAAAAAAAATTTTAATGTTATACCGAATATCTTTATTATCCAGTATGTTAATTTGAATTTAAAAGTAGTTAAATTTATGAATAATGATAAATATAATTCATATTGTTTATTATATTTATTTATAATTATTACACTTATCATTTTAAAACAATTTTTATCTCTTAATTTTTTTTTCTCCACTTGTATTAAGAATACAAATAATGCATATCTTGAAAGCAAGAAGTAATTATTCAACAGCTGAATATTTAGATATTCAACAAAACTACATCGTATTCAGCAAAATGAAATTCACAAGTATTTGGATAAACTAAATTTTCAGCATAGTAAATGAATAGGCTGAATATACTGTAAATCGACACTAACTACTCTGTGTATTTAACAGAAAGCACTTAAATTTGTATTGTCTTATGTTAAAAAGATTATTAAGAAGATTTAAAAGAATATTAAAAAGAATTTTCTTTAAAAGAAGATGTCTAATGTACAAAACTGCTAATGTTTATCTTTAAAAATGTATAATTTTTAGTATAATCTATACTATACACTAAATTTGGTTATAAATAAATTTCTTAATAATATCACTGCAGATTTTCAATAACACATGAAAATGAATGCAGAATATTACAAAAGATGTGAGTTTTAATAACACATGAAAATGAATACATAATATTACAAAAGATGTGAGTTTTCAAAAGTACAAGATTTTGGTTACTATTCAAAATATAAGTGTTTCTTCAAAATTTTAAATTTATTTTTTCTAGAACATATTTAGAAACACTATCCTTTAAAAAATATATAAATTTTATGTATTAATTAAATTTCACATATGAATATAGGTTTTTGACATTTTCGACATTTTTGACAGTGAGGTTTTTGACGTGACGGTTTAAACCATGGTTTAAACTGTCAAAAACTGTCACATGTCAAAAACCTGCCAACCCTGTTATTCCACCAGAAAATATATTTACAAATGAAAAAGATGCCGAGCATAAATTCTAATATGTGTAAATAAAATATACAAGAATTTTTATATGTAAATGTGATCGATGATCTCTTGAACTTTCTGGAACTTTGATTTCCGGATTGCGGTTAGAGAACCGCAATCCGGAAATCACAATTATCTTTGTATATTGAATTGGCAAGAAAGTAATTTTAGGATTTGAAACCAAATTTCACTTTTGTACCAAAAATGAAGTTTAATCAGTCATATATATGCTTGCTGATCATATTCGAATGAATAAATAGAAATAATAAACAGACAGAAGTCAAATAATCGTTTAATTAAATTTAATGTGCAACGCAAGAAAAATATTACATATACATAATAGAGGAATTCAAAACTTGAAAAAAATTCAAAGAGATTATGTATTCAATTAAAGATGAAATTCTTTAAAACTAACAGAGATAAGGGAATATTTTTTAGGAAATGTTTTGAAACATAAAAACTAGAAACAAAACAATAAAAATTACAACTATTTGAAATTAACTGAATCGCAATGTAAAAATATAAATAATGATGCTTATTTTTATGCAGACTCTAATGTTATAATTAAAATAACTTGTTTTCTTTAGTAAATCTTTTAAACAAAATAAGTTTCAGCATAAAAATGAAATGATAAAGCTGTTTAAACTATAATTTCTTAAAAAACTGAGGTAGATTATTAATAAAAACTGTATAATAGTCCAAAAAGAAAAACTCAACTAAGGAGGTGAGATTATATTATAAGAAATTGTCCAAAGTTTTTTTTTTCTTCATAAAATGTTTCACTACTTAAAAGCTTGATAATTTTGTTTAGTTTTAATAAAGCTTTTACAACCAATCAATTCAGGGCTGGAGTTTTGGACGTCCTAAACTGGTTTTGGACATGAGGATTTTACTGTCCAAAACCTTGAACATTGGCAAAAATTCTATATGTGTAACCATTGTACACATAATAATTACATATATTAATAATTATTTAATACTTTTTATACAATTTGCTTTAACTTACGAAAGGAAAATAATATAATAGAATAGAAAAAGATTTATAACTTTTAAAGCTCCACAATTCATTGAACAACAAAAGTGAATATCTTATCCCTTAAATATGAATAAATATGCTTTTAACACTGATAAATAATGTTTTTGCATACGGATAAATAAATGCAATATTAAAAATAATAAACTTTTTTAATAAAAACAAAAACTTGCCTGCTTCTTGTTCAAAAATTAACCTTTTATTTTTCATGATATTTTTTTGGACAGGACGGTTTAAGCCACGGATTAATCCATTCAGTCCTAAACCTTGCCTACTCTGGATATAGTACAAGGTAGTTTTCATTTTATTTAGTTGTCTGCATTGTTATTATTATTAAATAAACATATGTTAAGTTTTTATATTTAATTATGAATGTTGTTACTTTCCATTCTTTCATATTTTATAATAAACTTATATTAATTAGAAACTTTTATTATAATATTAATAATAGATATTTTTAATAAAACAAAAACTTTTCCTCATTCTGCTTTTTTTTTTTTGAGCAAAAATTAACTTTTTCTTTCTCACAATATTTTTTTTAAATTGTGACATAATTTAATTAAAAGGGTTTTGGACAGAACGGTTCAAACCGTGGATTAATCCATTCTGTCCTAAACCTTTCCATTTCTGAATCAATTTGTTTTAACTATATTTAAAATACTGAGCATGATTAATAATAAATAAAATAAATTAATTATTTACATACTTCGGTTAAAATTAAAATAAATATTTGACCAAAGTACTATTTGTTGCATCAATAGAAGCACTTTTCAGATAAAAATGAGTTTCTTGAGATTTTCAGAGTAAAATTCTAAACATAGATTCTTGTTATTTAAAGAAGCACAATTGTGAACACAGTTTATAAATTTATTTACATCTTTTTATATGCATGAAGAACTTCTGATAAATTCAAAATGAATTTTTTTTTTTTTAGAAAACCAGAACTATTTCCTACCTAAACTTCCATGGTAAATAAAAATGTGTTTATTAAATTTCATTTAATTGTATAGATGAATTTAAATTAAAAAAAATAATTCTTTAATAGAAAATGGAAGTAACAAAATTATTAATTGCTAATACTACTAGGGAAATCATTGTGTATTCTAAGAATTTAGCGATTTTTTTTTTCTTTTTCAGAGAGTTTCTCAAATCAAATGCATCAAATATCAAACATTTGATATGGCAGTATTATAAACATTTTCTCATAAATTAAAAAAAAAAAAAAAAAAAAAAAAAAACATCTATTTCTCAAGATAGTACTATGAAAAAAAAATTTCTCCATAAAATATTGAGAGACCAAAGCCAAACAAGCCAGTGTTAACTTTCAAACTAAAGAAAATGAATAAAAAAGTATAGGATACCATATGGGGGGGGGGCAACTTTGTTGCAACCACAATGTGTTGAATTGAACCAACTTTACTTTTACATTTAAACTATGTTATTGTATAATAAAGTTCAATAGGCCCAAAAATATATATGGTTAACTTTTCACCATATTTAGGTAGTGGTGAATTTGAATGATATTATGGTTCAACACACATGGTTTACTTTTCAAGAGATATTATGGTTCAACATGTACTTTTTAAGAGAAAACAAGACTATCTCATGAACCATAAGTAAGTCATCTCAATAATATATTTCATTCAAACTTTCTTCTTCACAAGTTTTAGATTTTTATTCAATATATTAAATCTTGAACAGGCACAAGAATTTTTTTTTTATTGGTTTGGAAGAATTATTATTAACAGAAATTAATTAGATAAATAAGATACAGCAGAAAATTGTTTTCCAATTGCGATAAAATTCAGAACTGAAAACTAAGTAACCTCTTTCTGATCAGAACATTATGAGGCTGTTTCTTATCAATATCCAGCACCAATATTTGAACTTTTTAAATAATTGAAAAAATACCTGAAATTTGAGCAAGAAAAAAGTGCACATAGGAAGAATATATCCCTAGAATTTAATCAACATTTTAATAAAAAATATAGATGTAAGATTTTATTTATTTACTTTTTAAATTGCGTAAATATGTATGCCAGTGTAAAATTTTTCAAATCTCGATATTTAATTTAAAAATCACATGAATGCATAGCTCAATGTCTGATTTCAAAATCATGTGAATACAAATTCCAAAGCATAATCTTTAAGCTAACAAGAAACACAATACAAGGCTTTAAAACGGCATGAATATAAATCGCAATATTTAATATAAAATTAAGCAAATTTGAATTACAATGTGTGATGTTAAATCATGTGAATGTGAATTGCTATGTGTGATTTTAAATCATGCAAAGGTTATTTTAAACCGCGCTTGCATAAGAAGAAAAAAGATTATATCTTTTTCATTAAATTGAGAAAAAAATTGGAAAAATTCATTCCTTATACCAGGATGCCAGAAAATCAATGATGTCATGGCATAGCTGCCAACCTTGGGAATCAAAAATTAGGAACACTACACATGACAAAATTATACGCACCAATCACGAGAGTAAAACAAAAATTTAACTATTAAATAATAACATTAATAGAAATATCATTAAATTAGTAAAACAAAAAATTTGTGAAACTTATGTAAATTAGTAAAACAAAACTATTAACTCCATCTTTTGTGGGAAATTTATAATATTAATATTATTTTATAATTAGGAATACCAGTATAATAGTTTAAAAACAACCATACCTATTAATATATAATTATTCATCTCCAAATTATAAAACACAGGTAAATAATAATCTTAATCATAAACAAATATTTCTGATGCAAGTGTTTAAATACTACAATACATTTTTCAAAAAGTAATAATAGTTGTTTAAGATTCAATTTAGTGAAATGATCAGCAACAGCTATTGGAATAGTATTTTCCAATAAAAAGCTACTAAAAATTACTTCTGCGAAATAATCACTGGAAGCGCGCTCGAGTCGATCAGAACAAGGGATTGGTTTAAAAGCAAAATTACTGCAATTTCACGAAAATTCAGATTTTTTATAAAAATATCAGATTTGATTTAAAAATTAAGAACAAATCCGAAAAATTCTGAACAGTTGGCAGCTATGTAATGGCTGCAAAAGTGTGGCTGTGTGAAACAGAGAAAAAAAAAATTCTCATATCAATCTCCGCCAAATTGACCTGCGCAAAGGATCAGGGAAGCTTTTACAGTTTTTTTTTTCTTTAATGACTAATATTAAAAATGTTACACGATGGTGGCAAATTTTCTGCAAACAGCCTTTATGTGTTCGTGCATATTATATATACATCTAGCAGCAAGCTCCATCAAACACCACCATAAAAAACTAACAGCAAAACATGCAACAGAAAGTTGAGTTGAATGTAGATGGCACAAGAATCCCACTCAATTTTGAAGAAAAAAAAATTCAAGGATTTCTCAATGACTTTCAAACCTAAAGTCAAATTTTTCAAGGACCTTACAGCATTACAGTTAATATACTAAAGTACATGCCAACCAGATTTTACAATTACGGGGAAGCAGAAATTGTATATTTTTAAAGCACAATGCTTATTTGACAAAAAAAATAAATAAATAAATAAAATTAAATTTATCCACTACTAATGCAAATGGTTGATAGTTATATTGCTGCTTCAAAATCATTTCTAGTATCAGTGAAACTTTTCATGAAATAAATTAGAATTAATAAAAAATAATATTACATTAAACAAGCATTGTATATAATTGATGAAGTTTATGTAATAGCGCGGTTATTAAAATATAAATACTTTTTTCAGTATGTTAAATCAAACTTTAGGTGGCATGAAATGTATATAATTAGAGAAATATCAAAATATATCCATTTAGCATATCTCTTTCAATTTTAATAACACATTATCTATTTTTTTTTACTTTAGAACATCAGTAATGTATTTTGAACACAATAAAATGCATTGTAGAACAACAATTTACAGAGAACTAAGATTTACTGAGCTTTATTTTCATTAAAATAGATCCATAAAATGTGAAGCATGACTTATAAAATTTTGTGAACATGTGTAATTTTCACTATGTGCAATTTTTAAAAATCACTTTTATACGAATCTAGATATGCTATATGTAAATCAAAATTATATGAATGATGAAGTAAGTCTCGAAGATTGCATAAATTCTATATAACGATGTGTGATTTGTAAGTTGAAATGCTGTGTATCAGGGTAAATGCTGAGTACCAGATTTCTCAAGGACCTATTCGGTATTACAATTATATGCTTCAACATGTCAACTAGATTTTACAATTCGTAGAAGCAGAAATTGTATACTTTTAAAGTATAATGCTTATTTGACAACAAAAAAAATATTATTTATTAAATTTATCATCTAATAATATAAATGGTTGATAGTTACATTGCTGTTTTCAAATCACTTTGAAAAACTCCAATTGACAAAAAAAAAAAAAAAAAAAAAAAAAACTCCAATTGACATAGGATATTAGCCGATATTTAAAAACTAGCATCAGTGAAACTTTTCTTGAAAAATTTAATAAAGTGAATTTAAATTAATGAAATTGAATTAATGAATAATGCATATTACATTGCACAAGCAGAGTAAATAATTGATAAAATTTGTGTAGTCGCACGGTTATTAAAATATAAACACTTTTATTTAATATGTTAGATCAAATTTTAGGTTACAGGAAATGTAAATAATTAGTTAAAATATCAAAATATATCTATTTAACATATCTGTTTCAATTTTAATAACAAATTATCTATTTTGTTACTTCAGAAAATGAGTAGTGTATTTTGAACATAATAAAATCTTTTGTAGAACAATATTTTACAAAAAATTAACTAAAACTTACCCAGCTTTATTTTCTTTAAAAAATATATATCCATAAAACAACGAAGCGTGATTTTTAAAATTTGGTGAATATGCGTAATTCTCACTAACCGTAATTTTTAAATCACATTTATACGAATCTAGATATGATTTGTAAATTGAAATTGAATTGCGGTTTATGTTTCTTAAATCGGAACAACATGAATAGCAAATGATACACTATAAATTCTGTTGCTTGATTAGCTAATAGTTTTCAGGTGAATTGTGATCATTATGGTACAAATTGCGATTTGTGAATCGAAAGGTGCTTAATATAGAAAAGCTATGAGTGATTCTTAAATCATTTTGATGAGAATTGCAAGTGATAATTCTCAAATCTCTTTTTTGTGAATCGCAATGTGTGATTTGTAAACTACTAGAATGAAAATTGTTAGGCATGATTCTGAAATTACTTAATTACGTATCATGTTATATGATTCAGAAATAACTTTAGTTGGAATCATGATGTGTGAATCCTGATGAATAATTTGCAAATCACTTTAAAGTAATATTCAATATATGATTCATAAATCACTTTCATAGAACATTTTATATGAATTCCGATCCGTAAATCAAGAATCAGTTTAATGTGAATCACAATTTTTATTCATACTCAATGAAACCTGTGAAACTAAATTTTATTAATTAGCAGTAAAAACTAAATGTAAAAATTTGGTTATAAATAGGGCCCTATAAATTATGCGGAAATTTTTTAAAAATTATGCGGCTAGGATGCGGCGATTTTTAAAAATTATGCGGCAAGGATGCGGTGTCTTTTAAAAATTATGCATATCGGTTGCGAATGACCCAGAAAACAATTGAAACTGAAAAAAAAATCTCTTAAAAAAGTTCAACTTTCTTTCCTGTTTTAATAAATAAAAAAATTTCAATGAATACAGAAAATATTTCAACTAAATTACCTTCTTATGCATTGTACATCCATTTTCTACATCAGAACAATTATTAAAGTTTATTAAAATGGAGAGAAGTTAGTCCAGAAGCTGCGTTTTCTTTCAAACTCTGTCTTTGTTTTGTAAAAATTTGGCCGTAGCAGGATACTGCTCTTTCACAATCTACTGAATTAGGAAGCACTGAGAGCACTTGTCTTGCCTTTTTTGTAAGTTCTGGAAATCTCTCTGAGACTACCTCTGAATTCCAGAATCTAATTATGTCCTGGTTTGAACATTCTTTTACATATTCTTTGTAAGCAGCATACTCGAGTTTTATATCTTGACCACTCATTCCTGGAATATTCTTGAATACATCGTCGTCTTCAATATTGAGGTTGACTATTTGTTCTGGATCGAAAACTCGAGCAGTTTTCATGAAGTTTAATGCAGGTTGACTAAACTTGGGCCCGCGTTTTTTGAATACGTCTAGTTCTGGAGAGTAGTAAGTATTCAACTTTGCAATTGTTTTGTGAAACACTTCTTGAAGAAATACGTTGCGCGAATCTTTTCGTGAGTATGATGCCTGAGAATTACATCGAAGTTTAGACCGCAGATCAAAAATCTTATTGTAAGCTTTATGAATAGATACACCACATGTTTCGAAAAAGAGAAGAGTATCCATTAATAACTGAGCGTGTTCTGCAATGAATTGAAAATCTTTGCAAACGTACTTGCTTTCCACCAAAACTTTGCACTGATTGAGACAAGCAGTGTCAGGAGTAAGGTTTATTTCACTGCTAAAAAATTCTATGTAAACATTACAATATTCAGCATGATATTGCACTGATTTAAACCAAGAATTCCACCGTGTCTTTATTGGTACTGGACAAAGTTTAGCTTTCTTATTGTTATCCGTTAAAAACTTTAAATAGCGGCGCTTTCTTGCAGGACAATGCTTGAACAATTTCTTAAAGTTTCCTGTGAATTTGTCAACCTCTGAAAAATGTTCACGCCACTGATCAGAAGCTAAATTAAGAATGTGAGCATTGCAGGTCATGTGCACTGAATTGGGCAGTAGAGTACGCAACACTTCCTTGTATGCCCGAGTCATGTAAGTTGCGTTATCTGTTAAGATTGCTGAAACTTTGTTGAAATCAATCTCCATATTTGTCAAGCACTGCACTACGGCTTGAGAAACTGTAGTCGATTGTACAGCTTCAAGATGAATGCTATCAAGAAGATAAGGATGCATCATTGCAGTATCTGTAAATTGCGGGACAGCTAAAATATGTAAAACATAATTGTCTTTATCATCACTGCCTTCATCGAAGCCGATGCAGAGTGAATCAGTAGTACGAAGAATTTCTTTCAATTCATTCTTCTTTACTTCAAATACTTTTGGTAAATAATTTTGGCGAAGAGAATTAGCACAAGGTAAAGCACCTGCACCCGAAATATTTTTCGTCAGAAAATCTCTCATTTTGGGGTGATCCAGTTTTTCAATCGGAATATTAGCACTCGTAAATGCGTCAACAATTTCAAAGTTTAAAAGATTGCGCATTTCAGCACATTCGGTTTTTCTCTTGAACATTGATGACACGGTTGCTTGTTTTTTTTTCTGCACTTCGCTGTCCTCTTGTTCATTTTTTCTTTTATTTGTTATGTGACGATTACTATCCAAATGCTTATCGATAACACACTTTCTTGTGTGATCCACGGCAATATTACACGAGGTACAGAACATTATTCCATCCGAAGCGTGAAAAATACTCTGATATTGCTTACATCTATCCTGTGCAGAAATATGGATGGCATTTTTTTTAATTTTAGATAGAGACATGTTTACAGTGACTATTTGTGTGGAAATGAGTTAAACTAATTTCAAATCAATAAATGAAAAGATTCGCATGCATACTCGAAGAATGAATAAAGCGGAATGCATGGCCCTCAAGCAATATCTTGTGGAGTTCCAGGAACTACAAAGAAAAGAGGTGGGACTGGAGTTTGGGGGAGGGTCATTCTTCCCCAACTTTTTAGCTCTGTGGTCTATACCATAGAGGTGACCTCTATTGTCTATACACCGCGAAAGCTGTTCAACCAGCTTCCTATTGAAGATAATGGCGACTGATAAGAAGCTATGTGCCGGGGGGGGGGATTCTTGGAAAGAACTGACCACCTGACCAAAAAGATTCTTGGAATTGAAAAAGAAGATATATTTCAATTGAAAAAAAACCCTTAAGGAGAAATTTATCTGGTAAACGAATACATTTTGCTGAAAAGTAAAAATTATACAGATATGCTGCAATTACGCGGAAAATTGTAAATTATGCGGGTTTCCGCATCCTCCGCATCTTCGCATAATTTATAGGGCCCTAGTTATAAATGATTAATTAATTACACTTCATACGTAAATTAAAAGAACAAATAGGATAACAATATTAACCTGTTGTAATAACGAAGTTAACACATTGAGCATATTTTGAAATCGATTAAACACTATATATATCAATCGAAAACTATGACTACAAAACATCAAGAGAGATGAACAATAATCGGGTGTGAAAAATCTAGGAGAGAAAAGTTTTGCATCTTTTCACTTCAAGCATTAAAAATTGTACCTATCAGAATTTCTATAATTTTCCTTTGAATTTATTTATTATTTTTTTACCGCTTTTTTGCAAGATTTTTTCCCCAACAAAATTCAAAGACTTTCAAGGTTTTTCAAGTACCATGGGAACCCTGTGGCACAAGATTCAAAAGAGGATATGCTGTGCCAAACAGTATGTTAATGCAGATTAAAATGTAAAATGCACGCTATAATTCTATTTTTGGACATGGAAAATCGTTAACAGTTAGAATATATTTAATAGTCAATAAAATCCTATAAAAGGCGTAGTTATATAAAATACAAGAGATAGGTAAAACGGTGCACGGATAATAACAGAACTGACATTTAACAGAACGATAATGACAAACTGTAAACAAACAGAACTGAAACAAATTATTTATAGAGTACAAATTTAACTAACTTACTGTCTTATCAATTCTACTGCATCTTCATACTTCATTCCCAACTCAATTAAAGCCAGTGCAACCAAAACAGGAGCTCTGAAAGGGATAAAACAAAGCATAAGAATTTGAAAAGAAAGCTCAAAATATCTATTTGAATTAAAATTTTTATTTGAAAATTTGAAGAACTATATTTTTCAAGAACTAAAAAAAGAGAAAGTAATTATATTTTTGTCACAACAACAACAACAAAAAAGTGTATCTGATATGCTTTTTCATTTTAGGCGTGACAAACATATAATTATCTTTTTCTTATTTTTAGTATACAGGGTGCGTGGCCAAATATTTCAATAAAAAACAAGCACCTTTTAAGTAAATTTTAAACACTCAAAAAACATTTTTTAAGCGCTATATACAGAAACAAAATGCAAAATTATGTTCAAAGATTTTACATGATCATGACAAAATAACTAGCTTCAGACAAAGAATGCTTTTCTTGATTATATTAGCCATTATAAAAACGATCAAAAGATTCAGGGTGCGTAGCCAAATATTTCAATAAAAAACAAGCACCTTTTAAGTAAATTTTAAACACTCAAAAAAACATTTTTAAGCACTATATACAGAAACAAAATGCAAAATTATGTTTAAAGATTTTACATGATCATGACAAAATAACTAGCTTCAGACATAAAATGCTTTTCTTGATTATATTAGCCATTATAAAAACGATCAAAATATTTTTCGGTTTGATATCAGAGGGTGGAAAATGAAGCCTGAAATAGAGAATATCTTGAAAAATGCAGCAGAGTTGCATATGAGAGAGCAATAATCTCACCGAAACCAGCTCAGTAGATGCACAAGCAGACTCACAAGTATTTCATCAAACATGTAAAATGATTCGCGCAAAATGTAAAATGATTGAAAACGTTGAATAGAACAATTTGAAAAGCACACTTTTGCATAATACGTGGTAAGAAAAAAAAATCTCATTTTGGAAAAGAGAAAATTAAGCACTTTTTAAAAACACTCAATGAAAAAAAGCATCTTTGAGGGCTTTTAAAAAACGAAAATAAGCACCTTTAAACACTTTATAAAAACGGTACGCACCACTGTATATCTTAAATATATAGTCTTCTAAATTTCTATTTTATTTATCAGTAGTTTAAGTCAGATGGTCAAAATATTGTTAGGCAATAAAAGATCAAATTTTCCAAAATTGAGATCAAATTTTCCACAGCATTTAGATTTTTTTTTTTAAATTTCTATTGTTATCAGGCACAAAGCTACATTTAAATTTTTAGCACCCTAGCAAGTATAATCATAAAATCTATCTGGCGATAATATTGTGATAATTTCTACCATGAACTAATTCAAATAAATATTTTCTCAACTACAGAGCTATAGATGATCAAAAGTTTGATCATAAGATACCAGCCTCAGAGTAAAAATACAATAAGTAAATTTAAATAAGTAGGTAAGAAGGAGAATTATCTCTTCTAAAATATGCTGATCAGCATAAAACTGAAACCAGCTTTAGAACAGTAAAAAGAAAAATTATTCATAAACTAATGCGCTGCTAATCAGCAGATTTTTCTAATTTTATCCAAAATACATATAGCCTTGAAAAACTAAGCAAAATTAAAGTGTAGATTTTTATTATTTTCAGGATAACTGCTACATTTCAGATTTTCAAATTCAAGATTTTCCATGACTTAACGAAGTTGCTACTTTCTCAGACAAAAACGCAACAATAAGTTTAAAAAAGCATTATAATAACATTAATTGAAATGATAGGTATAACCAAAACTGTTATACACTGCATCTTCATATTTATACATTTTAAATTTGAAAAACAGAGTAAAGAAAGAGTTGAAACAATAAAATAGCTGAAAAGAATACAATAGCAAATAATTTCTTCCCTTTTTTTCTGCAGAATTATATTCTAAAGATACTTTTCTTGTTCATCAGAAAGGAAAGAAATATTCCTCATTTTTCTGTTCTCATTTCAGAATGAAAAAAAATTCGCCAATGACTGGTTTGCTTCAACTAGAATTTTAAATTGATAAAATTAAAAAAAATAATAATAAAAACCATAACTGTTATACTCTGCATCTTCATATTTATACATTTTAAATTTAAAAAATAGAGTAAAGAAAGAGTTGAAGCAATAAAATAGCTGAAAAAAATGCAAAAGTAAATAATATTTTTCTTCTTTTTTTCCAGCAGAATTACATTCTAAAGATACTTTTCTTGTTCATCCGAAAGGAAAGAAATACTTCCAATTTTTCTGTTCTAATTTCTGAATAAAAAAATTTGCGGAAATCAAAAATTCGCTTGCTTCAGATAGAATTTTAAATGGATAAAATTATAATAAAAAAACAACAAAAATTCTGAAATTACAGAAGTTTATTAAAGATAATTTGCCCTAGAAATGTTTTTTCTTTCCATTTTTTGGAAGAACATAATCTTTAAAGAACAGAATAAAAACATTTTATATTTTAATAAAATATAACTGAGTGGGGATTTTGTTACAAATTCAGATCACATTTTAAAAATTAGATTTTTCAGCAACCTAAATCCATGATTTTTTAAAAAATAAATAATTAAAATCGTGACATTTCATGACAAATTTTGTTCAATACAGAAATTCATGACTTTCCAGGTTTCGCGGATACCCTGTATTTAGGAACTGAAACAGTGTTGCAAAAACTTACCGCCCAAGGCCTGCAACACAGTGAACAGCAATGAAGCTGTCAGGGTAGTCTCGAAAACGTGTGCGAAGGAGATCAAACCAATCGTCCACTATCTTTGCAGGAGGTGGAAAGCCATCATCAAATGCCCAATCCTGTTAAATAGAGAAAAATTGTAAGAAAAAGAGATTCACATTATGATAGTGTTAAAACACAAATTAACCTACCAGTACTCTGATTCCTTCAGTCTCCAACAATTCAGTGCTGTAAGTAGGTTCACAGACTCTAACAACATCTTTCACATTCCGTTTCCTCAACTCCTAGACAAAGTTTAAAAACAAAATTTAAGATAAAAAGAAAAGCAGCCAACAGGAAATGTAGTTGATAATACAATGCAATAAAAGGTTTAGTGCAAACAATTCACACGAGAAATTAAGGATTTTTTTTTAGTAAGCAATAAGCATGGGTGATTGTGAGCCCAACTCAAAAATCCTGAAACTTTCTTGAGTGAAATCATTAATGATGCATTTCAAAAAAAATTAATGTCTTTATAAATTCAAATTTATGATATTTTCAAAACATGGAATTCTAATTAAATTATATGCAGCATAATTTAAATGGATAATAATGTATAAGTTTACTTTTGTCAAATCACAGTTATTATTATACTCGAAAAAATATTTACAAATCAAAGATATGCCCAGTATAAATTCTAGTTCTAATATTTCTAAATAAAATATACAAGAATTTTTATGCATAAATGTGATGGATGATTTCTTAAAACTTCAGGACATTAGGTTTCCGAAAACTTCCGGATCGCGGTTAGCAAAAAATCCTTAAATACGGATTTTTTCCAGAGCACAATCATCTCTGAATAAGAGAAATAAAATAAGAAAATTATTTTACACTAACTACACTGTGGAAGAATTTTTTCGGGCTTCCAGTCAAATACCTCTCCAGTACTAATATCTTTCTGCCAGACACTTTTAATAATAACAAATACATATGTTACTAATTTAAAGTAACAGAAGTGCCAACTTCAAAAAACTTTTCAGATAAAACAAAAAATTTTTTTTAAATTGAACATGTAATATTTATTTTATTCTACTATTAAGGGCAATATTCTTCTCTCATATTGTAGGGAGAAAACACTAATTATTTCCTTTTTCAAGGTGCGTTGCAAAATCTTTCAACAAAAAACAAGCACCTATTAAGTATTTTTAAAGCACTGTATATACATTAACAAAATGCAAAATAGTTTTCAAAGACTTTACATGATCATGATTAAAATAATTAGTTTTGATAAAGAATTATTTTATTGAATATATTAGCCACCATAAAAAGATAGAGATTTTTCGGTTTTATTTCAGAGGGTGGAAAATGGAGCCATAAATTGAGAATATCTTGCAAAATGCAGCAGATTTGCGCATGAGAGTGCAATCTCACCGAACTCAGTTCGGTAAATGCACATGCGGACTCGCAAGTATTTCATCAAATATGCAAAATTATTGGCGCTTTCATATGCTACGGTGAAAATGTTGGAAATGCATTGTGAAAACGTTGGATAGAATAATGTGAAAACCAAGCATTTGCAAATGTAATAAGCGGCGAAAATCAACATGGTAAAGAAAAAAAAAATAGTTTTTGAAAATAGAAAATTATGCACTTTTTAAAAACACCCAACAAAAAAGCACTTTTAAAGCCCTTTAAAAAAACGGAAAATCAAAAATATGTTTAAGCACTTTTTAAAAGCGCCACGTAACCATGTTTTTAGCATTTTGTATATCATCATGACATTAAAAAAAAAAATCATAATATATTTTGAAATCTATAACTTACAAAATAAAAGATTGATTGCAAAATCACTCGAATAGGACTTTTCAAAAAGGGGTTACTAAACACGGGCTTTCATTTTGAGAATAAGATGTTGCAATAAATAATATCGTATTAAAAATAATGACTTTAAAAAACTATGAGACTCAATAGTAATAAATGCATTAAAAAACAGAATTCAGCAGAAAAGAAAACAAATTTTTTTACTTCATTATTATTAAATGAGAATAGAAAAATTATAAGCTCTTTTTTCCCATTCAGATGCGTAAGAAAGGCATTTTTTCGAATAATTTTGAAAAAAAAAAAAATCTTTCGAAAATTTCTGAAATCGCCACAATTCTGCAACAGGATTAACTACAAGTTTAAAAGCAGCAATAGTTAAAGCAATAAAGTTCAATCTTTTCCCTTTGGCCTTGACTAAATGAACTATAGTTGAGTACCTAGAGGCAGAATCGTGGCGACACTTCGACATTGTAGCAGAATATTACAGATTTCTTACAGAAATTTTTTTCTTTTGGGAAGTAAATAATTTTGGTGGTGTTTTCTGCAGAAATTCTTATCAAACTGCCATACATATTTATATATTGTAACTTCGACGTTTCCATTTCTTTAAATTAGTCACATGTGTAGTTATTATAATTTTAAGTGTCTTGCAGAGAGATATTAGAGCTAGTCCGTTTCGTCGCAGAAAGTTTAAAAAAATTCTGCCACAGGGATTGAGTATAATTATTTAAGATGCTTATTATATAAATAAATCACTTTTATATATAAAAATATTTAGTTCATAACAGTCGTTGAACAGCTGACATACCATGAAACATACTTTTTTCCCAACGGATTCGGATTTCTGACCCCAGAAATATACGGGATATTATTTTATTTCATAACTGTTGTTGAACAGCCAACCCAATTTTTTAGGTTTACGGCTACTAACGTTCAGCTCTGTAGCCTTGTGATTTTGAACCCAATCCAGAAGACAAGGGAACTTCTGGGTCAAGTATTGTGAGGAATTTGCCTTTGTGGAGGACTTTTTTGATGGAACTAACCCGCATTTACGTTACATGGAAAGAAAGATCACGAGAACCTCCCACAGTTGGCCTGGCGGCAAAGGGACTCTAGCCCGTGATGCGTCTACCACTGAGGATATTTTACGTCAAAACTGCGGGAGATGTGAGCCGGGTACGGAATTCGTATTGACCAGTCATCGATTGGATTCGAACTAGGTTCACCTCATTGGAAGGCGAATGCTCTATCCCCTGAGCCATCGCCGCTCAGATAAAAATATTAAAATAAGTATTGACAGTCCTAACACATCTTTGAACAACATAAGGTAGCAATTTTAATTATAACACAAAAAGAATCAGTTTCTTCCAAGAAAAGAAACTTTTTCAAGAAATACAAAATATAAATTTTTTTTAAAAAATTCTTTATAAAAGCAATCTAGTTTAAATAATATTTATTTCCAAGCTATTTAAGATATTTTTGAATACATAAAAAGTAAAAAACAACAACAGAAATTTTTTTTAAAAATGAATTTAAAAAATCCAAATAACTAGTCTTTCAGAACTTCACGTAAAAGTATAAACTTATTTCATAATTACGTTACAAAGTGTTAAAATAATTAAATTTATTTCAATTAACAAATTGCATACTAAACATAATACATACACTACTACAAATCACATATTTAATTAACAATTATAAATAACATAAAAAATTTTATAATTCAATACTGTTACTAAGTATTGCATTCATTTTCAAACGCCAGTGAATTTGATTGAAAATAAAAAATGTTAGGTATGGAAGTTTTAGAACATCAAATTTTGCTTACAAAGAGCACCAAGTATTACAATTTTACTCATTTTTGTGCATTAAAACAAACAAAAAATTTATCAGCTCTTTTTTAGTCTACTGTATTGCTTTTTTTGTGTACTATTGGTATAGATTTTTATTTTATTTAACAATCTTCCTTGAACAGCCGACACAAATTTCTAGGTTTATGACTACTAATGTTCAACTCTGTAGCCCTGTAATTTTGAACCTAATCCAGAAGACAAGATCATTCCTGAATCAAGTATTGGTAGAAATTTGCCTTCGTGCCTACTTTCTGATAGAAATATCTCGCATTTGCGTTACATGGAAAGGGAAACCTCCCACATTAGCACGGAAAAAAAGTTCTTTTTGCTCTGCATTCGCAGCGACATCTGGTGACAGTTTTTATTATGAGGACTTGGGACCGGGGTGCCTGAAAGGGGTAGTTAATTCATAAAATGTAAATCACACTCCCAAAAATTATAGCAGGGGTCTGTCTAGGTTTTTTTAAAAGGTACCTATTTTGTGAAAATTTAGAAATAATGTGTGAAAATTAAAAAATCAACCACAACATGTACACAATATCATTTTAATTAGTATTTTACTAAGTACTCAGGACACTTAGTATATTGAGATAACAGTATACTGAGACAAATTTTTAATATTAACATACTCAGACAAGTTTCGACGTCATACTTGGTTAATACAGAGTAGTTGTAAAAATAAAAAAATTTAGAAGTATAAATTAAAATGAATATTTTTAGAGATGAAAAAAAGAAATATATATTCAAACATAAATTTATAGCAAAAAATACATAAAACTACAATCAACTTGAATAATAAAATTTGTTAAAAATAATGCTATTCATCTTTTGTTAAATTAGGATAAAATTTAGAATTACAAATATAACTGGGCAAAATTGACATTTTAAACAGAGTATCTTGCATCCACATTTTCAAAAATTACACAAGATTTGCTGTGTATATAAATTTTGAAAAAAAAATCAATTATATTTTTTATCAAACATCATCTTAAAAGTACTAAGATCAAAACATTAACAGGCATAAATTTTGTAGATTATGTTTTTAACACTTAAATTTCCGACATTTAATTAAAATTTGTGTGGTACAATGCCAGGCCAATGGTGACAAAATATTTTTTTTAAATTTATTTTTAAATTTTATTTTTAAAATATTAATAATCAGGGTTGGCAAGATTTTTCCGCAGATGGAAAAAACCATGGTAATAACCGGTAAAAACCGTCCTGGCAGAAACAGGTTTTTGCCAAGCAAAGTGGCAAAAACCTATATTTTCCAAGATGAGAGGACAAAAACACATTTTTGATATAAAATTATTCCTAAAATTGAAATATATATTATTAATATATATATAATTAAAAGAAATTAACAAAATTGATGATTTATTATTCCATAATTAAATCATAATGTATTAATATATCATTTTAGTAGTTTAAAGCATTATTGATCGTAAAATTAGTGATTATTCTCTTTTTTCCAGTGAAATGAACTTATTTAAAATTAATATAACTATAATTTAAAGCATAAAATATCTATCAACATGTGTAGTTAATTAAAATATACAAGTATCACTGCAATTTTTTAAATTTGCGCAAATTCAATACTTTATTCATCATCACAATACAATTTGTGCTGTCTCAACATAGCATAACAGAACACTAGTTTTGAAACATTATTTACAGTCAACCCATTCCGAATTTTAGAATGTACAAATAAAAAAATTCGAAAACAATCTTTCAATGGCAGCACTACTAGAAGGACACGAGTATAAATGAAACATTAATTCACAAAATTCTCTGGAAATATCACAAGAATTTTGCACACTCCTCCACCATTTGCTAGCATCAATTGCGGCTATAACTTTGCTCTGAGAATGTTTTATTGAATGGTTTTTCTTGTAATTCAAAATTCAAGACATATGAAACAAATAAATTTATTCCTGCAAGAAATTCTCTGGCCTTCTCTTTCTGTACATTGCTGAGAAGCTGCCCTTTATATTGTGGGTGTAATAAATAAGCGAGAAGGTGCCAAGGTAAAATTGATTGCACAAATCTTTTTTTTTTACTTGTATTTTATAAGGCTGTAAATTGTCATCTTCTAACAATTTACACCATATATGGATATGTAAGAGTGATATAATTTAAAATAATACATACCAAAAGTTATTATGAAGAAGTAAAAAAAATACAATTCGTAGAAAAAAACATTTATTTAAGGATTCTAAAATGAAAAGAGGTCAAATACTCTTAATCTTTTAAAAATAATTTTCTCATGTAATGTATCAAAATTATTATTCCTTAAGATTGATTTAAATTTGTTTAAAGTATTTTGTAATAATATTTAATCAGCAATTTAGATCATTTGGTTTTTGCCACTGTCCTGGCAAAAATCCCTTTTTGCCAACAAAAACTCCAACCCTGTTAATAATGATAAATATTGCGTAAAAATTATGTAAACCTAATATCTTCCTAATCCCTGCGGCAAAATCACGGTGACATTGTCGAAGTACATAACAGAGTTCTTGTTGAAAGAATTTCCCTTTATGAAGTAAAAAAATTTGGTTTCAGTTTCTGAAAAAATTTTCCTAATTTTTCTGTCTCAAAAACTATATTTAAATGGTGCCTTTTTCGCACATCGCAAGGGAAAGACATGTTCTTAATTTTTCAATTCTTATTTGAGAAAAATGAAAAATAAAGAATATTAAAGCAAAAAATTTCTTTTCTGTAGAAATGTTTGAAAGATTTTTCCCCTCCACAATTATACTCAACAGATACCTTTTCCACACATCAGAGGGGAAGAGATGCTCATTTTTTTATATTCCCTTTTGGGAAAAATAAATTTTTTTTTAGTTTTCTTTTCTTTCACTGATTTTACGAATTTTTTTTCTTTTTTTTAATGTGAGGATGATTTACAAAATGCAAAAAAAGACATAATTAGTGAGTCTTCCTCTTACAAAATGTGAGAATATCACCTATGATACAAGAATAAAAAAAATATTACATATTCATTAAAAAAAAAATACATACAATTTTATTATATCCAAATAGGCTTTTCTTGGTAAATACATTTCCGTTACTTTAAATTTAATTAATAACATGTATACTAGTGCTAGAGAGGTTTGCTGCGGAATGCCCAAAAAGTTCCGCCATAGGGTCTTTAATTTCAATCATTATTGTTCGATAGGCTTTTCTTTTGTTGTTTTTTCTTAAATCTAAATTTGCTATTAACTATTCTAAATTACTCTATGTCTTATTATGCATAAATTACTTTATCATTTCTTTTTCTTACTAAAAATAAAATGAGATTAAATTAGTAATAATTAACAAATATAATTTATAAAGCAAGACGTTTTTTTTTTTTTTACTTAATAAAATTAAAAATTTCTAATTGAATTTCTTCAAAACCTCATTCAAACATATTTTACATCTTTACCCAGTAGCATGTTGGTCTACTGTTCATATTTTTTATACATATATGTACATAAAAAATTAATACAAATGTTTTCTGCAGAACATTAAAAAAAAAATCATGAATAGTAAAAATTAAGCTGTATATCTCGTCGAAAACAAATTAACATTAAAAATAATTTTTTAGTGACATAAACCAGAAAAGTGGTCCAACTAACCCTGGTTTCCACGTTATTTTTGTAATGGAATGAACATTACCTATAGAATATATATTAAGAAAGAATTCAAAATAATTAAAGCAATTAAAAATATATTTTAATTGCTAATACGAAAATTAAAAAAAAATATTTCGGCGTTAGGATAACGTCGGTATCGCCTGCTGAATTGGAAATAAAAAAATTTTAAAATTTGCTTCCAGTGGAAAAACGAGCTATGCAGCTAATAACGATAAAGCATCGAATTTTGTATTATGCGTAAGTATTTTTTAAAAAAAATATTGGGGAATATAATGCTAATAATACTTGTTTTAAATTAAAATAAGATAGAAAAGTTATTGAAGAAAGGATTATTGCTTTTAGTAAAAAATTAATATTTAAATCGAATAGAATTACTTTTCCATAATTATTTCCTATAGTTAATTTTAAATTAAAGGAAGATAGAAAAGTTATTACAGGGCAAGATCAAAGTCTTGCCCCGGTTAAGCATTTCTATTAATGATGTCACTATTTTCATGTTCATTTTCTTCCATCTGCAGAAATTAGGGGTGTTGTTTTTTCGTTTATTTCAGTTTAGTTGTTGTTTAGCAGTCAGTAGTTCACTTTAGTTATGGGATTTATGTTTCAAGTAAGTTTAAGTGTGTTTTATTGTTATGTATTTGTCTTGATTTTATTCTTATGCATTTGTCTTTATTTTATACTTTTGTATTTTATATTTTGCATTTTATTCTCTTCCTGGACTTGGGAAAAACCTTTGGGGTACAGAGAGAGCAATTTAGACATTTGTCAGGCTCTCTCAAAAGAAAAGGTTTTGCTTTTATGGCTTCCGGAGCTGGTACCCCCTGAAAACGTTTATTCATTTTTTATTGTTTCTTTTGTTTCATTACCTATAGAATTTTCATTCCAGTTGAACTTATTAATAATTTTCCGAAAACAAAACTTATATATTATTTTGTTTCCTGTATATTTAATTATTACACAGAGAATAAACATTTACCAGAAAAATTTAAAAACTGGTTGATAAAGAGCAAGTAAATCAATCATTTTACTCATTTTCAATCCTAAGTTTTTTTATATTCAGCAGTGTTGTAACTAACTAGCTGAATTTATATAATTGATATGAAATTGTAAAATAGTTGTCATCAATTTTAAAATTTTACAAGACTAAGGTCACCTCACAACCTGTACTTACTTGTTACTATATGGCTTTTGAATTTTAATTTGGGGAAATTTTCCATTAAAATATAACATTTTGAGTGTTTCTTTATGAAGTATTACTTACTAATCTGAAAGAACTTATTGAATAAAAAACTATTGCTTCCCCCTCCCCGCAAATTTAGAAATTTGCATTATATTTAAATGGTTATACTATTTTTTTGAAATTGAATCGGAGTGTATATTTGAAATAAATAAGAATTGCTATTCGTTCCATTCAAACATTTACAAACAATTTTTAAAAATAAATATTTATAATATATAATTTTGATTATTTGTGGCAAAATATTTTACAGTAAGTAAAAATATATATTATGCCTGAGAAATCTATCATAAAAGCAATCATTTAAGAAAAGAATTGTATTTTACATCTATTATTAATCAATCTTGTTTAAATTTATAGACATTTCAAATTCTTAACTTTGAACTATAATGAAATAATAAATTTTAAAATATTAACTATGGATAACAATGTATATTATATAACAAAGGGTTTTCAATATAGTCAAATGTATCAGACATGGTACAATAAATTTTTTTAAACTGATAATTGAATTTACCAATTAATATTCCAGATCATTTAAAACACTTAGCAGTAGTAACCCTATCATCACTATCAGCGGTGTTTATAATTATTTACATCATTCCAGGGGTCTGTCCAGGCCAAATTTACTACCATTTAGCGGTACCTTCACAAATTCAACTTTAGGAAAAATGGTAGTTCAAAAAAAATACTTTATTTCAAAATTTTATTTTTGCATCCCGTAAGAAACGATAAATCCATATTTTTGTGTTGATTTTTTAATATAATTTTAAATTTTCACAAATTATGTCTAAATTTTCACAAATTAGGTACCTTTGAGAAAAAACTAGACAGACCCCTGCATTTTTAATTAACACATTTTTGATAAGCGTACCAATTTGAAAAACATATTGTTATGGCATTATCAATTGCGTTTCCAATTATCGACCACAATGCGATCATTAAGATATTAGAGCCAAAATTTTTTGTCAGGAAAATTTCTGTCAGGACTTTGCTTTTTCAAACTTCTGAACTTTTATCGAATATTTTTTGTTTCTGCTTGTTTCTACATCAATCATTTCTCAACAAAACATTAACTGTGAATGATAGATATAAGAAAGCAAAGAATCCCGGTCAATATAAAATGCTGAGTCAAAAAGTATGACAAATAATAAAGAGGTAATGCAGTTAAAAATTGGTAAATTTACACAGGGTGTAGCCAAATATTTCAACAAAAAAATAAGCACCTTGTTCAGCTTTTAAAACTTTTCATCGATAGATCGCGGGATTTTCAGTTTTAATGAAAATACTATTTTAATGGCATTAAAAATATTCAGTTAGAAATTGGCTGCCATTGAAATCAAAGCTAATTGATTTTGTTCCTAAAATGCCAATAATGAATCGTAAATAAAATAAAAAATCGAATTAAGATAGTAAACTTCTTAGTCGCATTTCTTGGTATATTTGGAATTCATATTTTTCAGATAAATCATATTCTTTTTTTTATCACAGCAAGAAATTACAGGTAAGCTCATTTTTATGTCATTTCATGTTCATTCATTATGTATTTTTTAAACATTCAAAATATATTTTCAAGCACCATAAACATTAACAAAATGCAAATTAATTTTCAAAGACTTTACATGATCACAATAAAATAATTTGTTTCTGACAGAGAACTCTTTTTCTTGATTATATTAGCGATAATAAAATGATCTAGAAATCTTGCGGTTTGATATGGAAGGGTGGAAAATGAAGTCTGAAATTGAGAACATCTTGCAAAATGCAGCAGAGTTGCACACGAGAGAGAGTGCAATAATCTCACAGAACCTAGAGCAGCAGACGCACATGCAGACTCACAAGTATTGCTGACGTTTGACAACTGAGCTGATACTTTTAAATTTTTGCAATCAGATGAGAAGAAAATCATCTCAAAATAAGCAATAAAAAATGAAAAACAATGAATGCATTGAAATAAGTTTTTTAAAAAATGCTAGTTACATGCTAAACAATATATCACTCTTGTCTTCAAACAGCTTTATAGAACAACTACCATTTAGAGATTTTGAGGAAGAGAGCAAACTCTGTTATTCTCAATTACTGCACTAACTGAAAACTGCTGTGGGTATGTAACAAATACATTAATATAAAAATATATGGAGCATTTACAGATACTAGTTTTACACAGAACAAAATTAAATATACAGAATATTGCATCAATTTTGTTTTCAATATACAGAATTAAACATAACATTAGGGATGTAACAAATACTGATTTGGCAGGATATCGAATATTTGGTATTCGGTATCCTGCCAAATCACTATTTGTGATTTGGCAACAAAAAAAAAAGAGGCTCAAATAGCAAAATTTTTTTAGAATATAGTAGTCATTGAAAAATAATCAAAACTTAGCTGTATTATTGTTCTGGCATAATGGTAAAAAAAACTTTTATAGAAATGTTTAAGATAATATAGTGAGATGCTATTTAGCCCTGTGACAGAATTTTTTAGGGTTTTCTGCAACAAGCCCCTATATCTTTCTGCAAGATACTTTTAATGATAACAAATATACATGTAACTAATTTAACGTAACAAAAGTGTCAACTTCAAAAGAAAAAAAAAACTTTTCCGAAAAAGCGTAATTTTTTAAATTAAATATGTAATATTTCTTTTATTATAATATTTTAAGTGATATTCTAGCATTTTATCAGAAGAAAACAGACTAATTATTTCCTTTTTCCTCTTCTTTGTAAGTCATCATAAAAATTTTTTAAAAATTATAAAAAAGAGTGAAATCCATAGCAGTAACTACCAAAAAAAAAAAAAAAAAAATTTACTCACTGAACTCTTTAAAGAGTGGGTTACAAATATGTGTTTTCATTTCAAGATTCAGCTGTTGTAATAAATAATATTTAAAATATCGGATTTCAAAAAAATGTGAGGAAATCAACTGACAAAAAAATGAAACAAAATCTTCTGCAGAAAAAAACCAATATTTTTACTTCATTACTCTCAAATGAGAATAGAAAAATTATAAGCACTTTTTCCACTCCCATGCACAAAAATAGCATCTTTAGAATGTAATTCTGAAGAAAAGATATCGTTCAAAAATTTTTGCAGAAAACAAAAACCAAAATTTTTTACTTCCCAAAGGAAAAATTTTTCTTCAAGAACTCAGTAACATTCTGCAATAATGTCGCCGTGATTTTTCCACGGGGCATTTCGAATTATCAAAGATAAAAATGTTTTCCATAAAATATTAAAAGAGATAATGTCTATCAGAACAGAAACTCTTTTAAAAATGCAGCACTATCATAAAAACGCCAATAAAAGACAAAGATCATATACAGAAACAAAACAGAAAAACTAAAAATCAATCTTAATTTTTGAACATTTTTTTTAAAGCTAAACAATTCAGTTTTCAGATTACAATATTTTAAAAAAGATTTACATATAATAGAGACCTTTTTAATTGCCACGTCATAACTAAAACGTGTGGCGTAACTACCACTACAAAAGTTTAACATCATTCACTAGTATATAAAGCATGCTAACTTGATTCTATCATGAGGTACCTTTTGATAGATGACAGTTGGTATTGTCGATTAACTCCACCCCCCACATTGGTGACCTGCGAATGTGATTTGCTCACGCAAGTAACGCCCACTTCGCAATCTCTTAACGGTTACGCCTACTTCGATGGATAGTCCACATTGTACGGTAGACTTGCTATTTGTGAATGCATGATTCACCTCCTACGCTGTTGCTTCTCAGTCTCGTCTAGAACATTCACACAACGTCTACACTCTCAACGCCTGCATACTCTCGACTGCTAATGGCAACACAGGAGCTGCGACTTCGACTGTGACGTTAATACACCTCTCACATTCAGCACTCAAAAAAATCCGATGACTCTCTCCCGGTCTTTCACAAGTACATCAACTAGTGAGATCTGTTCATCGAATTATATCCCTGATAAAATTCTGGTGGGGGAGTACTGTGGCGTAACTACCACTACAAAAGTTTAACATCATTCACTAGTATATAAAGCATGCTAACTTGATTCTATCATGAGGTACCTTTTGATAGATGACAGTTGGTATTGTCGATTAACTCCGCCCCCATAAACGTCTATAAAAAGCTTTGGGGGAAAAAAAGCTAGATAAGAATCAAAACAAAAATCGTTCTTAATTTTTAATCAGATTTGTGGACGACCATGTCAACCTTCATCTCTGAAAAGGTACCCCACCCCACCATAGAATCAAGTTAACATATCTTATATACTAGTGAATTGCAATAATATTTTTGTAGTGGAAGATATATTACAGATCTCCCCCACCAAAATTATATCTGTGATAGAATTCGATGAACGAATGCCACTAGTTGATTCATTGCTGTTTCGTGAGAAGTCGGAGAGCTGTATTAAGATCACCGTACTTTTTGAGTGCTGATCGTGAGGGCTGTATTAAGTTCACGGTCGTGGTCTTTCCTGTGTTGCCTTTAGCAGTAGAGTATATACGTTGTGTGTAATCGAGACTGAGTAGCAACAGCTCGAGGAGACGGATAATGCTGCAGTCACAAGTAGCAAGCCAACTGCTCAACGTGGACCATCCATCAAAGTAGGCGTGTTCAAATTGAAGTGGGAGTTTCTGTAAAGGTAGACGTGTTCACTTCATGTCTGGGTTAACAATGTGAGGAGGGTTGTTATCGACCATGTCAACCTTCATCTATGAAAAGGTACCCCTCCATAGAATAGAGTTAACATATCTTATATACTAGTAAATGGGAATTATATTTTAGTAGTGGTAGATACACTACAGATTTAAAGCTAAAAATCTTACTTCATCTTCCTCACATTGCTGTATCTTTAGAAAAAAATTACAATAGAATAACATTCATTAGAAAGGCTCTTCTGACATAATAAACATGCTGATAAAAAGAAAAGCTAATAAAAAATCAAAAAAGAAACAGGAAAAAAAAGTTCTTTTTTTGAATGATAATTACTATTGAGAATCACATTATTCGATGTTTTATCTGTTTTAACCAGGGTTGGGGTTTAGGACGTCCTAAACTGGTTTTGGACAGGACGCGTGGGTTTTACTGTCTTAAACTGGGTAAAACTGTCTTAAAGTGTCCAAAACCTTGAACTTTGGTAAAAGGTAAAAATTCTATAGGTGTAACCATTGTACACATAATAATTACATGTATCAATATATATTTGATATTTTCTATACAATTTACTATAACTTATTAAAAGAAAATAATATAATATAGTAGGAAAAGGTTTATAATTTTTGAAGCTCCACAATTCATGGAACAACAGAAGTAAATACCTAATCCTTTAAATATAAATATGCTTTTAATACTGATAAATAATATTTTTGCATGAGGATAAATATGGCAATATTAAAAAATAATAATTTTTCTTAAAAAAGTACTAAATTTGTTCAAAAATTAACCTTTTATTTTTCACAATATTTTTTTAAAAAAATTTTATAATTTCTGCATCACAGGATAATAAAAAAGACATCTATTTTTTAAAAAAAAAGTGTTTTTAAATATAAATATATTAGTTTAAATTGAAAATACAGAATAACTGAAAAATATATTGATAGTTTTGAAGGGCATAACATCAGTTTCAGTTACTGACACTGGTGATGTATCACCACTATGCTAAAAGAATTGAACATGAATGAAATAAAAGTATTCTTGTATAGTACTATAGATAAATAAATCTGTTTATGATGAACCAAGCACTTAGTCCCTAATATTTTAACCTGTACGGCAAGGCAAAACTTCTGTTATGTACTATTGAATGAGAGGACCAATTGAACTTGATTACTGATTAATCTTCCTTTGTTTAAATTGATGAGTCAAACAATATTAATAAAACATTTTACTTTTAAAAACAAATATTCTCTAGTATATCTAATTATCAATATGTTATTAGTTCTATGTTTATTTTACCTCTTAAATATTGTTCAGATAAAATTGTGACATAATTTGAGTAAAAGGGTTTTGGACAGTTTAAGACAGTTTTGGACATAGGGGTTTTGGACAGGACGGTTTAAACCGTGGATTAATCCATTCTGTCCTAAACCTTGCCAACCCTGGTTTTAACATACAAGAAAAAAGTCCTATGGCAGAATTCTTTAGGCTTTCTGCAACAAACTTCTCCATTACTAATATCTTTCTGATAGATACTTTTAACAATAACAAATACACATGTTACAAATTTAAAGTTAAAGAAGCGTCAACTTGGAAAAAAAACTTTTCAGATTTTTTTTTTTTTTTTTTTTAAATTGAATATGTAATATGTATTTATTCTAATATTTATAGGCAGTGTTCTCACATTTTGTAGGGAAACAATTTTTTTTACTTCCCATAAGAAAACTCTTTCTGCAAGAATTTGATATCGTTTTGCTTCAATGTCGCCATATAGCCACGAGGGAAAAAATTGACAATAAAAGAATAACAGAGAATAAAAGAGTATGACAATCACCCCATTAACATGTTTCACATTAGTTAAAACAAAAAACAAGCAAAAAAAGAAAAGAAAAAAAAAGAAAAAAAATTAAAAACAGTTTTCAATTTTTAAAACATAAGGTGTTGAAAATTAACTTGCCTGAATTTAAAAAAAAAACTCAGCATTAAAAAACTTAGAATAAAATAATCTAGTTTGAATTCTTCAAATTTCGCTTTTCCAAGAGTCTCTCAGAAAATCAATTAACCAACTTAACAAATATTTGTAATAACTATTTCGAGTAATGTATACCAAAAACAGGGTGCTTTGCCAAATCTCTCAACAAAAAATAAGCACTTTTTAAGTACTCTTTAAGCACTCAAAAACTATCTTTAAGCACTATATACATTAACAAAATGCAAAATAGTTTTCAAAGACTTTACATGATCATGATAAAATAACTAGTTTCTGTCAAATAACTATTTTCTTGATTGTATTAACCATGCTAAAATATCAAGATTTTTAGGTTCAATATCAGAGGGTGGAAAATGAAGTCTGAAATTGAGAATATCTTGCAAAATGTAGCAGAGTTGCACACGAGAGTGCAGGAATCTCACCGAACCTAGCACAGTAGACAAACATGCGGACTAGCAAGTATTTCATCAAACATTTAAAATGATTGGCGCTTTCATATGCTAAAGACCAACAGTATGCTGAAATGAATTGTGAAAACGTTGCATGAACGTGACGCAATGGACAACGGTATGCTTAAATGAATTGTGAAAACGTTGAATAGAACAAATTGAAAAGCACGCTAATGCATAATATGTGGTGAAAATCAACATGACAACGAAAAAATTTAATTTTTGAAAATGGAAAATTAAGCACTTTTTAAAAATATCCAATGATAAAAGTACCTTTAATGGCTTTTACATAACGAAAATCAAAAATAAGCACCTTTAAGCATTTTTTAAAAACGCTACGCACCATGAAAAAATATGATTTTAGATTCTTTTTTTTTTTTTTTTTTTAAATTCGTTTAGAATTTATCCCTGAAAAACTCTGTTGAAAAATAATTTTCCAAATAATACTTAGCAGAATATTCGGCAAAAGGGACGACTACCGATATGTATGGTTGACTATGCAAAGCGAAGCAGATTCCGGCATTCGCTAGGCGGTTAACTTCTGGGTCTCTACATCCGATTGATTTTAACGCCTAAGCTTGAAAAAGGGTGTCATCAAATATTATTATACTTGCAGTGTTTACAATATACAGGGTATCTGCTGCATTTTAGATTTTCAAATTCATGACTTAACAAAGTTACTATTTTCTCCGACAATAACACAACAATAAATTTAAAAAGCATTATAATAACATTAATTAAAATGATAGGTATAACCATAACTGTTGTAATCTACATCTTCATATTTATTGATTTTAAATTTTGAAAAACAGATAAGGAAAGAGTGGAAGCAATAAAATATCTGAGCAAATAATTTTTTCCTCCTTTTCTTCTGCAGAATTATATTCTAAAGATACTTTTCTTGTTCATCGGAAAGGAATACTCCTGATTTTTCTGTTCTCATTTCAGAATTTAAAAAAAAATTCGCCAATGACTGGCTTGCTTCAGCTAGAATTTTAAATTGATAAAATGAAAAATATAAATAACAATTCTTAAATCACAGAAGTTTAAAAAATACTTCGCTCTAGAAATGATGTTTTTTCCTTTATTTTTTTAAAGAACACCATAATTTTTAAAGAACATGATAAGAATTTTTTTTTGTTATTCTTTTATTGGAACACCATGAAAAATAAAAGCTCCACTTTAAAAATAAAATTTTTCGGTGACCAAAATCCATGACTTTCTATTATTTTTTATAAAAAATAATTAAAATCGTGACATTTCATGACAAAATTTGTTTAATACCGAAATTCATGACTTTCCATGATTTTGCATGACTTTCCAGGTGCGTGCATACCTTGGAATATAACACAATTTTTAAATTTTAACCAAACAAACATAAGAATTTGGAAGACTCCGCAAGCATACTACACCCTGCAAGATGTAACCCAAAAAATAGTTACCTGTGATATTTTACACAAATATAACCATATAAGGAACACTCAAAAGACGGCAAACCAGTTAGAATTTATAATTTACGGGAAACCCTTATGAATGGTAAAATTACACACAAATCAGGCATTTAGAAAATCAATTTCCAGCATGCTCAATTTACGCCAATAGTATCGTTAATAGATGTAATGTTCCGATTGTATTTTCGACAGTTATTGAATTTCACATGGTTTTTAAATATCCTGATATATTTCAAACATAATGGACAATTCGAATAGCACATTTGAGTATTTACTTTTTAGGGCAACGATTCTATCGATTTTTTGGCTGCTATTGTTTTCTCAATAGTTTTTAAATCTGATATTTTAACACGATATTTATTACAATCATCTAATCTTGAAACGAAACATGTATTCGACCAAACCCCTTTTTGCGGAGTCCGAGTGGCATGATTTCGTTGGTTACCTTTTTTTTGGCAATCACGATTTTTTTATTGTGATTATCATTTGAAAAAAGCGAAGTAATTAGTGCATTTTCCCTTCAACAAAATGCAAGAATATCACCCATAATATTAGCTGTGTTTTCATTACAAAAAAGAAACTTCTCACCCTTTCTCAAAAACTGAGTGAGATTTCTAAAAATTAAAAAAACACGAATAGACTTGGGAAAAAAATATTTCTTTAATTATAATACATTTTTAACATCTTCTAATTTCTAAACCATTGAATATTTTTGCTGCATCATCATATCGAAAATGTTCTACATCTACTTTTTCATCAGCTACTCTCATTAGGTTGCTCAAATGTTCATCAGTTACAATATTTTGTTTTAATTCAGTCTTGCGTGCTAAATGGCAGATGCTGAACTATTCGAAATCACTAACGAAATTTGTAGCATTATGCACACACTTTCCTATCCTCTACATCTGCCAGCATAGGCTTTTCAATTATTTCTGCTATAGAATAGTGAAGTGCGTGGAGGTTATTTCCATGTTCATACTTCTTGTTAGGTCTTCCAGCACTGTTTTCACAGACTTCAACTTTTACACATTGTTGTAAATTGTCGATGAAGGAGTTTGGTAATTCATTAACAGCTAAAAATAGAACTTTAAACAACTTATTATAAAGGACACATCCCCCCCCTCAACACTTGACATAGATGTTTTCATGTCTTTTTCAAAATGTCGGATTTTATTAAAAATGGCGGAAGACTAAATTTTTTCCAAAATTCGAGAGACTCGTGCATTTTAAAATCGATTTATACAGCGTGCGAATTTCTCGTGTCAATAATTTTTTAATGCGAGATTCTAGCGTTCTCGCGCTGTAGTGAGAACACTGATTAGAATAAAAAATTTATATAGTTTTTAGTAGTATAGTAGGGATGTAACGAATATTCGGCCACTATTCGGCCCTTTAGCCGAATACTGAAGTTATCCGGCCGAATAATGAAGTATATGCTATTATTAATTATTTAAATTTGTGAAAGCCTTATTGGTGGCATCAAGATATTTAAAATATTACAAAAAATACATCATGTTGCTAAAGTTTTTTTAAAATATAGAAAGTTTAAAAAATAAAATTTGTTAATATTTATTTCATTTTTAATTTAAAATTTGAAAATTATTTCATTACAAAATTAAAATTTCAAAAGTGAAACTTTTTAAAAAGTTGTTAATTTTCTGAGTTTTAATAATTTTTCTGATAAAAAAGAAAGTTAAGAATAGATGTAATGAGTTCTTATCTATACATAATAATAAATGCGGCTGTGTGTGTGTCTGTCTGTCTGTAATCACAATATATCGCCCCAGAAGCTTCGCCCAGGCACGAAACTCGGCACATAATTGTGTTTTGACATAATGAAGAAGTACTTTTTTTCTTTTTCAAAAATTTTGATTAGTTATTTAGTTATCAGTCATTTTGTAAGTCTATGCTTTTCGTCTGCTTTTTCGTCTTCAAAGAGCCATATTCAAAAAACTATTAAAAATGCATATACTTTTCCCCACTCTTATAAATGTATGCTAATGCGAACCTCACAATTGAAATATTAATTTTCGACAACTTAAACCAATAATATACGAAGGAATTAATAATTTAATTGTAAAGTTCGCATTAGTTTACATTTATTAAAGTGGAGAAAAGTTTAACTTCTGTATTAAAAATGTGGCAACATATTCGATACGTAAATAGAACGCTTCGCTTTGATATATTTGTCGCTGCTCATAATTGTTATAATAAGTTTTTCTTCTTCTTTCCACGCTCTATTTTTTTTTTCTTAAGCGAAGACGATAATTTTTATAGCGATATTGTAGTACTTTGTACAACTAAAAATTCTTTTCACAACACTTTAAAAATATTTACTTTATTTTCTTTATATATACAGAGAACAGTCGGCAAAGAATTCGATTAGGTTGAAAAACATTTCGCTAAAAAGGAACGAATTCCAAAAGAAAAAATAAACAACTTAAAGAATAAAAATGCTGATGCCAGCCAATTTTTTGAAAGTTAACTTAGAAATAACAAACCAAACGATGTTAAATAACAAACCAAACGATGTTAACAAAATGACGTAGAAAGCGCAACTAGATCAAAATTATACAAGCACAACTAGATCAAATTATAATACCTGAGTGCTTGACGTAACAGATATAGAAATAGAATTTGATACTATAAAAAATTATATAGAAATAGAAATTGATACCATAAAAAATTTATTCGTTTTCGTGTTCTTTTCATGTATTTAGCATTTTAGTTTTTTTTTCTTAAGCGTTGTAGCTATATAATTTCAAACATCCTCAAGAGCTATAACACATCTGCAGCAGAACTGGATATGAAGACAAAATTGCTGGACAGGAACACTTTAATTGTCCACTAATCTTCAGATTTCCGGCTATGTTTTAAAAAACTTTATTTGTGAAAACCTTTAGCTTGGCGAACAGCTGGGCGCCTTTGGCGGCTAGTCTTAAATAAAATAGCATATAAATTACAAGTATAACTATAACTAAAATATGCTATTATTAATTATTTCGATTTTAAAATTTTTTTATTATTAAAATTTTTTTAAATATACAAAGATTAAAAAAGCAATTTTGTTAATATTTATTTCATTTTTAATTTAAAATTTGAAAATTACTTTAATTACAATCAAAAGAGAAATTTTTGAAAAGTAAGTATTCGGGCTCCATCACTATTCGCTACATCGCTAGTTTTTGGTAAACATGGCGCGTTTGTTATTTTAAATGAGTAACATATATGTTTGGTATTATATAAAGTAACTTGCAGAAATATATTACTGCTAAAGTTTTGTTGCAGATAGCTTGAAAAAATTCTGTCACTAGGTTTCCTGGAATATTAAGCCGGTTTACACATAGCCTCGTAAGCATAACACGAGTGGGACACACCTGAAGTTTTCTACCCGTTTTAAGAAGCTTTTAACATTGTTTACATTCAGTCACTCATCCTCGTGACCAAATATTTGTTACATTCAGTGGTTGGAAGTAGCAAAACTACTGCAATAGCTACTTTTTTCGTAGTGTAGTGGGCTACTTTTTAAAAGCATTGTAGTGAGTAGTGCAATACGAAAAAACAGTAATTTGTAGCGATTCCTAGCAACTACTTTTAACAGTAGTTAAATAAAATAAAAACAAGCTTCAAACGGGGAAAAAAATTTCAAATCTGATTGTTCAAATCCTTTGCAGGCACATCAATGTACACAATGAAAATGCTTCTGTGGCAGAGCGTTAATATGATCTACATCTGATACTTTGAAAAATCAGTTGAGTTGTTCCTGAGAAATCTAGTTTTAAATATCAGACATTTTTAAAATTCGATTTAACAGGAACTATAAAGCACATTTTTGTGTAAATATTTTTTACATTAATTATTTAGCATATTTGCGGTTATCCTCTCGAGCTATTAAGATTGAGTCCTAGAACGTAAAGATCCTTTCACTGGATCAAAACTTATCAGGGTGCGTAGCTAAACCTTTCAACAAAAAATAAGCACCGCACTATGCACATTAACAAAATGCAATATAATTTTCAAAGACATTACATGAGCATGAAAAAATAACTAGAATTTGACAAACTCTTTCCTTGATTATATTAGCCATTAAAAAATGAACAAAATTGATTCTGGTTGAATGGATTGTGAAAATGTTTAATAGAAAAATATGAAAAGCAGGTTTTTACATAATATGTGGTAAAATTAGACATTTACTTTCAGAAATCTCTTTTTTGGAAAGGGAGAATTAAGAACTTTTTAAAAACACCCAATAAAAAAAAAAGCACCTTTAAGCACTTTTTAAAAACGCTACGCGCCATGTTTATTCAGGGTGGTCAGTTTTTTTTTTCACATTGTATGTGTGTCTATCTTGTTTACACATTGATGCATAAATTTTGGGTACAAACATGTGTACATATATTTTAAGCAAATACATATGTTTACATTTTAGTTACACACCAGGGTGGCCACTCATATCAGATTTCAAATTTCCCTGATTTTTCCAGGTTTTCCAGATAAAAATCTAAAAATTTCCAGGTTTTTGTTTCTTTTTTCTTATTAAGTGTAGGATGTGTACAAGAAAAGTGTCTATATTATAAAATATTTTATTCAAAATGTTATTTTGACAATTTGGCAAGATTTTTTATTTATTTTTCAAATGTTTTGGTACAAAAGTTTGAATCAAAAATCATATATTGACCAACAAAAGAGCAAAATTAAATATTAATATATAGTTAGTTCTTAAAAAAAACATTTTTTAAAAATATGTTATAAAAGGTTAAAATGAAATAGAAAAAATTAGCATTAATGCAACAATTGTAACGATTTATCGACAAACATTGCTGTCAGCGATGGTAAAAAAATTTGTGATTGGTTGGCTTGCTGAGAAAAAATAATTCACAGATTTCCTTGAATGGGAGTAGAAAAAATTTCAGAAAAAGAGTGCAATATAAAATCTATTATCAAATTATAACCAACTAATTTTTGGAGAATTTTATGAAGTTAAAAATACAAAAACATTTTGTCAAAATAGAAAAAAAAATTACCACCAAAGCATCGGAACAAACTTGAGCCATAAATGGATTCAGCCCAAAGACAGTATTTAAAAATAGAAGCTAATATCCTAAATCTTTTTCCACCTACACCAGAATCTTCCCTAAATTGCACAGTCCCATAGCGGTCAAAGGTTTCTGCATTCGTTTAGCAACAGTAACAGAATTTTATGTGGCATTCTAGTTTAACAGCTGTAATGGAGCAAATTTTGATGCAAGCAAAGTGTAGCTAAATTGATGATATTTCAACTGTTTGGCGATACATTTCCGTTAAAAAAGGTGGATATAATGGATGAAATAATTTAAATTAAGAAAATTAGTAAATAATTTAAATTAGTGAAATTAAAAAAATTATCAAAGAAAAAATTTCCATCTTTTCTTTAAAATTCCCTGATTTTTCCAGGTTTTTATCCAAATTTCCCTGATATTTCCAGGTTTTTTCCAGTATAAAAAAATTCCCTGATAATTCCAGGTTTTCAAGGTTTTCCAGGTGGGTGGCCACCCTGCACACATACTTGCAAATGTAATACGTAAATATGCATATAATTTATAACTAATACATAAAATTTATAACAATCTGAATTGTATAATATAATGATACATACTGTACTTCTTATGAAAGATATAAAATAAGCATTGATCACTTAAGTCACACTAGTTTGAAGGTAAAAAGAACAAACTCGTAAAAGCTGCTTTAGAATAAAAAAACTTTTTCACGTAAAAATGAATTAAAACATTTTTAGTATCTCCTCACATTTAATCAAACAAATTTTTTTATTCAAAATCATTTTGATTATTGGTGAAAATCAAGTCTTCCAATTAAGTTTGTCTTGTAAAAGTAGCGAAGTAGAGGCTATATTTCGAAAGTAGCTTATAATTGCTACATTTAAAATAAAAGAAAAGTAGTTATAATTGTAGGTAACAACAATTGTAATGAAGTAGTTGTAGTTAACTAAAAAGGAAATGTGGTTTTTCTGACCACGGTTACATCCCAACATAACAAGTAATATACAGGGTATCTGCTGCATTTCAGATTTTCAAATTCATGACTTTCCATGACTAATTCCAAGAATTTTTCATGACTTACAGAAGTTACTATTTTCTTCAACAAAAACACAACAATAAATTTAAAAACACATTATAATAACATTGATAGAAATAATAGGTACAGTATAGAACCCGTTATCCGGAAATCAGAAAACCAAAAAACCGGAACAAAATTTGATACATTTTCCTGCCATTCTTTAAAAAAAAATTTTTTTTCCTCACAAGATTTTAGGATTTTTCTTGCGGATTAGGAAAGATGTTTACCTTAAAATCATTTTGGAAATAATCATTAGTGCATTGCTCCATCGTTTTTTCTTCTTTTTAAGATTATTTCTAAATTTTTTTTTCAGTTGGGTTTAAGAATAAAAAAAACTGCTTTTTGTAGCAATTCAGAAAACCAGAAAAATCAGTTATCCGGAATAGCGATGGCCCCGATCGCTCCGGATAACCGGTTCCCTACTGTATAACCAAAACTGTTATACTCTGCATCTTCATATTAAAAGACTTTAAATTTAAAAAACAGTGTAAAGAAAGAGTTGAAGAAATAAAATAGCTGAAAAAAATACAAAAGCAAATAATTTTTTCTTCTTTTTTTCTGCAGAACTATATTCTAAAGATACTTTTCTTGTTCATTGGGAAGAAAAGAAATACTCCTGATTTTTTTTGTTCGTATTTCGGAATAAAAAAATTTGCCAATGGCTGGCTTGCTTCAGCTAGAATTTTAAATTGATTAAACAAAAAAATAAATAAATAACAAAAATTCTGAAATCACAGAAGTTTAAAAGATAACTCATTCTAGAAATGTTTTTTTCTTTCATTTTTTAGCACTATAATTTTTAAAGAACACGATAAACAATTTTATATTTTAATAAAATATGACTGTGAGAGGGGGCTTTATTACAAATTCAGATATTCGGACCCCTATGAAATTGGGGAGGGGGGGGGTTCCATTTTAAAATTTAGATTTTTCAGCAACCTAAATCCAGGATTTTTTAAAAAAGTTAAAATCACATTTCATGAATTTCCAGGTGCGCGGATACCCTGAATATAGAATTATAATTCATCATCAAAGGCTCGACAGCCCAGGATGGGCCTTGACCTTCCCAAATATAATTACAATGTGTCAAGCTTAAATCACTGATAGAATCAAATTTATATAAATAAGAGCAGTTTTTTTAATGTAAAATTTATCTAAGAAATTTACCTCTAACAAGACGGGAATGGTAGCATCTGTCGGGCGATCCATTATGAGAAATTTCATGTTTTTGTAGGTTATTTCGGATGGTCCAGGTCGCATTGATTTCTGCTTCATACTGGTCATTCCTTGTGTTCCCCACTTAATTTAGAAAAAGAACAATTTACAAGAAATTTTGTTCAAAAGTACTTTCTTGCTTAAAAATGTTTTTAATTTTGGACGTAATTTAACCCATATGTAGAGGCTTTGGAAGTATAGGTCTCTGATAAAAAGAGTAAAAACAATATATACACTTAATTTTTCACTAGATTTGGCAACGCTTATTTGTGCTGAGCACGGCAATATTCGTCACTTCCTACCAGCACTTCCATCAATAAGAAAGATTGATTTTGATTAGCCTGAAAAAAAAAATTTATTTTATCAAAAACACATAACTCAATCTTATCAACAATAACAAAAGCTATAGTGCGGCTTTCAGGAGAACTCCCCCAGACACTAGTCTGGCGGTACCATGGTTACTAGGAAAAGTCACTTCCCATAGGGTTGTGGGGTGAATAGTTTTGTCTTGATCTTGGCATAGGTCAGTGTTTCTCAAAGTGTGGTTTGCGTACAGGAACAATTTAGCGGGGGTATGCGTTCTCATGCGAAATATCTTGCAACAAACGAAAATTTCAAAAAAGATTTTTTAAAAACAAAGCTACACATGAAAATTTACGATTACGTATTTTTCTATCGGCTATTTTTTGCAGAGTTAACAGTTAACAATTAGCGGTGTCAACAGCCAGTTGTGATTTTCAACTTTTGTGCAATCTTTTTTAATGGTAAAAAAGACATTCAATTTTTTATTAGTGGTAAAAGTTTAGAAAGGGTACACAAAAGTCTTAAGTTTGGGAAACACTGGCATAGGCTATCGTGAATAAACCTATCGCCACCTTCATTCCTCTATTGCCCCCTCATTAGAAATGGGTTCTTCCTCATTACCATAGCAACAGACAGCCACAGATTTTCTGTCTGTAGGAATTCTCCTCAAAGCTCAACAGTAAATGTTCCTTAGAGATTAAATAAATACACTAAACCATACAACTTTAATAAAAAATAAATACACGTTCTTAATACAATTCTGAAGAAAAGAAAAGCATAATTTTCTTATTTCCTAATGGAAAAATCCTTCTGCAGGAATTCGGGAACGTTCTGCGACAATGTCGCCACGGGGATCTTAACATTGGCAAAAGACATTTAAGAACTCTAAGTGAACATCAAGAAACTAATATAGGAAAATAAATAATCTATAAAAAAAAACTTCTTATGGGTTTTAAAAACAATTTCTTGAATAAGTATATTTCTAAGAAAGTGAAATAATCTTGGACAGAGAAATATAATAAAAGTACAGAACAAAGGAAGATTTCGGCAGTGTTTTCATTATAGAAGAAAAACGGTTCCATGTTCATACTTCTTGTTAGGTCTTCCAGCATAGTTTTCCAACATACTTTTACAAATTGCTGTAAATTGTTGATGAGGGAGTTTGGTACTTCATTAACAGCTAAAAATAGAGCAAACTTTAAACAACTTATTATACAGGACTTTTTTTTCTCAACACTTGCCGTAGCTGTCTTTTTCAAAATGGCGTAAGACGAAATTTTTTTCCAAAATATGAGAGATTCCCGCATTTTAAAATTGATCAATAGAGAGCGCGAACTTCTTGGGTTAATAATTTTTTAATGTGAGAAAAGAAAAAAATATGAGAGATTCTTGCGCTGTAGTGAAAACATTGTCTCAGCAACTTCCAGGTAATGGCCAAAAAGAAACCAGGGATGAGAGTAGTCAGAAAGTAAAAAAGAGGAAATCCAAAAAAGAAAAGAAAAAAAAAATAATATATATATATATATATATATATATACATATATATATATATATACATATATATATATATATATATATATACATATATATATATATATACATATATATATATATATATATATATATATATATATATATATATATATATATATATATATATATATATAAATAAACAAAAATTTGACAAAAAAGTGCGATTTTTAAACTTGTAAACCATGTGAATATAAATCCCTATATAAGACTTTTAAATCACGTAAATATGAAACTCTACATCAAATTTAAAAAATGCGAAAATACAAATCATGATTTTTTAATTTTTTGATCAAGATTCATAATTTTTAAATCGCGCGATATTACAACCACAAAAACGAATCACGATATTGGATTTTAAGCTCACGTGAATACGAATTGCTACATAGGGCTTTAAAAGCTCGTAAATACAAATCGCGATATTGATTTTTTAAATCTCGTAAGTAAGAATCGCACTGTACAATATTTAAATCGCCTGAATAAGAATCGCAACGTTCAACTTTTAAATCAGGTAAATACGAAAATCGAGATTTGATAATAAAATCGAGATTTTAAAAATGCATAAATACAAAACACGATATTGGATTTTTAAATGTCGTAAATAAGAATCATAATATACGATATTTAAATAGCGTAAATAAGAATCGCAATGAGCAACTTTTAAATTAGGTAAATACGAAAATCGATGATTGATATTAAAATCGCGTGAATAAAAATCGAGATCTGAATTACGAAAATATGAGCTATCCAGACGACGGATAAAAAATACGGAAAATCTTATTTTCTGTGCCTGAAATCGGAGAAAATAGCTAAAATAAGTAAACATGCGGAAGGGTTAGCAGCTAGGGCGTAGATTGAATTTTCTGTTTATCTTTGAAAATCGTAAATAAATATAATTATTTTACTTCAATGACTGAATTTAAAAAAAAAAGGGGATATTTATTTAAAAAACGAAACTTTTAGAGAATCGGAGTTTTTGATAAAAAGGCTGAAATTCGAGAGACAAAAAAATCTCATCCCTGTATAAAGGTCAACCAGTTTTATCCCAAGGAAATGATTTTTAGAGAAACTTCAGAGGGAGGAAAAGGGACTTCAACAATTTCCCTCCGCGTAAAATTAAATTCCTCATAAAACATTTTAACTTGGGCAAAAAAAAATTTAAGCGGAAATTAGCGGGAAAAATGGAAAAATCTGAAAAAAAGCGGAAATCCGCGGAAGAATCTCATCCCTGAGAAACTGAACTAAAAAAATCACAGAAAGAGACAGAAGGTAGAAATTGTAACCAACCCTGGGCAAATGTTGACACGTTTTTATTTTTAAAAACAATTAGCAAGTTTAAAATCCATTTGACATCATAGTTATTGTAGTTGCGCGACAACTCACTTTAAAGAAATATCTCCTACAGCCAGGAGTCTGCCCAGACATTTTGCAGGGATGAGAGTAGTCAGAAAGTAAAAAAGAGGAAATCCAAGAAGGAAAGAATATATATATATATATATATATATATATATATATATATATATATATATATACAGTACAGAACCCGTTATCCGGAAATCAGAAAACCGGAAAACCAGAAAACCGGAACGAAATTCGATAAATTTTCCCGCCATTTTTTAAACAAAATTTTTTTTCCTTATAAGATTTTAGGATTTTTCTTTCTTTTTTGAAAGATGTTCACCTTACCATCATTTTGGAAATAATCATTAGTGTATTACTTCATCGTTTTTTCTTCTTTTCAAGATTATTTCCTAAAAAAAATTTTTTTTTAGTTGGGTTTAACAATAAAAAAACGGCTTTTTGTAGCGATTCAGAAAACCGGAAAAATCAGTTATCCGGAATAGTGATGGTCCCGATCGTTCCGGATAATCGGTTCCCTACTGTATATATTTATATATATATATATATATATATATATATATATATATATATATATATACACACACACACAAAAATTTGACAAAAAAAGTGTGATTTTTAAACTTGTAAGAAATGTGATTATAAATCCCGATGATTAATTTTAAAATTGTATGAATATGAATCCCGATATGAAGCTTTTAAATCACGTGAATATGAAACTCTATATTGAATTTTAAAAAATTGCGAAAATACAAATCATGATGCATAATTTTTAGATCACGTAAATACGAATCAAGATGCATAATTTTTAAATCGCGTGAATACAAATCACAATGTCTAATTTTTAAAGCACGTATAATTACGAAAACCGACGTTTGATATTACAACCGCAGTAGCGAATCACGACATTGGATTTTAAGCTCGCGTGAATATGGATCGCTACATAGGGTTTTTAAAAGCGTGTAAATACAAATCGCTATATTGGATTTTTAAATCTCGTAAATAAGAATCGCAATGTACGATATTTAAATCGGCTGAATAAGAATCCCAACGTTAAACTTTCAAATCCGGTAAATACGAAAATTGATGTTTGATAATAAAATCGTGATTTTAAAAATGCATAAATACAAAACACGATATTGGATTGCGTAAATAAGAATCGCAATGTGCAACTTTTAAATCAGGTAAATATGAAAATCAATGATTGATATTAAAATCGCGTGAATAAGATCGAGATCCAAAAAAATACACATTCCAAAAGGCTTGCTTGTATTGTTTTTGTTTAGACCTAATAAATAGAAATTTTCAAGATTAATTGAATGAGCAAATAAATATTTTCACCGCAAATCCACGTCTATATTTTTTTCCCAGTTTGCTTTTACGCCAGACAACAGAGTCACAACGTCAGAATTGCGAAAATACGAGCTATCCGGCGGACAAATAAAAACACGGAAAATCTTATTTTCTGTGTGTAAAAGCGGACGAAATAGCTAAAATAAGTAAAAATACGGAAGGGTTAGCAGCTAGACATAGTTTGAATTTTCTGTTTATCTTTGAAAATCGTAAATAAATATAATTATTTTATTTCAAAGACTGAATTTTCAAAAAAAAAAAAAAAAAAAGCGGGATATTTATTTTAAAAAAAACGAAACTTTTAGAGAATTGAGTTTTTGATAAAAAGGCTGAAATTCGAGAGGCAAAAACGAAAAATCTCATTCCTGTATAAGGTCAACCAGTTTTATCCCAAGGAAATGAGTTTTAGAGAAACTTCAGAGGGAGGAATGAGGACTTCATTACTTTCGCTCCGAGGAAAATTAAATTCCTAATAAAATATTTTAACTTGCTCAAAAAAAACTTTTTTTTCGCGGAAATTAGCAGGAAAAATCTGACAAAAAGCGGAAATCTGCAAAGCCGCGGAAGAATCATATCCCTGATTTTGTGATAGGTCCGGTTTATTGCAAAATTTTGAAAAAATTACTCTTCATCTGTGAATATAAACTAAGAGTTAGGTCACATTCCTTCAACCAGGGTCCTGTTTTTATGAATTTGTGCAAATAGGGTCCGATTATTGCAAAAAACTTTTTGAAGGAGTTTTTAAATTATAAATAGATAAAAGATTATGCTCAGCACTGTGAAATTATAATAAAAAAAATCTGATTGCAAAAATAAATGGCAATTGCTGCTTCAAAATTAGAGATGCAACATACAAATATTTGATATTTAGCCTATACTGCTGAACGCAGAATATTCATTTTGGACGAATAAAGGAAGAAACGTCTGTCAAAGACAAAACTTAATTCGTTTGCATCCGTATTTCTACCCCCCCTCTTCCTGAGAAGGGTTTATTTGATTATTAACAAAACAATAATGAAGATAAACAAATTTGTGAGGGGTCCGTTTAATAGAAAAATCATTTTCTGAAGGGTCTGTTTTTAAGTTAAAATATTTTGTGAAGGGTCCGTTTTTATAAAAAGATATTTTGAGAAATAGAAATCAAGAATTGAATTGACAGAAAGAAATTTAAATTTATTAATCATTAAAAAGCAACATAGTTAAGAACTGTAAACAAGTGAGGGAAAAACTATTACAGTCACTAAGTTAGTACCCTTCTTATGGACTTGATTTGCATTGTCTTTAAAGATGCATAATGGCTGGCATATTATAAATTGTTCAAGATATCAGCGTAAAATTCAATATGGGATTGAAACAAAATTAATTAATTGAATGAACATATTATACTTTCAAAATGATTAATGCTAACATATTAGAATATGAAAAAATGGAAAGTAACATTATCCATAATAAAATAAAATAAAAAACACTAATAATAATAAACATAATAAAAAATGTATGTTTATTAATAATAAAAATAAACATATGTTCCTTATTTAATAATAATAACAATGCAGACAGCTAAATAAAATGAAAACTACCTTGTACTATAACCAGAGTAGGCAAGGTTTAGGACAGAATGGATTAATCCACGGTTTAAGCCGTCCTGTCCAAAACTGTGTGAAATTATTCAAATTTAAAAAAATATTCTGAAAAATAAAAGGTTAATTTTTGGACAAAAAACAGGCAATTTTTTGTAATCATTAAAATAGATTATTTTTAATATTGCATTTATTTATCCTTATGCAAAAACATAATTTATCAGTAATAAAAGCAATTTGTCCATATTTAAGGAATAAGGTATTCACTTTTGTTATTTAATGCATTAGGGAGCTTCAAAAGTTATAAATATTTCAATGTAATATATTATTTTCCTTTAATAAGTTAAAGCAGATTACATAAAAAGTATCGAATATTTATTTATATATGTAATTATTACATGTACAATGGTTTTCACACATAGAATTTATACCTTATACAAATGTTGAAGGTTTTGGACACTTTAAGACAGTATAGGACAGTTTTAGTCAGTTTAAGACAGTATAACACAAGTGTCCTGTCCAAAAACCCAACCCTGACTAAAACCATTCCTACATACTCATTACGAAATTTTGATATACATGCAAGCATTCGCAAAGTAATTAAAATAACAGAAAATTTAAACTTTCAGAGAAATGAAAATTAATTTCAATCGAAAAATTTTACCAGTAGAGAGGGAACATTAAGAAAGTAGCATTCTGTTAATCAATAAAACAAAATTTGTAATTCTGCGCTCAGCTCATGAAAATCACACAAATTGACTGAAAATTTGGAATATGGGTATCAACACAATGATGTAAAACAATCCATGTAACAACCATTCATTAAAAATTAAGCAACCAATGTTATGAATGTCAACTTTCATAATAAATGCCATGACCCTGAGGAAGCCAGTGTAATTACAGGAAATGAAAAGCACTAGTTTTGATACATACAGTGAGATATTGTAAATTATGATTTTTAACCATTAAAAAGTCTTACGTCTAAGTCGATACACATTGAAGCGTCCAGCATGAAGGAAATCCAATGCAAAGAAAATTTTTGATGTATTCAGACCATTCGTCGCGACAATGGGTCAGTTCCCCGGTACGCAACTTTCGGTTCCTGCTCCAAACTGTTCTGACGGTGGCGTTCGAAAACAAACTGAAAGGAAGAGAGAAGTTTCCTGTCTTTAGCGATTTTGAGCAGAATTCAAATGTTTTAAAAAAGAAAAGAAAATTATATTAATGCAAAATATTTCTCAATGCCACACTGACAATATCTTTTGACATTTTTACAACAGAATAAAAACTTATTTAAAGCATATATTTGGAAATTAAAAATTTGGTTGGTGCATTTAAAGTAGAGCGATCGAACCATATTCAGTAAGAATGGTTCCTAAGTTCGTAAAAATCATGAATTGAATTACATAATTCTTTAGAAGCTTGACTTTCTTATTGTAGTTTCATTTTCTAAAACATATGCTTAAAGTATTAATAAAAGAATCATTATTAAATGAAGGATTATGTCGTCACATGAAATTAAACGTCAAACAACCGTCAACCATAAACTTCTCAGAAGTTGAAGAATTTGGAGCGGGCTCCAAAATCTCAATACCGTACAACAGGCCCAAATAACGTCAAAATTCTGTGCTCTCTTCCAAAACGGTTACAGGCAACTTAAATTTTTAACCGTTAATAATATTATTGGAACCTTAGGAACCGCTTGATTCGCGAACGCAACGGTGGCGAAGGGAAAGTCGCATGTAGCCCATTTCGATCGCATTTTGCGCTTATTAAATTAGAAAAATAGTTGATATTCCTTCTTATGCAAGTGACAATATAGACTATAGATCTCGAAGTAGAATTTCTTCTTTTTTAAAGAAGGATTATCCAAAACACATTGGAAAAATATTTGTAAATAAACAAGGAAAAAATTTATTTATATTCTTATAAGAGAGAAATCCTAATTTTATTTATAATGAGAGATTACAAAGACAACTGTAAGCAATACATGCAATTCTGAAGAAAAAAAGAATGAAAAGGGAAAAGCAATAACAAAATAACAGGGTAGTCCATAGAATTTAATTTGTGTCTTCTGACCACCTAAAGTGATCCAACCCAATAACGACTCAAATGAAGAGCATTCACTTCCTTATGACAAATGGCAAATTCAAACAACATCTATCGGATGCAGGTGCTTTAATTAGACAGAACTTTAATTAGAAGAAACTTGATTACGTTACAAACTATCCGGTAATCAAACAAGTTTTGTTTTTCCGCTCGGAATACTTCGCTGTTGTTGTTGTCTTATGTTACTTGTCAATAATGACAATCTTGCTTTTTAAAGCGGAGGTGCGCGCTTCTTCTTGCATTTCAGTGGCGCCATCTATGGCCAAAAATTCGACTTCTGCATCACACATGCGTTACAACCCGTTTTGAAGGGAGGACACATTCATACTCCATTCATCCGCAGATCGTAATTTTCACTTAAACCAGATCATGATCAATTTTCGATCGAGTGCTCCCAGAGGTATTAATTTGTTATGGGAACGTGGAGGTATTTGTGACCTCGGCTGACGACATCTTGGACATGGGCCCTACGCCTTACCAAGCCGGCTGCACCAGTCCCATAATTCGTTAGAATATGTTTTGAATGCAAAATATAAAAATAGATAAGTCCATTGAGATGATTTAATTTAAATCTAAACTGTATTATTATTATTTCAAAAACTATTTTATTTATATTATAAGTGCTCATTTAGATGAATAATTTGGGAGTTGGTTCATAGAGACATTAATAAAATATTTTTAAATAATTGTGAAAAATTATTCCATCAAAAATATTTCTCATTGTGTAAACTAGTATTAGAAAATCGTTTGCTTTAAAAGAAGAAAACGATTCTTAAATTCAATGTTTAACCTTTTTTAAACAGTTCAAAGGAAAACTTTAACTTACGCGACTGAAGCATTTTAGAATCTCTTCACAAAACTAATTTCCTAAAATATAATGGCTGCCTGTCCAAAGTTTACTTGGCCATTAAAAAAATATGCAAAATTCCTGAAAAATGATGAAATGAAGAATTTTCAAGATCAAGATGAAGAAACAGAAACCATGGCCGTTGCATGTAATGGTGGTTGGAAGGTGAGCTTGATTTTAATCAAGATTATGATAAATATGTGAGACTAACAGGGATTGTCTATTTTTTTTAGTTACATCTTTTATAGAATACATTTTAAATACTTCGTTTTCAGCATAAACTCGGGCGAGGAAGAAATTTGAATTCTTTTCCGAAACTTAAAATTATGTTCTCTCAAAACAGCGTTTTTCATATTAGCAGACATGATAATTGATATCTTTCACAATTTTAAACCGATGCAATTAAAAATATCATTAAATGTGCGGTCCCTGACCAAATTATTAGATGCACCACAAGATTCTATGCAAAATCTAAATTATCAGGTGATATTACTCAGCTTTATGCGACTTTTTTATGCGACTGAAACTGGTTTGCACTTGCTTACGTTCGTGTTTAAAATATTTATTTTTTCATAATAAATATTCAGGTCCGAGAAATTTATTTTTATCAAGCGAAGATAAACTTAAAGAAAATATCTTAAGTAAGCCTAAGAAAATATCTTAGCTTACTTAGCTTGTTGAGAAGGCCAGCTTGTTGAGAAGGCCAAGGCCCATCGTGGGCTGTCATGCCAATGAGAAGAAGAAGATAAACTTCCAGCAGGAATTCAAATCTAGTAACTTAAGTATGTGGCGTCACTACCACTACAAATATTGAATACCAAATAACTAGTATATAAGACATGTTGACTGGATTCTATCAAGAGGTACCTTTTGATAGATGAAGGTTGACATAGTCGATGATTAAATTCTCTCAAGTAGTTAATTAGCATTTCTCAGCATACTCCAAGCATTTTCGTTTTATAAACTCTCCTTTTACATTTTTATCAAAATATTTTTTGAAAAAAATAACAAAATTTATATTGTGTTACTGAATTATGATTTTTTAAAAAAATCCTGTTCTTTCCCTTTAGCTTTATTCAGGAGAAAAGGGCGATTTATTTTTGTCCTACTTGGCATCTGATCACTTGCTCCTGACAAAACAAGACGTGATCATGGTAAGTTATTAATTATAGCTACAAAATTCAGCCAATAGACCTCACGTGAGTTTTATTTATTTATTTATTGTGATGCAGCAAAAGTAACTACTAACCAAATTCATATATCATTTTCACAAGCAAACTTTCTTAAGTTTGATTGTTGTTATAGTTAATTTACGTCACACCAGAGCTAAACAATGAGCTATTGCCAAGGTCTTAAATTTAAGTTTCCTTAAACAGGTTATTTGAACCTTAAATCTTTCTTAACCTGCTTCTAGAAACGGGGTATTATTAGCTATAGCAATACTCGAGCAAGCCATCAGGGGAAAAGACGGGTTCCATGTCTTAACCCTTTCCCATTTTTATTTTCGTAACCGTCGTTGAACAGCCGACCCAATTTTTTTTTTGGGGGGGGGGGTTTACGACTACTAATGTTCAACTCCGTACTTGTAATTTTGAACCCAATCCAGAAGACAAGGGGACTCCTGGATCAAGTATTGGGAGAAATTAGCCTTCGCGGAGGACTTTTAGATGGAATTTACCCGCATTTCCGTTACATGGAGAGCAAGACTACGAGAACCTCCCTCGTTTAGCCTGACGGTAAGGGTACTACTCTAACATACGATACATCTACCACTGAGGATATTTCACGTCAGCACTGTGGTCGGAGCAAGACCGACGATCTGCAAGCGAGGACGAGCTATTTACCGTAGAACAGTTTAACGAGGACCCATACCACACACCCTCGGTCCTTACGCAGACTAATCCAAGTGGTCATCCACCCTGATGCTTGACCTCGGTGATATGCTGGGAACCGTGTCTTAACGATCAGTCCACAGCGGGACTCGCCAGTAATAGGAGGTGCGAGCTTCATATGAAAATGGCCCCTTATTATTATTATATGGTAATATCGTTTACGATTTATACCCGAAAGTACCTTTCTTTTGAATAAATTTGTTTGCATTGCAGGAAAGTTTCTCACTCCCCTGTTGCAAAGCGTGTCTAAAGGGTGCTGCTAGATCAGATAGCATTCTCATGTTGTGTAAACTTCAAGTAAGATATTCAATTCTTAATATTTTCCTATTTATATCTATAAATGGTGGACTGAATTTGCTTTCTAAATCCGGAAAACATTTTAGAAAACTTCCGGTGTATCCTTCCGCTTATGTTATGCTTGCGAGGCGATGTGCGAACGGGCATAAAATTCCATGAAGTTTTATTATGGTAATTTGTGATTAAATTTGAGCGTAATTTTTCACTGTAATTTAAAAATTCTAACTGATGGCTGTGAGCTTAAAACAAATGTAAGAAAATTAATAAACTGCCATGTTTTTTGGTTTGCCATGTTTTGAGTGCTATCCCTTATTTGTTTATATTTCAATGAAATAGTACCGTTTGATATTGTTTGAGTTGCATCATAGCGTGTTTGCGAATATCTTTGTTGCTTGTTTAATTGAAATTTGAATTGAAAGAACGCGTTATATTGTAAACATTATTAGTATAATAACATTGGATAGCACGCTTTTTCACGTTTAGGCGTAAAAATAAAGTATAACGTATAAAAGTATAAAAATAAATTATAATAAGTAGTAACCCGGAAGTCTTAAGGCGAATTTTAACCCCTAGCGTCATTTGTGCCTAGCTTCACACAGTCAACAATCTATTATACAATCCGAATTATCTAATACAGTCAAGCCCCGCTATAGTGAACCTTCAAGTAACCGAAATTTCGGTTCGCTATAACCGGGAGTTCACTATATTCACTACTGCAAACAATTATCACTAATTTTTCCGAACTGGTCCCTTTTATTACACATTATTTAAATAAATGACCCATAAAAAGAAGTACAAAATTGATTAAAAATCAATATGTAGTAACAAAAAATGCGTTAACTTTTATTTTTTATTGCTCTTCGTCTTGCGCACAAAAAATTTAGGGATGGCTTTTATTTAGAGATGGTAAACTGAGATAGAAGAAGCAAACAAGAAAAAAAAAATGCTTATGGCTGCATTACACTCAATAGATGGTTTTATAAATCGGTATAAGTATTTTATGTAGAAATTTCAAAATTTTTTAAAAAATGAAGAAAAAAATCAATCGTAGACAGAAAAAAGTGCATAAATCCAATTTTCTCTCTTCTTTTGTTTCAATATATCCACAAAAAATATTATTATGTGTGTATAACAAGGCACGGGAATGAACATTTCATTCACTATATCCAGGAGTTCACAATAAACCATGCTCACTATAACGGGGTTTGATTGTAATTTCATTTGAAATGATTAATTTTTCTCCAACGCGATCAGGTTCTGGGTACATTTCTAATGAAAACACCATCCATACTGAAGATTGAAGTTAACAGTACTTATTCAAAGATAAAAATTGAAGTAAATGTTTACATGTTGCAATATATTATCTGCAAATTGAAGTAGAAGTAAGTAAAATATGACTGTATATATGATTCAGATATTCAATTCCTATAGCACTTAAGAAGGTATTTGTAAGCACTAGTGGGCTGCGCCCCCTGCTCGCTAACGCTCGCCAACCTCAGAAAATTGCTACGCAATCTTTTTTGGTTTGCATCTCAAACCAAGCTCGCTTCACTCGCTACTAACTTAGGTACATTGCAAATGCACAAAATTCTAAGAATTCAAAACAATCATTCAAATCCATATAACAACTTCTTCTTTTAAAAAAAAATTACATCTTTTTAGTAAATACTAAGTCATGAAAATAAATTTTGAATTCAAATAAATGACATGTAATTCGCTAAACCTATTAGACATATGCTATAGTATAAAATCTTAAGCTAAAATAAATTCGTAATATATAAATTCGTGAAAAAAAAGCGCTTTCGACAAAATACTAAAATAGAGATCTATCGACAAAGACTACTCACTTCTGCCTAGCTTAATAGTATGAGATTGCCGCAGCTGGAGATTACACTTTGGGAGAATGCTCTCTCTGGTTATTTCAGTTTCCGTTTTTAAAAGCGCTATATGTTGAGCCACCTTAGCTAGATTTGGCATGTGACATTTTTAGCGGCTATCATTGGTCGATTTTCCAGCGTTGCCATTCGGGGAGTTGTAATGAGGCTTTTTCTTGTCGCCTTGAAAGAGAAATATATATATATATATATATATATAGATGTTGGGGTAGAAAGTAGATGATCGAAAGAGATCAAGTTGGCATAAAAACGTTTTAGTTTAGGTAACTTATATTTAAAATTTACCACTATCAAGCAACTTTTTCCCGTTTATTCGAGGAACCATAAAAGAATATCTTTCCTCAGTCTCCATCATAAAAATGTACAATATTGATGCAGTCACCGAATTTACTCATAAAATACTTTGTACCTATATAAGAGAATATTTGTCGCATATTATAATCACGTTAAAATTTTAATAACGCCAGGAGTGCCTTCAAACAACATTAAGCATCATTGATGTCAATAATAGTACGGCGACTTTTTACGGTAGTCCATAACAGAGAAACACATTTTTTCCATTAATTGTGCTGCTTAGTATATAACTTATTTTTTTTTATTTCAATTAATATGCATTAAAAAAATTGATTAAGGCTTTGAATATTCTGACCTGCCCTCACTCGGGCACACGGAAGGATGTCCCGTCGTCGCGACAGTTCCTGTGTGGACTGTGCCTAGCCGAGCGCCAGATCACCTAACTCCACCCGTGGCATTTATTAAAATCCAAATAAAAATTACAAGAACGCGACATGGCAACAGAAGTTTTCTTTGAGGGCCAATCAAACTATAAATACAGGTGCATAGAACATAAGGTGGTGCTCCGGGAGGGCCGCCTTATAGTGCTTAAAGGAAAAATTAATTAAGCATCATTTTTTTTTATTTCATATTTGATAACCGTTGTTGAACAGCTGACCCAATTTTGTGTTTACGACTGCTAATGCTGAACTTCGTAGCCTTGTAATTTTGAACCAATCCAGAAGACCAGGAAACTCTTGGATCAGTGGTATGATTTATTTTGGGAACATGGAGGACTTTGTGACTCGACATATTTAATGTGTACCACTCGCCATTTACTACACGGGGAGTCTTCGGTTAGTAGGGATCGAACCCACGTCTTCTTGGGTATGGACCCAGTGCCCTACTAACCAGGCTATCCCCACCTTAATTACGCATCATTAATGTCAATATTAGTTTGTCTATTTTTTACTCGCTCTTAAACGAAAGAGTGCCATTTCGCCATTGATTTTGCCTTTTAGTACATACCTTATTATTTTACTCCAATTAGTAAATATTATCAAAATTAATTATCATTCGCATCAATAATAATATTGGCATTCATTAGCGTTTATCCTCAGCGAATAAATACAATTTCTTTCATGAATTTTGATTCTCAGTACAATATTTATTTTTCATTTCATTTACCGATGATTCTAAATTATTTAGTTTAACAGTAATGCGTTTAGAAGGCATAACTATAAACCGAATAAACATATGGATAACCTTGGAAATAATAATTTGTAACGTGTTCCACCCTTGCAACAACAATCACGTTAATTAATCTAATAATCTAGCAGAACGAATAAAAAGTAATTAAGTATTACAATAAACTGATTAGAGCTATAAGCTAGCCAATATCATTGATGTTATCTTTAAAATATTGCACAAAACTGAATTGTTCATAGTTTACTTTGAAACAGTAGCTTCCGCTAAACAAATGAGAAAATATTTATCAGACTTCATTCTTTGTGTACATGGCGCAAAAAACGGATCACCCTGAACAACTTTTGATCTAATGATCAAATTTTCGTGTTCTAGGTCTCAATGTTAATGGTTCGAGGGGGGGGTGACCTCAAATATGTTAATTAGTGCAGACTATACTTTAAGTTACAAAATCATCAGACACGAAAAAGTGCTTTCTCAGGCTAAGCAATCTTAGAACACTGATAATAATGCCCGTAATGATTATAAATCATACCACCCCTTGAGCCTCTTAAAAAAAAAGACTGTAAAAAATTTCAAAGAGTTTAGAAAAAAATATATACGTATATAGCAGATTATGAAAGAAGAAATGAGAAAGTTTTAAATTATGGATAAGGTATTATTTTAACTGAATAGTATATAAATAAAACATATAATTTCAGATGGAAAAAAAGGAATTAAAAGTACAAATAGTAAATCTATAGATTATCTTCAGGAATACGAAGATATTGATCAATATAAAGTGGCTTGTAAGAATAGAAACTCCATATTTTTACATTGTGAGTCGTGTTCACCAAGATGGTGACATGTCGCCACTTTATCTGCGTATCCGGGGCCTTACTCTCAACAGCTGTCAGGTCTTGATCAGAAAATCTCCCGTGAAAATATGTTTTAAAAACAATTGCGAGATTAATGAAATTTAATAAGGATTTTTTGCCCATTGGCAAAATGGGCCTTTGTTTTGATTCCATGGCGTCCACACATTTTTCAACTGTGTTCAAGGGTAATTGTGAACAGTGCGCATGCGTCGTCATTGAATGAGTTGTTATGGCGACAGCTGCTGCTTTTCTTTTTCTTTTCACCAGCAGGTCTTTTTCATGTATTTACATAATAATAATTTAAAGTATTTTTGTGTTCTTTTTATTATTAACGTATAATGATTGGCTTGTCGGTGATTTCAATATAAATATGAATGCTGCAGAAGGAAAAGTATTGAAGCACGTACATAGACAGGATAGGAAAATCAATCCGACGACAAACATCCATTGAGACAGTTTTTGCAACCCATGATTTGAAATGTTGTGGAGTTTAACGCAGTCAATCCAGAAAGAAAAAACATTTGACCAACCAGTGGACGTAATAAGACGATCACAACTTTTTTGTTGATTTTTTTTAAATCTATATTCTAATTAGTAATTTTAATTTAATTTTCTAAATGATGACAATTAGTACAAATGAACTATCTGTTTGTAGGATGGTACGGTGAGAAGATTCAGAATCCAATTTGATGATCATGATAATAAAAAAGGAAGCGTGAATAGAAAACAATGCACCACTTTGATGAAAAAATTTATTAGAATTGATGATTATGATGATGATGATGACAGTGAAAAGCAAGAGACTGTTGAAATAAACTATGTAAGTAATTTTCAATATTTTAATACCCGACGATAATACAGTTAAACCCCGCTACAGTTAGTGAACCTTCAAGGGATCGAAATTTCGGTCCACTATAACCGGAAGTTTACTATATCCGTACTGCAAACAATTATAACTAATTTTTCCGAACTGCTCCTTTTTATGACACGTTATTTAAATAAATCACCCATAAAAGGAAATACAAAAATGATTTAAAAACAATATGTAGTGACAAAAAATGTGTTAACTTTTAATTTTTATTATTCTTCGTCTTGCGTACAAAAAATGTAGGGACGGCCTTTATTTAGGGATTGAAAACTGAGATAGAAGAAGCGAACAAGAAAAAATGCTCATGGCTACATTCCCCTCAATAGATGGTTTTAAAAATCGGTATATGTATTTTATGAAGAAATTTTAAAATTCCAAAAAAATGAAGAGAAAAATCAGTCGAAGACAGAAAAAAGTTCATTATATCCAACTTCCTCTCTGCTTTTGGTTCACTATATCCACAAAAATTAATATTATATGTGTATAGCAAGGCACGGGAACGAACATTTCATTCGCTATATCCGGGAGTCTATTATAAACCAAGTTCACTATAACGGGGTTTGATTGTAATTTCATTTGAAATGATTAATTTTTCTCCGACGCGATCAGGTTCTGGGTACATTTCTAATGAAAACACCATCCATACTGAAGATTGAAGTTAACAGTACTTATTCAAAGATAAAAATTGAAGTAAATGTTTACATGTTGCAATATATTTTCTGCAAATTGAAGTAGAAGTAAGTAAAATATATTGATTGATGGATTGATAATTATAGCAGACTATTGGTGATTTACAATATATGACAAGAAGGAAACGTAAAAAAAACTTTCTATTCTATTTGGGGGTCCTCTCTGATGTGGGGCCTGGGGCAACTGCCCTGGGCAACGATAAGGCTAAGTCGGGCCCTGACACTATCACCTGAAGAAAGACAGGAAATGTATAAGTTATTCACCTAAGAAAATTTTTCAATCACTGATAATCCTTTAAATTTTAAGCAACGATAAATTGGGTAATTTTGATTGTAAATGATACAAATATTATGGGATAGTCACTAAATGTTCTAAACCTTCGCTTCGAAATAGGTGTAAACCACATTAAAATTATTATTTGTCATTCAGAATGTTTCGTATGGACTGCCCTTAATATGCATTCTTGGAATTCCTATGAACATTACGATGACGAATTACGATGCAGGAAGCGAGTGTAATGTACAGCAAGAGAGGTTTGATAGCGGGAGAAAAAAAGTGGGTTCGAAGAACGATTTTTCAAGCACCTTCACATTACTGTCTGAAATTATACCAACTGTTTTTGATATTTACTTTCACTACAGTAATTTGTCAGATTCCTTTAGCCTTCTCGCTTTTTAAAAATTAAAATATTGATTTGCGACCTCTTTGTGCACATTTTTTGAACAGAAACTGAAATATTAGAGTCTATAATCTTAGATTCTATACAGTCACTAACCATATTATTCACGCACTCTAGGTAAATTCTAAGTTAAAAGGTGATACTTTACAACATTATTCTTTTCACGCGGATGCAACCGGTTTGCACTTGTTTACGTTCGTGCATCAACTGGTCAAATTAGACGATATATTATATAAGTATAGAATATTTATTACATCAGGTATTGTATTAGTATACAGAAATAATCAGATCAAATTATTCGACGCACTGTAATACTTTAATAATTACGTGTTTTGCAGTATTTATAAGCAGTACTTTTATATTTAAACATACATGTAGTGGGTTTATATTCAGGAGATTTTTTAAATACTTCCTACTTGTATTTATTTTTAACGCATTGCATTGCAATGTTAACTAATTGATACACGAGCTTAAACACAAACCAGTTTCAGTCGCGTCAAAACAATAATGCTGTATACAGTGATGTATTACCCATTAGGCCAGGCTAGGCCATGGCCTGGGGCCCCCCAATGATTAGGGACCCCCTTAAAATGGACTTTTTGAAAAAAAATTTTAAAAAATGAAGAAAAACAATTATTTTTTAATAAAAAAATCAATTTCAAATATATATGTTATGATTATAAAATATTATGATTATTTTTCAGTTCTAATTTAACAAAATAGAGTGAAATTTAATTTATTATTATTAACTAGTGGGGTGCGCCCCCTACTCGCTAACGCTCGCCAACCCCCGAAAATTGCTACGCAATCTTATATGGTTTGCTTCGCTCGCTACTAACTTAGGTACATTGCAATTGCACTAAATTCTAAGAATTCAAAACAATCATTCAAATCCATATAACAACATTTTTTTTTAAAAAATTACATCTCTTTAGTAAATACTAAGTCCTTAAAATAAATTTGAATTCAAATAAATGACATGTAATTCGTTAAACCTATTAGAAATGTGCTATAGTATAATTCGCGATATAAATCAAAATTCGTCAAATAAATTCGTAATATATAAATTCGTGAAAAAAAGAGCTTTCGACAAAATACTGAAATAGAGATCTATCGACAAAGACTACTCACTTCTGCCTAGTTTAATAGTACGAGATTGCCGCAGCTGATAGGGGGAATTTCAGAAGAGATCACATTTGGTGAGAATGCTCTCTCTGGTTATTTCAGTTTCCGTTTTTAAAAGCGCTATATGTTGAGCCACCTCAGCTAGATTTGGCATGTGACATTTTCAGCGGCAATCATGGGTCGATTCGCCGTGTAAGAGAAATAGTAACGTGAACAAAACAAAGCAAACGTTGCCATCGGCGGAAAAGAAATACAGTCAAAATTTGGGAGTCACGTAAGAGAATTATATATATTAGATTTTTATTTTAAGTATGCTTTCCTAAATGAAAAGATATATAAATACTTTTATATTCGAACAAATAAAAAATATACGAGAAAAAAATTTAATCCAAGGGCCCCCAAAAATTTGAATGTCCTAGGGACCCGCGTACGCTTAATCCGGGATTGGCTGTATAGTGTCACGTGATAATTAAGAGTTTACATAGAATCTTAGAGTGCGTCTAGTAATATGGAAAGGGGCTCTCATTTAAGAATCTAAAAAGTCATATTAACACTAAACATACCAACACTTAATCTATACCTACTTCTACCATAGCCGGTCAAATGTTTATTGATTGATGTTCTTGATTATGTTTCTTGATTGAATGTATGAAATGTGGATGTTATTAAGGAAATAAACTAAAAAAAACTTAATCATAATTAAGCAAAATTGTATAGTGTCAATTTTTATGTGCCACAAACACAAAGAATAGGAATTTTTAATTCATCGCTCAACGCATTTTTTACATATATTTCAAACATATTTCTTCTAATTATTATTTCTTCGATAATTCTTATAATTATAAGAATATATATGAGAATTATAATTCTGATAATTATTCTTATAATTAATATTATTTCTTCTAAAAACTTGTGCTGTCTTGATTGTTTCGACATTTTTCTTGGTTAAAAACTAACACACAGTTTACAGTTATTCTGATTGAAGTAACTACGCAACAGTCTTTTGCAGAAATATGCAACTCATCGAATGCAATACGTTGAACACGCATTGCATCGTAATTTCAGATCCGATAACCTTATAAAGCAATAAATGGTTTACCCGGTTAAATGACCGGTTGTGGTAGAAATAGGTATACGACAAGTATTATTCGAAACAAACAAAATACAAAATAATAATAGAATATTAACTGTAGGGGAGAGTGGGGTCAATTGTAACAGGGTAAGATTGTAACAGAGCAAAAATTTCGAGTGTTTGGTTCTAGATTTGGTTCCTAGGTGTTGCACAAGGTGTATTTAATAAATCTACATGTACACCCCTGCTGGCAACCATTCTTATGTACTTTTGAAAGAGTTACATCACAAAAGATATTTTCAAGCTACGTAAGTACTTTTTTTGGTATTGGAATATTATATTGTAACAAAGTAATTTTGTTAAAACAAGTAAAAATTATTAACCGAATATATAAGTGGACACCTTAATTAACATTTCAGAAAAAAAGATTAGTTTCGTTAATTAACTAGCATTGCTTTTAACAAATGAAGCTGAAATGGCGACTTGGGGACGATTGTAACAATAAGTAAAGGGACGAATGTAACAGCTGAAAATAAATAATCTTATGTTTACAAACCATTACTTAACTCTTTAAGAACCACCAATAGTTTTCTATATCATTTATATTATGTTGCATGTGCATTATTTTATTTGTCACCTTTCACAGCATAAATTAAAATTTTTAACCCCTTAAAGTTAAAAGTAAACCCTTTAGGTCTCTGCTCATTATTATTTTTACTCCTAAAATAACACTACTATTTTGATCAATAAAAAAAATATATCACAACTATGATAATATGTATAATTAACTATGTTTTAGTTGAATTTATGAACTGTTACAATTGACTCCGTAAGTGGGGACAATTGTAACAAGTGCACGACTGTCAAAATTTGTTAATAACTAATATAATAACATTTAAAATAAGATATTTATTTTTTTTTCCTAGTAGAGGATAGTCTACTTTACTCGTCTGTCAATTAGTACTAATAATATATTGGATTTTTTGCTAGTTAAAAACAGTTAAGTAAAAAATGTTACAATTGACCCCACTCTCCCCTACATAACTGTTAGAAAAAGTCATGAAGTCAAATGTGCAAAAACGATAAACGCATTTTCGATGCCAAAGTTCTTAAACGGTCATTTGACTGGTTATGGTATGTTTAGTGTTAAGGGTAGTATTTACGGCACACTCTGTATACATAATTTTCCATTTTCTCTCCGTTACCAGGCACTCTTCGATAAGATGATACTGCGCAAGAGTTACGCTATTGACGTCCCGAGAGAAAACATGCAAGAGATCCTGACCTTGTGCATGACTGACATAACCTTCCCCTCATATGTAGCAGAGATTTCGAAAATGCTGGATTCGAACAACTGAAAACATCTCTCCGTCGGAATTATTCTCAACTCAAAACAGTTGGATTGATTGTAATCATTGGATTGTAATAAAGATAAAACACGGAATGTTTCGACAAATAAATACTGAAACTCACAAATACCGTATTTGCTTTAAAGATTCTTAACTCAACCGGATCAGTGGCTGATCCAGCGGGGGAGGGTTATAGGGGTCATGACCCCCCCCCCCAAAATTGAAAAAAAAAATAGAAATAATAATTTTTTAATAGTTTTCAAAAGAAATAAAATATTTTAAAAATTATTTAAGGTGGCATACTCACCTAGGATCAGAGTTGGCCGTCGATTACAGTAATCGATTACAACTGTAATTGATTACAGATAATTACAGCTATGTGATCAATTACTTGTAATCACGATTACAAGTAATCAACATTTTTGATTACATCAGAGTAAAGCGAAAATGTATTCGATTACATTTTTCAATTACAGTAATCAATTACTTACAATCATGATTACAAAGTTTGATTACAGCTGTAATCATGATTACAATTTTGATTACAGTAATCAATTACTTGTAATCGTGATTACAACTTTCAAAAAATTTTGATTACAGCTGTAATCATGATTACAATTTTGATTACAGTAATCAGTTACTTGTAATCATGATTCCAAGTAATTGCGATTACAAGTAATTGATTACTGTAATTAATATTGCAATCATGATTACAGCTGCAATCAAAATTTTTGAAAATTGTAATCATGATTACAAGTAATTGATTACTGTAAGCAAAAAATGTAATCGATTACATTTTTGGCCAACTCTGCCTAGGTTGCCCAAAGATCTTTCCACGATTATTAATGCCTGTGACATCGATTTGTACCCATCAATCAATATGTTGTTGAGAATTTTAATAACTCTGCCAGTTAGTGCAGCAAGAGCAGAACGTTCCTTTTCAACTCTTCGACGTCTCAAAACTTGACTTAGAGCAACTCAAAATCAACAACTATTAAATGGACTCGCATTATTAAACATTCATCGAGAAATTGATTTGGATGTCGAAAAAATCATTGACAGATTTGCCAAAGTTTCTAAAAAACGTATTACATCTATTATTTACAGATTTTGAATACTTGAATTATTTATGTATTGTTCTATTGTTCATTATGAACAAAATAAATGAGAAGACTAACTTAAAAAACCCCAGTTTTTCTTTCTTTTCAAAAAAAAATATTAAAAATATTTTATTGTGTGTGGGGGGGGGGGGGTAATCTGAGTCTATGACCCCCCCCCAGGGAAAATTTCTGGATCCGCCCCTGAACCGGCCACCCTTTTCCATAATGAAAAGAAAATGATTCGATCACAGCAAAGGTCAAGGTGTAGAATAGTATGAAAAGCATTGCATGATTAATATTATATAGCATAAGTTCCGCAATTGATAGACGAATCAAAATGGTTCTTAAAACTACAATTATACAAATTTCATGGCTCAAAGTCAATATTCTTTTTCTATAACGAAAGCCTATATATATCCCTTAATGTTAACCCATAATATTTATATTGGACCCGGTATTATATTACCGTATACCAGTGTACCCTTCCAGGGGAAATAATTCGAGGCTCATTAGGGATCCTTCAATGTAGTCTTATAGGATACTGTATATATTCATATAAGATTGAGTTAAATAGCGTTAAAATGAGGAAATTCGAAGTCAATATTCTGTTTTAAAACATGGTTCTATATCACCCCTTAAAATTATCCCGTAATATATGACCGGGTACTAGTGTACACTACCAGGGGAATCAATCATAGGTATAATAGGGAGCCCACAATGCAGCCCTATAGGTTATTATGCATGTATATATTTAAAAGTGCGTTAAATAGCGTTAAAATGAGGAAATTCGAAGTCAATATTCTTTATTGCTACTTATTCCTATATCTTCCCTTAATATTGACTCATAAAGTTCATATTGGATCAAGTATTATGTTACCGAGTACTACTGTACCCTACCAGGAGGAACAATAATAGGCATAATAGGGCCCAACGATTCGACCCTATAGGTTTTTTATAGAGCATTTGGCATAGTGGGTGAAAAACTTTTATATATGTCTGACCGGGAGAGGGTTTTTTAAGCTAAATATCCGTACGAAGACTATGTAAGGCATGGCCTGGTTTGTAGGGCATTGCGCTTGTAGCTGGCGTGTGGTATTGGCGTGGGTTCGATTCTCGGCGGTGGTCAATTTTAATTTTTAAATTTTTTTATTTGTTTCGTTTATTTTAATTGATATTATTTTGTGAGTGTAATTTTCGATATTTGAAGGGCTCTATATCTAAAAAAAAAAATTTTTTTTAATTCGGGAAAAAGCGCATAATGCGCAAAAAAAAAACGGGATAATTTATTTATTTTATTTTGTTTCCACTTCTTTTTCACTACTTTCTATATTGGAGCGAAAGTAAATGCTTTCTACTTACAGAGACAAGTATCTTTCTTTGTTAAAGATGCGAATAATGTATATAATGGTAGAAGAAGCGTCCCAAATGAACCGGGGCAGGGCGAAAACTTTAAGACCACGTAACGACCTTTAATATTAAGCTATAATGTTCAAACTCGGACCAAAAGTAGGACTCCATGAGCCGAACACCCATGCCAATGGAAAATTTTTCAGAGCAACTAGGGGGCTCACAATGAGCAAAAAACTTTTATATAGGTCAGACCGGGAGAGGGTTCTTTAAGTTAAATATCAGTGTGAACACCATGTATGGCGCTGCCTAGTTGGTAGGGCATTGCGCTGGTAACTGTCGAAATTGCTTTTCACGGTGACTCGGGTTCAAACCCGAGGTCAAATTTAAAATTTTTAAAATTTTTTTTTGTTTCCTTTCTTTTAATTGATATTATTTTTTTAATGTGTTTTTCAATGTTTCACAGGGTTCTATATATAAGAATTTTTTTTTCCTTCGGGAAATTCGCGATCGCAACGAACTATAGGGGACGTTGTTGTATGAGACGAATACCTGCAATTTCTATATGAACAGTCATTCAGTTACTCTGGAGACGTCTTTAATGCAGCGTGTAGCATTGTAACGTTCCTACTTTAATGTTGCTTATTAAATTTGAAAAAGAAAAATGTTTGATATCCTTTCTTATGCTGTTGTTGTTAATTTTACGTCGCACTAAAGCTGCACAATGGGCTATTGAGGAACGGTCTGGGAAACATCCCTGAGGATGATCCGAAGACATGCCATCACAATTTTGATCCTTTGCGGAGGGGATGGCAACCCCGCTTCGGTAGCCCGACGACCTGCGCGCGAAGTCGAGCACTTTCAATAGCACAGTTTAACGAGGACCCATACCGCGCACCCTCGGTCCCTACGCAGAGTGATCCAAGTGGTCACCCACCCGCACACTGACCGTAACCAGTGATGCTTGACTTCGGTGATCTGCTGGGAACCGTGTCTTACTGATCAGTCCACTGCGGGACTCCTTTCTTATGCAGACGGAAACAAAGTGGTATCTCTTTTTTTTAAAGCAGGAACATCCAAAACACATTGGAAAAATATTTGTATATAAACAGAAAAAAATATTAATCTTCTTCTACCACATTTTCGCTTTAAAAGTTCTTTCCTCTCATCTTCGCAATGTACATTTAGGGGCCCACTGTGACCCCCCTAATTAGCATATAAAAATTCTCTTCGGCAGCCTTGTTTGGACCATAGACCCCTACTTAGGGTCCGAGTTTGAAAATTATACCTTGATATTAAAGGGAGCTAGGGGGTCTTCAAATTTGAACCTTTCTCGAGCCATTTTATTTTTTTATTCTTTTTTTATTATTCCATTATGCTTTCTTTGCTGGATTTCACACTCAGAAAACACCCCATGCATTAAAGAATATCCAAAATGTTACAATAGAAGTCGAAAAAGAGCAAATAAGCTGATTTTCCTGGATTTTTACAGTTTTTTAACATTTTCCCAGTAGAAAAAAATTATTTCCTACATGCAGGACCCTCCAGAATATCGAAAAACACATTAAAAAAATGTAATTTAAAATAAACAAAAAAAAAAAAGAAATTTTTCTGAGAATTTGACCGTCACTGGGATTCGAACCCAGGATCCCTCCCTCCAGTAGCGAACTTGCTTGTCTGGTGGCCTACCTTCCAGTCCACGGTGATAAGTGAAGCCTACCACAGTTTCGCTTCAAAAGCTCTCTCCTCTCATCTTCGCAAAATATCTTTAGAGGCCCACTGTGACCCCCCTAATTGGCCTATAAAAAATTTATTCAGCAGCCTTGTTTGGACCATAGACCCCTATATAGGGACGAGTTTGAAAATTATACCTTGATATTAAAGGGAGCTAGGGGGTCTTGAAATTTGAACCTTTCTCGAGTTATTTTATTTTTTTATTCTTTTTTTTTATTATTCCTTTACGCTATCTTTGCTGGACTTCACACACAAAAAACATCCCATGCATGCTAGAATATCCAAAATGTTACAATAGAAGTCGAAAAAGAGCAAATAAACTGATTTTCCTGGATTTTTCCAGTTTCTTCCTTATTTCCCTATAAAAATTCCCCCCCCCCCCCCCCCTACATGCAGGAACCTCCAGAATATCGAAAAGCACATGAAAAAAATAATGTAATTTAAAATAAACAACAAAAAAAAGAAAATTTTTTGAAAATTTGACCGTCCCTGAGATTCTAACCCAGGACCCCTCCCTCCTTCAGTGAACTTGCTTGTCTGGTGGCCTACCTTCCAGTCCACGGTGATACGTGAAGCCTACCACAGTTTCGCTTCAAAAGCTCTTTCCTCTCATCTTCGCAATATACGTTTAGTTAACCAACTTAACCAACTAGAAAAACTTAATCAACTAGAAAAACTTAATCAACTGAAAAAACTTAATCAACTAAAACAACTTAATCAACTAAATCAACTAAAAAAACTTAATTAACTAAAAGAACTTGATCAAATAAAAAAACTTAATCAACTAGAAAAACTTAATCAACTAAAAAAACTTAATCAACTAGAAAAACTTAATCAACTGAAAAAACTTAATCAACTAGAACAACTTAATCAACTAAAAAATCCTAATCAACTGGAAAAACATAATCAAACTTTGAAAAATAAAAACATGTGAATAGAAAAGCTTATAAAACAGTTTTTAGAAATTCAAAATTCGTCCAAAATAAACAAAATCTGCAGTAAATGTCATACGTGGACACTTGGAGAATTTTTTCTCATTTTTCGCACAGCAAGAGTCATTTGTTTTTTTTCTTCCTTATGCAAGAGGAGACTCAAAGCGATTTCGAGATTTTTATTAAAAGAACAGGATTTTTTATCGTTAAGCGCAAAAGTATATGGCTGTACAAAATTATAACTTTATACTACAATCAATTTTCCCTTTACATGAAAAAACACAGTCAAGATTACAAGACATAGAGGAAACTACACGAATTTTTTTCCTTAGTTAAAAACTTAATCAACTAACAAAACTTAATCAACTAAATCAACTAAAAAAACTTAATTAACTAAAAGAACTTAATCAAATAAAAAAACTTAATCAACTAGAAAAACTTAATCAACTAGAAAAACTTAATCAACTAGAAAAACTTAATCAACTAGAAAAACTTAATAAACTAAAAAAACTTAATCAACTAAAAAAAGTTAATCAACTAGAAAAACTTAATCAACTAAAAAAACTTAATCAACTAGAAAAACTTACTCAACTAGAAAAACTTAATCTACTATAAAAACTTAATCAACTGGAAAAACTAAATCAATTAAAAAACTTAATCAACTAAAGAAACTTAATCAACTAAAAAAACTTAATCAACTAAAAAAACTTAATCAACTGAAAAAACTTAATCAACTGAAAAAACTTAAACAACTAAAAAAACTTAATCAACTAGAAAAACTTAATCAACTAGAAAAACTTACTCAACTAGAAAAACTTAATCAACTAAAAAAGCTTAATCAACTAGAAAAACTTACTCAACTAGAAAAACTTAATCAACTAAAAAAGCTTAATCAACTAAAAAAACTCAATCAACTAGAAAAACTTAATCAACTTAAAAAACTTAATCAACTAACAAAACTTAATCAACTAAATCAACTTAAAAAACTTAATTAACTAAAAAAACTTAATCAACTGGAAAAACTTAATCAACTAGAAAAACTTAACTAGAAAAACTTAATCAACTAGAAAAACTTAATCAACCAAAAAAACTTAATCAACTAAAAAAACTTATTCAACTAGAAAAACTTAATCAACTAGAAAAACTTAATCAACTTAAAAAACTTAATCAACTAAAAAAACTTAATCAACTAGAAAAACTTAATCAACTAAAAAAACTTAACTAAAAAAACTTAATCAACTTAAAAAACTTAATCAACTAACAAAACTTAATCAACTAAATCAACTAAAAGAACTTAATCAAATAAAAAAACTTAATCAACTAAAAAAACTTGATCAACTAAAAAAAGTTAATCAACTAGAAAAACTTAAACAACTAGAAAAACTTAATCAACTAGAAAAACTTAATCAACTAAAAAAACTTAATCAACCAGAAAAACTTAATCAACTAGAAAAACTTAATCAACTAAAACAACTTAATCAACTAGAAAAACTTAATCAACTAAAAAAACTTAATCAACTAGAAAAACTTAATCAACTAAAAAAACTTAATCAACTAGAAAAACTTACTCAACTAGAAAAACTTAATCTACTATAAAAACTTAATCAACTGGAAAAACTAAATCAATTAAAAAACTTAATCAACTAAAGAAACTTAATCAACTAAAAAAACTTAATCAACTAAAAAAACTTAATCAACTGAAAAAACTTAATCAACTGAAAAAACTTAAACAACTAAAAAAACTTAATCAACTAGAAAAACTTAATCAACTAGAAAAACTTACTCAACTAGAAAAACTTAATCAACTAAAAAAGCTTAATCAACTAGAAAAACTTACTCAACTAGAAAAACTTAATCAACTAAAAAAGCTTAATCAACTAAAAAAACTCAATCAACTAGAAAAACTTAATCAACTTAAAAAACTTAATCAACTAACAAAACTTAATCAACTAAATCAACTTAAAAAACTTAATTAACTAAAAAAACTTAATCAACTGGAAAAACTTAATCAACTAGAAAAACTTAACTAGAAAAACTTAATCAACTAGAAAAACTTAATCAACCAAAAAAACTTAATCAACTAAAAAAACTTATTCAACTAGAAAAACTTAATCAACTAGAAAAACTTAATCAACTTAAAAAACTTAATCAACTAAAAAAACTTAATCAACTAGAAAAACTTAATCAACTAAAAAAACTTAACTAAAAAAACTTAATCAACTTAAAAAACTTAATCAACTAACAAAACTTAATCAACTAAATCAACTAAAAGAACTTAATCAAATAAAAAAACTTAATCAACTAAAAAAACTTGATCAACTAAAAAAAGTTAATCAACTAGAAAAACTTAAACAACTAGAAAAACTTAATCAACTAGAAAAACTTAATCAACTAAAAAAACTTAATCAACCAGAAAAACTTAATCAACTAGAAAAACTTAATCAACTAAAACAACTTAATCAACTAGAAAAACTTAATCAACTAAAAAAACTTAATCAACTAGAAAAACTTAATCAACTAGACAAACTTAATCAACTGAAAAAACTTAATCAACTGAAAAAACTTAATCAACTAGAAAAACTTAATCAACTTAAAAAACTTAATCAACTAACAAAAACTTAATCAACTAGAAAAACTTAATCAACTAAAAAAACTTAATCAACTAGAAAAACTTAATCAACTAGAAAAACTTAATCAACTAACAAAACTTAATCAACTTAATCAACTAGAAAAACTTAATCAACTAAAAAAACTTAATCAACTAAAAAAACTTAATCAACTAAAAAAACTTAATCAACCAGAAAAACTTAATCTACTAAAAAAACTTATCAACTAGAAAAACTTAATCAACTAAAAAAACTTAATCAACTAAAAAAAGTTAATCAACTAGAAAAACTTAATCAGCTTAAAAAACTTAATCAACTAGAAAAACTTACTCAACTAGAAAAACTTAATCTACTATAAAAACTTAATCAACTGGAAAAACTAAATCAATTAAAAAACTTAATCAACTAAAAAAACTTAATCAACTAAAAAAACTTAATCAACTGGAAAAACTTAATCAAACTTTGAAAAATAAAAACATGTGAATAGAAAAGCTTATAAAACAGTTTTTAGAAATTCAAAATTCGTCCAAAATAAACAAAATCTGCAGTAAATGTCATACGTGGACACTTGGAGAATTTTTTCTCATTTTTCGCACAGCAAGAGTCATTTGTTTTTTTTCTCCCTTATGCAAGAGGAGACTCAAAGCGATTTCGAGATTTTTATGAAAAGAACAGGATTTTTTATCGTTAAGCGTAATAGTAGATGGCTGTACAAAATTATAACTTTATACTACAATCAATTTTCCCTTTACATGAAAAAACACAGTCAAGATTACAAGACATAGAGGAAACTACACGAATTTTTTTCCTTAGTTAAAAACTTAATCAACTGAAAAAACTTTATCAACTAAAAAAACTTAATCAACTAGAAAAACTTAATCAACTAAATCAACTAAAAAAACTTAATTAACTAAAAGAACTTAATCAAATAAAAAAACTTAATCAACTGGAAAAACTTAATCAACTAAAAAAACTTAATCAACTGAAAAAACTTAATCAACTGAAAAAACTTAAACAACTAAAAAAACTTAATCAACTAGAAAAACTTAATCAACTAGAAAAACTTACTCAACTAGAAAAACTTAATCAACTAAAAAAGCTTAATCAACTAGAAAAACTTACTCAACTAGAAAAACTTAATCAACTAAAAAAGCTTAATCAACTAAAAAAACTCAATCAACTAGAAAAACTTAATCAACTTAAAAAACTTAATCAACTAACAAAACTTAATCAACTAAATCAACTTAAAAAACTTAATTAACTAAAAAAACTTAATCAACTGGAAAAACTTAATCAACTAGAAAAACTTAACTAGAAAAACTTAATCAACTAGAAAAACTTAACCAACTAAAGAAACTTAATCAACTAGAAAAATTTAATCAACTAGAAAAACTTAATCAACTGAAAAAACTTAATCAGCTGAAAAAACTTAATCAACTAGAAAAACTTAATCAACTTAAAAAACTTAATCAACTAAAAAAACTTAATCAACTAAATCAACTTAAAAAACTTAATCAACTAGAAAAACTTAATCAACTTAAAAAACTTAATCAACTAAAAAAACTTAATCAACTAGAAAAACTTAATCAACTAAAGAAACTTAATCAACTAGAAAAACTTAATCAACTAAAAAAACTTAATCAACTAAAAAAACTTAATCAACTTAAAAAACTTAATCAACTAACAAAACTTAATCAACTAAATCAACTAAAAGAACTTAATCAAATAAAAAAACTTAATCAACTAAAAAAACGTAATCAACTAAAAAAACTTAATCAACTAGAAAAACTTAATCAACTTAAAAAACTTAATCAACTAGAAAAACTTAATCAACTAAAAAAGCTTAACCAACTGAAAAGACTTAATCAACTGAAAAAACTTAATCAACTAAAAAAACTTAATCAACTGAAAAAACTTAATCAACTGAAAAAACTTAAAAGAACTTAATCAACTAGAAAAACTTAATCAACTAGAAAAACTTAATCAACTAAAAAAACTTAATCAACTGGAAAAACTGAATCAAACTTTGAAAAATAAAAACATGTGAATAGAAAAGCTTATAAAACAGTTTCAGCCATTGGAATTCTGCTTTTAAAGGCAATTTAAAAAAACAGTGGAACACTTGGATGTTGGAGGGCGAGAAAACCTTTAAGAAAGGAGGATATATGCGTCATGCAAGTTTGGAAACAGTGTGCGAGTGGATATTAAAAGCATGGGGTGAAATTAAGCCTGAGATGGTTAGAAAATCCTTAAAAAATGCAGCATTTCAAATAATCTGGACGGATCAGAAGATGACTGTTTATTCATGGATGAGGGTAACACAGATGATGAAGACGAAACAGATTGTGATGACGTGCCTGAAGAAATAACGGAAGACGAATATAATGAACTATTTATGTAATAACGAAAATCAATAAAGTATATAGGTATGTTATTTCTTTAAAATAAAAATATTTTTCCAAATTTAAATTTTTTTAATCTATAATTTTTTATTTTCGGGGTATACCGCGCACCCGTAAATTCCAATGTTATTTTTTGTATTAAAAGTGCGCGTTATACGCCGGAATATACGGTAATTGCAGGAACTACTACTTTTATGAACTTGAGTATCTGCATTCCTCTTTCTCGATCTTCAGATGGGTAGATAATCAAAACAAGAAGTCTAGCAAGAAGAATCTGAGAAGATGTTATACCACCTAAAATGACACATTGACTATTTCTTATCTTAAAGGCAATACAACAAAAAATGTACAATTCAAATGTAAATTATACTATTTAATCTATTCAATGCTATATATATATATACAGTGAACTCTCACTATTATGATATCCAATACAAAAACCACTCTCTTCATCACGATAATATTTCGTGGTCCCAATGAGTTTGTATATAAATTAATGTCATGCTCCTCTCAATATTACGATATTCTTTGAAGCAACAAACCTCTGTAAAACGATTTTTTTTCCAAATTTCAACTTTTTTTTCTCCATTTATCATTGGTTTTCAATTATTGTAAAAAATCTTATTTTATAATCTTTTGCCGTTTTTTCCATCTTTTCTGACAAGAGAAGACTAATTGCTGACCACCCCCAAAAATTCCATTCCTGGAATCGCCTTCCTCATCTCTTAAGAAGTCACAGATGTAACATTCCTATCTGATTTAATTTCCATCATGTTAAAAGCTGATCATGAGTCACAAATGACCCCAAGCATCACATTAACACCTGAAAGAGAATTTTTTTCTGAAGAGGGTGGGAGGAGCCCCATTCGCAAACGAAAATCATTTTTGTGCTTTGAACTAAATGTATACTTTGTTGGTTGACTTAACAGTCAGAAAAATGAATAAACAAACAAAAATATCGGATTATTTTCAATAAAAACAGTTTTCAACTATGTTTCCGATCTTATTTTATCTCAATTGTTTTTAATATTTAACCATAATTAACCTGTCTGCAAATTATTATATAAATTTGTAATTAATACACATATATAACATTAAAATTTAAAAAAAAATCTTATTGTATCCCCAAAGTATGTAGGGCCTCGATATAACACCAATATACCCCTCTACAACAACATATTTATTTGGTTTCAAAAGTATTGTTGTAGCGAGGTTTTACTGAGTATATATATATTGCATAAAAAATAAATACAAAAAGGAAAACATGAAGAAAATTAAGAAAAACAATGAGTTTTATTTATTGTGCATAAGCTGCAAGTAAATAGAACTCATAAAGTAAGTTCAAAATGTAGAGTAAACATGGATAAAATTACAGAACAATGAAAAAAAGGGGGGAAGAAAAATAATAATAATAATAAAAAGGTTTGTTTTTTATTTTTGTAATTATTTTTCTTTCCACCCCTTTTTTCATTGTTCTGTAATTTCTTCCATGTTTTCTCTAGATTTTGAACTTATACAGTATACTCTTGATATCCCAAAATTGAATGGACGCTAAAAATGTTTCGAGATAATGAGTATTCGAGATAACAAGTTCAGAACTAAATATGCTGTAAAAAGTAGAAAAATATATTCCAAAACATTACTCTAAAAAGTAGAGTGATGAAACAAAAGAATAACTACTAATAATTGTGTATGTAACAATAGTTGACTATAAATCTGAACACAATAATTACAATTTTATTTTTAAAAGTAAGACAAAAATAATTATGCATTAAATAGAAAGGAATTGATTTACAACAAACTTACATTGTGATTTTTCTGAAAAAATTCATTTTCTCTTTTGAGAGAAACTCGACATAACAAGGTTTTTGAGATATCGACAGTATACTGTATATACTTCATATTCATATTCAGGATAAGTATTGTATGATAAATTTATTAAAGTAAATTACTTAACACTTGAATACACTTTCGCACTTCAAAAATATATTTGTGGCAAAAGTTTTCTCCTTTAGCTGTTACTTTTAAAACCACCAATCTTGAGAATTAAGATTAGAAATGTGAATTTTATGAGATTTAAACCATAACTGCTCCCAAAAAAAGAAAACTGAAAAAAGGACAATTTTACTAATTAACATGCTAAATTGAATGAATTTTTCTTCATGAATAAAGAATTAACTATTGAAAATGTAAGCAAATCTTAATTATGCTTTAAATATACATAATTTTGTAAAATTTTAAAGAAACAGATAACCATTGAATTTGAAATAAAATTGATAAATACCCATTTATTTATAAATTTTGGGTACTTCCCAAGTATTTTACATCTACAGGTTTGAATGAGCTGTGCGCAGAATTTGTAATATCCAGCCATCGCTGAGATTCACAACAGGGTTACCTCATTGTGAGATGAGCACTCCACCCTCTTAGCCACCGCCACTTTTTATTAACTCTTCTAAACCATCAAATGTGTGTATAAGTGACATAATTTTTGGTCTTTTAACAATATTTCAGCTTTATTTGTATACAATACAAAATTAACATAATCTTTATTTGTATTATCAGATTTAGTTTTACAAATTTTTACAGAGGCAATGTAATCTTTGATGCCCGGTGACTGAGTGGTAGCGCCTTGCACTCCCATGCCGCAGGTCCTGGGTTCGATCCTCGGGCCGGGCAAGGTTGGCCCAACCTTTCATCCCTTCAGTGGGTCGATAAATGAGTACCAAGCATGCTTGGGAACTAAACACTGGGGGTTCTGCGTTCAGCTGATCACCTGACCGGAACATCTGCTCCTGCACCCCAGAGCCCAAGGTCAAGAAAACTAAGATGGGCACAGTAGGCCATGGCCCTCTATGGGCTGCTGTGCCGCTGAGTTTTCTTATATTTGTCAAATGAATAAATGAAACTGAACTTGCAACAATTTCCTATGATGCTTAAAAGCAGAGATGTAGTATAAATATTTGAGTAAACAGCGGCCTATGGAAAGTTTTTTTTTTGAGGCATGCCAAAACAATTAAAAGAATTCACCTTGATTAGGAAACATAGCACCTGAGAAACTTTAGTTTGAACTTCTTAATATGAAGTCAGAACACACTGTGAAAGATTTGTTTAATGGTGTGACACTAGTTGACAATTGAAAAATTTTACAAGATAAAAAATTTCTACGTATGAAAAAATTTGCTAGTAAAACATTTTCTATACTTGGATCTACATACATTTGCAAGCAAAGATTTATTGGCTTGAAGACCGTTTAACAAGAGTAAAATTAGACAGATATCAACAAGCAATCTCACTACTGATTTCAATAACACTATAAGAAAGTGTAATAGACTTGTCTTATTAAAATTATTGTCTTGAATTATTACACTTGTCTTATTTAAATTATTCTAAAATTAAATGTGTTTGAAGCTATAAGTAATATAGAATTAGCACAAAATATTATATAAACGTTTCATTGTATTTAATTCATTCTTATGATACAATTTATACCATTTCTGAAATGCAAGTTTAACTACTAATCTTTTTAAAAGGTGTGCTTTCCTCACCAAACCAAAAACTCACCACTGGGTTAAAGTCATAATAAATTAACACTTTTTTACTCTGAATATTTAAAACATGCTGTTTAAACAAATGAAAGCTATAAAAAATTCATAAAAGAATTATAATCTTCACATAAAATAGTAAAGAATCATAAAATAATACGCATAGAATAGAATAACTTATAGAATAGTAGTATAACTTATAGAATAATAGGATAGCTTGTAGAAAAATAGATAATCCATTGTATAATTTATTTAAATCATCATCATCATAGTTGGCCAGACAGTTCAATGTGGGCCAATGCCTTCCTATGAAGATTTCTTCATAACGACTTTTGATTTATCTCCAATTCTTTTCAGAAATTGCAAGAAAATCAGACTTCACCATTTTCATTTACACCACCAAGTATACTCTGCAAAATCTTTCTCTCAAATATTGGGATAATATTTTTCTCCAGTGTTGTCATTGTTCAAGCCTCAGAAGTGTATGTCAAGACTGGTCTGACATATATTAAGAAATAAATCTACATATTAAAAAAACTAACATATTAAGCAATAAAACTAACAATGAAAGTGGTGATTTCTTACATCGCCTCAACAGAGGTTTAAGAATAATAAAAATAAAACTTTGAACCCTTACTCAGCTAATCCAGAGCGTCTCTCAATAGTACTTCATTGCCTTCGAGGAAAATCAAATCCCAGACTCGCAGTACAGTATCTTTTGGAAGGCAGGTTGTAAATAAGGTCAGAAACCATTGCATTGTAAAGACATTGGTAAGTGGAGGCTCACATAAATATGTCCTAAAATATCATCATCACCTAAAATATATTTTACATTTATTGAAATAAATTTTGCACACATTTTAGAATTTAAACAAGAAACTTTTTAAAAATAAATACAAATAACCTATTTTTAGAAGTAAAGTGTCAGGTAAAAGAGAGTTTTAACTAGTAATAAAAAAGGCAGGATGCTTCTTCGCAGATTAAGGAGAACATTGGATAAAAGAGATTTTTTTTTTAAATTATTGGATAATTATCAAGTTTAAAAGGTTTTTAATATTATTAAATCTTCAATTACATTACTTTTGGAAACCAAATGCATAGATATTTAAATGTATATGATTATGCAATTAAAAATTAGCTTACTAGTAGCAGCATGGAATTATTTTGCTGTTTTTATGTCCTTGTTAAACTAATTCAGTTAAAAATTGCATAAAAGAATGATAAGATATTAGTTAGTAATGTAAGGCAAAAAATAATTAATTGCTTTTTATTATTTGAAGGGAATTCAAGATGTTAAGTGTAACCCAATAGCAGAACTTACAAAATAAAGTCAATCTGTAACACTTCTTGTTCAAGGTTATACAGGCTAAGGCTGTAGTTTTTGCCATTTACAGCAAATTTTCATCTGATTATTTACTAAATGAAAGTCCGTTGAGTTAAGCCGCTTTTTCTTAAATCCCGCTTTCCTAAAGGATTACTAAATGTATTTTTAAATAAGAATAGAAGTCCCAGCCATTGTAGTATATTGAATTTTATGACTTGAAATCTGTAGCATTATCTTCGAAAATACAAATATGTCTGTGACTTCGATGAAATCCAGCAAAGATTATTCTTGTAAAAGTTTAGCATACTGAATCATATATTTGGCACAATTTGAAAATATTAAATAAAATAAAGTTATACACAAAGACTTCACGTTTAAGTTTATTTGAATTTTATGCAAACATAATTTAGCATTACCCAAAAGGAGAAAAATATATGCATATACTAAAGCCAATAAAGATATAAAAAAAGAAAGGGAGTGGTTTAATTTGCATATGATATTATTAAAAAAAACTTTTTTATTTTAAAAGAAAGAAATTAACGGAATTGTAGTTTATGCTGTTCTGATTCATGTTCATCTAAAGTTTCTTCATATAAAATTCCTCACATCATTTGTCTGAAAAGTAATCATCACGTACTTAGCAGACAAATAAACAATAATCAGAAAAATAAACATTAAGTAAGAGTTTTTTTAATATCAAATTAAAAAAAGAAATAGAAAAAAGAATATTTTTTTAACAAGTGAATATAGAAAAACCTTCGCTTCAATTTTATCTTTAATATTTAATTGTTCTTGTTACAATATCACACATCCATAGTCAACTTTTTAAACACCATAATGTTGCAAAACTTAGGGGTCAACTTATACACCTGTAAAAAAGCTGAACATTCATTGATCATGAGAATTTGATGTAGTAAAAACAATGAGACAGACATGAATAACTTTGTCTCAGTTGACCCTATCCAAAAATAATTTTTAATATGTTATTTGCAATTTTCAATATTAATTTTGTATTTTCTCTCGGCATATTTTTTACATATTAAGTTTTTTTGTATAAATTTTTTTTTTATTACGTTCATAAAAAATTAAGAATAAGAAAAGTTAAGATAACTAATAGAAGAACATTTCAAAAAATATGAAAACCTTTTAAAACATACCATAAAACTACACATTTAAAGATTGCAGAATATCATCAGTATCAGATTCAACAATGTGTTGTTACAGAGATCTGCAACGGATTCTACTTCATCTTAATTATTACTTTATAATTTTTTTTAACTTTAGAAATTTTCCTGTTTGGCTTTTTCAGTGATCAACTTACATAACAGACATAGCAGAAAGTCGCTACCTCCTAATAAAAAAAAAAGTCCGACTTATACGCCGGGATACCAGTAGTATTAAATTGCTTTTTTGAATGACTCACTGTTAATGGCAGTATCCTTGTTTTACATTCAAAATTATTTAACTGCTGTTTTTTTAGGAATGTAATAAAAAGAATTAAATTAAACTTTGGCCACTTTATTAGAATGTTGGATTTGGAATCAGATTGGATTTTCTATTGAAAATAAAAATATCCTTGCACCTATGGAATAGCAAACAGGACTTTAAGATTGGGTCATTGTACTGAAGAGTATGGCACTCTATTTATTCAAATGTTCAGAATGAATTTTTTTTTTTATTTTTTTTTTATAACCGTCGTTGAACAGCCGACCCAATTTCATGGGTTTACGACTACTTAAGTTCAACTCCGTAGCCTTGTAATTTTGAACCAATCCAGAAGACAAGGAAACTCCTGGATTAGTACCCCCGGAGGTATTGATTTGTTGTGGGAACATGGAGGACTTTGAGACTCGACAGATTTAACGTGCATCAGTCACCATTTACTACACGGGGAGTCTTCTGCCGGCGAGGATCGAACCCACGACCTCTTGGATATGGGCCCAGCGCCCTACCGACCAGGCTATCCCGGCCCTCAGAATGAATTTAGATGGATTGTAAATAAAACAAACCTGTGCATGAATCCTGTGTATTTGACTGCAGTCTGTCTAGATGAGCAGATAAGCTAGACAGGCGTAGGCATAGGAGGTCTCTAAAGACAGCCATGTCAACAGATAAACCACGAAAATGATTAGCAAAATAACTTTCCGGAAATACTTCTTCAATAAGAAATATCATAACCTGAAATAGATTTGGTAAAAATAAATAACACTCTCCACATTTATTTTAAGTCCAGGGTAAATTTTATAACAAAGAGCCAAAGAATTTTCTTCAAAGAACTCTCTCTACAAGGTAGTGAACAATGCTAGAAAAGAGTTCTTTCAAAGAACTCACACATATCATGACAAAAGCGGAGAACGTATTAATGATAATACTGAAATACTAAGGAGATGAAGAGAACATTTCAAAAAGGCTCTTGAAGAAAAAGATACTTTAGAAGGAACAGAGGAAGATGTAATCAGGGGGATTCTTTGGGGGGGGGGGGGAAGAAGAATAAAATTAGAATTGGAACAAGGTACTAACTTTTTTACCGCTAAATTGCAGTAAGAATTTGCTTAAATAGCAAAATACACAAATCATATACAAAACACAAAAAAACTAGGGAAATAAATTAAAAAATTGTCCTTATTCAACAGAACGCAACATGCTGATTGTTTCAGGGGGGTTATAACATCCACCCCTTTGGGTGTGCACTGCAGAAACCTCAATTAAAACTTCACAAAAATTAAAGTACATAACTCCATAAAAGTCACAGGAAAAAACCAAATAGCCAGAATCTGACTTCTATTGTTATCAATAAATGGATTTAAAATTAATATTGATCAATTTTTATACATTTTAAAATGTGCACGATAAAAATTTCTTGGAAGTGTTGTTATCTTTAAAAATAAAAATTTTAATATTGCATAACAAAAAATTTGAATCTAGGGAAAACACTCATACCACATGATCCTACAAAAATACAATCTCACAACAATTGGTCAAAAATAAATGAAGAACTGATAATTTGTGATTTAAGTAAAAGATTAACCTAAGAGAATTTTTAAAAGATTGAAGGTTGGTGCAAACTGGAAGGAACTTGGCTTGTTTAAACTTAACCTTTCTTTTTTCCTTATTAGTTAATAACACAGTTTATAAAAATTAAGCATATAGGAATTATAAGTGTAGAAATAAAGAATTAAGTCACCCTAATTTATAAGGAACAAGATTTTACTGATTTGATTTAGAACATAAAAATATATGTTTCTCTTACGAAAGAGTTTTTAAAAAGGATTGCTTCAAACTTCTCCTTAGGAATAAAAAAAGCACTTCCTCTCAGGAAAGGAACTCCCTTAACACCAGAAATGAATCAAAATGTAAAACATTATGCAATAACTGAATTTTAACAACAATTCTTCAAAAAAATTTAAATAACCTCTTTTTTCTATTTAATGTGTATGTTTAAAAGTAATTCTCACTTATTATCAAAATAAGAAAAAAATGTGTAGTTCATAAATATAATTCATAAACAACTTGAAAGCTTTTTTCTATAATTTAAACTGAAAATTATGAGAAATTAACATTTAAAGGAGCTTTTAAAAATAAAATAAAAGAAGTGTTTTATTTAAAAAATAATTTTGAAATTTAAAATCACTTCAAAAATTTTATTAACTCGAAAAAAAGAGATACTTGTAAACATTTAAACAGTTGAGAATATTTCTAACAAAGTGAATATTAGTAATAACTAGAAATCAGAATTAAACCTTTAAACACAGGTAATTTTAGCTGGGTGCAATTATAATTTAAACAGTAAATTAATCTTTTTTTAAATGGAATATGAATTAAAAAGCAGTGTTTTTAAGGAATGGCAGCTTATTTTTACGTAAAGGGAAAAGAGGGCACACTTATCGGAATCAGAGGGTAAGCAGGGCTAGCCGCCCTTCTAAAGATGCTTAGAGAGATACTGATTGCTTCTAAATAAAGATCATAAGCTCTGGTTCAACAAAAAAATCATAAAAAGTTTTAAATAGGTCTTAAAAAAAGTTTGGGATATTGAATATCTAGATAAACTGATTTTTTAACATCTAAAACTTTTTAATTTTACTTGAATCACTGTTTAAGTTTCATAAAAATACAGTTTAAGTCTTTAAAATTAGGATCCTTTGAAGCTTTTGAGAGAAAAATAAAGCCTTTTTAGGAGCCCCTAAAACCATACTTAAATTTAAGACCTTTACAGAGACTTTTTCACCATGGGAGGACTCTGTAATTACAAAAAATAATATTCCTGAAAAAGTATTCTTTTCTTTGGAATTAACTTAAAGATTTAGAAGAGCATTTAAGAACACTTTTAAATAAGTGTTATATTTTCAGAAGTCAACATATAGACAAATGGTCTGGTAATAAAGATCTTACTTCTTTTAATTATAAACAATAAATTCAGTACTGAATAATGGAGATCTATTTAGATTAGGTAGTCAACTTACCAGGATGGTCACGAAAACAAGGTTTGATAATAATTACCAATTTTACGAAAACAAGGTTTGATAATAATTACAATACAATACATAAAATTTACTTTGCACTTAAAATTTAAAAAAAAAATTCAACATTAAATTCTATTTTTAAAAACATGGATATCAGATGTTATTTAAATTAAACAAGAAATTTACAGAATTTATTTTAATGCACAATAAAAGGAGAACTAACTAAAAGAGCATCCTCTTCTTTCCATTCAACAACTTCTAGAATAATAGCTGCTAGCATATTAAATAAAACCTTGACAATAACCTACGCTAGGATTCCATTTTGCATACGCTAGGAGAACACGTTTCAAATGAGTTTGGTTTTGCTGAGCTACTTCACCACTAAATGAATTGCAACCAGTTTGATGAAGATCCTGAAATGAAATTTTAATATGAAAAATGTTTTTAAAAAGTACTTATATAAGCAATTTCACTTATCCACATCAAATAAGCCAAAAATGGTAAAGGGATGCAAAAAAAAACATTTTATAATTCGTTTCCAGAATCTGTAAATCTCCATCACGAAAAATTTAAATATATATAGTGTATCGTATGTAGTTAAAATTAAATGCAGCTTTTTTTTCTGTGTTAGAAACAGAAGGAGAAAATTAAAATAACTGAGTTGTATTGATATAGAAATTTTGGTTTTAATTCTTACTGAATCAATTAACCTACCACATAGTTATCCTACTTAAAATATTTATTTTTTATGCATATTTTTAAAGTAGATATGTGTATTGTTTTAAATAAGTACCCACTTTTAGTAATAAAGAACCAAGAAATTTAGAAGTTTTGAGTCGAAAGAACTCAGAGTTTTCAAAGCTTAGCAGAAACACTGAATACTCTGTTTTTCTGTCTAATACATGTGCACTTGGTGTTCAATTGATAAAATAAAGTTTGTTGGATTTAATTTAATTTCTAACTTAATAATCGGCAAACGAATATTTAATTTAGAAGAATAAAATGTAGTGTAAAACTAACCTTCAGTTTTTAGAATTCTTAATCTTAACTGGAAAAGTTAAGAAAAAAAAAGGTGTAAAAACCTAAATAATTAAAGGGCTAAACTGCACCATATGAGATATTTTCTGACAAAAGCAATAAAACTATTGTTAAAATTTAAACTCTTAAATATAATATTAAATGGACGATGCAATTAAATAGGTTGAAAAGAAAATTAAAATTATGAAACCAGATTTATTTTAAAAATTGTACAGCTATAAGTTTAAACTGAAAAAAAAAGTATTTCGTAGGGAAAAAAATGCAAATATTTTCATTTTAGTCATTTAAATCAACAAAATCAAACCAATACAGGGTGCATAGCCAAACCTTTTGACAAAAATGGCACCTTTTAAGTACTTTTTAAGAATCAAAAATATTTTTAAGCACTATATACATTGACAAAATGCAAAATAATTTTCAAAGATTTTACATGATCAAGATAAAATTACTAGTATCTGACAAAGAACTCTTTCCTTGATTATATTAGCCATGATAAAATGGAGAGATTTTTCGGTTTAATATCAGAGGGTGGAAAATGAAGTCTGAAATTGCGAATATCTTGCAAAATACAGCCGAGTTGCACAAGAGAGTGCACAATCTCACTGAAACCAGCTCAGTGGACACACATGCCGACTCGCAAGTATTTCATCAAACATGTAAAATGATTCGAGCGTTAATACGCCATTGACCAATGATACGTCAAAATAGATTGTTGAATAAATTGTGAAAAAGCTGAATAGAACATTGTCAAAAGCAGGTTGTTGCATAATACGCAGCAAAAATCGACATGGCAAGGAAAAAAAATATCATTTTCGAAAAGGGAAAATTAAGCACTTCTTAAAAACACCCAATGAAAAAAGCACCTTTAAGGGCTTTTAAAAAAAATGGAAAATAAGCACCTTTAAGCACTTTTTAAAAACGCCATGCACCATGCAATATGTAGCATAATTACTTTATTTACATCACACTAGAGCTGCACAATTGACTATCGATAATATGCGCCCTCAGTCCCTTTACAGGCTGATCAAGCAAATTAAGCAAAGTAACCAATATTGAACAAAGTAAAAAATATATACATGACTAGGTTTTAAAATGACCTTCTTCGAAGATAATCTGAAAAAAGAATGAAATATTTTTAAATGATTCAGAAAGTACCTTAATTATTTGAGTTCCAAGTTCACTTTCATCTGGATCACATTTCTCACCTAAGCAAACAGAAAATGCTTTCTCTAAAAGAGCAGTTTTACCTTCTAAATGTCTTTCAGCAAGACTCAACCACAACTGCAAGAAAGAAGGATAGTTTTCATTCTACAGTTATATACAATAAGAAAGATTAATTCACACCATTTATGATTGCTATGTATACGTGGGGTGTCCTATAACAACCTGATATCATATCAGCTTTAGCTTCCGCCGGCCAGACACTTTCTCAATATTTTTAAACTTACCTATTTATTTGTATATATATATATATATATATATATATATATATATATATATATATATATATATATATATATATATATATATATATATATATATATATATATATATATATATATACATATATATATATATATATATATGTATATATATATATATATATATATATATATATATATATATATATATTATGTTTTGATTACTAACTGGAAAGTTTTAGCTTAGAAAAGCACCACTATATGTACCCAAATTACCACTATAATACCCTTTAATTTCAAAGAAAAAAAAATGAGAAGAAAACTAAGACAACTAATAATTAAGAAGAAAGATGAAAACTAAGTCCAATCTAGTTTTATTGGGGGAAAATAAAGCATAATTTTCTTACTATTTAAAAAAAAAGAAAAATTAGTATCAGCTTTTTTATTTAAAAAAAAAAGAAAGAAAGAAAAAATATAAACGAGCACATTAAAAATATTTTTTAGATCAAATCGCAAAAATATAAAAATACCATTAAAAATATTATGTTTTGATTACTAAATGATAAGTTTTATCTTAGATAAACATGCAGTCTCTGGCCAAATAATAAGATTCTATGTAAAATCTTAATTATCAGGTGATAACTATACAGCTTTATTATTTTTGCGCTACCTAAAACCGGTTTGTACTTGTTTTCTTTCGTGTATCAAATGATGGCAAACGTTGTTATGCAATGCTTTAAAAATAAACACAAATAGGAAGTATATAAGAAATATCCGGAATAAAAACCCATTACATGTATGTTTAACTATTAAAGTATTGCCTATAAACTCGTGCAAAACATGGAATTATTAAAACACTACAGTGCGTTTAATAATTTGATCTAATTATTACAATATAATAATATAATACCTGATAAAATAAATATTCTATATTTACGTAATATATCGTCCAATTTATTCAATCGTCTAATTTATATTTTATATCGTCTAATTTAACCAATTGGTTTACCAACGTAAGCAAGTGCAAACCGGTTTCAGTCGCGTCAGAACAATAAAGCTGTATAGTATCACTTGATAATTAAGATTTTACATAGAATCTTATAGTGCGTCTAATAGTTTGGCCAGGGACCGTATTTTAAAAAAAGGATCATTAGTATCAGCGTTTTTAATAAAATAAAATAAAAACAAGAAAATAAACAAGCATATTAAAAAATTTTAAGTCAAATTTTCACAAATTGAAAAATACCATTAAAAACATTGTTTTTATTACTAATTCGAACGTTTTAGTTTCGAAAAACACCATTATATGTACCAAAATTACCCCTATCATACCCTTTAATTTTAAACTGCAACCACAAAAGTATTTTCAGACAAAATTATGTTCGCACTAAATCATAAGTCACGATTTCCCCTCCCCTTCTTCGGTCATCCAAGCAGAATAACAAATCAAAAATATCAATGGGAAAACTTACGTATTTATATTTCTCAGAAAATAGGAGTTATCCAAAACTCGAAAACAAACACAAACATTTTCATTAATCTCAATCACATCTTTCCAACAATTACTAAATGTACCTCCCATTTCCTCAAAATCCTGTTGCGCTTTAGCTCCTCCCTTCAATAACCGAACAACCAATGAAAGCAAAGGGCGTCTTAAATACACCCAATCACGTCGATGAGTGACATATGGGGAAGGAATGCTATCTGTTTTCTAGTTTAATGTCATTTTCAATATACGAACATTTATGATCGATTTTTCCTATAAGTACTTCCAATTGCACGAAAGTTAATTTTAATTTCGGATAAAAAAAAATTTTTATAACTACAACTACGAAATCTCTTCCAAATCCTACATCCGGCCTGTGGTGTTTTGGAATCGAAAAAATATTTGGTCTTTTGGTTAAGTCTCGTAGATTTAGAAATTAATTTTGATCTTATAGAAATTATTTCGATACTTAAAAAAAAATAATGCTCTTATGCATATTATGGCAATTATTTAAATTATTAATAATTCACAAATTGAACATATTAAATCGAACTTAGTTAAATCGTTGAAACTACTAAAAATTCGAGATAAATAAATTAATTATTAACACTAGATTGCCCAAGGAAGTGTTTTTTTAATTTCAATTAGAAAAACAATGATGCATATAATAACACAGTTTCTTAGAATTTTGTGACTTTTTGTACAAGATAAACAATTTTTTATTGTTAATATTTACTAATAACTTGTTATATAACTGTAAATAATATTATAAATTAATTTTCAAACAAATTTCTTTACACATTGATAATTCTTTCACAACCCAGACTGCTTTTGGGTACTTTGACTGCTTTTGGGCAATATACTAAGTTTCAGTCTTTCTTGTGTTAATAAGATAACTTTTAATTTATAAATTCTGAAACAAGATTTATTAAGTTAATTAAAGAAATGTGCTAATAATTTAAATTGCAATATTTTCCTAAATATATATTTTTTACACGAGTCCTTTGCATAAATGCATGGGCGTCGCAGAGTCTAATATTTGAAGGAGACGAAATACTCAATCAGATTACTTATCTAAATTTCACACATAAGAAGAAAAATGTTTTAATATCTGCTAAATCTACGCATTATACATTTTTTCCTTCATTCTTGTTTTTTACTTAGATGAATTTAAACAGATGATGATTTGTTAAAACTTTCATTTGTTTGAAATATTGCGGGGGGTTGGTAGGGCACTGGACCCATGTCCAAGAGTCCGTGGGTTCGATCCCCACTGAGCTGAAACTCCCCGCGTAGTAAATAGTGACTGATGCACGTTAAATCTGTCGAGACGCAAAGTCCTCCATGTTCCAATAACAAATCAATACCTCTGGGTTTACTAATCCATTAGTTTCCCTGCCTTCTGGGTTGGTTCAAAATTACAGGGCTACGGAGTTGAACGTTAGCAGTCGTAACCCAAAATTGGGTCGGCAGTTCAATGACGGTTATGAAATAAAATAAAATAATTTAATGCGTGCCTAAAGTAGGTAGGTGAGAGATCGGGATTAGTTGGATAAAATGGAAATCTTGAATAAAATTTTCATTTATTCTTTAAATTTTTTTCTGCAATAAATCGTAAATTGGCTACACTGGTATACACGTCCATCGAGGGGGCATATAGTCACCTTCTCCACTAGCTACGGCGCCCATGCGAGTGTAAATGTATGAGGTAATGATAAATACATTGCAAAAACAAATAAATAAGATTTGAAAAAAATAACATTGAAACAGCCTGAATAAATTTTGATCTAATAATCGTATCTTCACGTGCTAGCTAAAGTCAAAATTTTTGATGGTTTTCCATTGATAGACCAACATAATCTTGATGGTTACAATCAATATATCCATTATATGCCATTATCCATGAATTACATCCATTATCCATGAACCATTATATTTTTGATGATAACCAACATAGGTAATCATCACCTCAATGTAGGAATTTGGACTGATTTATGATGGTTCAACATAAGAATAGCAGCTTGTTTTGATGGTTCGTTCATTTTGAACCATCAGAAATTTCCATCATAGTTTCTTAGAAATCAAATGTTAGAACGATCATGAACCACCATCATCCCAATGTAGTAATTCGGACTAATTTATGAGGGTCCAATATAAGAAAAAAATAAATTTTTTTGATGGTATATACCTGAGAACCAAAAAGAATTCCTATTAAACCGTCATGGACCATCACGGATCATCATAGATTGTTGGTTCAGGAGAATCAAACTTCTCTTGATGGTTAACCATCATAGCATTAAAGTAGCATTAAGTAGTTTGTTGGCATATTAAAAACCATAAGCATGTAATGGAAAATGTTGGATGATGGTGACCATCGAATGATGTTGGACCATCATGAATCGCACTGAAAACATAAACCGTCAAAATGTTTTAATGGGACCATCAGGAATTTTGACTTGGGAGGACTCGGTTTTAATGGTTCACATTATACAAAATTTTGTTTTCAATGAAATGTCTTTTACTTTTATTGTACACAAAACTAAATGAATATATTAAACAGAACTATATAATTTGAAAATGGCAATTGCTTTTAATATTAACACTTTCTTGGAATTGTATGGAACTTTCCTTATATATCGAATCGGGATCGAAAATTTTAACCACCGACTTTAAGTGCTACAAATCACAAATTTAAGAGACCGATTTCGGTTGGATTTTTTTTATAACCATCATTGAACAGTCGACCTAATTTAGGATTTATGACTATTAATATTTAATTCCGTTGTCTTGTAATTTTGAAACCAATCCAGGAAGTCAAGGGTACTCCTGGATCAAATATTGGGAGAAATTTGACTTCGTGGAGGACTTTTTGGTGGAAATAACCCGCATTTGCATTACATGGTGAGAAAAACCACGGAAACCTCACACGGTCAGCCTGACTGCAAGGGAAAATCAAAAAAAAAATTTAAAAATTTTTTTTAAATATTTTTTAGCATACTTATTATGAGTTTTTAAAAACATTGACACTTATCCTTTGACTTCATATTACTTAAAAAGTTCTCTTTCGAATCAAATAATTGTAAAAAAAAAAAAAAATAATAATCATTGAAGTGTCTGCAAAATGACCCCCTCAGATGCAGCTATAAGTAATAGCCGTAGTTGAACAGCCCACCCAATTTCGGGTTTACGACTACTGATGTTAAACTCCTTGTAATTTTGAACAAAGTCCAGAAGACAAGGGAACTCCTGGATCAAGTATTGGGAGAAATTTGCCTTCATGGAGGACTTTTTGATGGAACTAACCCGCATTTTTTTTACAATGAGAGAAAGCTCAGAAGAACCTGCGGAATTCACATCGATCAACCATCGCTGGGATTCGAGCCCGGTTCACCTCATTGTAAGGCGAAGACTCTGTGACCTGAGCCACCCCAGCTCTTTCGGTTGGATTGGAAATTTCTTAAATATCATAGCCACAATGTTTTCTTTTAACTGAACCCGAGTGTTTTTCTTTTAACTTTTCTTTTCGGTCCCGTCTTTTTGATACTGAAATTTAAAAACATTTACCAAATCTGCACAATTCTCCGGAATGATCTTTATTTCTGTTGCATTAATTTTTGACCTCTAAACATTTAGTCTTTTATTCTATATAGTAGTTAGCGCAGAAATCCTTTTTATTTATTTATTGGTTGCCAAACTTTATAATCTAAATCAATTTACACAAACAAAAATATCGATTAAAAAAGTAATTTTTGGGACTTTATATCAGCTGAAATTAAAGTTATGTGGCTTGAACGTCATTTAATATCTTTTCATTATAACTGTTCCCAAACAATACTATCTTCTCCAGGATTATAACAAATATAACTGCTTGTCAATCAGCATGTACATGGTTTCTTTCAGAAGAAATAACGAAATTATGATTCAATAGGAACTCAATAGTAGCTTAGTATAAGCTGAGCTACTTCCGTATAATATAAGATACTATTCTATAATTTCACGAAAACTGCACGGTGGATCCTAATTTCTGTTCAACAATTCATCTTCCAAATGTTTGCAGTTATGCAAAATCAAAAACAGACATAAAACTTCAAAAATGAACGCTTTTATTTTAGGTTTGGTTGTTTTAGATAGTTTCATAATTATCTATTTTACTAATCATCAGAAAGGCATGAAATTTTGATATAGTAAAATCAATTTAGGAAAAGTCGAAAAATGTGAGCTTAAAAGATAAGGTGTATCTTCAAAAGCAAGTAATATAAATAAATAAATAATTTAAAGACAATTCCTTCTTAGGTTAACACAGAAAAATTTTATTTTAGTCACTTTTTATTAAATAATTAAAAAAAATTTCTCCATCTAAAACTAAAATTAATTCATTAAATTCATCAAATTTAATTAATGAATTAATATTTGTAAAAGCTGTATAAACATCAAGTTTAAAAAAAATGTATTTAAGCTTGAATGGATCAATAAAAAGTATTTTATTAACAATTGGGTATAATATAAAAAAAACACAACTACTTCCACTTAGTAGGAATAACATTTACCATGATGCAATGCTAAATTCTATGCCACTATCCACATAAATGCCACTATCCACATAAATCAATTATTAATCAAAATTCGAATATCAATTACTTTTCTTTATAATGCAATAAAATCTGGCGAGCAGCTATTTAAACGATCAAACACTTCGTTTGTTTATTTGTGGCTTGAAGTTAGGCTCGTAGTAAATGCCGTTCATGGGTTAAATTTAGTAGGAATAACACAACCAGTGATGTAGGCTATAGTATACCCAATTGTAAATTTAAAAAAGATACATAAATATGTATAGGGTGAGTGTGAAACTAATAGTAAGAATTTAAAAAAAAAAAAAAAAAAAAAAAAAAAAAAAAAAAAAAAGGAGCGCGTTGTATCAGACAACTCTAAAAGTATAAATTTGGTAACATGGACCACACGTGCTACCACGTAGTGTTTTTTATTGAATTTATCTGATACAGCAAATGTTAAATAATTAAATATTTAAATGAGCGCAATGAACTATTTTGTTCAAATAGAGCTATAAGTTTAAAAGTATCACTGATGTTATCTTTAAAATATGAGAGAAACTCAATCGCTTATAGCAACATTTAAAACAATGACTTGTGGCGCACACATCACACAAATCACATTGGTGACCCGGACGTAGGAACATCATATGTCACATGTCTATTCATATTATTTTTATGAGAGTTGCGAATGGCAACAGATCAAAAAATAATAATAAAAAATGAGTGTTCTAAAAAAAAAAAAAATAAATAAATAAATAAATTAAAAAAAAAAATAAAATAAAAGAAATCCGGTGAAGTTAATAAAGTCTCCCGGTTAATAAATAATAATGAGCGAAATGCTAAAAAAAAATAATAATAGCGAAAAGCTATAAAAAAATGATGGGAAAAAATAGCGAAAAGCTATATAAAAAAAATTAAAAAAAATAACGAGCGAAATGCTTGGAAGAAAAAAAATTTAAAAAAATATAATGAGCAAAAATTGAAGTTAATAAATAAACAGCATTAATCAACTAGTGGTAATTGTTCATCGAATTCTATCACAGATAAAATTCTGGAAGGGGAGTAATGTGGCGTAACTACCACTATAAATATTAAATACCAATTCACTAGTATATAAGACACGTTAACTTGAATCCATCAAGAGTTACCTTTTGATAGATGAAGGTTGACATAGTCGATAATTAAATCCCCACAGACTAACGCTTAATTAATCAGAAAATTTCATTTAGTTTTTCGCTCATCCCTATTTAATGAAAGAATTAATATTTATAAAAACCTGTATTAACATCAAGTGTCATCGACTACAAGTTCAAAAAAATGTATTTTAACTTGAGTGTATGAATAAAAAGTATTTTATGAACGATTGAACATTTGAACGAGATAATAGGGAGAGTGTGAACTAATAGTAGGAATAGAATATCATAACGAAATGGCAAAAAAACGATCAAATTAACCACAACGGCAACTTTTAGTGTTAATTAGGCTTAGGCACAAAATATTTTTCATTGTTGAGAGTTTCTGAATGATCACAGTAAATTTTAATGCCACATTTTTGTAAATGTAAAAATTAAGCCCAATAGTACAAATGACTAACCTTACGGTCCGTGATAAGACACTGACCTACTGGGGTTGAACAAAATTATATGGACACTTCTATCGTACTCATTTTTTTCTTACTTTATTCTTATTATATTATTATTTTTTCTTTTTTTTTCTGAACACTTCTGTGGTAACTCATTTTTCGTATTTATCCCGCAGTGGACTGATCGTAAAGACACTGTTCCCAATAGGACACCGAAGTCAAGCATCACTGACTGCCGTCAGTAAGCGGGTGGGTGACCACTTTGCTCAGCCAGCTTAGGGACCGCGAGTGCGCGGTATCGGTCCTCGTTAAATTGTTCTATCGTAAATTGCTAGAGTTCGCGTGCAGGTCGTCGGGCTACCAAAGCAGAGGAGCCATCCCCTCTGCAGACTATCAAAATTGCGATGGCATGTCTTCGAATCATGCTCAGGGATGTTTCCCAGACCGTCGCCAATAGCCCATTGTGCAGCTCTAGTGCGACGTTAATAAAATACCTACTTGCCTACCTTTTTTTATATTTCTCTAGGAGTAGGGGAGAGTGGGGTCAATTGTAACATTTTTTACTTAACTATTTTTAACTTACAAAAAATCCAATATATAATTAGTATTAATTGACAGACGAGTAAAGTAGACTATCCTCTACTAGAAAAAAAAATAAATACCTTATTTTAAATGTTATTATATTAGTTATTAACAATTTTTGACAGTCGTGCACCTGTTACAATTGTCCCCATTTGCGGGGTCAATTGTAACAGTTCATAAATTCAACTAAAACATAGTTAATTATACATATTATCATAGTTGTGATATATTTTTTTGTTGATCAAAATAGTAGTGATATTTTAGGAGTAAAAATAATAATGAGCAGAGACCTAAAGGGTTTAACTTTTAACTTTAAGGGATTAAAAATGCAACATTATATAATGCAACATAATATAAATGACATAGGAAACTATCGGTGGTTCTTAAAGAGTTAAGTAATGGTTTGTAAACATAAGATTATTTATTTTCAGCTGTTACAGTCGTCCCCAAGACGCTATTTCAGTTTCATTTGTTAAAAAAAAAATGCTAGTTAATTAAGAAAACTAATTTTTTTTATTGAAATGTTAATTAAGGTGTCCACTTATATATTCGATTAATAATTTTTATTTGTTTAAACAAAATTACTTTGTTACAATATAATATTCTAATACCAAAAAAAGTACTTACGTAGCGTGAAAATATCTTTTGTGATGTAACTCTTTCAAAAGTACATAAAAATGGTTGTCAGCAGGGGTGTACATGTAGATTTATTAAATACATCTTGTGCGCCACCTAAGAACCAAATCTGGAACCCGACACTCGAAATTTTTGCTCTGTTACAATCGTACCCTGTTACAATTGACCCCACTCTCCCCTACTCAGAGTAATTTTATAACTTAACTGCTTAGGTCATGTGATATCTTCAATAAAATGAAAGATTTAGAGTTTTGAAGGATAGGAAATGAATTAATTCCGAACGAAAAAAAATCATTTTGAACGAAATGAAATTTTGTTTAAATATTTTTTTGATGAAAATACTTGAAAGCTCTTTTCTCGCGTAGGCAACGAAAAGCTGGAACTAACAGAGCTGTAAGGTGCAAAGAACCTTAGAATAGTTCATATCAACCAAGTGTTCCATATTGCGTTTTAATTATACTTATTTAAGTTCCATAACAATAATTTTGTGTATTAAAAAATGAGTATTAGTCTTGCTTTTTTTTTTTTTTTAATAATAAATGTTTAGTTTTAGCAAGTTTTTTCTATTTCATGCCATTATTTCAATTTAACTTCTTAATAGTTAAGTCATTTGACAGCTTTATAAATGATAGCTCAAAGCTCTGTAATTTATAATTGTGTTGTTAGCAAAGTTGTGAATCTTTCATAGTAGTTTTTAAAAAGCATAATTAATGTTTCGCTTCTGAAAGTTTTTCTGTTGCATGTTGCTTATTTCAATTTGTGATTTTTTTACATTTCAATAACTAATAATTTGATTAAACATTTTAATTTTTTTTAAAAAAGGAATCAGTTTTAAAGATTTTAATAATGGAATACCTGCAAGTGACGTAGTGTGGATATCTCGATCCTGATTGGTTGGTGACATTATTTGGTTAACATAGCAACTTCTCTTTCCATTCTATTTCGAGTAAGCCAAGCCTGTCAATTCTCTTAAGTGAAACATTCTAAATTCTTTCACAACGATTCTTTCTGGAAAATTTCAATTCTTTCACTATATATAGTTACACAGTTAGCACAAAGGCATGTGGAACATAAACAAACTAATTATGCATCAAAGTTGCCAAGTATACAAAACAAATATATATCACTGTTAAAATAAAATACATAAACAAATAAATCTAAGTTAAATAAGAAAAATAGACGCGTAAGAATTATATTTCAACTAATTCAATGTGCGATACGGCCTAGTACATACTTATCGTTAATTAACATTCTAACTTGTGTGGAGAAACTTAACTTTAATACACCATTTTGCTTCGCTGACGTCATAGGTCACATGTGTGGGCATGAAAGGTCTTCTTCTTAAAGTGCAAGTAGCTGATTGAATTAAGTTCTTACGATTTTACGCTAAAACACTTTTAAAACGGGTTTAACATAATAGCGAGCATGGTTTGCTAAGCATAGTAATCTTCGGGAGTTAAGAGCAGCATCAGTGAATAGCGGACGGAGTCCACTGATGTTAAAAAATACAATAACCATCTACTAAGATACTTTTTTTTCAAGCACTCCCTCAAAACCAAAATCAATATTATTTTTATTATTTTGTCTCTAATTCTTTTTCATAATGCGTACAGAGTGGGTTGTGGTGGCTCAGGGGATAGAGCGTTCGCTTTCCTATCCTTGTAACAGGGTTCGAATCCCAGCGATGGCTGGTCGATGCGAATTCCGCACCGACCACAATACGAACGTAAAATATCATGAGTGGTAGACTGATCATGGGTTAGAGTCCCCATGACGATCCGGGATCCAGATTAGTTTTGATAAGAAAAAGTTTTAAAAACCCAACACACCAGTGTTCAGTGCTTCTTTCTCTTGAGTAGAATAATCATTGCTGTGAACTTTAAACGACATTCATATTTTATGATGCTAACGCAGACAGTTTTAATTGTTTATTGATCATAAAGTAGAGTTTATTTAATCAAAACACTACACTATGCATTAAATACCATTAAAAAGTGAAATTTCTCAAAAATGTATAATTTAAATTGTAAAGAGATTGAATAAAGCACTTCCTTTTTAATCGAATAACCCGCTTAATTGAATAGAGTTGGCAGGAACCAATGGTATTCCTTCAAGCAAGGTTGACTGTATTTAAAAAAAAAATAGTGATTTTTAATGATTACACGTGACAATAGCTTTTTACCGAATTTCAGGGCACCTAACAAAAGCACTCCACTCCCTTTTAGTGTCATAGATTATATGCTATTAATAACAGCGTTTTAAAATAATTTTATTTTTCTCCAAATGTTGGAAAGAAAAATTAAAATTAATTGTAAATTAAATAAATAAATATATTTACGAGAATAAAATATTTGTTTTTTTATTCATTTCAATATAATAAGTTGAAAATTACTATCTAGTTCAATCATTTTCAAGAGACATAAAATAAACTATTCACTGTTTAAGCTTGCAATCAGTGCCGGATTATTTATTAGGCCAGACTAGGCCATAGCCTGGGGGCCCCAATGATTAGGGGCCCCCTTAAAATGGATTTTTTGAAAATAAATTTAAAAATATTAAGAAAAGCGATGATTTTTTTAAAGCAATTTTAAATATATATTAATAAAATACGATAATTTTTTTACATAATGTTAATCATATTTATTTATTACTTATTTTAATTATTATTTATAAGTATTATCATAGTTTATGTATAGTAAGATTCATCAATGTTTTTTAAGTTCAAATTTGTCATTTTGATTTGCGCGCGAAAAAATTGAGGGCAGTAACTATAGCGAGCTGAGACTTGTTTAAACAAAAAGCAAAGTATTTCAAATTGTAATTTAATTTTTTCAAAATGTGTCTGATTATTTTTTCGTTCCAATTAAACAAAATAAAGTAAAATTTAATTTATTATTATTATTATTATTTTAAATATGCTTTCTTTAATGAAAAGATATATAGATACTTTTATATTTGAATAAATAAAAAATGTACGAGAAAAAAAAATTAATCTGAGGGCCCCAAAAATTTGAAGGGCATGGGGCCCCGCGTAAGCTTAATCCGGCACTGCTAGCAATATATTGCTGCAGCGAAAATTAAGTTATTAAGATTAAAATAAATGTAGGTTTGAAAGAGAAAGTGTCTGCTGTGGGAAAGGGAGGGGGGGTGAGAGAAAGAACACCAAAAAAGTATCCTCTTTCTTGGGTGAGGAAGTTGGTGGGCGATGTCACCAAATTGTCACTTTTCTTTGTTTCAATATTCGCTTCCGTGTGTGTAGAATCTGTGTTTCGTTCTGTGTTGCTGCAGGAGTTGTCAGATTCCATTTCCGATGCTTCTCCTCTTACCCAATGTCGGTTTCTCTTAACTTTAAACATTTGCTTGGTGATCACTTGGGATGATCGTCCTTGCTTACGCCACGGGGGACCCTTGCCCCACCCTTCTTAAAAGTGAAAATTGAAGAAAAAAAAGGAGGAAAAAAAAAACTGCATCCGTTATTTTTGTCTTGCATCTGTGTGATTCCTTTTGCATATCTTTAGTGCATTCACCTCTTAACTTGTAACAAAGCTCTCTGCAATTAAAAAAATAATAATAAATCAGTAAAATTTATTTATTGATTACAGTCCCTGGCCAAATTATTAGACGCGCTGTAAAATTCTATGTAAAATCTTAATTATCAGGTGATACTTTACAGCTTTATAGTTTTTACGCGACTGAAACCGGTTTGCACTGCTTTACGTTGGGGTAAAAATTGGTAAAATTAGGCGATATATAACATAAGTTCAACGATCGGATAAATTAGACGATATATAGAATAAATATAGAATATGTATTCTATCAGGTATTATATTAGTATATTATAATAATTAGACCAAATTATTAGACGCACTGTAGTGTTTTAATAATGGCATGTTTTGCACGAGTTTATAGGCAATACTTTTATAATTAAACATACATGTAATGGGTTTTTATTCTGGAGATTTTTTACATACTTCCTATTTGTATTTATTTTTAACGTATTGCATTTCAAAGTTAACCAATTGATACACGAACCTAAACCGGTTTCATCGCGTCAGAACAGTAAAGCTGTTATAGTATTACCTGATAATTAAGATTTTACATAGAATCTTATAGTGCGTCTAATAAGTTGGCCAGAAACTGTAGTTATACATGGTACAATCTACAAAGGAAAACAAACTTTTCGAAATTTCGACAACTAAACAATATTTCAAAGTACATCTACTAAGAAAACAGTATACGCAATGAACATGAACTTTCCGTTTCCATATTCGAGTAGAAAACGTTCTAAATGATATATTTGAAATTAAAAAAAAATACTAGATTTCCCATTAAAATATCTTGTTCTGGCGTCACTCAATTGCATAGCATTTCGTTTTAGCAAGTTATCTTAAATAGTTAAGTGATAATCTTTGAGTGGTTTCGTTGTAGAAGAAAGTTTCAAGTGCATTTGGCAGCAAACTGTTGACGAATAACCTTAAAATAACGCCTCTTTTGGCAACAAATCTAAAGACTCCGAAAGTGCGAAAGCAAACAGTTAATATTAGTATTGGGGATTAATAGTTGTCAGAAAACAACCTGGCTGGTTTATCCACGCAACTAGAATTATTATTAAAAGTGTGATTCTTTAACTTTGTAAACATATCCCCTAACAAAAAAAAAAATAATAATCCTAATTTTTTTTTTTTGAAGAAAAAAAAAATAATAATTCCTAGAGCCGTGGCGGCTCAGGGAATAGAGCGTCCGCCTTCCAATGAGGTGAACCGGGTTCGAATCCCAGCGTTTGCTGGTCGATACGAATTCCGCCTCAGACTTGCACCGACCACAGTGTTGACGTAAAACATCCTCAGTGGTAGACGGATCATGGGTTAGAATCCCCTTGCCATCAGGCTAGCCGTGGGTGTTTTTCGTGGTTTTCCTCTTCACGTGACGCAAATGCGGGTAAATCCTCCACGAAGACGAATTTCTACCAATACTTAATCCAGGAGTTTCCTTGTCTTCTGGATTGGGTTCAAAATTGCAAGGCTACGGAGTTGAACATTAGTAGCCGTAAACCCAATAAGCTGGGTCGGCTGTTTAACGACGATTATAAAATAAAATAATAATCCTTTATTCAGCCGCATTCAATATGCATCCAAACATAACTCAATCTTATTCAAACACCAAGTCTCGTTAAGTTTAGATACCATGAGGTTGTTCATTTTCAATAAACGCATAATATAAATTTTTTGATCCTTTTTCTTCTTATTATTATTTATTTTTCATTTTGTTCATAAACATGCCTGGCAGTGCCCCGATGAGACGGATGCCCGGAGCAAAACCTTTGTTATATTCTCTTGAAAAGTGCAGTGTAAGGAAAAGGGTTAAAAAAAAATAAAAGGAATGGGGGAAAATTTAAAGGGAAAAAAGCTACTTTTCCATCAAAAAAAAATATTGAAAAGAAATATTTAAATCAATATTTTAAAATTTTATTTACGTAAATTAATAGTAAATTATTCTAATGCTATTAAATTCTTACGTCCTAGAAAATAAGCTTTTTTTTTCTTAAATTCAAAGACTATTTTAATCGTTATGAACTGAAATTTCACGAATAAGACCATCACATCTAGAATGCATAGAATTTTTCGGTACATTCCCTTTTCAACAAAATTGAAGTCTCCAGTTCAAAATATTTTCTGTATTTTTTTTTTGTGTAATTTATTTATTAATTAAAAAAATCTAAGAATAAGCAACATTGACTTATATATTGTTTAAAATAAATATATTCTATTGTATAAAGTGTGTATTTTGTTTTTTTTTCTCTCTACAAATAGTGATTGATTATCATTCAAACACCAATAATTTGAATAGTTTATCACCAAGAAAACTATTTTTCTGTGTTCCAATGAAAATGTTAGGTACTTGGGACAGGGTTGGCAAGGTTTAGGACAGAATGGATTAATCCACGGTTTAAACCGTTCTGTCCAAAACCCCTTTGTCCAAAACCCTTTTACTCAAATTATGTCACAATTTTATCTAAACAATATTTAAGAGGCAAAATAAACATAGAACTAATAACAGTCATAATTAAATATGCTAGAGAATATTTGTTTTTAAAAGTATAATGTTTTATTAATATTGTTTGACTCTTCAATTGAAACAAAGGAAGATTAATCAGTAATCAAGTTCAATTGGTCCTCTCATTCAATAGTACATAACTGAAGTTTGGCCTTGCCGTACAGGTTAAAATATTAGGGACTAAGTGCTTGGTTCGTCATAAACAGATCTATTTATCTATAGTACTATTCAAGAATAATTTTATTTCATTCATGTTCAATTCTTTTAGCATAGTGGTGATACATCACCAGTGTCAGTAACTGAAATTGATGTTATGCCCTTCAAAACTGTTACTGAACATATCCTCGACTGCTTGGGCCTTTCCAAGGAGGGCTTATATGCTTCTCCACTTCTTATAATCGACTTTTTGAGGGTCAACAACCTACTGGATCTTGTCTGACTTCGTCAGACAATTAGAGGATAAGAAACAACAACAACAAGTTATTTTGTATTTTCAATTTAAACTAATATATTTATATTTAAAAACAATTTTTTTTAAGAATAGATGTCTTTTTTATCATCCTGTGATGCAGAAATGAAATTTTTTTAAAAAATATTGTGAAAAATGAAAGGTTAATTTTTGAACAAATTTAGTATTTTTTTTAAGAAAAATTATTATTTTTTAATATTGCCATATTTATCCTTATGCAAAAATATTATTTATCAGTATTAAAAGCATATTTATATTTAAAGGATTAGGTATTCACTTTTGTTGTTCAATGAATTGTGGAGCTTCAAGAATTATAAACCTTTTCAAATATTTCAACCAAAGTAAATTGTATAAAATATATCAAATATTTATTGATACATGTAATTATGTGTGCAATAGTTACACCTATAGAATTTTTACCTTTTACCAAAGTTCAAAGTTTTGGACACTTTAAGACAGTTTAGGACAGTTTTACCCAGTTTAAGACAGTAAAACCCATGTGTCCTGTCCAAAACCAGTTTAGGACAGCCAAAACCACAACCCTGACTTGGGCATTAAAATATGTTTTAATAACTGTTTAGTTTCACAAAAAAATTTATACCTTTTGATTTTTTTTTTTTTTTTGATTTGTTATACCTTTATGTTTATTTCATTTAATTATTTTAATTAACTTCCATGATTATGAAAATTATTTCACACCTGCCAAATCTTCTGCTTTTTAACGAGGACTCCTGTATTTTACGATTATCTCCTGTTTAACTGTATGTTTTCAAATATCTCCGTATTTATTGAAGAAATTTAAAAAAAAATTTGTTGATAAAATATTGCTAATGGCAAACTCAAGCTGGTGAAAATAAAATAGTCATTTTTGAGAGAAAAGTTTTGAGGGCCATCCTTGGTGGGATAAAAATAAATAATTCCTGGAGAAGACGATATAATACTGAACTATATAAAATCTACAGAGAGCCAGATATTGTGAAATTCATAAAAATAAATCGAATGAACTGGGCAGCTCACATTGACTCAAATTTAAAGAAAATCCTATTACACAAACCCTAACGAACAGGAAAAGAGGTAGACCCAGGCTGAGATGGCTGGATTTAGTTGAGACTGATTTCTTTACTCTAAAGGAGAAAAAATGGCGAACAAGTGTGAAAAGTAGAGAGAAGTGGATTCGAATTCAAAGGAAGGCACTGGCCCACCCTGGGCTGTCTAGCCAGATGATGATGAATGGCAAAAATACTTCTCTAATTCCTCAACAGATGGAGCTATTGCCAGTAAAGTAACATGTTGAGTGTTAATAGTTTAAGTAATTATAAGTAATGGCTTAAAAAAAATCTTTAATTATAAAGGAATTAATTCTTTTAATGCCTTTATAAATGAAACATTTTATTAATAGAAGAAAAAAAATTTGGAGCATAACTGAATATTTAGCAAACTTGGCCCACAACTGAATATGTTATGCCTATCAAGTAGCAAAATATAAAAAATTCTAATAATTTTTTCATTGTTTCTCCCATTTTTTTTTATTTACTCTTTTCTTTTTAATATATGAAAAAAATTGCAAATCTTAATTTTCGCATTTAATTTTACAATACAACTTCAATTAAATCATTAAAATTGGAATACAGATTGGTTTCATACATTAACTTTCGCAATCTGAAAATGTCTTTAAAAAACCCAGACCTGTGTTTGCAAAAATTACCTGGTACTTCTTTGGTGAGCCCTGTTAATACAATTATATCAGTGCTTACATTATAATAAAATTGTTTTTTTTTTTAAATTTTTTTATTTATTAATTTCTTTTAGGAAGGTGATTAATTTGCGCTGTCACTGGTGGCATATGTATTTTTGATGTTAAACAATCATGCTATTTTTGTTTCAAAAAAGTACTTAATTTTTCCAAAGAAAAGTCCTTTAAAGTGCTTAATTTTTGCTTTGTTAAAGGAGTGGGAACCCTGCTATGTCATTAATGCTAATGTTCGGCAACCGATTTTCAGTTAAAAATATTTGATCCTAAAGCAAATGCAAAATAAATTTCTGCCTACTTATTGCATTAATTAGTTTTAATCTAAGTAAAAAAAAAAGTACTGACTTACAGAATTTTGAAAAATAATAAATTTAGAGAGTTCATTTATGAATGCTTTTAAATCATAACTTCTTATTTTAGTAAGAAATATACTGCAAATATAAAAGAATATCAAATTTGTTGGAGTTAATAATCTAGTATTAAGATTAAATACGTATGCGTAACAGTGCATTTAATTAATGAGTGTAAAAAAATTTTTTTATAGGAAATTAAAAAAATTTATAATTTAATAACTAAAAAATTATGCAAACAGTTTCTCTTAACTGCTTTTATTTTACTTTCAGTATTTGAAGTAAAAAAAAAATTTTTTTCCCTGATTGTTACTTCACGCATAGATTTCATAATAAAAAAAATGTTTCAAGAACATGACAAATTGCCTAAGAGCTTCAAATTAAAGAAAAGAAGTGATTTGTTTTGTTACTTAATTATCTATAAGCATAATTTTTAAATGCTGTTGCCCCTAAAGAGAGGGGGGAAACTAAGTTTTTAACGTAAGCATAATATATATATATGCATAATGCCCGTAACGTATATGCATAATGCTCAATAATAAGACGCAAATCTTAAATGTTTTGGCAGAATAATATAAGGCAGGCTCTTTATTTGACACTAATTTTCAAATTAAATGAAATTGAGGGAATGGGTCTTTTGAACTTGACAATAAATTTTCTATGTAGCGACTGTGTTGAGAATAAGACCCTGTATACTTATATACGTTATACTTATATTTAGACGAGTAGTCTTAAGATATATTTTGTATATAACACTGATGTTGAAAAATTGTAATGACAAACTGTTACAAAGACAAACATAAAATTTAAACTATTATTTTACCCATACCCATTTTTATATAATTAAATATTATATTTGCGCTAGTAAAACAAGATTGTAACTGTAGACTGATCTAGTTCAGCCTAGGTGAAATAAAAGATGTTAGGCATCGACGTCAGGAAAATTATTTCAACCATAATAGGGTAACTTGAATCTTAATGAGGGGGCAAATTTACTTCAACATAACAGATACAACAAGTTAAATCATTTTTGTTTAAATCACTACTGCTTTTAGAAACTGTCTCATTTTAATTCATGTAACATCCATGCGGCCTTAAAATCATCCATATGGCCCCTCAATTCCTTTGATATGGTATTTCGTTATTAATAAGCATATTAAAAATAACATTAGGATGTAACCATAACTCCTAGTATTGAACAAACTTCATCATATTTTGAATATTTTTCAAGAGTGATCAGATTTAGAAATCATTAATTTTTTATATCCCTAATGATATAAAATCGCAATAAATTACCGTTCATTTGACGATTCCGTTTCAATGGTTACGTTAAAATTTTTCACTGGCAAGTTATTGCAAAATCTTACATTCACGCAGATTGCGCTGCTGCGATGTAGGCACAGTTAGCTAAACTGCAAGACTTCCCTATTTTTATTTCTTTGTTAGCAAAAATCCTTAGCAGAATGATATATCTTTAATGTTCCTCGTTTTTAATATGAAAGAACTAATTTAATTATTTGGAATGACATTTAAATCATCAATTTTTATTCAATTATAAAACTTTTTTGTGCTTTTATTGTTTCAAGTTACACTTAAAAAAAGTTTTCATTTTAGAATTTCAATATCATAGAGAAAAAAAATCTCAGTAATCGTAACTTGCCTGCAAATCAAAAGCAGTTTCCGTGAGCAATTTATTTTTACCTCAGATGATTATTAGGTTCAAACAGAAGAACATAACACAAAACCACATAGTAAATATCTTCATCTAGTTCAGGGATGGGCAAACTTTTTTGGTCGTGGGCCAAAAATCTAGAAAAAAAAGTTTGGTGGGCCGTGTAAAAACTTCTAAAATAAAAATTCTAACTTCTGAAATAAAATAAAGTCAATTCATCATTGAACGCATGGCACTCTACATTAACTTTGCATTTTTTAGTTGCCATTTTGGGATTAAAAATGTTTACAAATAACTCAAAAAGGCAGTAGCCATTTCATACATTTAATAATTTCACCATTATTTACAATGACGTTGTATGTGAGCAGCCTTTCCATACGCAATAAATTACGTTAGAACTCACGCCGGAAGAAAAATCAGCTCGTTGGAACTTAAAATGCGTAGTAAGCCTCATGTGAAGTACAATTCACCTATATTAGATTCCATCTGTCTGCTCCTCGAGAAAGACAAATACTAGTTGGAGCTAATCTACGGCTATTCTATAAGGGACTTTCGCTTTCAACATTTTATCAATTGAAACTGTTAATGCTAACTATTTTAATTAATTTATGTTTTGTAGAACAAAAATAGAGAAAGTTAAAATTCTGTCCGCGGGCCGGATAAAATCTTTCGGCGGGCCAGAGTTGGCCCGCGGGCCGTAGTTTGCCCATCACTGATCTAGTTCTTCACGTTTATCATTCAGCCCAGCGATAAAATGTGTGCGCTTAAATCATACTTCTAACGACGCCACATTATGTGGATTAACCTGTATCAGAGCGACATTTTTTACTATTTTTCTGTCAGGGTGGAAGTGACTTAATTAGGCTCCAGCTCAAGAATAAAAATTTTGAAGCCATCGTCGGAATTGAAGTTTTGAAAAAGTTGCTTTTAGCGGTTTTTGAACCGCATGTTTCGGTGCACATCTGTTAGTTTCTTTAATAATCAAAATTCGAAACCTGCTAAGAGATTAAAAAAAACTGATTTAACTCAAAAAATTATATTCTTTAATCACCCTCGCTTGATACAAGAAAAATATATTAAAAGGTTTTGTCTCCCAATCCGTTTAAAAATGCTGGTCTTAACTGATATGCTTAGTGGTCATTTACAGGTTTGATGATTTAATAAAAAGTAATCTTTATTTCGCTCAGTTTCTTTAAGTTAAGATTAAGACTAAGCAAAAGTGATAATATTTTTCCCTCCATAATATTTTGTTGTAACCATAAACAAAAACAAAAATATAGAAATTTAGCTTAATTTAGAAAAATATTCCTTCAAAAGAATGTATTTGGAATGGTAATGCTATATAAAAAAATCTAGTAACACCAAAATTTTAAGTATTAAAATCCTTTATTTTATGAATTATTAAATTTTTAAAAATTCGTATACTTAAAATCTGCTTTGTTTTCTGCGCACCGTACATTCCCTCTGTTCAGAAGTAAAAAATTTAACATTATTGAATTAATTAATAAAATTATTGCATATATTTGTTTAAATCTTAGATTTTTTTTTTCTCAGTTAAATTACGGTAAATTCATAAAGGTCTTTGGATCTTAATATTTTAAAATGTTTTAACTTATTTCTCACTGAAAACCTTTTACAAAATATATTGAGCAGTTATTTGCATGCGTGTAAAAAGAAGCTATTCTCTAAAGAGAGTATAATGCAATCATAAGCATAGAATATAGGACCAATTTATGAGGCTTTATTTTTTCTACTAAAAAAGCTTAATATTTTTTACTCCCCGGAAAAAACATTTACAAAAGATAATGACAACCACTGATTTATTCGAAACAAAAAATATAAAAACAAAATAAAAATATTTAATTTGGGTTTTTATTGCTGGAATAATGAATGTTCCATAAAAACCTCATGTTAAAGAAAGTAAACTTAATAATTTAGGAAAGTTATTACATTAAAAATTGCTACACATTTTTAAACTCGGTAAGAAAAAAAAAACGTTTAAAAATATTCATGATTAAACTTATTTTGTATTTCAAATGTTTGATTTAAATCAAGTAAAACAAACTTTTCAAATATTAAATATGCTTTTTATCAACAAAAAAATGGGTACTTTATAAATTTGTTTTAAAATAATTTTTAAGTGATTTTCTTAAATTAGATCAAAATTATGCAAGGTTGTACTAAAAGTAATATTAATAAGAGGCCGTGAACAAAGATACAAAGCCTTGAGAAGATTAATTTTGAGGGAGAGGTAACAAGTACCACATCACGCATTTTAGTTCAAATATATTTTAGTAATTTAAAATGCTTATATTTTTAAAGGATGTAAGTTAAAATAAAAGTTGCACTTCACTCTTTTGTTTACCAGTTTATTTTAATAGCGCTTTTTCTTGACAATATTAATCTGAATTAAAGCAATATTGTAGAAATTATTTTATGCTCTAATTATATTATAACACTTTGTTATTTAAAAATAAAATTTAATGTGATCTATAAATAAGTTTCTGTATTTCGGGGTATGTGTTTATCTAATTTAGTTTTACTTCTGATAATGGTATGTGCACTTAGCAAAAAAGGGAGATCAAAGTTATTGAAAAATATGAGTTTAATCATGGGCTCCCATTTTATTGCTCATCAAAATAAGACATGTCAAATGTGATTAATTTTTTTGGAATTACTAAAAACTGTCATTGCCAGATTCAGTATAGTGTATAGATTTTATCGTTTGAGAATAAAATTGCACTTAGTTTTATTAGTTGTCAAAGCCAGATGTATGTTTAACAAAAAGAAAGGCATTTATTCATATAGATCAGAAGAATTAACATAGAAAGCGGTCCAACAACTAAGCAACACAAACTGTCTTATTTAAGTTCCATAAACATGTTTGATGTTGCGTAAATACATAGTTTAAACTGCTTTCAAACTAATTTTATAAAGGTAGTAACAAAACATTTTTAGAACTTCTAAGCGCCGCAAGTGTTCCTAAAACATACTTTCAACTGCTTTAAAAGTATTCCTTGATGTAGAAATTAACATTGAGATGTTTGTAAACGTTTTGAATGTGGCTTAAATTTATAGTTCTCTTTTGTTTAGGAGTTCAATTGTTCTACTAGTGTTGATCAATCTAGTTTAATTTTCCAACTCTTTAAATTTTTTTTTCAGATTCAAATTTAGCAATTTCAAAACACAATTTTAGTTATTTCTCAGTAAATTATCGAATTTTAACTATACTATTTGAGCCGCATCTAACAAGATAATGAGTAATAACATTTGCATATTACAATGAATGTTAATATTTACTTCCATGTATTTAATGCATATTGAAGATATTCAAAGCCGTACACTAAATTCTTATAGCTAGCTACGTGAAGCTTAAGCAATTAAAAGGCTTTGTTTAGTTTGTAAAGGGAAATTTGTCGATATTATGTTAAAGGAAAACACTTTTAAATGTGCAAATTAAAGAGTTAGAAAGGTAAAAAATTGTGAATCGAAAGTTTCTAATTGGTTCAAATTTCGCAGATTTCTTTAAGTAAATTAGAAATGGGACTTTTCCCTCTAAAAAAAAAATTAGACTTTATTTTGATAACTAAATTTTAATTTTGAAAGGACACAAAATCCTAGGAATTTAATTTAAGAAATTTTTATCAAAAGTAATTACAAAACGATAGCTGAATGACTTACTGCAATATGCATTTCGAAAAAAAAAAAATTTCAATTTGAGGATAAACTAAACTCAAACTTATTTATTTAAAAGCATTTAAGGTATATACAATTTCAGAAATTCATCTCAAAAACAGATTCAACCCTAACAAAATACTGCCGATGCTTGATTCGCATCGAATAATCATCTATGTGATTTTAAGTTATTTGCGTGATGTTTTATGCTTTGTCACATTATGAACTGTTCAATACGCTCAAAATCTTACTTGGTATCAAGTTTAATCCTTTGATAGTTCAAATTAGTATACAGTATTGTGGTTAAGGGATCTTTATTTTGGTTCAACATGGAACCAACGTGTCTGAAAATTTATCAATTAAAAGAATGATAAATTAAAAATTCACTTGTATTAAATGAAGTTACATGTAACACTAATTATTAACTTCATCAAAATTTTGCCAAAGATTGTAAAATTAGATAGTCTTAAAAGTTAGATATAGGATAAATGAGCAAAAGCGAATTTAGCATCAACTGAATTTATGATTTACCACATACTTTCCAGATTTCCTTTATAATATAAACTTTGAGGTTAAACAAGGGCTAAGAAGATCCCATAAAAAGTTGTTTATACTCTAAACATGTTTTTATCCGATTTTTTTTACTTAAATAAGCTAAACGAATTGTGCAGTTGGTATTAGGATTAGCAATTCTATTTTTACTAGTGTTTCAAATAGTAAAATAAAACAAGTTTAAAATAAAGACTAAAAGTAAAAGAGTAAATGCTATTTGAAACGACACCACGGAAGTAAGATTTCTGAATGTTTTAAGAAAAATCATTAAATACACATTAATACATACAAGACTAATTTATTAGTTCCTCATTTTAAATGTACATCAAAACTAAGAAAAATTTGTCAAATTTTAACATAGAAATAAACCGCTCACAAATTCCAGCATATATACAGTATAAGTTCTAATATACAAGACTACCAATGCTTAAAAAATTTCTATTGCCAAACAGTTCAAACAAAATTTCACATTTGTCAATACTAATTTAGTTATACATGCAACTGTGATGAAATTACTGTGATGAACTACATATAAATGATCAATTAAGAGAAACTTTACTACAGTTCACTAGTTTACAAGAACTAAAATTTAATGTTCGTTCAAAAACTAGAATTTGGGGAACAGAAAAAAAAATTCTATTTAAATGAATTTCTTTTCGCACTTTTTCTAATTAAACATATTAGATTAGCAAGAATAAATTGCAAGCTTTCTATGCTCATTATAACAAAATGATTCTTATTAAGAGACTACATTTATTAATTCAGTGAAGTGATATTTCGATTGTTTTCCAACTAAAATTTAAAATAAACTATCACTTAATTTATTAATTTCAGTTACAAATTTAATTTTATAAAATTTTCGGGGTTTTAATTATCAATGTTAAACTTCGTAGCCTCGTAATTTTGAATCATACCCAAAAGGCATACGTTTCTCAAACTCTGAAAAAGTCTTGAGTGATAACTTTGAAAAACTAACCGAACTTTTGTTAAGTCTTAACGTTACATGTAGTAAGGATTCAGCATTTTTAAAAAACTAGAGTATGAAATGGATAATTGAAACTAAATAAAATTCATGCTACTGAAAGAAAAAGACTTCATACTGAAAGCAATTATTAATTCCATTTGCTATTATAAGCAATTTCCTCAACATTTAATGAAATTATAAAATGAACTTATACAAATTTAAGTCTTCCTCCAGACAGTTATTTACTTTCTACTGAATTTTTGGTTCAACACAACATTTATAGGTCGCACATTAATAAGCATCAATTCACGACAAAAACAGCAAACAAGATGTTGAAAATACAAATTGAACATTGACTGAAAGTTATAATTTGAGTTGAAAACTTATTTACTTAGGATTATACAACTTAATTCCTTATCTCTATTGAATATCCACATTTTTGTTCTATTATCTCTATAGCAGGAAAGAACATTAATAGAAATTTATAAATTTCAGGCTGTTTAAAAAAAAAGGTAGATTTGAAAAATTACAATTACGCTGAATCCGTGAGATCAAATTCATGCCTTTTCTTTTAAAAGCAGTATTTGAAAGAAAATCTGTAGAAACATTACTAATACCCTATAATCTGTTACACATTCAATATGTAAAGTGCCTCAATTGAGGAATTGAAATAACATATGCAAAATCAATGATCTGAATCTGATAAATTTACTTCACATTTTGTTTTTTAAAAATTTCTTTCTTATTTAAAAAAGTAAATTACATAAAAAGGATCAAGATTTTTTTTTAAATGTGAGATTTAGAATACATTTTACTCTTATTTTATGCCACAGTTGAGATAAATTCTAGCTTTTAAGGCTCAGTTTTAACAAAAGTTAATTGAAAAGCTCGTATTTAAAGTGACAGTTTGATTTGAGAAACACCATTAAATAAACATCAATACTTACAAGACTAATTTATTGTTTCCTCATTTTAAAAATGCACATCAAAACTGAGAAAAATTGGCACAAATTATAACATCGAAATAAACCGCTCACAAATTCCATCATACATACAGTACAAGTTCAAATATACAAGACTACCAATGAAAAAATTTCTATTGCCAAACAGAGTTCAAACGAAAATTCCCACGTAAATGCTAAATTTAGTTATACATGAAATTTTGATGAAATTTAGCACTACTACATATTAATGATGATTTAAGAGAAAACTTTACAGTTTACAAGAACTAAAATTTAAAGTTCGTTCAAAAACCAGAATTAGGGGAACAGAAAAAAAAATTCTATTTAAATTTGTTTTCCTACTTTTTCGAATTAAACATTAGTAAAAATAAATTGCAAGATTTCCCTGCATTAAAACAAAATGATTTTTTATTGACTAAATTTATTAAATTTAATTCAGTGAAGAGTGATATTTCGATTACTTTCCAACTAAAATTTAAAATAAACTATCACTTCTTAATTTATTAATTTCAGTTATTTATTTTATTTTATAAAATTTTCGGGGTTTTAATTATTAATGTTAAACTTTGTAGCTTCGTAATTTGAAATCATACCCAAAAGACAAACATTTATCAAGCTCTGAAATTGTCGTGGGTGATAACTAACCGAACTTTTGTTAAATTTTAACGTTACAGTAAAGTTATCCGCATATGCAAATAGACAAAAAGCAACGAAAATCTCCAATAGGTAGCCTGAGAAGGGGACTCAAACCCATGATCCCTTTTATCACCGAGTATATTTTACGTTAAAACTGGAGTCTGGGAGAGCCGCAAGCCTAATTTAAATCGACCAGGTCATCATCATCTCTGGGATTTGAATTAGAGTCACCTAAATAAGAGGCAAGCGCTCTATCCCTTGAACATTTGTTTTCATACTTCTACGAAATATGAAAACTAACACAGCACGAAGCCGAATTGTCCAAAATCAGAAATTTGAGTAAGTGAATCTTGAAGTTCCGAAACGGCTGAAAGAGTGTGAAACACAAAGCAAAAGCGGTAGCGGCCGTCTACCACTTCCACTTCATGCATCACATTCTCCCAGTCACTTCGAAACTTCTGATTATTTCTTGCAAGTTCCTGTTTCATATTGTCCTAACACAGCACGAAGCCGAATTGTCCAAAGACAGAAATTTGAGTAAGTGAATCGTGAAGTTCCGAAACGGCTGAAAGAGTGAAACACAAAGCAAAAGCGGTAGCGGCCGTCTACCACTTCCACTTCATGCATCACATTCTCCCAGTCACTTCGAAACTTCTGATCATTACTTGCAAGTTCCAGTTTTATATTGTCCTATGTTGCATTAATTCAGCAATTCTCATTTCGGTATGAAATTCTCTAAATTTATGCTTTCTTTCAACGGAAGAAAAGTTGCTTTCAGTAATAAAAATTTAGGATCTAATAGTTTGGCTAACCATTGGAGTTTTCGCCGTTTCTTTTCCATCTAATGCAAATGCTGCGCACTAAAAAAATATTAGGGGAATTTTCGCTTTTAATTCAAACTAAAAAGATAAGTTCGGAAAAGATTTTATAGAAATTACGGAGACTCGCGTGTCCACTTTTAGAACTGGAAAAACCGGAACGCGTGGTAATTTAAGAGTTACGAAACGGCTATTCATTTCCACTAAAAGTTAAAATAATCCATCTTTCCTTAATTAATCGCAGTAATAGTTAATGACTTTTTCTGAAACATCTTGTTAAGTAACGCAAAACAATTTTCATTACTATATTAGAGACAATCTCTGGGATATAAAGCAGATTTATAAGATTAAATTTTATTAACGTTTATCGGGTCTATTTAGAAATAGAAGCTAATTTAAATGTAGAAAATTAGTTATTTTCGAAAGGAAAAAAAAAGATTTATAAAGTCCCTTTAAATTTTAGTTCTTTAATTTAACATTTAAAGAGGATTCAGCATTTGAAAAACTAGATGAAATGGATAATTTAAACAAAACTAAGTTCTCGTTACTGAAAGAAAAGACGTTCGTACTGGAAAACAAGCATTTCAAACCATTGAAAACATTAAGCAATTTCCACAGCATTCAAAGAAAGTACAAAATAAACTTTAATACAAATTATGATCTTCCTCCAGACAGTAATCTACACATTTAACAGAATTTTTGACTACACAACATTTATAGGTCGCACATTAACAAGCATAAATTCATAAAAAATGGAGAGAGAAAAACAAAGATGTTAAAAATACAAATTGAACATTGACTGAAAGTTATAATTTGAGTTGGAAACAGATTACTTTGTATTATACAATTTAATTCCTTATATCTATCGACAATACCCCATTTTCGTTTTATTATCTTTCTTTATAGCAAGGAAAGAACATTAATATAAATTTATAAATTACAGAATGTTTAAAAAAGTTAAATTTTGAAAAATTACAATTACGCTGAATCCTTCTGATAAATTTCATACCCTTTCATTTAAAAAAAACAGTATTTTAAAGCAAATCAGTAGAAACTACTAATATCCTATAATCTGTTACACATTCAATATGTAAAATGCCTCAGTTGGAGATTTGAAACGATATGCAAAACCAATGACTGAATCACATAAATTGAACTTCATAATTTTGCTTCTTTTAAAAAAATTCCTTTATTTAATGCAAACTAAATTACATTAATACGTCAAAAAGCCCATTGAAATTAAAATTTGAGATTAGATTTTAAATGTGATATTTAGATAACTTCTACTCTTATTTAATGCCACAAACTCAGCGAAAACTTTACCGTAATTCCTGCTTTTTCAAGGCTCTGTTTTAGTAAAAGTTAATTGAAAGCTCGTATTTAAAATAACAGTTTATACTTTGACAGTAAAGCTTCTGTTCTGCGGAAAATAGTCAGCACACTTCCCACACTAGTTTCAGAAAAACAAAACACTGCTTTTCATGCAAAATCAGTGCGTGCTCATGTTTGATTTAAAATAAAATTTTATTCTACTTAATAAAATTTTTATAGCAGTACCCAAACACTTATACTTAGCAACCTTTTCTTAAGATACCCGTCACTATAGCAGAAACTTCAAATTTGAATTAAAGAGAAATTAAAAAGCTCATTTAAACCTCGCTCTCAAAAATATGTAAAGGAGAATCCTATATAAATATTGTTCTGTGAAACTGGCGATCGTCCTTTAACAAAGGCTTATTCCGGATTTTTTGAAATCCTGAAAATTCTACCTATACATTTCTGGAGATAAAAATTTCATATTTTTACTAATCTTTGTGAAGTCAATATGATTACTGGTTTTTAGGAGAAAAAGTCATAAGTAATTTTCGAATTAAACTGAAGTTATGGACTCTTTAAATTTAAATTATGAAAAACAGGCATTTAAAATTAAGTTCGGTGATTGGGAAGCAAATTTCTGATCAAAGACACTGTCTTAACTGCTTTACTTTTTTTTTAGCCAATTATACTTGCTTTAAATTGTGTGCTTAAGATCATGCTTATAGGTTTTGAACATAAAATTCTGAGACTAATATTGTACTACTACAGAGTTTATTCAAAAATTTTAGACTCATCGATATTATTTAACTATATTGTGGTTGTAAGTGTTTCATTATTCCTAATCGTTTCTAAATTTCGTATGAGCAACGACGTAGAAATGTCTCATTATCTACAATATGTCTTTGTTGAAAATAAATAAAAGACCAAGAAATTTGAACTTTAAAGAAGAAATTTAAGAATAACATATCTACTACGACCACAGTGACTAGAATTCCACTTTTTATTTTTCTCAACAAAAAAGCAATCTGAACATATTGAGGCAAACAAGAAATTCAAGTAAATGTTGTTTCAAGGTATGAAGTTAATCTACCAGTAAAGTACATTAGATAATTCAGTACCTTTAAATTAAAATCTAAAATTACAGAATAATTTAACATTCTTACAATTTAAAACTGGTTCAAAATTTGAGATTATCCAACACCATTTATAAAGGCTAGTGATCTAATTGACCTAAGCATTTTTAAAGAATCAATATTTTAGTCATTTCTAAAAATATTTACTTTAAACAAGATATTGTAACTATATAGTATGGAAAGGAACAGATATTCTGTTATTCATAATCTTCAGAATTTACAAATTTCAGCAATTTTTATAATTCATTTTCTTTATAATAAGAAATCCGGATTCCAATCTTAAGTTAAATATTCCACGCAAATCAAATCTTATTTTGCTTCAGAAATAAGTTAGTGTTAGGTTTCTGTTAAAATAAGTTATAGAGTTACTTGTTAGTGATTTACTCAGAGCAAAATAATATTTGAATTTCTTCTGAAGAATTCAGAAGCCACTTAATAAGAATTTTAATAAAGATTTCCCCCTATTAAAAACTTTTGCCTGAAACGTAAGGGACGTAAAAATTAAACTTTACGTAAATAAACTAAATATGTTTAGAAACTTAAAAATCCAACTAAACATTAAGGGGTCTTGTTGAGATATTTACATAAAACGCAATTTTATTTCATCTTTTTCAGTCTTCACTTCAAACTTTCCCTTATTTGCCAATATTTTCTTTCGCCATCAAAAGATTTAAAGTTAAATAAAAATATTAAAAATTTCTTTATTTACTAACTTAAAACAATTATCCACTTGCAAAGCTTTTCAGGTTCTATTAAATCTTTAAAGACTTTAAAATGAGAGCAAATAAATTTTTAATATACGTGGAGGTGGAAAAAAAAACTCCAAGTCACTGTGGTGCTTAGAATAAGGATAAATCACGGTAATTCTTTAAGCTTTTTTTAGACAGAAAAAAATAGAATTTTGATTTAAAAATGAATGATCTAGAATATTCTTAAACACTTTATTAGTCCTTTCCGAAGCTACGAATTTAGAATGAAAACTTTAGTGGTGCAGAACACTAGAAAGTTCGTCCTTAGACATTACATTGAAAGTAAAGATACCGTAGCTCTTAGTTATTTAATCAGTGGTTGCAAAAAATCCGTGTGTTTAGTTTTACATTTCTAGTGTTTTGTTAAGTATGTCGAATTAGTAATCGTTTTTATTAAGCTTCTTCCGATATTTACTTGCGTCCCATATCTATTTCTTGAAGCTAATTACAAGCAAAACATTTTGCTATATTTTAATAAAAAAGTAAACTAGTTACTAAATAAATATGTTAGATTATTGAAATTACATAAATACTTTATTAAATACAAAAAAGTTCTCATTGAAAAATTTATCAAGTGTATTTAAGATCTTTTAATGATGAATAAACTTTTTAGATCTAGAAGTGAGTCGTATTGAGCAGTGAGTCACCAAAAAGTCACCGGTTTTTTTTTTCACGCTGTATTTTATAACTATAAATTATTAAAGAGCTAAATACGTTTGTTACTTCTTTTGGCCTAAATACAAAATGAAAAAGTGCAAATTGGTTTAATGAAAATTCTGTGTTGAAGACTTAAAAAAGGAGGGGTCTGTTAAAACTAAAATTACTTCTGCGAATCTAAGAAATTTACGACTGCCAACTATTTGGGAAGTCGCAGAAACAAGGAAAACATATGAAGATAATGTTTGAAATTTCCAGATTACAGTAGATTTCTAATCTAAATGTTAGAATGTTTCTGCTCTGTTTAAATAATAAACATCTAAATGTTTTAGACCATTTAGTTTAGTCGGACTGATGGTCATTTTTAATATTGAAAATATTAAATAGCCATTATGTAATTTTATAAATATTAATACTTTATATTCGATTGCCGATTACACAATATAGATTACTAAAAGTAGTTTCTAGCCCTTGGAAAATTTGAATTTTGTTATCCCTTACGGTGAACGTATTTATATATTGTATTTCTCTACCGTTTTACTGTTTAATAGTAAGTTTATCTAGTTTTTAAATTTAATATTATTCTATTTTTATAATTTAAGTTTTATCCCTTTAGTTTTTCCCATTACTTATAACCATTATATTTTACTATTGAATCACAATTTTTAAACTTACTACTCTAATATAGTAAATTTCCGTTTAATGCAGCAATTTATTAATCTGTATCCACATTTAAAATAAAAAGAAACAATGCCATATTGAGTTGGAATTTTGGATTTAAGTTAGATAATCAGTAAATTTAAATTCACTTTTCATAAAAATTTAATTTTTGGAAATTATATTTACCCAACCTGCATGTTTTAAATGCAAAAACATATTAAGATTTTTATCTCACCCGTTTCAAGCTTTGAAAACATTTAGATTTGTTATATTTTTAAAGAAATTAAAATGTAAGATCTGCAACTTTTATTTAAACTTATAAATTACTTTGCTTATTCAACTGTTTATGAAGACTGAATGGTTTTAATGTTGAAATTAAGATAGATTACAATTTCAACGCGCCAATTCATATTACTATTAATTCCAGCATTTATCGTAGAATTAACTAAATAAAGACTTAAACCACTAATATAAAAAAAAAAATAGAAGTCCAACTTATGATTTTCAGTCAAACTATTTGCAAATTAAAGATTTCATTACTAAAATGCATTTAAATTTTTTTAAAAAAGGCATAGATTTAAAGTTTCAAAAAGTTACAATTATTTTAACAGATTTTAACATTTGAATAGATACGGCTTAATTTACAGGATTAAGAATGCATGTGTTTAACAAACTCTTTAACTGTCAGTTATTTGACTTCCTTTTCATTTCTTAACTCGTTCTGTACTGATAAAAAGGCAGAAGCATACTGATATGTAGATCAAAACAGGAAACAATTAGTTCGAGTTACATATTTGCCTCCGAACTTTATACTGTACAAAAAACATCAACTAAAATAGTATATTTTGAATCAATATTTTGAAACAGTTGTCAATTCTCTAAAACAAAGTTTTGAAAAAATTTATCAATACAGCTGCGAAATAATTTTTAAGTTCGAAGAAAAGTATAGACTAACTTATTGTAGGGTGTGGCAAAACTTAATTGCAAGTAGACTTCCATGAACTATTGCTCTGTTGTCGTTGCTCTGTCTATCGACGGGAATTTAGAGGTAGACATACTTCTTGTGATTCCGGTAGAAGAACTAGTGACTGCACGGAAATAGTGAAACTCCTGCTGTAAGAGAAAGACATTCATTAGTCACGAAGAAAAACTTAATCCATGCATAGTTTAAAAATCTTGATTTGTAAAACTTTCTTAAAATGTATCACCATTCCATCGATTTAGTTTAAATTTTGTATTTTAAAGTTTGAGTTCAAAATAAAAATTTGTTTTTGTACCGAATTTTTCAACCACTAACATATTTAAAGCTATTCGTTATATACAGGGACCAAGCAAGACAAATTCTGACCCAAGGTCCACAACATTTTCAGGGCCCCTAACAAAATATTTTGAAATTATATTTCTGGAGAGTAGTTCTAACTATAAAAAGAATCTATTGAACTGCACGATTCAGGAGAAACATTCTAAAAAATTTTGAAAGTTGACAATTGAAGATTATTTTTCTAAGATAAAGTTTAAACATGTAATTATTAAAGCAAAATATAAAACAAAACAATGTTGTATGAAAATAAAAATAGTTTGGTGACCACCAACAATTAAAATCAGTGATTTTTGCTAAATTCACTGATTAGCTGAATTATTTTAAAGATTGCAGCCTTCCATCATTTATAAGTGACTTTGCGAAAATGCATTCTAGTTGCATTTGCTTAAGCCATTGGAGTAAAGATTGCACCAATAAAAATTCAGCTGTACTTTCGAAATTGATTAGTGCAATGTTTATACGAGTTTGGTTTATCACAATATAAAGAAAATTTGAAACAAAAAATGCCTTTTGAGATACTGTTTCTTTCAGTATTTCTTTTTAATGAAATATTGTGGATTTCTTACTAATTTTGAGGCCCCCCAGAAAGTGTAGGCCCGTGCCTATTGGGCCTAGGCGATAATCAGGCCCTGGTTATATAAGATTATCTTTTGGTACACTAGTTTTCAAAACTATTATGCACAAAAAGTTTTCAATTAACTTTACCTATGATAATGTACCGAAAAGAAAACATTAAAAGGATTTGAGATTGAGTACCACCCAAATTTCGTTTACAAATCTATAAAAAGGTATATTGGTATTGGAGCATAAGTTTGTGTTCAATTTCGCTACCTATTTGTTTAATTATCATATTCATAATTGATTCTTACTAAGATCACTGTACAAAGTATAATAAGCACATGTGCAATTATAAGTATATAGCTTTTATAAGCACATTATAATTTAATAAGCACATAGTTTTTATTAAAATAGTAAAAGACACCATTTTTTAATTTTTACTTGTTTGCTTTAAGTTTAATTTTTCGAGTGAAAACCTTATTCTCTAAAGAAACCTGTTCGTTCTATAAAAACCGAAAAAGCCAGTGCTAGATCCAAGAAACAACTTAGTTTAAAAAACTCAAGGAATAGTTACGTTGAGCATTACATTCTTTCAGTATTTTTGAAATGTGTCTTATTAAGCCACTCCTTTAAGCGTACAAACGTTATGCATTAAGGCTATAATTTTATTTAAATCTGCCTATTTTATTTTCTTTCTACTCAATTTTTAACGATATTTTGAATAAAATTTTTATCACAATTTGTTTTTATGACAGTTTTTGATAAATTCAGGATTCAATGCAAGACGGCGACATTAAAGCAATATAAAGCTGAGCTCAAAAATACAATTATGAAACAAAATGACGGCTGAAATATGGCGAGCAAAAGTAAAAATAATACAGTACGTTTAAATAATTAATACTATAGCAATGAAAATATAATAATTTTCGTAATTTAATATTATAAATGAAAAGCAAATTATATTTCCGAAGTAATGTTACAAAATAACTCGAATTAGAAAATAACGCAAAAACCTGAAGAAAAAGAAAAGAAACATAACTTGTTTTTCGGTATATTTAGTCCATCTTTGCAATACGAACAAAATGGGGCATGTTTTTTCGAAAGAAACATCAAAGAAAACAAAAAAAGTTTAGATAATTACCTCGTGAAACTTCTTGGAGACAAGTTTGGAAAGTCATTCAAACATTGTAAAATGTCAAATGATAAGATATAAACTAAGTTTGTCAAGAGTATTAACTTATCCAACAAATTGAAAAATTGTATTAATTTAACACTAACTAATTACTCTGATAAAAATGTAACAGTAAAGTAAAATTCCTATATATATATTTCTGAAATAAAAATTTTAAAGTTACACTTAAAACAATTTTTGTTAACATATTTTTCATTAAATTGTACTATCGTCGGTCCAAAAAGTAAATTATAATCTTTGGAAAGATTATGAATACTTAATTTGGGATATATTGAAACTGCCTACACATATTCTGGTTGAAAATTAAGTTTCTTCTTTTGGCCAAGGATCATAATCTTCTGGCCCACAGTGCAACGTAGAGCTTTATCGTTTATTGTCTTTTATCATCGCCTTCTAAATTATAATTTCATTGTAATATTCAGCTATTTTTAAAGTTGCCTGTTAGTAAAACGGCCTCAGTGAGAAAAATAAATGAAAACAATTCAGTAAATTATTTAAATTATCATTTAAACAAAAATGCGAAAAGTTTCTTGAAAATAATTAATTGAATATATCACTTACCGGAAAAGGATACTGTTGAAATATACATTCGCACTGGCAAACTTTAAATTACATCTGCGATCAGGAAGATGCAACGGAATATTCGATTTAGGATAAATTGTCCGATTTCTTTTCATTTTTGAAACTACATAAAGTTCGATCAAAACCACTAATCTAAAACATCCGTACACCATATACATTGAATATAAAGAAAAAACGTCAAAATTATCGTATATAACTACAACCACTTAATAGAAAAAATAACAATTTCGGTGGAAAAATTCAAGACAGTCACAACCTGATCGCAAAATCTTAGGACAGAGGAACAAACTCTCGACATCGGACATATATATACTCCATAAAAATGCCGATAACGATTATTTTATACAAAAATTTAAATTTGAAAAGGGGCCTCCCTAGCCGAGTGGTATCACCCGCAATAGGCTGTGCGAATCGTGAAGATTTCAGGTTCGTACCCCACCGTAACCCTGAATGTATTCTTCGTGATGTGCTTCAAGCATCACTGGCTGCGATCAGTGTTCGGGTGGGTGACCACTTGGATCAGTCTGTGTAGGGACCGAGGGTGTGCGGTATTGGTCCTCGTTAAATTGTTCTACCGTAAAGTGCTTGACTTCGCGTGCAGATCGTGCCATCCCCTCTGCAAAGTATCAAAATTGTGATGGCATGTCTTAGGATCATTCTCAGGGATGTTTCCCAGATCGTCACCAATAGCCTATAGTGCAGCTCTAGTGTGGCGTAAATGAACTACAACATCGTGATGTCTTTCACTAAACTGTTCTATCTGTCCTTCTACTTGATAAAGGTTTAATAGCCTAAATTGAGCACTCAAGTCTTCAAATGTATGTAATTTCAATAAAGCAACACCGAAATGCTCGAGATTTCTAAAAGGTTAGTTTCCCGAAATTGCAGCAAGGAGAATTGTTGTATTCATTGTTCTGCAGCAGAAGTATTAATAGTTACAAATGTTCTGCGAGTTTCTTTAAAAGTAATCAAACAACTCTCATTTATTTTATTGTAATTTTTTTGATGAACATTTCGTTTTATTTTGCAAACAAAAATTTCAAAAAACAGAAATCCTACTTAGTTACTACTCAATTACTGAATTAATTTGATTTCTTTTTTTATATTAGACATTTTAGTAACATAAAGTAAGTACGTAACATAAAGTATCTATATATAACTTTTTTATATTGGTAAGTAGGTAGGTACTTTATTTGCGTCGCACTAGAGCTGTTGTTGTTGTTGTAGTTCATTTACATCACACTAGAGCTGCACAATGGGCTATTGGCGACGGTCTGGGAAACATCCCTGAGGATGATCCGAAGAAATGCCATCACAATTTTGATCCTCTGCAAAGGGGAGCACTAGAGCTGCACAATGGGCTATTGGCGACTGTCTGGTAAACGTTCCTGAGGATGATCCGAAGAAATGCCATCGCACTTTTGATCCTGAGCAGAGGGGACGGCTTCCCTGCTTTGGTAGCCCGACGACTTGAGCGCGAGGTTGAGCTCTTTACAGTAGAACAGTTTAACAAGGTATTTTCCTTTAGAACTATGCTTAACGTAGTTTTCAGTTCCATGTAGTTTTAAAAATTAAAAGATTTTAATCTACATGAAAATCAAGACAGAAACTAACTTCCTTCCTTCTTGTATGACTCTCCTCACGCTAATATTGAAAGCATGCGAAGTGTTGCCATAGGTAGAGAGTTCTATTTTTAGTAACTCGCTAATTTCAACTGCCTTATTTCTTCCTCAGGGATGTTTCCCAGATCGTCGCCAATAGCCCATTGTGCAGCTCTAGTGCGACGTGAATGAACAAACAAACGGCCTTATTTCTCGGTGGCTGTGCTGCACTGCAACCTCCTGCTATCGATTAAGCCTCAACCCTAAACTACATTAATGGAAAAATAGAGCTATAAGCTAATGCAAAGATATCGAGGCAACCTATATCAATTTAGTTCGTAGTGTTTATCACTTGGAAGCGGTAAAAAGATTGACTGAAATCAGAATTAATTGCATATTCTACAGTATTATTTGAATAAAAACATATAACGCTATTTTAATCATAACAAATGAATGTATTTGAATATCTTTAGAATAACTTAGCCGATATTTAACAGAGGATCTCAAAACAGAAAAGAAAACTATGCTTAAGTTTTATTATCACCCTAAAACTTATTATTTACCACTTTATTAAAGAGTAAATATTTCAAAAAGGTCAAATGCCAAATAGCAGATTAAGAAATAAAGGTTAAAAACATTATCTGTAATTTAAATTTTAATAATGCTTGGTTGTAATTTCATGAGTTTTCGCATAGCCCATTCGAACGGTTCAAAGTAGAAAGTTTTAAGCAAAATACCTCGATACTTTGAACAAGTCTTTCATTTTTATGTATACGTAAATGACCGAAATTACTGGTGGTTGACATCCACCGGTGAATGTTGACAATCACATAGTCGCTTTGGTAAATGTTCGAAATATATAATATGTCTAGTTTAGAGCCACTGCCCGATATACCTTACACTGATGTTATTTTAAGGTTCAATGCCAGTGCTCCAAACATCTCCTAATCTACACCCTAGCACCTATGTGATTGTTGACATTCGCCGATGAAAGTCGACATTCTCTTGATTTCGGTTATTTTGCTTTTTTTTATTTTCTATGACTGTCGTTGAACAGAAGACCCAATTTAGATTTTACGACAACTAATGCCTTGAAATTTTGAACCAAATCAAGAAGACAAGGAAACTCCTGGATCAAAAACCCCAGATGTATGATTTGTTGATGGAACATGGAGGAATTCAAGATTCGACAGATTTAACGTGCATCAGTCGCACGGGGAGTCTACGGTCGGCGGAGATCGAACCCACGACCTCTTGGACATGGGCCAAGTGCCCTGCCAACCAGGCTATATCGGTTATTCACGGTAACATCGGTATACCTCAAACCAAAAATATTTTCTTTCTCTGATATTAAAAACTATAACGCCGGGAAATTAAAAGATGTTTTATGCGAAAAACACTTTCAGGTAAGTTCAGGATTTAGTATTAAATTATTCAGAAACCGATGTTATTATGCTGCATTTGGATAAATTTAAAAATGATAACAGTGTAAAATTTGCCTTTTGTAGTTAATATATTCATGTTTCTTTTTCAATAGTTCTGTAAAATAATATTCAGGTTCATTAAATCAAACTTTATCAAATAAAGAACAAGATACTCGTGTTGCAGCTAAGGGTTATCCGCTTAGAATTTAGATGAAAATCCTTCTCTTTTCTTCAAAAATCAGATCATCTAAACCAGTAACATGATTAACTCGAAGGTTACTTATTTGAATTTTGACGTTATTTGTACATGTACAAAATTAAACTATTGTTTTTGTATTCTGTTTTTTTTTTTTTTTTTTTTTTTTTTTTTGGACAGTTCTTCATATACGAGGTTTGCTATTTATATTTCTGGCCTAATAATGAAAAAACAAATATGTAGGATCGAAATTGGTTTTATTGTTTTTCAAAATATTCTCCATGATGATCAATACACTTTTGCATGCGTTTGAACCAATTTTCAAAGCACTTTTTCCAGTCCGATTGAGGTAACTCCAAAACATGCGTTTTGAATGCATCAACCGCTTCTTCGGGGGTCGAAAATCGTTGTCCACATAATTTATTTTTGATGTGAGGGAATAAGAAGAAGTCATTGGGTGCCAAATCAGGGCTGTACGGTGGATGACCCATCATTTCGATCTTTCGCTCCGTCAGATATGCCTTTGTTTGAGTCGATGTGTGAGAGCTCGCATTGTCATGATGAAGAATGATTCGCCTGTTCTTCTGCTTTTTTCGAATTTCTCCGATGATTTCTGGCAAACAAATGGTCGTGTACCATTCAGAATTGACCGTCCTGCGTTGCTCTAACGCCACTGTTGCCACATGACCGTTAATGCCGAAGAAACAGGCAATCATTTGTTTCGATGTGCTTCTTCCTCGAACAACTTTTGTTGGTTTTGCCTCGTCTTGGAAGACCCATACAGTTGATTGCTGTTTTGCTTCCGGCTCATATGCATAGATCCATGATTCGTCACCTGTGTAGAAGTTATAACAGCCTTTGATGTACCTTGAACTTATTTTTCTAACATTTCCTTGCACCAATCGACACGAGCCTTTTTTTGAGCATTTGTCAGATTATGCGGGATCCAACGCGAACAAATTTTTTTTACGCTCTAATGTTCATGCAATATTTTATTGATGCTAGTCATACTGATGTCCAAAGACGCCTCTATCTCACGGTATGTCACATGACGATCTTGCTTTATCAGTTCACGCACAGCATCGATCTTTTCTGGCACAACAACGGATTTTGGACGACCTGCACGGGATTCGTCCTGGATCGAACATCGACCACGATTAAATTCGTTATACCAATTTTTTACAGTGCTGTAGGATGGCGCTTTATCGCTGAATAAAGAATTAAGTTCATCGAAGCACTCTTGTCTTGACAATCCACGTCGAAAGTTATGAAAAATAATGGCACGGAAATGTTCACGATTCAATTCCATTTTTTGAAAGAGAAGAACTTTTCAATTTACTGTCAACAACACAAATGAAGCTATAATGGTAAATCGTCTGCTGAATTTATGTTTAAAAATATCAAACTTTCGATTAAAATCGTCAATAAATATAAATAGCAACCCTCGTATAATCTCTACATGAAATATTTTTCAAAGCAAATATATCGGCAATAAGTATTTTCCATGATTTTTTGACGCATTCGGTTCAAAATCAGCTTCATTAATACCCGGCCTAACAATTTATTTGCGTTTTTTTGGGTTTACGGCTAATAATGTTCAACTCCGTAGATTTGCAATTTTGAACCCAATCCAGAAGAGTAGGAAACTCCTGTATCTAGAAATAAGAGAAGTTTACCTTCGTGGAGGAATTTATGATAAAACTAAGCCGCATTTGCTTTCCATTGAGGAGAAAACCACATACGGCTAGCATGACGGCAAGGGGACCCGTGATCCGTCTACCATGGGGATATCTTACGTCAGCACTATGGTCCATGCGAGCCGGGTGCTGTATCTGTTAGCCATCCCGAGAATTCGAAATCATTTCACCTCATTTTGAGACTCTATCCCTTGAGCCACCACGACTCTAAAATAATGGCGACTCGTGGTGGGCTCGAATCACCAAACTTTCGGTTAAAAATGCTCTACAGTGGACAAATATTCAATCCAAATAATATACTTCATATATTTTTTGACCCTAATTTTTATTGCGCTTAAGTTAAATATTATATACCTTCATGTGCCCCAGTTAGATTAACGACCAAATGAATGAAAAAAAAAAGAAGGGGAGAGTCGGGTAGCCCCGCTCACTTAAGGAGTGTTGCTTATATTTTTGTATAATACTGAGTAATAATCAACATTTTTGTATGTTTCTATTGTTTTATCATCTAATTAAATATTGCAAAAAGAATAAACCAAAAAAAGAATAGTTAAACTTAAAAAAATAGAAATTTAAAAAAACATGTTTTTCAGCCCCGCCCAGTTATAAAAATTGTGTTTTTTGGCTATTTTTTCAGGTGTAAATGAGAATGACAAATGTATTGAAAATAGATAAACCTCATTTATCATTTTTATCAAAAAATTATTTTATTTATTACATATTTATATACTTTTAGTGAATTCCATCATTTAATAACAACAAATGTCATACTTTTTATCATTATTAATGTATATTAATATATTTTAGTATTAATATATATTTATATTAAATATTTAACGAAAATAATTTAATTTAAGTCACAATAATTAAAAACAATAGTTGTTTTTTAATATAAACTTATTTGGTTGATTTCTTCTTATAAACTTAATATAAAATACTTCTTATAATATTACAAATTCACTTTGTATTTTGATTGCATTCAAATGCTTCTGTAGATTGACTCGTTCACAAATAAGTGAAAATAAATAAGTAAGCAAATAGCTTATCATAATATTTATGATTTCTTGATATTAAATTTAATTTGGATATATCAATTACATTTTAAAAATATTTAATTTTTCATTTTTAAATATATAAATTTATGTTTCATATAATATTAAGACATATATTTGTTGTTAAAAATGCATATAACATTCAAATTTGAAGTAATAAAATAATAATCTTTGCAACCGTACATTTATCTACGAAATAAAATTGGGCGGTGATAGCCGACATTCATGTGAGCGGGGCTACCCGAAATCCAATTTTTTTATGAATTTGTAATTACTCGAACAATTTTTTACATACAAACTTCTTTCTCTGTGCAAATTAAACTTAAGACTACATACTTTAATGCTGTATGTATAAAAAAAAATATTTTTTTAGTATTAAAATGAAGTTTAATCGAAACATTCAACCAATTTTTCTTAATTTCATGACTACTGTATTCAGCATATTTTCAAAACTATTGTTTACCATGTTACCAGCTGCATAAATACTTGAAACTTTGAAAATAATCTTTTTTTAATATAACAATTAATGTCCGATGGCCCATTGACTTGAAAAAATATTCTATACATATGAAATTGACAGTGGGCGGGGCTACCCGACTCTCCCCTACATAGGAAAAGATTAGGAGAGATAGCTTGGTAGAAGAGATTTGAATATTATAGTTTAATATAGAGGCCGGGATAGCCTGGTTGGTAGGGCACTGGGCCCATGAGGTCGTAGATTCCAAGAGGTCGTAGATTCGATCACCGCCGGTCGAAGACTCCCCGTGTAATAAATGGTGACTGATGCACGTTAAATCTGTCAAGTCACAAAGTCCTCCACGTTCTCAAAACAAATTATACCTATGCTGGTACTGATCAAAGAGTTGCCTAGTCTTCTGTATAGTACATTATAATATAATATGAGGTCGAGTTTGGAAATTATAGTTTAATATTTAGGGGAGATAGGGGTCCGTTTATATGTACAGGGGTGATTGTGAGCCCAAGTCAAAATTCCGGAAAATTGAGTTAAAAATTTTTTAAAAAAAAGACAGTTTAAATTGAAAAAAATTTAAACAAGGTTTTTTTTTCTTTTTCTCAATATTTCTTAGTTTACTTAAAATATATTTAAAATTTTACACATACCTATACCATTTACACATATCTATGATGACCTGGAGAAGTAATTAAAATTTACAAATATGTCTTTCTTTCTTGAGTTCATGATTATAACAACTGTTTACTGAGAAAAAATAAATATTAATCATAATATAAGCTTATAAAGTATCTCTCTGGCTCTCCCTTACAAACAAATAAAATAAACTGTGTTTTTAAGTTCCACCTTTGAAAATTTGATTTCCGGAAACTTCTGTGACCCATGATTTTTTGAAACATCTGGACCTTCGATCTCCGGAAACTTCCGGATCACTGTTAGCGAAAATTCCGGAAATCCGGATTTTCTCCGGAGCACAATCAGCCCTGTATGTACAGTTTATGAGCAAGAACTTCTCCATTTTACTGCTATTGTACGTGCTTAAAAAGAAAAATATTATAGTTTTAAGAAAAAGAATGTTTTATTTAAGTTACAATATTTGAAAATAAATAAAAAAGCACATTCATTTTTATTAAATATAATTCTTAAATATTGAACATGACTGAGGCTCGAGAACCCTCAGAGCTAGTAATTACTTGTTTCCTAATATTTAACCCATAGATTTAGACGGGGAAGGCGTCACCTAAAGGGCGTCAGGGTGAACTTGAACATTGCAGTCTTTACTATACATTTGCGCTATCTATTGACCATTAATATAACATTTTGTTCTCAAATAGACTTATCAAAAAACTTGATTTTGAACATAACAATATAATGTAAATGATTTTTAAAAATTGAATCTTCAATGATATAATTGTTCAAAAAGATATTTATTTATAAGGAACGACGGTGCGAATTAATATTATTTTATTAAATATTTCGTATTTTTACATATTCCACAGTTACTTCCAAATAAAAATACCAAATATCATAAAGTATTTTTTGTAAAAAAAAAAAAAAATATTATTTGTACATTTCAAAAAAAAATAAATTGCGATTCTTTTCTTTCAAAAATAAAAAAAAAAGTCATATTTAAGTCAAGGCAAGTCAGTTAATTTGTAAATTAAGGAATACATAAAAAGTTTTTAAATTAAACCATCATCTATATGAAATCTAAAATGAAACATAAAAATAAATATGTCTACAATAGTTTTAAAAAAATTTCTTTAGAGCTGGCATTTTTGTAATTATACCTTTTGATTTTATTCAAAAGAAATTAAAGGCTTATAAGAAGTTTTCTTGCAAGAAATTTACACAATTGGCATATTTGGAATTGCTTTACAATATAAGTTTGGATTGCTTTATTATTTCAGTTTTAAAGGTACGTTTATTAAATTGTTAATTCCTTTACTCTAACAATGTACTTTTGATGTATTTTTATTGAAACTAAAGTATATTTAAGCTTTTTTTGTTTCAAAAATTAAAGAAAAAACTTTATTTTTACTTAATATCGAGAAAAATAAATTAATGCTTAATTATTATCAATCATAATAAAGTTCATTTAAAAAGTTGTTAAAAATCATTTCTCACAATATATCATAGCTTACAATAAAAAAAAAACATTGCCATAAAGTATTAATGCAACTAACACAATTTCAAACTCTACACATACTATAAATAATAATAATGTATACATATCATGACTCATTTTCAGGAAGGATAATATTTTTCCTCACATCAAAAAATCTTTTAATATAATATAAAAAATTTTTTCCACTCTTAGTCACTTTTTACATTTAAGGCCTTTTTAAGAATTTACAGAAAAATTTTTGAAGGTCATACAAATTAGACAATATCAGAATTACCATTAATTATATCATATACATAATTAAATTTAATGGTAAATTTTCTAAACCTATATTTAATATTTTTTGCTTAGAATCATATACAAATAATAACAGATACGGATAGAACAAAAATGCACCAAAAGGTATTTTTCTTTTTCTTCTTTTTTTTTTTTTTAAAAAAAAAAAAAAGGAAAATAGTAAGCTTCGAAATGAAATTCCATTAAATATGAAAGGGGAAAAAAAGAGTAAGCTATGAATTTTTATTAAAAATAATTTGTTTTTACGAAGTTTTATGCAATCAAGCAATATTCTATGTAAACATTTTTAAAATTCAGTATGCAATAAATTTAAAAAAATAAATAAATAAAAGAAAAAATTATGATACGTAATCCATATAAATGTTTTCAATATAAATTTTAATGCATTTTTTCTTACATTTTAACACAAATTTTTATTAGCAAAAACAAATAGGTATAAATTTAGTTAAAACTACCGGAAAAATCTTGCAGATTTGGAAGATATATTTTTTTTGGTATAATAAGAGGAAAAGTTTTTACTTCATTTATAATCCAAGTAAAATTTAAAAACAATTTAAGCTAATTAGCTGGAAACTTGTAACTTTCTCATCTTCAGCCTGATGCAAAAATCACATGCAACACAATTAATTATTATTATATTTATACAGTCGAACCCCGCTATAGTGAACCTGGGATATAGTGAACACTCGGATGTAGTGAACTTTTTTAGCGGTCCCGTCCGTATTCCTATTTAAATAATGTTACTTTTAACGCTTATAGTGAACAGCTTAGAACTTGGAAACTCGGTTATAGTGGACTCATTTCTTTAAATATCTTTTTCAGTCCTCCATCTTTAAACTTGTAGGTGTTGGGACTGAAAATGGATGCATTCCTATAAAATGTATCATATTACTCTCCTTTATACTTATCACTTTTAACTATACTGTAATAAATGTCAAACAGATCATTTATCTTATACTCCCCCCTCCCTGACAAGCCTCGCTTTATCTCTTTTCCCCAAGCTTGCTCTACAACTAGTTAACTTGGCCACCTGCTGAATTTTTGGAATTTTCTTATCTGTTCAAACCATATTCTTTACAAATCACCCCTTGACAATCAAAGGGGAACAATTTAACTCATTCTACAGCTGCTCTCTTCATATTCTTACATTATCTATATGAGACAAGATTTTTATTTCAAAAGTAGTGAAAAGGGCAAATTCTCTAAAGAGAAAAGCGTTTTCAATAGAGGACAAAGTTGAAATTGTAAAGCGTATTGATGATGGAACCAATCAATCGACACTGTGCAAGGAATTTTCCTTGTCAAAATCTACAGTTTCAAACATTTGGAAAAATCGAAGTGCAATTCTTGCGGCATACGACAAAAACATAATTTCATCGAAAAAACTGCGTGGAGCTGAAGGAGAAAACGTAGAAGATGCTTTATTAAGATGGTTCGAAATCTTGTTCAAAATGTAAAAATATTGCATTCTTTGCACATTGTAGATAAGAAAATTGATGAACTCAATTTAAAATCAAATTGTGTTCAATCAAAAATCACAAATTTGTTTCATAAAAAGTGAAAATAAAACTAATATTTAGCGACGTAATCACTTTTTCCATCAATCTTTGCTTTATTATCTGTTAATTAGTTAATAATTTTTTAAATAACTTATGCAAAATTGCAAAGCCAATTTTCAATCATTCAACTGTCTTATGCAAAAAATATTCTTCAAAAAATTTGGATATAGTGAACCATCGGTTATAGTGGACACATTACTGAGTCCGCAGGTTCGACTGTATATAATTAAATCGATGACAAATTTCCCAGTTTATTTTTATTGCATTATATTACAGTTCATTTAAAATGCAAACATATGAAAAGTATATCATACTATAAATGTAAACTTTATTTTAAAAACTGTTCTTTGTAAACTCAGATTTCAGTATTCCTTATGACATTTCTTAAACTTTATGTAACAGATTCTTTACAGCTCCATTTCAATGAACCTTCATAACAGAACTGAAAATGAAAAAAAAAAAAAATAATATTAGCATTAAAATATTTTTGAGCAATAACAAACAGTTTTTTTTTTTTCATTTGAAAAATCAATAATTGAAATTAAGAAACACATATATGTCAAATTAATGAAGAAATCAAAAATCAAGTAATAAATAAAAATTCTACAATAGATGCCCTACACTTTATTGTTAAATTAAAGAATTTCTGCAACAACCTATTATGGGTCAATAGGTGGTGGAGTTCCCTTAATTTTATGACCAAAAGCATAATGTGGTGTAAGCATGACACACAATTTTGCATTACAATCCCACACAATCTTCGAACCATCGATCAACAGCTGTGTGTGGGCCTCAAGTTGTCACCAAGTTCCAAACCCAGTTCTTCATAATTATTGCTCAATTCGTTTGACCACTGAGCTATTGTTGTAAATTTCAGATAATATAAATGAAGACATTTATAGATGGATTTTATCATGAAGCTTAAAAAAAATTATTCATTTTTTGTCAAAAATGTTATCATAATGCATTTGTACAAATTGAAACAAATTGTAAAAATATTCTGTGAAAGATTAGCTAAAATTTATAGTTATTTTACAGGTTAACTCTTTAAAACTGTAATATTGATCACAGAAATGATGACAAAGGAGAATTAAAAACAGTTGAACTCTGCATTATTAAACAAGATAGTCCCCAAAACCACTTGACACTTGGTTTGTGATGAAATTTAATGCATAATAATCTGAATTGGCCATACTGAGTCAAATTTAACTATTACATACTCAAAATAGGGAAAAAATCACAAAGCTATAAATAATATCTGCCACAAAAAATAATAATTAATAAATAAATAAATAACAGGAGAAAGAAAGAGAGATCAATGCAGTATTCTGGTGTTGTGATACCTGAGTAAGAATAAAAATGGGAAAGAATTTGAGAGGCAAAATGCAGTTGTAACAATCAGTTTACAAATGAGCCATAGTATGCGTAAAAATTCACATCATAAACCGAAAATGCTCACCAGGTTCTGAGACAGTATAGTGATAGGTCACAGTATATAGATAAACTTAAATTTTGATTATGATTTTGATTGGTTTGAAATTAGTTCTTAATACGATAACAATAATAACAATTTTAAATGATCAAAAAATTGGCAATACCTGTAAATTTTGAAAGCTTAAGGCCATACAAAAAAAAAAAAATTTCAACTATGAACAACAGTCGGTTAAAATAAATGAACTTGTAACCAGGGTGTAAGATTATTTATATGGGGGAACAAACATCCATGAAATGAAAATAATTCACAAAAACAATTTTCTCAGTAAAATAAGGATATGTACTATAAATTCTTTCTTTCATAGAGCTTAACTAAAATTCAATTAAACTTATTTGTTGCCTTAAAATAAGATTTTTAATGAAATATTTAAATAAAAATCAAGTTTAAAGATCTTACTTTTTAAACTTTAAAAGTCATAAGATTTGGAGGTGTAATTAACACAAGGGCAGAATCTTGAATTTTCAACAAGGGCAGAATTTTGAATTGATGGAGCATCTAACTAATGCTATTGATTGAGCATCAAAATCAAGTTAAAATCTTACATTGTTACAAACATTAAAAAACAAAGTTAAACAGTTCTAGAAACTATGTCTGACAAAACATAGGGGAAAAGAAATTGGATATTTAAGAAACTGTATTTATCTTAAAATAATAAAACCCTTGATAGAGTTGATTTTAAAATAAAAGTATCTAATTGTTTCCTAACAAACATTTAATAGGTATTTAAATAATTATAAAAATAATGCAGATTAATCCCAAATACTTCTACCTTTAGGTACCTAAATTATTTTAAAATAATTTAGCTTCATTAATTAGTAAAGAAGGTTTGTAAGAAGATATAAAGCTAGTATAAACATTTTTAACATAATATTATGGCAAAAATTTTGTTCTGCATCACTTTGTGATTAAATGATGATGCTATACAATAGTAACAAATTTGTAATTGTTAGTAAGAGAATGCAATATGATACAATATATAATGCAAAAAAAGGTATATAAAATTCATATTTACAGTCAATAAAATAAAATATTAAGAAATTTAATTTAATATTATAATTATATTATATTTTTTTAAATAAAATAATTTTAAAAAAAAAGAGGTTATTCATTCACACAATATTTTATTTAAATTAAAACTTAGATATAATGACATAATTTTACTTCTTGTATTTGCTGAAAAATTAGCAAATACAATTTTGTGAGAGGAGTTACTTAAATCCCCCTTTTAGTTCAAAAATAAAAATAGATTTTAAAGAAATAAAATAATAATACTCAGTAAATAAAACTAAAATTATAAGTATTACTATTTCTATATATTTGTAATATTTCTTGAATTACAGAATTTATATTTTTAGGCCACATTATATAGGCTTTTCAAGAGACTTTTCAAAGCTATTTTTCAATTTTTTAAGGCTAACTGAAATCAAGACATTATACGAAATTCAGTTAGAAGAGTTGCACATTTTCTAAACTTAGATTCAATAATTTTATATACACTCAATATATAACTAAGGATTCAGTTCCAATAAGTTAACACAAGGAATTTTTTAAGTAATATGAAGGAAAAAGAAATCTGAGGCTTGAAGCTTCATTAAATGAAAAATTTTGTTTTTATAATTATGTAATTTGTATTTAGGAGGGATCATATAATAATGTTTTTCACTTATAGACCATATAACCATAAGAATTTATTGCAAGAATGTAAAAGCACATGAATTTCTTAATTATATTTTAATGATATGTTAATTTTTAAAGGGAAAAATGGGCTTTTTTCATTAACACTTTTTCAAAGTGTTTTGATTGGTGCCTTTTTATTTTATTTAATCTCTTTTCCTCATAAAAAAAGTTTTCATATCTTTCTTTCAATTGCATATTTAAAAGGTATTACATTTCATTGAGTAAAGTTTCACTTCTGTTTCCCAAACTTAGAGTCAGATAATTAAAGTAAATTTCCAACTAAGCACTAAATATGTTAATTATTGTGAAAACTTTGGTTGCTAAATGTTAAGTTTTCTAGAAATGTTTATTGCAGCTTTTAATAAATTTTTCACATTTGTATAAGTCATTAGAAAAGTGCTGCCCTAGTTTATTTTTTGTTTTCGTCTGTTAGAATTAATATTATCAGATTGAACATTAAAAACCCGCATATTAAATCACATAGGAATGAATGATTGTATGATTCCATTATTCTTATTTTATTTTTTATTTTATAACCGTCGTTGAACAGCCGACCCAATTTCATGGGTTTACGACTACTTACGTTCAACTCCGTAGCCTTGTAATTTTGAACCAATCCAGAAGACAAGGAGACTCCTGGATCAGTACCCCCAGAGGTATTGATTTGTTATGGGAACATGGAGGACTTTGAGACTCGACAGATTTAACGTGCATCAGTCACCATTTACTACACGGGGAGTCTTCGGCCGGCGAGGATCGAACCCACGACCTCTTGGATATGGGCCCAGCGCCCTACCGACCAGGCTATCCCGGCCTCCATTATTCTTATTGTACAAGTGAAACATTGCAAATTTTTGACCATAGATTCAAGAATTTTGAACCCAAATCAGCTTAAAAGTAAAAATACTTGTATTGCACATCACTGCTGTCCCCATTAATCAATAGAAAAGCGATGTCCTAGTTTATTCTGTGTTATCGTCTGTTACTGTAAATATTATCGAATTGAATATTAAAAAGCCACATATTAAATCACATAGAAATGAATTCACTACAGTTCCCATCTTGCTTTTTTTTATTGTAATGTCATAAATTATTTTTATTTTACCATTAATAATCCTCTAAGGATATTTTTTAAAGGAAAAAAAACACATTATATGTTTCTAGAACATAACTATATCAAGTCAAAATATTATTTTTCCATATCTTATTGTCACTTGCAAACGTGTCACTACCGTGCCACTAATTTTATCTTTTAATGGTAAGGATAAAACTGATTATTAGAGTGTTATAACTTTACAAACATATATTAATGATTTTTTTTTAATAATTTCAAGGAAAAATAAACTTTGAGAAGTAATATTTAAATAATTGAGTAAATCATTTATGTAATACAAATTTTTTAATCAAAACACTAAAATCAAGGAATCATAAATATTTGTAATTAGTGTTGGTGACCAGTTTGGTTCTGATAAGGAACTTGACATTTTTCTGTTTCTCACTACATGGTCGGGTGTTGTGGTATAATGTAATATTTCAAATATAATTCAATAATTTATAGAACAAAACTTCAAATAAACCTTTACTGGCCTTTATGGATTGTGTGCCCAGTCAGAACATTATGTCCAAGGCATACACACATTTCAGTTATATCATTTTATTTCAATTAGTCAATAATTTATCAACAAAAGTTTCAAATAGACCTTGGTGTTTTTTATGAATTGTGCATCATATTTTTTACTGTGCCCGAAGCACACATAACAAAACTTGAATTCATAGAATATAGCAAAGAGGATGTTTAGAGCTTTCAAAATCCAATTTTTAAAAAAATGATTACTTGTTATTTTTAAACAATTACAGCAAAAAGTATATAAATCATAACATCTTTCAAGTAGGTAACAAATCAAAGTAAAGGGGAAAGATATTTATAATCAAATTTTAAGTTAAACACAATAGCAATAAGCAAATTAATAAAAACAGCTAAATATTATTCTTTGCATAGCACTAACATGATATTTGCAATGAAATTAGATTTCATGATTTAAAATCAAAATTATTTTTAAAAGAAATAAATATACATATTTTTTATTGTTTAGTTCCTGTAAAATAAATTTTCTATATAAATTTTTATATTATTCTCAATCATTATTTTTCTTTTGAGTAAAAGAATAATTGATTACATAATATAAAGACTAACAGAATAAATAATATTGATTTCATTTTGAAAGAAAACTGTAAATGTAATTTAAAAGCAACTTTAAAGCACTGGTTTTTATATATGGTTTAAAAAATTCTTTGATGCAATGGTCATAAAATAAGTCCATTGTCTTGATATGAAAATAACTTAAATCCTCTATTAATTACAAAATGTAAACCATTAAAAACTGACTATGTAGCTTTGTTATTGATTACAATAGTTGCTATCATTTTGGATAGAGAAAGAAGGAATTTAGTGTAACAAAAGAGAAAGATCTATGTATATTATACATGAATGTGCTCAGGTATCTGAATTGTTTTCCATATGCAATAACAGAACAGTGCATTTCCATGAGCAAACAATTCAATTTACAGCAAAGGAAACCCATAAAATTCTTTCCACTTATTTTAAAACCAATGAGATGAAAATTGCAACATTGAGATGCGATATACGATAATCTATGATAGCCAGGATTCATTATCCAGAAAATAATAACGAGAAACAATAAACTAGTTTTAATACTAGATCTGGTAGGTATATTTTACCCTCATTAAGAGTTAGACAAACAAGAATTTCTTAAAAATAAAATTTTATGCAAAATTTGTTGCACAACCATGGTGAACACTAAATCTAGGATATGATATACGACACATTTGAAATAATTGAATGTGATGCAAGTGTTTTATAAAAAAAATTTAAATTGTCCTCAAAAATAAATTTTTTTATAGTAAAAAGATAAATTTAATATTTAAGCGGTTTTTCATTTCATATGTGGTTCTGTTATCATAACAGTTACAGCTCTTCTATTATCATTGGAGAGTAAAAAACTAAATATGATGTTTGCTTATATATAGAACACAAACAATTAAAGTCTGTGTCAAGACACTGAAATAAATGCCCATTGAATGGGAGTATAAGGCCATGTGTTCAAGACATAAAAAAAGAGACAAATTTAAGAGTGTAACAACTACAGAGTAATCACCCCTTTAAACAAAGCATTTAAGATCCTACCAAACATTTTATACAAAAGATTATTACCATACATTGCAAAAGTCATCAAAAATTATCAATGTAGATTAGAAAAAGAAATATCAAGACCAGATGCACACAATCATACAAATCTGGGAAAAAGAAACGAAATTAATATTTATACATACCATATATTTTTTGACTTTAAGACAGCATATGATGGCATAGAAAGAACAAAATTATATCATGCAATACTCAATTTAGAGATAACCATGAAACAAGAGAAATCTTACAAAGATGACTCTTAATAGATTTAAATGCAAGGTAAAACTAGGCAAAGTAAAACTCATACGAATATCTATACGAGTGAAATTCCATGTCATTGGAAAGAGTTATTAAAGACTCAGTATAACAGTTTAAATATTAGAATAATTGATTAAATATAGCAAACAAATGTTAATACGGATTAAGAAATCACTTTAAATTAAAACACTTAAGCATAAATTAAATATTTATAAACATAAAAGTTTAGTAAAAAAAATAATTATGTGTGGAAGCACATTTTGGACTACGATCAAAACAAAGGAAAACAAGTTCTGAGAGAAAAGAAAATATTTGAATGAAAAATATTTGGCACTGTCAAAAAAGTAATGCCTGGAGTAAAGTAACCAAATATTGTGAAAACTAAAAAGGTATATCAATTAAGATGACTTGGACATATCTACAGCTACTATGATTTAAACCCAAAGATAAAAAAAATGGCAAAAGGGGTAGACCAAACATGAGGTGGCTTGATACAGTTGAGAAAATGTCACATAAAATAGGGGTCAATCATTGGAAAACTGTAACAGTAGATCATTCCGAATAAAAGAACTTAAGGAGAGAGCCTTGGCCTGCAACAGGCTGTAAAAATGCGGAATAAGAAAGAACTATAAATTTTTTTTGATACCTACTTTTAAAATGCTAAAACAGTACCGAAGCGGGGGTGCCATCCGCTCCTCAGAGGATCAAAATTGTGATGGCAAGTCTTCAGATCATCCTCGGGGATGATTCCCAGATCGTCGCCAATAGCCCATTGTGCAGCTCTAGTGCGACGTAAATTAACAACAACAACAAAAAAGTTTAAAAATAATAAATCAATAAGGTTAATAATTTTCCTTAGAAAAAATAATTAAAGTGAAATATGAAAATTTTTTCAACAGGTAAAATAAAATTTAGTTAATAAGTAATAAGTTAATCAAAAAGAATATTATTTAAAATTATTCAGATATCAATGTTTAAAAGGGTCAACTAATAAACATTTCAGCAAGGTCGAAATTCATTTTGAAAGAATTTATTTAACAAATAATAAAAAATACTGAAGGGAACAGTGATATTTTTTATGGTTTGAATCAAGAGAAAAACTAGTTATTTCATGAAACATATTTAAAGAGTGTCTCAAAGTGTATTTCATGAAAATCAAAATTTTTAACACAATATTTACTATTTGGAAAAAAAATTTCATAAATCATATATATTACTAATAAATGTGACATTTTCTCATGAATTAGGTATACTTTCAGTTTGAGAAACTAAAGATAACGTGTAACATTTTTAATACAATTTTTGGTAAGAAAATAATAATATTGATTAAAGGTTAAAAGAAATACAAAGAAACTTTCTCATTACTGACTTCTTTTTCATTACTGACAGCATATTTCGTTTAGCAGAAGAAAAAAAAGAATTACTTTTCACATAGCTGAAACAGCAGGTATACAAAAATGATGATGGAGCAGCAGTTGCGGGTTCGAATCCTTATGTTTCCGTCGCTAAATAAAAAGAAAACAATTGAGAACAATGACAAATACTCAAAATTAGCATTCTATTTCTGATAACTATGAACTAAAAACTACATAAAAATATGCATGGAGACAATTTAACATCAAAAAATGGTTTCAAGGGAGAAAAAAGAAACTTTTTATTTAAAAGAAGTTAGGTTAAAAGATTTTTATATAACCTGTTGATACATTCAGCTATGTGTAGAAAAAACTAACTAGTGAATTAACGGTAAAATAATGAAATTTAAACCTCTTTCAGAAAAATTTCTGTTCTATATTTTAAATATTATAGAGTAACAAGTATAGGAAAGCTTTTATTACATTCACGATTTAAGTAAAAGTGTAAAAACAATAAAAACCTATAAGCAAAAACCATAAAGTTTGTTTTGATTTTAGATTTTTTCTCCTTAAACACTGATTACATAATAAAAAATAACAGTCAAGATCAGAGTTTTAAGCATAAAATAGAATCAAGTTTTTCTTAAAATACACAGTGAGGTGGCAGCTAAAACTTTTTAGAAACCTCTGTTATTAAGTTATAATTTATAAGAAAAATTTGAAATTCATTTAATATAGTAATTTTTATAAGCTACAATTCAAACGATCTACAATTTGATCCTTTTTTTAAGGGACTATTCATTACAAATCAATGGTGCAGGAAAATGACGAATGAGAGTTAACCTAGAATATTTTGGAAATTTATGAAAATTAATACATTCGTAATACATATAAAACATTTAATTAAAAAAATTATTCGAAATATTTATGCAAAACTATTTACGGCACGAAGTAAAGGATAAATAAGTGCATCAACATATTTACAATACAGTAAAACCTCCGTTATGCGGACATTCTTGGGACCGAGTTTGCTCATTTATGGGAGAGGTACCATAATAACAAAGTTTAACACCGTAAATTATTTAAAAAATATTTTGGAAGATGTAGAAATAATTAAATAATCTACAATAACTATCTATAAGGATATTTTTTTAAACTTTAAGAAAGATAAAAAAGAATATATAAAGAAGTTTGATATAAAAACATAATTCCAGATGCTGCTTTTTTTAAATTACGCCCGCCATCATCTTCAGACATAAGACGTCTTGCAGTCCAATATAACAGTGAAGTAGCTCCAGAAAGTGAGAGAGCACGAAAGTCCTCACAGGAATGAATGACAGAAGAGAGGGGCAATCAAAAAGATGCTCCCCAGTCATAGGCGAAGTGTTACAGAGCACACAAAGAGGTGAATTGACTAGGTTAATCTTAAATAGATGAGCCTGCAAGTAGTCATGTCCAGTAATTATTCTAAGGCAAGCAACTCCCTCGGCCCTGGGAAGGAGGGAAAGACGAGAGCGCTGCTGGCCATCAAGAAGGCTAGCCCAGGATTTTCCATCAGCGAAGTCCTCAAGAGCAGATATTGTTCTGTGTCTGAATTCGCTCTTAAGATGCCACCTTGCATTTCTAAGAGGAACTGAGTGAGAGGATTAATGCAATGCTGTAGCCTCTCTAGCCAACATATTAGCCCGTTCATTTCCGTAGATGCCACAATGGCCAGGGATCCACTGGAGGACTACATCTCTTCCAGAACAAAGAAGAGAGCTGATGCGTTGTTTACACTTAAATTCAAGTTCAGAGGGGTATAAATTATATTCAGAAATGGTCTGAATTGCAGCCGGAGAATCGACAAAGATAACAATGTTTTGTTCAGATGGTTCACCAATAGCTGTAATAGCCATAAGGATTGCAAACATTTCTTCATCAAAATTATCTGCCCAAGTGTCAAGAGGTTCTCTAAGGCTGAAATATTTGGAATAAGCACTGGCTCCAGCTTTACCAGTTGAAAAAGTGGAGGATCCATCAGTAAAAACCTGCAGCCATTCCTGGCAAGGGTATCTCTCGTGTATAGTGGCCAGAGCAATAGGATACAACTCAGTCTGGTGGAAATCCAATTTCCGGACAGGCTGTACCAAGTTAAATCCAGCAGTGGCATTTCTCAGAAAGCTTGTAAAAACAGGCAGTCTGTAGATACAAAGTTTGGAGACCTCAAAGATCTCTGCAAGTCTCCGGTACTCAAAAAGAAAAGAATGTTGAGTCTGGTTTGAGGGAGAATATATAATTCCAGATGTAGTTACAGATAAATGAATATAATTTCCCTATTAGCATAGATACTTCAGTTAAACATATGATACTGAATAGGAGCTTTCAATCCTCAGTCGTTTTCAATTATTAGGTTTACATCCTCTTACACCTACCTATCATTTGATAGGGAATGTGGTTAATACTTTTTTGAAAGTAAACCTCACATGATTCACAGAGGAAAAAAGCTATGCCTACCTGTAAGGCATGAGGACCTATGGAGTTGATTATTCACAATTGAACAGCTATCAATCGTCTGAATAAATGTTTCATTTATATGAACAACTCAAAGATTATACTTCTGTTCTCTTTTTTACCCCAGCTCGGTTAAATACAGTCTTCAAATTGATAAGAAAATTAAAGAAATTTTCAATGGGGAAGAAGCATTGAGAGCGTTTAAGATGTTATTTCAACTTGAGGGGTCTCTTAACTTGTGTGGTCCAGATGAAAAGATCAAAAGATCTCGCGTCCAAATAATTTCACAACAGCAGTATCATTTTCTCTCCTTTCTTTACAAAGGTAAGGCAAAGTGACAGGAGAAAAATTGCTTCTTCCGTAGTGAAATAGTTTAACAATATTTTTAGTTATGGATAAGGCAAAAAAAATTTACATGCTTTAAAAATGGTGAAAAGTTGCGCTTTTTTTTCCTTGCAATTTAAAGCAGAAAGTTTTTTCTCTCCTTTTTTTTCAAATTTAGAAAAAGTAGTGTCCGGTTTGAGGAGATAGAAATAACATTTCAGGGCCAAAATGACTGTCCGCGTCCGGTTATGGGAGTGTCCGCTTTGTGGAGTATGTACATAATGGTTTCTTCATAGAAGATTTCCTGGGAATTAAAAATATGTCCGTATTGAGAGGCGTCTGTTTTGAAGAAGTGTCCATAACAGGAGGTTTCACTGTATTTAGAAATTTTGGTTTTCTTAAGGCAAACAATAAATTTTCAAGAGCTGTTACAGATTGTAGTTCATTTTCTGAAAATTCCTGTGAATATAAAAAGCTCCTGATTGGTTTAAAGATTTTCAGGCCTTCTGCAAATGTTTGCTCTAATTGTTTGTGTTCACCCTTCATTGGTATTAAATTGCAACTACTTTTTGATCCAGCAAGTTTCAATATTTTTATCAACTGATGCATAACCACAAAATTGTTGTTTGAGGTGTTTTACCCAAACTGTAACATAATCCACATTTTTTTTTCTTTTTTCATTATTAACATCACCATTCAGAAGATACTATTCTGCTTCCTCAAAGCAAATTACAAACAAGTAATTTGTTTTGATAACTTAATTTTAATAACAAAATAAAATATTATTAGCAAATTACATAGAAATGATAAATATAAAATTACAAAAGATAATTAAAAGAAAACTAAGGTATTGGTAAAAAACTATCATTTACAATAAAATATCCTTTTATATTTTTAGTCTAAGATAAATCATAATACAAGGCAAAACAATATTAAAAATTTACCCTATTTTAAACAAATTTATGTAAAAATTTACCTCTGCTCAATACCAACTTGAACATCATAGAATGCTTTGAGTATAAAAAGGAGAGTCAATTTTATGGCATCAGATGTAGTATTATTAAGAGGAGCAGCTCAAAACTGAAATTGAAAAATTTTGAGTGTCAAACATACTTTTAAATGATACATGAGTGATTACTTTCTTTAAAAAATGCACAAAACAGTACAATGTACAAGAAAGAAAGCTTATGTAAGGAGCATAAGTATTTCTCGATTGTGGAATATTCTTTTTATTGAAATATCATCTTTATTGAATATCATCTGAAAGTAAAAATGAAGAGAAAGAATGATAAGAAAATTACAAGCATTATTATTTCAAAAAATAAAAATACCTTCATTTAAAAAACCCTGACACAGACTTAGATCGTTATTGAGTAAGCGTACATATCTCAACAAATCTATTCGTTACTATTTTTTTAGCATAATGATCTGTGTTAACCCTGAATTTAAATGTTACAAAACATTATAATTAGAGAAGAGTCAAAACTTTTTTTTGGACACAGATTTAATATTGTCAATGCTTTAATATAGTTAAAACATAATTCTTGAAACAGATTCTATATTATAAGGTAAGATTCGAAGTCTACAAATCTGTTTAACATTTTATGATTAAAGAAAAAGTGGTAGAGATTTAAGTTGCCTTTTTGAAATAAAATAATTTTAAATACACTCATTATTCATTTTCTGCAATAAATAAATACACCTATGTGTTCAAATTGTTACTATACATTTTAGATGTCTTGAAAGTTATGTTTAATATCATCAATGGTTATTTCATTTGATTGTCAAAAGAAAGGTTCAAAGCATGAAAATAATTAGCAACCCAAAATTACCTCAAAAATTACAAACCATTATAAGTAATTTTAATTTAAAATGACAGCCTTTCCATGTTCAAAAAGTACTAGTACATAAAAACAAGGATTGCAAGACAAAAAAAAAATATTGCAATATTTTCAGCAAATATATAACATCAAACATATTATTTTTACTAAATTATATACCTGAATAAAATAAAATGATCCAAAAATAATGAATGGTGAATACCAAAATGAGAATCAAAGTTTCATTCAGGTTATAATTTATATATTAAAGCAATATTATTTATTTTTTACAATAATCTGCATTTTTTATTGCTGCAAATACTTAACATTTTTACAATTGCAAAGTTAGTTGGCAAATAAAAATTTATTACGTATGATTTATTCATTCCCTGTAACAATTTCACTCAATGTAACTTTTTATCTGGCCAACTTATAAGAAAAATTTGTTCAAATTTTTTGCTTTAAGTAATTTTAGTTTGAATGATATGCAAGACTGAACAGAGGTTCTAAGGTGGTCAAAATTTACAGTAGACCCATTCCTCAAAGTTCAAAAATTCTAATTTTCGCAATTGTAGAATTTTTGAAGACCATTCATACAAAGTTGCTGTTTTTATTTTAAAAAAAATTTCAAAAAACTTATAAACAGAAACTACATTTATCAAAAGAAATTTTGATCGGACCTTAAGTACATGACCCCTTGAGTACAGCCATAAAGAACCAGAACTCAGACAACCAGTTTAGGAGCACATTTAATAGTTATCCAATATAACTGCTAGAAATTTCATGCAAAACAATTTATTGCATACCAGTAATTCATATAAAAAAAATCATGGTCTACTTCTAAAATTATATGGAAATTGTGGAAACAGAGATTTAAATTTAATTTATAAACAATCAAGTTTGTTCATAGAAAAAAATATTAGTCTTGGAGTTTAAAAAGAACAATTAAAATAAGGGGTCATTAAAAAATATCAAGAAATTAAAGTTAAGAAATTATAATAAAGATATAATTTTCTAATAAATTAGTTTCAAGTACTATTAAGCATTTTCTTTTTAAATTTTATCTACCATTTAATAGTTGAAATTAAAATCCGCCAGAATCATCATAAATGTAGCTGCTTACTTTCATATTTATAATAAATTTAAGTGCTAATACTTTCTGTACCTAATTAATTGACTAAGATATATGTTCAAACGACGCCCGGTGGCTGAGCGGTAGCGCTTCGCGCTGTCGTGCCACAGGTCCTTGGTTCGATCCTTGGGCCGGGCAAGGCCGACTCAGCCTTTCATCCCTTCAGTGGGTCGATAAAATGAGTACCAAGCATGCTTGGGAACTAACACTGGGGGTTCCGCGTTCGGCTGACCACCTGACCGGAACATATGCTCCCGCACCCCAGAGCCCAAGGTCAAGAAAACTGAGATGGGCACAGTCGGCCTTGGCCCTCTTAATGGGCTGTCGCGCCACTGAGTTAGTTAGTTAGTTATATGTTCAAACACTTTAATTCACAACCAAAGAGTCAATTCAATCTACCTACATTTATCTACTGACATATACTGCCTGCAGATACAACAAAAATACATATAAATGTTAGTCTATTGAGTCGTATGAAATGGCATATGGTAGTCTCAAGACTATGTTTCTACCTGACCAGTTTAATCCTGTCATTACAATACAGAAGTAAACTAGGTTATGATAGCCAAGATTTGCACAAACACTAAACAAATGATTTGGAAGAATATGGAACAAAGGACAGAAATAACTTTAAACTAATCTAGGTACTTTTTCATTTCGCCAACACGAGTAATTTTGGCTAATTTATCTATTATTTGTTTTTTTAAAGTCACTTATAAATAATAAAAAAACAGTTGAATTTACTTGCACTCATTAAGTTTCAATTAGTGACTTTATTGCCTGCTCCGGCAAAATGAAAAATTACCCTAATTTATTTAACAACTAACTGAAATCAAAAAACCAATAACGCAAAAAATATATTCCAAAATTCCATGAAATTAAGAACAAAGCAAAAAATTAAAAACAAGGAAAGCAAATAGCTAGAAGAGCAAATTACACAATTCCTGCTCATCTTAAACATCCATGAGGGTTTGTCAGGCACGAGCACTTCTTTAGGACACCTGTGTCAAAAGGCTAAATAATACTAGTTTCTCAAGACAGTGCTCCGTCGAAAAAGGCTTCTATTGTTATGAGCTGTAGCAAAATTTGGTCTTTGAAATCGTGAGTGAGGGACAGTTAAAGCAGAGACAGATACTGCTCATTTTCATCTCGCATCTTATGCAAATTGGAACAGAGTCCTATCGATATTGGCTCTCATTGCTACCGTGTTACTAACAATATTAAAACTTAAATAAATTATTAAAAAATTATCATTAGCCACCTTTCATTTAATTTTTGTAGTCTCTAGGATACTTTTATTATGTTTTTAACTTTTATTTTTTCTACTTTTTTCGATGAATTGCTACTTGTAATGAAACTTTTCATAAAGAATAATTGAATTATTAAAAAAAATATCCATTAGCCATCAATAAAATTGTTTGGTTCATCTTTCTGACATTTTTGTTTTATTTTTCTTTGGTTACAAGTTTGTTTACCTGAATTCTTACTAATGAAACCTTTCTTAGTCTAATTTTTATTAGTAACATTTTAAAATTATGATTTTAAAGTTTCACCAAGATAACAAAAAATTTGGTTTTTCATTTTAAGCACAAAAAATGCTGTTTTTTTAACACCATTAAATGTACGTTAAATTTTAACATTTCAGAAGGTATTTATTATTTAATAAAAATCAAATTTATTTTAAAATATATGTGCATGTTTTTTTAAAATTATTTAAAAAAATATGTTTATCAGAGCTTTTTTAATAATAAAATATCTTTTGGTATAAGAGTTATAATCAATTTTATGGGAAAAATACTGCTTATTGAATTGCGGAACATGCTTGAAAATCCAATAATCAGGATTACATGTAAAAAGAAGAGTAATAACAAAAAATTTAAAAAATAGCGAAGCTTTTTCTATTTTAAAGTAAGAAGTAACTAATTGAGTATGCAAAATTAAAATTTCTAATAATATGTACACTTTGGTTACGAATAATTGAATCAAAGATTTGATATAAAAGGGGATATTTCTGTAGTGTCAACTACTATTATCGCCAAATAGATTTTAAAATTGCAAATTTAAAAAAAAAAGAAGAAAAAAAACATGTAGATGTTTGCCCGGGGGTGGCTACGAGTTATACTTTTCGAGTTGGTCCCTTTTTGTAATGTTTCTTTTTAGTTTCTCACTGCCCGGAAGTTTCCAGGACTTGGGGATTATTCTGCCACAGATCACGATACGGAAATCTCCACGAAACAAACAACTTTATATACTAATTTAATTTATAACTTATTTAATTACATACTTTATTAATTAATGATCTAATAACTTTATATACTAAATAAAAATTATATTTTTATACATTAATTAGAGTTACTACTGTAACTGTCAATACAATTTCTTACAGTTCAACTCGAATGAAGAATATTATTTAAGAAAATTTGCTACTGCATATTAGAAAAAAGATATATATCTTTTCAATGCTATAAGGTAAAATTTTTTTGTACACAAGTATTTGTTTACTCTCATTTCTTCCGTTTTTCAAATTAGTTACTAAGCGCTCTTTTCCATGTTTTCATCTAACTCTCTATAATAGTATTTGAATTTCAAACAACTAAAATAGCCCTTGCAGACAAGTAAGCTACAAGCTTAAAAACTTTTTTCCGCACAAGTGTTCTAAATAAGAGTAAACTTCAGATCAATATAAGCGAGCTATAAGCTGCAAACAGCAAAAAGCTTCACCAAAACTGATTGTTAGTCATTATCATCACTTCAGCTCAATAGTTTTGTTTCGAGAAAAAAAATCTACATGACAATTTTGTAATAATAATATAGATTAACTATACTATAAATATATATATATATAACTAAACTATATGTTTTTTTAATCTGTTAGTTTCTTGCCCCGTTTCATTTTGTCGCAGTTAAAATCCATTCTTACTCCACAGTTTAACTATTCTTCCTACAGTCTTATCCCACTTTCTCCTTGTTGCCCAGCTGAGGTTAACTTTTAAAAATGTCTCTCATGCTTGTTCTATTGAATATGCCTTGTAAATGAATTTTAAAGAACCTGTTAGAGTTAACTTGCATGAATTTTTCTTCTAATTGTTCTGTTGAATGTGCCTTGTGAATGAATAGTTTTAAATTGTAAAAAACCTATTAGTGTTAATTTGTATGAATTTGTCTTCTAATTGTTCTATTGATTGTGCCTAGTGAATGAATAGTTTTGAATGAATTGTAATTGCCCAAGTGAGGTTAAATTTTATAAATGTCTCTTATGCCTGTTCTGTTGAATGTGCCTTGTGAATGAATTGTAATTGACCTGTTGGAGTTAACTTGTGTAAATGTATCTTATTATTATCCTGCTGGCTGTGCCTTGTGAATGAAGTTTGAAGAATGAATAAATGAATAGTTTTGAATGAATTGTAATTGCCTAAGTGAGGTCAAATTTTATAAATGTCTCTTATGCCTGTTCTATTGAATGTGCCTTGTGAATCAATAATTTTGAATTAATTGTAATTGCATAGATGAGGTTAAATTTTAAAAATATCGCTCATGCCTGTTCTGTTGATTGTGCCTTGTGAATGAATTGTAATTGCCTAGATGAGGTTAAATTTTATAAATGTCTCTTATGCCTGTTCTGTTGATTGTGCCTTGTGAATCAATAATTTTGAATGAATTGTAATTGCCTAGATGAAGTTCAATTTTAAAAATATCGCTTATGCATGTGCTGTTAAATGTGCCTTGTGAATGAATAGTTTTGAATGAATTGTAATTCCCTAGATGAGATTAAATTTTAAAAATATTGCTTATGCCTGTTCTGTTGAATGTGCCTTGTGAATGAATTGTAATTGCCTAGATGAGGTGAAATTTTATTTAAATGTCTCTTATGCCTGTTCTGTTGAATGTGCCTTGTGAATGAATCATTTTAAATGAATTGTAAATAACCTGTTGGAGTTAACTTGTATGAATGTGTCTTATAATTGTTTTGTTGAATGTGCCTTGTGAATGAAATGTTTATTCTGAATTATTTAAAAGCCTGACTAAGTTTAATTTGTGTTAATATGAAATTAAGTAAATATGTCAATTTGATCCGACAATGTGATTGAAATCTCTAGTGAAAGAAATATCTGTCAAAAAGAAAATCGACGATGAAATAAAGGTGTATGTATAAAATTCATACATGGATGTGATCTGATTGAATATTATTTTTCTTGCCTCTGTACTTTATAATGTGCTTGTACATTAGTAAAATTTATCTTAGTAAAGGAAATGTTCCCATGTAATTATCTGCTCAAAAATAGTTGTCACTGCTTAACAACTTTGAGGCAGGGAGCAACGATAAACTAAAAATAAAAAAAAATTCCCTAAAGAATACCAACTAAAATGACATAACTAGTTGTTACGCATAGGTAAACCTCTACATGATTTTTGTAAAAAAGTGTAAACATTTTAAGTTGATTTGGCACCTTTGCGATTGTGTTTGTCATCACAGATTACAATACAGAATCCCTTAACAAACGTGATCATTTTGTGGAAACCTGTATCTATATATTATATTTTTATTCTACTATGCATGTATGGTAAAGCAGAGTTCTCCAAAGAAATAAAAAAGAGTAGGGTACTTGCAGAAGAGAGAGTGTATTACCATTAAAATTTATCAAAATTTGCTATATTATATATTAACTGAATTTGATCCTCAATTTTTTAATTACCCTTATGCTATTGTATGTGTATATTTCCTAAAGTAATTTTCACTCATTATTAAAATAACAGAAAAATTTGAAGCTTTTGAAAAGGCAAGCTAAAACACAATCTATATATAAGTTTTCTTTTAAAAAAAAAGTGAATAAAATAGAAAAAGATTAATCGATAAACAATTCGAAAGCTATTTTTGTATTTTAAGCAATAAATTATGAGATAATAAACATTTAGAAGTCCATTTTAAAATAAAAGGTACCTATTGATTTAAAAAATAATGGTAAAATTTAAAATCATTTGAAAATTCATCAATATACTTCGCCTCTCAAATAACAGTTGAGAATATCATTGAGGTCAAATGTCATGTGAAATTTAGCTGTATAACCAGACAATGTAAGAAAAATCTTTCTAACATTAAGAAATGAAATTAGAGTTAAATAATTATCAATAATTATGTAAATCAGAAGTAGACTTTTCATTGAAACAGGGTGTTACGAAAACAAACTTTTCTCTGAAAAAAATATAATAAAAAGGCAGTGTTTTTAAGAGATGGTGGCTTATTTTTACAAAAGGGGTAAGGAGGGCACATTTATAGTTATTAAAGTGCAGATGGGGCAGACTTCCCTTTTAAAAATGCCTAGGAAGTTCACTGAGTAAAGTATTTTTTTTAAAAATTCAGTTTGTTAGAGCAAATAGTAGTTCAAAGTACTTTTTTATTATTATGGTGTCTGTGGTTTTTCCTAGGTCTTAGGGTAATTCATGGTTGCTCTTGTTACATGTATTGTGATGGTGCACATTGATTTGCTTTTACCTATAAACTTTTTATTTTAGCTTGATTTTTTTTTTTTTTTTTTGTTGAATAGCAAAGAAAAATTTTTATAATTTCATGTTTATGCAAAAAAAACTTTATAAAATTCAATAGTTTTGTGAATTTAAAATATGGTTCCTCTTGTTACCTAAAAAAGACATGAGGTATTAATGATTATATTATCTAACTTATTTAATGAACTCTTCGTATTTAAATAATTTCAAGAAAAGGAGATTAGATTAAGAAACAAAAGCCATTAAGAGTAATTTTGTTATTTATCATTTCAAGAGTTGAAATATGGGCAATAAACGCAGAAAGTAAAATTAACAAATTAACATTGAAGGTTCCCAATCTTCCACAACTCCATTGGTTTAACTATTGATGCCATGTTCCTAGAGTGTGATTCTAAGTCGGTAACATGTTGCAAGTCTAATATAGTACATTTTTATGTCTGATTTTGTATGTTAAAAAATTGTCTGCACTAAGTAACTAACATATTTGGTGTCACCCCTTTAAACCATTAAGATTCAGTTTTATTGCCTAAAGGTATGATCAGAAAATAAAAAATAATGTATGGTGTATTATTTTTGTGCTTTGTACTTACCAAACTTTAATTATGTTAAAGTACATGAATTAAATTCGAAGAGAAAATTAACTATATCTTATTATTCATGTAATTACACAATTAGTAATTGATATTATTTATTATAGGTAATATTACTACAACAAAGAAAAGTTCAGTTTAAATAACTTCTTTTCTGCAAGAAATCTTATTAGCAATTCTAATTATTCAACCTTGTATGGGAAGTTAAATATTTATAGTAATTTCACTTTGCTCAACACAAATATTGTGATAATAAAGGTTTTTTAGTGATTAATTTTTTCAATATTTAAAATATTATTTAGACACTAATGTTTTCTTTTATTTAATATTAAGTTTTAATTTTTATGTACATTTATTTGTAAGTTGTTTAAAGGCTATTTTAATAAATTTATTAGTTCTATGTTATTTGTAAAATAATTTTCTTACTTGATATTTTTATGCAAAATCAAGCTAGAAATAAGTTATTATTTTTGCTTTTATAGGAATTTTAGATTAAGATAATGTTCCGCTAGAGATTCTAAATAGAAATGAACTACCATGTGCATATTCTAGGGAAATTTTTCAATAGAGATTTACATTAGCTGAAATTCTGTCTATATTTAGGGTTTAAAATTCGTGTCCTTTCTGAAAAAATCTAATACAGTGAAGCTTCTTGGGAATATTTTCGAGCTGTCTGTGACAAAACTCTCAAGCACTAATATCTTTTTGCAAGATACTTTTAATAATTACAAACATTTTAAATTAGTAACACATATGTTTGTTATTATTAAAAGTATCTTGCAAAAAGATATTAGTGTATAACACAGTGCTTTTCTTATTTTAAATTAGTAACATATATAACAAAATCGATGTGTTTGCAAAGAATAGATATCTATATAATTTTTATTTATTGAACATGTAATAATTTTTTATTCTAATATTATTGGTGTTATTCTCGCATTTTGTTGAGGGTGGGGGGACACTAAATATTTGCTTCTATGCTTTTTGTAAATGATAATCATAATTAAAAATCACAAAATCCGTAGTAGTAATCGTCAAAAAAAGATCGATGATGAAATCACACGAATCAGATTCTTCAAAAAAAAAGGGTTACTCGAATGCGTGTTTCGTTTTGAGATTAGGTTGTTGTAAATAATATCATATAAAAAATATTGGATTTAAAAGCTATGGAGAAATCAATAGTGATAACTTTTTAACAATAACTTTTTGAACAAATCTACATAAAACTGTGCTTTAAAAAATTGTGCCTTATTTGAAATCACGTAAATCAAAAAAGGAGAAAGCTTGATTATGTTCCTTAACAATTTACTACTTTTCTAATTTAGCATTTTTTACAGTTTTTAAAATTGCTAATTTGTGATTTAGATTTCATTACCATTAGGTGTATTCTATAAGATTCTTCTATTTGTCTTTACATGTTTCTGGAGTGTTGTTAAAGAACTGCCTATTACTCCCCTTAGAGTATCTATGTCTTAGATTTTTCTTTTCATCCATTTTTGTTTCTCAATTTTTGTTCTCCTTGATATTTTATGACAAATTGTTTTATAATTTCATATGAGACTTAAATTATTAAGAACAAAACGTTTTTAGTTTGCTGCTATGTTTATTTGATATCTTTTAAAGAAGCAATATTTTTTAGTTAAATAAATTTCTATTTCTGAGAGGGGCAGTATCATTTGCAAGTTTTGCGTGATGTGCAGTCACCTATGGTTTCATTAAAAATCATTTAATTTTATAAAGAAATAAAAGTAAAAGATTGTTTATTTATTATAAGCGTAAAATTAATTATTTATTTCTAAAAGCAGACAATTATTTTATAAAGCAGATTGCAGCATTTTCTTTTTACAAGTGATACATTTCAGATACCACTATAATTTTAGTTTTTTTCTTTGTTCATCATGAAATTCATTCTCAATAAATTAATACTTATTCATGAATTTTAAGGTGAAGTTTTTTTTAAAAAAATTCAGTTGATTTTATTATATCCTACCTTGTACTGGATTGTAATATTTATGTTATATTTAGTTTTTTTTTAACTATCATTTCCATTTGGTAAATTTTAAGTGTTGTTTTTATTTAATTTGATTAATAAAGTTTCCTTGTATTTTATCATTTTATTTTTTACTTTTAATTAGATATAAAATATATTTCTTTTTTAATTACTAATTTTGTTTTATATTTGTTAATTTGGTGATTTTAGTTTTTTATAATAAATCTTTAGTATATTATAATTTAGTTAAATATAATTTAGCTTAACTTCAATTAAATGAAGATCTTTAATTGGCTTATATTTGTGTAAGTTTTATTATATTAAATAAGTTATTTTCTGTTGTTTTTTAAATTTTTTTTATTAATTTCACAATTTTGCCATCATAATTTATATTTTTCTATCTATTTATCAATCTTATTAATGATATTTTTTTAATAGAAAATCTTAACATGTTGCAATTTTAAACTTATTTTTCCCTTCTCTTCTGTGGATTAACTTCTGTGGATAAATATGGATTTTTCTCACATTTCTTAAATTTTTTTCAGGATAATATAATATTTAGAGTTAAAAATGTTTTTTTTTTAATTAAGTAATGCTCAATTAAGTTTCTGAATCTCATTGATGCTTATCTTTCCCATAATTAATATTTTAATCGATGCTTATGTATGGGGGTTTATTTGCTTATTGTGTTTTTGGAGAATGCTCTTACACTGATTAAATAAGATTTAACATTGATAATATACAGATTATGTACATATTTTTAGTATTTCTTTTGCAAAAATTTGTACTTATAATTTTTTTTTAACAGTTGCATAGTAAATTCTATTAGTCTTGTGTTTTCTTTCAGTCATATTTATATTTCTGATACTTCATTATTCTTAATCATAATTGACGTAATTTAAATCTTCTGCTTTTTTTAAAATGAAAAAAAAAACATTTCCTTACTTGGATTTGCAATTATAATTATAATTTTAATTTGCAGTTTTATCAAATAAAAAGGTTATTGAATGTTAATATGTCGTAAGCGGACATGAAATGTAATAAAGGGGATGTCTTACAAATTTGACAAATAGTTAAAGAGAAATAGCACTGTCAAGAGTGACTCTTGGTTATTTAAAGTTGAGGTTGGCAGCACTGTTATAATAACTGACTAGTGAACCCATGCTACATTCTTGTAGTTTTATTTGAAAGTTTTTGTTTTAAAAGACCATGCTTAAAAAACATGCACATTGTTTGTTTCTTTCTCAATTTCAGTTATTTGGGCAACAAAATTAACTACCCTATTTTTCCCTTAAACTGTTTACACTTGTCTATTATAACATCAAAAGAATACCAGTGTTTTAAATGGGGGACTGGTGCATGTGAAATCGGTTGGGTCACAAAGTCCTCCAAGTTCTCATAACAAATTAATACCAGTTCCCTTGTATTTTGGGTTGGATTCAAAATTACAAGGCTGCAGAGATGAACATTGGTAGCCGAAAACTTAAATTTGGGTCGGCTGTTCAATGATGGTTAGAAAATCAGTTTTACAAATCGCTATATTTAGTAATTTTATGTAATTATTAGGTACACAACTGTGTGATTTTAATAGTAAATTTACATTTTCATGAATAGCACATTATGCACATTATATGGTGTTTTACCCATGCATAAAATATGGATAGGTCGTAGTACAGCAAACTTAGATTTGCCAAGTTTTATGTTTGGATGCATTTGCTTTAAAACTTGATATGCTTCCATCAAAGTGCACAGCGCATACTTTTTCTTGCTTTGTAACTTTCTGTACATTTTGTACACTTCTGTTTCATTCAGAACAGAGTACATGTCTGTTCTCTGACAATCATGTACTCATCTAAATATTTTAACGTATTTAAAAATTAATTTAACTTAAATTTAAATACAATTTTGTCCTAAGTACTTTAATTATTATGTAAATTTTAATTCAACTTAGATAGGAGGTTCTGTATCCATACAAGACCATTATGTTTGTGTTCATATGTATGTTGTGTTTGTTTGTGGAACTAGAGCCATAGTTACCATTGTCACCGCCACAGCTCCAGACGAATGTCTGTCAGATCTTAGACAAACAATATGGAGCTCAAGATTGTTATTGCTTACATTTATATTGAAAACACCATCCATAGCAAGGGAAATTTGTTCTTGTTATTTATTCTTGTTATTATTAAGTTATTTATTCTTGTTTTTGCTCCTTTTTAAGATTTTTACCTAATAGTTTGAAACTTTTATCTCACCCCTTATAGAATTTGAATTCCAAAAAAAAAAAAAAAAAAATGTCATAGAAAACAAGTAAGCTAAAAGCGTAAATATATTTTTGCACAATCTTTCAAAACTGTAAATAATAATTATTTTTACCAATTGCTAATAAATTCCTCGATCACTAATAAATTAAAAGAAATATAGCTTTATATTAGTAGGATATTCAAAGGGGTATAAATTATATGCTAGCATGTTTTATTTCTGTATACTAAGTTTAAATGAGATCATGAAGTTTGTACTCCAATGTGGCAAAAATGCTCTTGGGCAGGGGGCTCTTTTTTCTCATTTAAAGTTGTATGTTTAAATCAATCAGTAACTTTAAACAAGGATTAATATATTTTACTAAGTAAATAACATTATATATATTTTTTTTAATATTTAGTATTGTCATTTAATTCCTAATCTTTTAGAGAGTTATTAATTTATAATTCTTACAGGAATAAAGGAAGCATATTATTTTATTTATTTCTTTTTTTGTTATTTAAATACATATCATTTATTGATTTTCATTTGAAAAAAAAAATGTTGATCATAAATTAAATGCTGTAAACTTAAGTGTGATTAGGACATAAAAAGTGAAATTGCATATTATGAAAGCGTTGAAACAAATGATAATTAATTGAAATTAATTTTATTTGTATTAATATCTTTTACTCTTAATTGGTATAGAATAAAATATAAGTATAGAATAATACTTAATAAATTTAGCTTAATAAAGCTTATCTTTAATTTTTTGTTTTATAAATAAATTTAACGCAGAATTTATAGTTTTATCTTTTATATTAAATTTACAAATCCAATATAAATGAACAAAGCCTGTTTAAAATCTTAGTTTCAATGAATTTCATAAATTTTAATTTTATTCTTTGTGATAATTAAGGATTTCTTCCATTTCATCCAGTTTATCCCATTTACATTCTAAATGTGCAAAAATAGTGTCTTATCCCGGTTAGGATGCAAGGTATGCCATTTATAAAAGTTTAAACCCTATTCTAAATTTATAAATTTCGGAAATGCTTCAAGCAAATTTAAGAGGAAATCATCAGGCAGGACTTTTAGCTTTCTACTTTACACTGTAGCATATAAATCAGTTTAAGAAAAAATACTTCCTAATACATTAACATGTTAATTTTATTTATTCAGTTTTTAAAATTACTTACTAATAATTATTTTTTCTATTATGAGACAATAAATATTAACTGAAGGCAAGTAAATAACTGTATTGACATTAGCATGACTCTGAAATTTTGTTTCAGGTTATACTCTTATGAGTGAACACAAAGGAAAAAAGTTACATCAATTTTTATTTGGCATAAAATAACATGATTTATAAGTATTTCTATGTGAAGTTATTTAAAAATTAAAGAAAAAATTGAAATATTTGTGCCAGATTCTTGCTGATTTTCTAAAGTTAATTTTTAATTTTTACTACACTTTTTTTTCCTACTTGAGTAAAATACTTAGGCAAAACAAAAAAAAAACGCAAGAATTTACAATAGTTAGTTAAAAGCATTTACATTGAAAAGTATTTACATAATTAAAACATAACTCCTAATATTCCCTTTCTTGTATGTTTTCAAAATTTATGATAACTACTGAAATCAAACAAAAAAATTTATCAATTAATAAAGAATGAGGTCAAGTGCTTATGGCTTACAGTATAAATTTTTAAAACCTTGGTCTTTTATTAATTTATTTTTGTAACATGATAGACCAGCCAGTCATAACTAAGGTGCTGGTTTTCAGTTTTGCTGCATAAATGAGATATTATATATATTTCTTACTATATTTATTTATTAATTCAAAATATTTTTGGGGATGTAATGAAAAATTACATTTTCCTTTATTTAAATACAGGGTGCATAGCGTTTTTAAAAAGTGTTTAAAGGTGTTTATTTTTTATTTATGTTTTTTAAAAGCTGTTAAAGATGCTTCTTCTATTCGGGATTTGAAAAAAAGTCTTTAATTCTATCTTTTAAAAAGAGATTTTTTCTTTGCCGTGTTGATAGGGATTTTAAATTACAAAAAAAAAAGCACAATTTTCACAGTTTTCTCTTCAATATTTATCAGAAACTACTTATTTTATCATGTTTATGTAAAGTTTTTTAAAATGTTATTGAATTTTATTGATTTTATGTTTATAAATTAAGAACTTTAAACAATAGAAAAAAATAATTTTTATTAGTGCATAATTATAATTTTTCTTTAAAGTAATTAAAAATATTTTTTGAGTGCTTAAAACGTACTTAAAGGGTGCTTATTTTTTTTTTTGAAAAATCTAGCTACGCACCCTAAAATAAAATATTGTTTATGCAGGTTGTTGATGACCTTGAAATCAAAGCTTATTATGCTGGGCATGAATTGGGTTTTGCAATGATTTTGATAAAAGTAGGATCACAATCAGTAGTCTACACAGTAAGTCTTTTTTTCTAAACTATTGTCATTGTAAATAATTAATTGGTTTATTGTTTCTTATATTTATTTTGATTGAGCTTTTGTGTTTTTGAAATGGGAGGAAAGCTAGGCTTTAAGCATTATAATTTTATTATTAGAATTATTTTTGGAAGGTCTGTAAAAAATTTATTTTATTCACATTGATTTGCATTCTACAACACAATACTTACCCATACTTGTCAGAACTATTTCAGTTTCTTTTTCATACAGTAAAGCCTACTAAATTTATGTTATATCTAATTTGACCTCTTATCAGGAACCAAATTCATCCTATGTTGAAATAGAAGACCTTTTGCAACTCATCCATCTCCCTATTTTCTTATTATTATTATTGTTTTAATAAATAAATTTTGTAACACAAAAAAATGAAATTAAAATTGATGTAAGCTTAATTTTTTTTACAAATAATAAATAACATTACTAGGGAAATACCTATATTTCTCATTTTAGCTTATATGTAAGTTAACTATTATTTTATTTAGCAAATTGTAATTCATTTTAATATTTAATTAAACCTTTTAAACTGAATAAGATAGTTGTTAATTGAAAATCTAGTTACAAATTTTGAAATAATGTGGAAAATAAATTAACTTTTTTTTTATCTTTACTGGAAATAGGAATTAAAAGATAAACAAGGAAATTTGTACTATCTGAGTAAACTACTATAGTTATGCACTGCTTATATATTACTATAAACTGCAGTACAGAAATACAGCTGACAAATTTATAAAAATATTAGCCGTTTATTTCTTTAAAATTTAAATTATGTTTATTTCTTAAAGTGTAGGTGTATCTGTAATGCGGTTTCTTTTATCCACATTTATGTTTTTACATTTCAACGCATGTTTTCTGTTCGTGCATATTCTGAAATACATCATAGGTTTAAGCACGTAGAATCGTGTATTAAGATTAATTTCTGTTTTAGGGGGATTTTTACACCACTCCTGATCGTCACTTGGGGCCAGGGTGGATTGATAAATGCAGGCCAGACCTGCTGATTACAGATTCTACAGATGGTACTACAATTAGCGACTCAAAATGTTATAGAGAAAGAGATTTTTTGACCAAAGTACATGACTGTGTCGAAAAGGTGGTAAAGTAAGTTTACAACTTCATATTTCCTTAATTATCTTCAGTGTTGTGGATGTTCATCATTGAAATTTATCTTATTGACATGAAATTACAATAATTCTTTGTTATATTGTGCCTTCCAAGGGTCTAAAAGGAATCGAAGTTTAAAAGGGCATTAGACAATGTCTGTTAGGCTGAACTTATAAACTGTTTTCTTTTCAGCAAAAACATTTGCCTCAATCTTTATAACCAGGTCAATCAATCAGTTATAACCAGGAAAGAGATTAAATTGATTCTATTACGTAACAAATTTTGCTTGTTCATTTGTGGCGTGCATGCAAAGCTGTATTTTTTGATACAGAATAAGATTGAAGCAAATATTTATATTTTGGGTATAAACTTGAGTAAACCGTTAAATTTGTTGTATTTATCATCATCATTGGTACTGGCCTTCTCTAGAACATTTTCTCATATTGTGCTTCTTGTTACCAGATCTTGCCAGTTCCTATTAGACTGAGCTTTCCTGCTGCAAAATATTCTCTGATTGTTTTGAAATCCGCATTAGAAGAGTTCATCCATCAAAGTTCTGGATGTCTTCAAGCTCTGATACTTATTTGTGTTTAAATATTTATTCATGAGTTATTGAAGTAGGTGAGTTTTTATAAGGGAGTATTGTTTGCTCAACCTCCAACCTGTTTTCCTTTTTGTTTGGTGCCTCCCCTAGGGACTGTCTGGTTTGTCTGACATTGGCACAATTTTATCTACCACAGGCATGTATCTAGGGATCATCTACATGAACAAATTGCAGCACCGCACTAAGGTGAGAGCACTGTTGTTGCATTATGAAATAAAAAAAAAAGCCTAGATATGTCTTAGATAGCCTAGAAGCCTAAATAAAAAAAGTTTAGACTTGTTTTGTAATGGAGAATAGCAGAAAGAGAATACTTATTTTTAATATAATGTTAATAAAAGGGACAGAGTTTGGAGTTTTCGCAATAGTTCTACAATTAAAGTCAGTACACAATGTTTTACCATAGTGCGTAGCATTTTTAAAAAGTGCTTAAAGGTGCTTATTTTGGATTTTCGTTTTTTAAAAACCCTTAAAAGTGTTTATAAAAAGTGCTTAATTTTACCTTTTCGAAAATGAGATTTTTTTCTTTACCTCTCTTTTTTCGCTACGTATCATGCAAAAGCGTGGTTGACACATTGTTCTATTCATTGCTTTCACAATTCATTCAACCGCAATCCATCTCATGTACCGTCGATCTATAAAGTATGATAGCGCCAATCATGTTGCATATTTGATGAAATTTTTGGGAGTGCGCATGTGGACTGAGTTGAGTTTGGTGAGATTCTTGCACTCTCGTGTGCAACTCTGCTGCAGTTTGCAAGGTATTCTCAATTTCAGACTTCATTTTCCGCCCTTTGAAATCGAACAGAAAAATCTCTCGATCTTTTTATCGTGCATGATATAATCAAGAAAAGAGTTCTTTGTCAGAAACTAGTTATTTTTATCATGATCATGTAAAGTCTTTGAAAATTATTTTGCATTTTGTTAATGTATATATAGTGTTTAAAAATATTTTTTAATTGCTTAAAAAGTACTTAAAAGGTGTTTATTTTTTGTTGAGATATTTGGCTAAGCACCCTGTTTACTTATAGCTGTATTATATGTTGTAAAATTTTTTCCTATATTTAACCCAGTATTGTGAATTAAAACACATTTTACTATTGGTGGTTTTACTATGTCTGTGATTCTCATGTTCTTTCGCTTTTTTAAACATTTTCAATTTGAATATTGTAAAAAATTCTGTTTAACAAAGATTCCATTTTCACAGTTGATTTTTTTTTTATTCTGTCTAAACTTTTCTTTAATTTGAATTAGGTAGAAAAGCCTATTTGACAAGGATTCTGTTTTAGCAGTCTAATTTTTGTTGTTGTTTTTAACTCGTTTTTAATTTAAATGGTTTAGAAAAGCCTAATTTAAAAGGAATTAGTAACAATAAATGTGTGTCTTGGTGACAATAAGATACCCTACCCAGTGATGGGTATCATATCTTTAAAAAAAAAAAACTATTATGTGTTGTTTTTTTAAAAAATTTACTTATAAATACAAAAGATCCCCTTTTTTAGTAGTTAAAAATCATTTAGTTTTAAAGAATTTCAAGTTTGAATATATTTTAAAGCCAAAATTTCTTTTATTTGTAATACATTTTTAAGCATTCCCATTTAAACAACTACTACTTGTTTAATGGATGATGCTAATTACTTCACCGTAGCAAATGCCCACATGAAAGACTAGTGTCTAGAGAAGTTCTTAAGATAGCATATATTGCAGTTAATTAATAGAAATGGAATGAAGAATCATTGATCATAAGTTTTTGTTTTTTTTATCATAAAAAATACTTCTTCCTTTTTTAAATTTATCTAGATTAAATGCATGTAGTTTTTTTTTTTTTCTTAATAACATGTTATGTTATTAATTATTTGTACTGGTTTAAAATTTAAGAAGTAATTCGGATCCAGGACATTGAAGTAGAACTACAGAAATTTTTAGAATCTATACCTTTTATGTGTAGTGAAATACTAGTTATACAAAGCTTTTATATTGTAAAAAGGAATCTTTGTTTAAAAAAAAAAATTATTTTTTTCTAGTACTTTTTGGTCTGTGATATAGAAAAAAAATGCTTCTTACTATGAGAAATTGGTGACATTAATAAATTATGAGGAAAAGCGGTTAAAGCCTCTTTTTTTCTTCTTTTAATGTGAAATTTAACGATGTTTTGAATATCCCTTGTAGGCTTAAGAAATTTATCCTTCTATAAGTATATTAAGAAATATATCCTTCTATATATGTATATTTGTTTCTGAAATATTAAATTGAAGAAATACAATACACCCCGGCGAGGTATCTACAACGTTAATTCTTGTCTTTGGTAGCCGTGAAAGATAAAGCTTCCATTTGTTTCTCACGCCAGGTGCGAATTACGCTCCGTGATTTGTTTTTGAGTGCAAAAAACGTTCCTCCAGTGGACATTCATTCCCAACTCTGTGAGGCGTACGGGGAAGAGTGTATGAGTGTGCAAACTGTGCGCAAATGGTGCAGAGAATTCAAAGACGGACTTACAGACGTCCATGACGAACAACATTCTGTCCGGCCATCGTTTTCGGACAAAGCGATTGCGAAAAAGGAAGAAGCAATGCTGAAAGATCGAAAGGTGAAGGTTCGGGACCTCAGCGAGATGATCCCTGTTGTCAGTAAGTCCTGCATTCACAACATTCTGAGAGACCGCTTAGGATATGCCAAAGTTTGGGCAAGGTGGGTCCCGAAAATGCGGAGGGATGACTATGACAACAAACGGCAATGTGTGGAAGCCGCCTGAGAATTTCTTCATGCCTACGAAACCGATGGCAAGGAATTTTTGGACTCTGTTGTCACTGGGGACAAGACCTGGGTCCACTACATGACACCGGAAACAAAAGAACAATCCCGTTAGTGGAAGCATCCATGCTCGCCAAAGCCGAAGAAGTTTAAGCAAATTCTGTCTGTTTTAAGCTATCTTCGCGGAGCGGCGGCAGAGTTCTACGACTCAGGCATAAAGAAGATGGTACACCGCATGTAAAAATGCATTGATCTAAACGGCGATTATGCCGAAGAAAAGAGGGAAGTCTAAGCTTTCCAAACATGTATTATTCAATGCCAATAAACATGTTTTTCATTGTGAAAATTCGTTGGGAACCTTATTTTATATATATATATATATATATACATATACAGTGGTGGCCAAAAGTGTGGACACTTTTTGAAAGTTTCATGTTTTTTAACTTTGTGTGCTTGTAGAATATATTAATTTCCACTTAAATACAAACGTTTATATATCAAATTGAAGGTAATTTAATGTAGAATTTAATAATAACTACAGAATTACAATATCTGTATTACAAAAAAAGTTATGCAACTAATAGTAAGATCTATCTTAGATTTGCATTTTTTTTAAAGTAATACTTACACAATCTATACTTAGTAGGATAACCTTTATTTTTTAAGACAGCTTCACAGCGTCTTTTCATCGAGTGAACGAGTGTTTGGAGTTCATCTTTCGTAATCACATGGTGCCAAGAAACAATTATAGCTTCAATAAGTTGTCTTTTATTGGATGGACGTTTTTTTCGTACAAGAATTTTCAAACCTCTCCACAAATTTTCAATTGGATTGAGATCAGGGCTGTTTCCTGGCCATAGTAATATATCTATGCCCTTATTTTGAAACCACGCTTTGCATACTTTTGCTGTGTGGCATGGAGCTGAATCCTGCTGAAAAATAAATGGTGCGTTGTTGGGGAAGGGATCCTTGATGGAAGATATCAATTTTGGTTTCAGGACAGTTTTGATGTATTTTTTGGCATTCAGGATGCCAAATCAGGCCGAAAAAATACGCAAGGGCTACAACCGATAGAAAAATTAAACGGCTATGCCTTCAAGATAAAAAAATTTCATCAGATGCCATTAGATGTGAAATGAATGCTTGTATTGCAGTAAGTTCAAGAACAATAAGAAGAAGGTTATCAGGATTTAGACTACAAGCTAGAATTCCAAGAAAAAAACCATATTTAAATCAAAAGCAACGCGAAAAATGAGTTAAGTGGGCAAAAGAACACATTAAATGGTCAGAAAATCAATGGAAGCAAGTAATCTGGAGCGATGAGAGTAAAATATCGCTCTTTGGTAGTGATGGTAGAAAATGTGTGAGACATAGAGTAGGTGAAGCACTTCATCCTGATTGCATTGAAGCAACTACAAAAAACCCAACAAATGTCATGATTTGGGCATGTATATCTGCAGATGGTGTGGGCCGAATTCAAGTGATTGATGGCATCCAATACATCGAAACTGTCCTGAAACCAAAATTGATACCATCCATCAGGTATCTCTTCCCCAACAACGCACCATTTATTTTTCAGCAAGATTCAGTTACATGCCACACAGCAAAAGTATGCAATGCATGGTTTCAAAATAAAGGAATAGATATATTACCATGGCCAGGAAACAGCCCTGATCTCAATCCAACTGAAAATTTGTGGCGACGTTTGAAAATTCTTGTAGGAAAAAAAACGTCCATCCAATAAAAGACAACTTATTGAAGCTATAATTGATTCTTGGCACCAAATGATTACAAAAGATGAACTCCAAACACTCGTTCACTCGATGTAAAGACGCTGTGATGCTGTCTTAAAAAATAAAGGTTATCCTACTAAGTATTAATTGTGTAAGTATCACTTTAAAAAAATGCAAATCTAAGATAGATCTTACTATTAGTTGCAAAACTTTTTTTGTAATACAGATATTGTAGTACTGTATTTATTATTAAATTCTACATTAAATTACCTTCAATTTGATATATAAATGTTTGTATTTAAGTGAAAATTAATATATTCTACAAGCACACAAAGTTGAAAAACATGAAACTTTCAAAAAATGTCCACACTTTTGGCCACCACTGTATATATATATATATATATATATATATTTCAATATCTATATACTTAACCTATTATAATTGTGCGTTTTAATATTTGAAACTATGCTGGAATCTGCTAATATCACGTCATTTCAATGCAATTGTAATACCTTTCTGTTCCAACGGTTCTAATACCTTTTTTTTGTCTTCTTAAGAGAGCTGTTTTAAAACTTTTCATTTACTGAATTTTTGAGATAATTTTATTCTTGCTTAAGAATTATGAGCTTTGTTTATTTCTTGAAAAAAATTTTTATCAAGTTTCTTTTTGATGTTAAACAAATCATCTTTTTTTTCTTGATTAGGATGAGACTGGGCTTTCTTCCCCATATTAAATTTTTAGTAATACTTACGACAGTATTATGTCATGTTAATTTTTTCATGTTTTTTCAACTTGAGCATGTCAAATTAACTTCAATCTTGAACTAAGACCTTTATTATTACAGTTAAACCTGTTTATTTCAAACCTCTTTATCTCAAAAACCTCTATATCTCAAAATTTCTAAAATTCCTCGCATTTACTATTTAAAATCAATGTATTTTCCATGTCTATCTCGAAATGTTTTCTTTCAAAACCTCTGTTTCTCGAATTTCTAATAATCAAGCACAAATGCTCAGGTACCATAACAAACAAAGAAGGTTAGACATCAAAAATCTTTAAAAAGATTATTCTCAGTGTTAAGGGCATGTCAAAATTTTTTATGTAAATAGATATATGTAGTATAATTAATTTACAGAAATGCCTATAAATTTCTACTAAAAACAATTAAAGCATCACATTTCTTAATTAAATTACATTTTTTTAAGTACCTGTATAACTCAAGACCTTATTATTTCAATTTTTTTGCTTTCTGGAGAGATTCAAGATATTCCGTCTGTATAAATTTTCAGAAATGGGGTGAATGAATAAGAGCTTTGTCAATATTTTCCTACTCAAGAGTGCTTTGAACAAATAGCTTTGTTCAAGCTGTGACACTTGTGGATACTTGTATCATTGAGAATGAAATCAATTCTTGATTAAAAATTGATAATTACTCTAGGGTAAAATTATAAGTACAGCAATAGTTACATTTATAATAAGGCAAGCTTTTAAGTAACTTGAAAAAAAGACGTCAGGTCTTAGGCTGGTAAAAATATCTATTGTTTGTATCGAAATCTATGATAGATAGCTGCCAGGAATCTATGTACATTAACTATTATATTTTAGCTTGAATTGAGGAATTTAATAAAATCTTTTTAGATTACATTTTTAAACATTTACTTACTTTTTTTGGGGTTAATGATTTGAATTGCATAATTCTTTTTCAGCCCTTTGACTGTGCTTATATAGATAATCCTGGTCCTATGGTTGTTTTTGAAACTCCAGGAATGTTGCACTATATATTATCTGTTCAAATATTCAAAATGCAAATAACATGGTTAGTGCTTTATTTATTAATTTATTTTTGTTTGCAAGTATTAGTAAACATATTCTCAATAGTCATGTATGTCAGAATCATTTTTCTTAATCATTCGAGCTCAAGTATAACTCCTCATACCACGTAACATGTTTTTATTTGTTGTGAAACAAGACCTAACTCTTGGTAAAAATTTTAAATTATTTCAAATTATCATTTTTTGTAGTGCAAGAATTTATATATATATATATATTTGATTTTGATTAAATAATTAAAAATTGTATTTGAATTAGATAGATAATCTGATTTTTCTTTTAAATAATTCTAAAACAATTAGTGATGAAAAATGAAGTAATGTGTTAAAAGTGAAAGCTGTCACAATTTCCCAAGGGACTTTAATATTAGTTAGAAAAGTTTCTATTTTATGGCAGCAAAAGTAAACATTAAATTGGATTTCGTAACCATACTTTGTAGCTATAGAAATAATGTAACTTGTGATATTACAAAATTAAAAAAGCTTTTCTTCCTGAATTTTGAATTCCATGCCACATATTTCATTTTATGGATATACAGTAAAAGCCTGGCTGCTCAAAATTTAACTAACCAGTTAGATAAAGAAAGTAGAATGTTTAGAAATTCTTAGTTTATACTTTCCGAAAAGGAAGATTTGAAAATACACTGTAAAATATTGATGAATACCTTCAATATCTCTAAATTATAAACAAGTAGTTAGTTCAGAGAGAGCTGCCCTTCAGTTTTTTTTATTTTTGTTTAGTAATTTTTATGGATGACTTTTTTATTTTCTTTCCTTTATCATTATTTTTTATAAGTGTCAATTGCAATAATTTTTATTATTAAAGTGTGGCATTTTCCCAGAAATTAATATAATGTTATATACCGAGATTTTGGTGTTTACTTAATGTGTAACACATGCGTGATACATTACTAAGTTGTGTTATTTAAGATATGTCAGTTGAAATTGTTGAAAATGTGAGTGATTTTGTTTCCATTATTCGTCCGAAATGAATGTTCTATGTTGAGTAGTATAGGCTAAATTCCAAATATTTGTATTGCAGGAGGCATTCACTCCAATTAATAATACATAAAAATTTAACATGAAATTATACATTATGATGCTGCACTGCTAATTTATAAATAAATAAAAAATAATTATGGGGTGATAGAAAATTTTATAATATGACTTAGCTGTTGAGGATCCTCATCTTTTTTGTCTCTTAGCCTCAGCTCTCCAAAACCTTGTGTGTCCCTGCCTTTTTTCTCACCTCCTCTAACCAAGCCCCCAAAGCCTACTCAACTCTTATTGGCTGTTACTACCATCACAAAATAAGTAGGGCTATACTTGCTGTTTCTTTTATTTTTATTTTTGGCTGAATTATTTAAGGGCAGATGAAAACTTATGAAAGAGAAACTAAAACTTTAAAGTAATTATAGCAGTGCAGCAAAGATAAAAGTAAAAAAACATCATAAAAGCAATACCACATTATAACCTACATTTTCTACGCTACCTATTTCTCCAAATTTTCTGTAAGATTTTATATTTTCTGTAATTTTTATATTTAAAGTGATGGCAAATCTAGTTCAGCAATAGTGCCCTGCAATATTTCATTATTGAATTCCTAAATTTAATTTAGAAAAAATTTAACCATAACTAAGTTTGTAAGTGATTTTTCAATTCTCATTTAAGAAAATAGATCTTGCAAAGAGCGTAAATTGGCAAAAATGCATTTTAATATGATGAATCTTTTCCTTGTACCCAATTGTGGCCAAGTAAGGGGCTACTTTATTTTAAGTGACTTTTTGGAAATTATGCATATGTTAAGAATATTTGTTTAAATCAAAATTGTTCATATTTTTTTTATAGTTAATTATGCCAGGTTATTGTGTATCTGGAACGATTGGTCATAAAGTCATTAGCGGTGCCAAGAAAATTGAATTTGAAAATCGCCAGATTGTAAGTTAGTTATTAACTTAGTTGTTAGTTTTAATAAATTTATGATCTGAAGTTTTGTTCATGATATGAATATTTTAAATAGGTTAAAATGCCTGTGCAATATATGTCGTTGAGTGCACATGCTGATGCTAAAGGAATCATGCAACTAATTCAGCACATTGTGTACCATCTGAAGTCTTGCTGGTGCACAGAAAACAGGGTTGGCTTTTTGCCGGCGGAAACTGGTTTTTGCCAGGCCAGTGGCAGAAACTGGTTATAGCCGGCAAAAACTGGCAGAAACTAAAAAAACTTCTATATTAGTTATAGTAATTACTTAATGACATTTTGTTTAAGTAAACTGAAAAATGTAACTGTAACAAACTTTTTAATTCATTGTTTGTAAATATATATTATTGTCATAGCTTTGCAAAACAAATAGGCCCCATTTCCTGAAACTTATTTTTCCAGTCAAGTTTTGACAACTATCCCAGCTGGTGGTACAGTTTAAAAAAATATGCAATGGAGGAAAGTTTCACAAATCTTGCTTGTTCCTTAAAGGCAATGCCTGCTAGTTCTGCTGAACTTGCGAGAATCTTCTCTAATTTCTCGTTCGTGCATAGCAAATTGAAAAATTGTTTAGGTTCAGAAACTACATCAAAACATGTCTTTTGTTATAGATTACTGCAGAGTGCAAACAATGTAATATTTGATTTCGAATGATGATAATTTTGTAAATAAATTGTACTTTGGTTAACATTTAATTGTTTTTTTCTATGAATTATCTATTGTATGTCAATCTCAGTACTTACTTTTATGTCATTTTCTAAATTTCTGCCACAAATGTGTCAGAAAAGAGTTTCTGCCATGCCAGTTTTAAGCGGTTTCTACCAGTGGTTTTAACCACCTCGGCAGAAACTTGCCAACCTTGACAGAAAAGCTTCAAAAATGGAGTTTTTGGTAAAGAAAAATCACCGAAAAACTTGGTATAAAATTGCATTTAAGTTCTAAAATACAAAAATATAATTAAAAAATTTTTTGAAGTGTATATAGAGGCATTTTTGAATAGTTTTGCAAACTATCCTCCTCCATTCAGATGCTTTATTTAAAAGAATGTTTAAGAAGATTAAGAAAAGTAGTTTCTTCATTGCTTTGATTGATAGCAATACTATTTAACAGCATGTAGTTTTATTCTGAGAGATAAATTTGTAGTTATCAGCTTTGCCAGCAATGTTAATTTATCCTGATTCATTAAAAATTCTCATGATTTTTGTATATTTTATGAAGTTTCCTAAAATTAACAATGTATGCTAGGAAAAAAAATTCTTTGAAATGCTTTTTTCTTTTTTTTTAAATTTTTGTTTTGTTTATTGTTTGTTAAGATTTTATTTTACTAATTCTAAGTACAAATTAAAAGCATTATGAAAAACTATTAGATTGAATTAATACTGTAAAATCTTCTGTATTTCCAACCAAAATGACTTCCAATCGAAAATAAATTAGAAAAAATTATGTGTCTTAATGTTAGAAATTCTGAAACTGTTTTAAAACTTATTTAAATTATCTTAATGTTTGAAATTAAAACATTAAGAGCTTAAAATAATGTGGTATTAGTCTAGGTGACAACGTTTTAAACATTTAAGAACTAGAAAAATTACATTTAAGAGTTAAAAAATTTGATGAACTAGGCCGTACTGAATCACATCTCTGTATATTACTCTGAAATTCTTTTTTATTAAACTATTGAAATATTTTGTTTTGATTTTTCTTTGAGGTAAAGAATGTTTTGTGCCAGCAAATGGTGAGACCATTTCATTTGATACACCAGTATCTGTATAAGTTGATACTACACTAAATCTATTGAAGAAGAAACTCATTTTGGAAGGAGGTAAATTACAAGTTAAAGATTTTTTGTAAATGAAATTTTATATAACTAAAGTTTGCCTTTATGTGCTTTATATTGGAAATACAAATTTAAATTACTATATTAATGAAGAAAGATTCATGTAAGATGCTTTTTTATTTATACTTTTTTGTCCAAAACCTTAAATTTTTTACATTTAATCCTGCAAACATAAATAAATTAAAAAAATTTTATATTAATGAAATTCTTATGCACTAAGAATTTTAAATGTAATCATTACAGTATTAAAAAATATATTAATACTATTTTTTTATTTATCTTTTATTAATAAAACTTTTTCCTTTTTTAGTATATGTTTTTCAACTACAAATACTTTGGTTTTGTCTAAAAATAGAGAATTCTTGTTTATTCATAAAAGATTCCCCATTCAATTAGAAAAAGTTATATTTCTCAGATCTATACCGCACAACTATTCATTTGGATTGCACTCTTACACACACTACACTAGTTTAAACCTTTTATAATGTATACTTTGAAATACTTATTAGAAAACTGTAAACTTTTTTTTTACATATTAATGAATATTGAGTGTAGTTGGTACCTCTGAGTTCTGTTAAAAATACATGACCATGGCTGATTGTGCTCCGAAAAAAATCCGGATTTCCGGATTTTTCGCTAACAGTGATCCGGAAGTTGAAGGTCCAGACTTTTCAAAAAATCATTGTTCACAGAAGTTTCTGGAAATCAAATTTTTAAAGGTGGAACTTAAAAACACAATTTATTTTATTTGTTTGTAAGGGAGAGTCACATACTTTTTAAGCTTATATTCATGATTAATATTAAATTTTTTATCAATAAATAGTTATTATAATCATAAACTCAAGAAAGACAGACAATTTGTAAATTTTAATTACTTCTCCAGGTCATCATAGGTATGTGTAAAATTTTAAATATATTTTAAGTAAACTAAGAAATATGGAGAAAAAAAACTTGTTAAAATTTTTTTGAATTTAAACTGTTTTTTTTTTTTTTTTTTTTTTTTTTAACTCAAGAAATTTTCTGGAATTTTTACTTGGACTCACAATTACCCCTGCATGACTATTTCTATTATTTCCTATATTTGATCATTTGTGATCTGACTCAATTTTGACTCAGGGGTTTTGAATTTGCTGAAAGTGTAGTTCTAACATCTGAATGTGAAATGGTTTAACAAGAACCTTGTAAATAATAATGTTGATTGAACTAATTTGCAGAACTTTTAAATTTTTGTTTTACTTCCAAAGTGCACAATTTTGTTGTTATGTCTAAAAATATTGAAGCTGGTAATTTTTTAATTAGTAAGTTTAAGCAATATTAAAGCCATTTTACATTAAAATAATTAACAACATCTAGAATTTAAGAACAAATCAACTCAACAAAGCAGTTTTGGTTGAACTTTTAATTTATTATAATTTGTGTGTTATATCATTTTTCCCACTTGATTTAACTAGATAGTAATTAATTTAATATCCTTCTAGTGAAATTAATTTAGCAGATTTAAATTATTTTTCACTAAAAGCAATGTTAAAATTTAGTATTTAAAACAAATAGTTTTGTAGTCATTTCTTATTTAAATGTCTGAGCATTTCACCTTTGGTTATGTTTGTATGGACAATTTTCCTCAGTTAAATGAACAAAAAATGATCACACAATGAACAAAACATGTTCATTGAATAACAAGACCAAAAACTGATTTTTAGCTAACAAAAACAACATGTGATAGAACAATTTTAGACATTGCATGCTTCGATGGCTAATTGCATAGGTGTTGAAATGAAATATTTTCCTTTGTAAAAATTTTTTTTCTCCATATGTAATGTTCAATTTCCAAATAGCTAATAAAACCTTATAATAACTGTAAAACCTCTTCAGAAAAAGTATAATGATTGCATAAGAAATGTCAGCTGATCTCATCTCTGAATAAAATTAGATGTAAAATGACCAAGTTTGAAATCATTTTTTTGAAAAACAACTGAGTTGATTTTCTAAAATATTTTATTTGTTTGAATTATTTTTTAGAATATTTTGTAATAATTAATAATAATCTCGGCATTTAAAAAACTTATATTATTTTTTAAATGCTGGGAATTATTTTAAAATTTGAAAAATTTTGTATTTTAAAAAAATTTTAGTTGTTAACAGTCGCCATTTTTTAAAACATGTTGCTACATTTTTAAAAATTGAAAATTTTTAAAAATTTATGAAGTTGTTGATATTACTAATGAGGGTATTTTAAGCATTGCTTTAAATATGGTAAACATTACAAGATTCATTTTATAATATTATAACCGTCATTCAACAGCTGAACCAATTTTTGGGTTTACGACTACTAATGTTCAACTCCATAACCTTGTAATTTTGAACCCAATCCTGAAGACTCCTGGATAAAGTTTTGGGAGAAATTTGTTTTCGTGGAGGACTTTTTGATGGAACTAACCAGCATATGCGTTACATGGAGAGGAAAACCACGAGAACCTTTCACAGTTAGCCTGACAACAAAAGGAATCCTAATCATGATCCGTCTACCACTGAGGATATTTCATGTCAGCACTGTGGTCTGTGCAAGCGGAGTGCAGATTCGTGTTGAGCAGCCATCGCTGGGATTCGAACCCGGTTCACCTCATTGAAAGGCGAATGCTCTATCCCCTGAGCCATCACGGCTCGCCAAGGTTTATTTGTAAAATGAGGAAACTATCGTTAAATAGAGTAATTTTCAGAATATTATAAAATATTCATTTTAATTTCATACTCATGACAAAAAGCTAACAAATAATAACAAAATGCGCCGAGTATATTTTCAACAAAAAAAAGTTACGATCATGTGGCTACTGGTAGGTCATATTTTAATCACCACACATCATATTTTGTTGCCTTGTGATCAGGGGTGCCTATTAATTTTGTCCTATACTCTCAAGGCACAAAGAATAAAAAAGTTTAAAAAAAAGAAAATTGGAATTTCAAAATTATTGCAATTTTTGAAATGAATAGTCAATACTGAAATTATTCACCAGTGCTTGTGTTTTTAAATTTCTGTAACATTTATTTATTTTGTTCTTAATGTTATAACTCATTTAAATGAAAATGTTATATTGTAACATATGTAAATATACCATATTTTACTTCAACCAATATACTCCTTTATAATCAAACAACCTTTTTCAAATACATTTGTCCAGAAAAAATATTCGTTTGAGCAAAGTTTTTCAACTAAAAGTCAACAGAATTTTCTTTAATGATTTTAAATAGAAAAACTTAAGTTGATAAACAATAATTTGTTTCGGTTATAATAGGTTGGATTATAAAAAAGATTATTTATTTATACTCTTTTAGCTGTCACAATTACTGCCAAAAGAAAAAATGTGTTGCATGGAATGCTTGTGAGGAATAATAACATAAGTTTTCAATTTTATATCACAATTTTCATTTTACTTTTTGATTGATCTGAAATTTTAATACTGCCTTCTTTTTTGTCTATTCTAAAATTTTCTCCAATTTTGAAAGTTATAAATCAAAAGGGACAGATATGTTTTTAGATCAAGCATTTTTCCCATATAACTCATTATTTCAAAAAATTCAGTGTGTTGTTTGGTGATAATAGTATTAATGTTGCATATTAATTTGAATCTTCTGTAGTCTCCTGTTATTCTTCTTTTTGTCTCTTAAAAGTAATTGTGAATATAGATTTTGTATTGTTGTTATTGTGATCAAGCCTGCTTGGTGAAACCAAGCAAATTTAAGAAAGAGGGTGCCTTTCTTTTTTTTCGGTAGCAACATCTATGTCCAAGAATATGACTTCAGCCACACACACGTCACAGCCAATCAATCTCCTATTCAGGTATTGATTTGTTATGAGAACGTAGAGGACTTTGTGACATGACAGATTTAATGTGCACCAGTTAATATATACTACTCTGGCAGTATTTGGCTGACAGAAATTCAACCTTTTGGACTTGGCTCCAATGCCCTACCAACTTGGTTATCCCAGCCTCGATAACTTTTGTTTTTACTTGTGTTAATGCTTAAATAAGTAAAAAGTTATAGTGTAATATTTTTTGATGAGATTGCCTGGTTTTAGGCTATTTTTTTTAATAGGTTATAATTAATTGTACTATTGTTATGTGCTAAATTTTTAAATTCTCATTATGCGTTTAACTAATGAAGCATGTAATTAATTTAAATATAAAGTTTTAGCATTTTAATTTTTAGTTCTACTATGTTTCTTTCTCAAATACATAATTGCCAAGTCTCCAGTTTTTTAACGAAGACACCTGTATTGTACGTCTACCTCTTGTTTACAGCTATATTCTCAAATTTCTCTGTATTTGTTGAAGAAATTTAGAAAAAAAAAATTTTTTAGTGATAAAATATCTGCCAAAAAATATGTCCAAAATACTTCTCTTATTCCTCAGCAGATGTTGCTATTGCAAGTAATGGTATGTTGAGTGTTAATAGTTTAAGTAATTATAAATAATAGTTTTAAAAAAATCTTCTTTAGATTAAGATTGATATACATATTTTTGACTTCACACACACTAAATGTAAGCGTTTATATAATTTCCAGTTTTGAATTTCTCTTTTTGCTTGATGGATCAAAATTTTACTCATAGCCTAAAAAATTTCCCTAGTATAATCTCCGTTATTTTATTTTTTCAATGTTGGCAGGTATGCTATACTATATACTTGGATTTTATAACTTGGTAATTACTCAGGTTAATACCTGAGATTTGTAAATACCTGAATATTTATGAATTTTATTGAAAATTTAATGGTCATGTTCTTTTGGTCTTCAAAATTATCTATATTTAAGGTACAATTAAGTTTTGCTTACATTGTCAATAGCTGATTCATTATTAACTTTGAAGAAAAACTCATTCGATTGAACATATAAATTATTGAAATCATTGAACTTTAGTTTTTATTTGAGAGTGGCTATGGTTTAATCATTCTGAAGTTTACATTTTGATTCATAATTCCTAATATTTTGGTTTCTGATCTCAGATATATATTTAGAAAATGTAAAATATTTTTCAGATTTTAAGTATTTATTTTAAATTTTTCATACAAAACTTCCGCTGCTTATGACTATTATTCATTCCTACTTGACTCCATATTTAGTAGTGCTATGATGATATCTGAACAATAATGCTTAATTTGTTAATTTAAATTGGTAGTTAATTTTTGAGTTTTTATGTAATTATTAGTAATTGATGAAAAAGTATAGAGCTTATTATTAAATAGATTTTCAATAGAGTGAAAATATATGCTAATGCTAGCATGTGTGTCAAGTTTAATAGGCTGTTATGCTACTTCCCTTTAAAAAAAAAGCTCTTCTTAAGAACTACTTTTTTTTTTCTAAAAGAGGTTTAATTAATTGCTTAACTCTTAACCAAGATTTAGATAGATTATTTATTACATTATTTATAACAAATAAATAAAATGTATAAGTTTTACTATACCTAATGTTTTAGAGAACTGAAATTTATTTATACTTCCAGCAATGAAAAATTATTATTATTTTCTTTTGTTATTTAAATGCTTAAAATTGATTTGGAGAAAGATGTTTTTAATAAATTAAATGATTGATTATTTAATAAGGCATGATTTTAAGTCTGATTAGGATATAGCAAGTGAGAGTGATAGCAAAAGTGCAAATATATATATATGTATGTATATATATATATATATATATATATATATATATATATATATATATATATATATATATATACACTACCAGTCAAAAGTTTAGACTCACTTGTATTTATTTCAAAATTTTCCAAAATAGTTAAATGTTTCTGACTTAAACATACAATTTATCAAACATAATTATAAACGAACATCTCAAAACTCTGTTTTCTTTTAAAACTGCTCATTATTTTTTTTATTTTGTAACCATTCTGTAGTTGATAACGAAATGAATGAAATTGCATGTAAGTACCTATTCTTAAACAAGTGTAATTTATTTAAAAAATTTTATTAATTCTTAGCTTATAAACAATTTACTTTTCATCTTCTTTCATGGGGTTAATTATAAGTTATGTTCATGTACATGACAAATTTTAAATATTGATATAATTAGTCAGAATAACTAGTATATATTAAAAACAAAAACAAAAAATTTTTTACGAAATTTTTTACAGAAATATGAGTGAAAAACGAGAAATAAGTGTGGAAACACGTGCAGTTATTATTGCACTTCATGCAGAAGGCTAATCAAGTAGACAAATTGCCTCTAAAACTAATGTTTCTCAGACCACTGTTGTCAGAACTTTGCAAAGGAAGAAAGAAGCTGCCCAAAATAAGAGCCGCCAGCGATCAGGGAGACCTAGAATAACGTCCAAACGTGAGGATAAGTTTATCCGCATTCAAAGTAAGCGGCAGCGGACTCGAACAGCACCAGAAATCCGTGAGCAATTGAATGCTACTCAGCAGAAAATTGTGTCAGTATCTACTGTACAACATCGACTTCGTGACTATGGTTTAAAAGGTTGTGTAGCTGCTAGAAAACCTCCTTTGAAAAAACAAAATAAAGTAAAACGACTGCAATGATCTAAAAAACATGTTACCTGGTCTTTAGAACAGTGGTCAAAGGTTTTGTTTACGGAAGAATCAAAATTTGAATTGTTTGGAAGCAAACGAAGGCAGTATGTTCATCGTTTAGTTGGTGGACGTATGACAAGTAAATGTTTACTACCAACTGTGAAGCATGGAAGAGGTTCAGTCATGATTTGGGGATGTTTTGCCGTTGATAAAGTTGGAGATCTTGTAAGAATAGAGGGTATTATGGATAAAAAATATTATCACAGAATAATGCAGCGTTACGCTTTTCTATGTGGACAGAGAATCGTTGGTCAAGGATTTGTTTTTCAGCAAGATAGCGAGCCAAAACATTCATCGAAATTGTGTAGAAACTATATTGCATCAAAAGAAAAGAAAAAAGTACTGAAATACATGTATTGCCCCCCTCAATCCCCTGATATTAATCCTATTGAGCTATTGTGGGATGAACTCGATAGAAATGTTTCAAAAATGAGATGTACCAATCAAAACAAGTTTTAGGAATCTTTACTTAGTTGCTGGAACCAGATATCAGCTAGAACATTACAAAAACTAATAGAAAGAATGCCAAAAATATGTGCTGCTGTGATAAAGGCTAAAGGAGGATATTTCGAAGAATCCAAGATTGGGCGAAATTCATAAGTTATGCATAAAATTATAGTTCTTACCATACATGCATACCTACATTTCTCAAAATAAAGTTGATTTAATGTAATTTTCAGTTTAAAAGAAGTAATTTTTATTTGTTATTTGTCTATTTTGAAAAATTCAAGAGTGAGTCTAAACTTTTGACCGGTAGTGTATATATATATATATATATATATATATATATATATATATATATACATATATATATATATATATATATATATATATATATATATATATATATATATATATATATATATATATATATATATATATATATATATATATAATTTATCTAATATATATATATATATATATATATATATATATATATATATATATATATATATATATATATATATATATATATATATATATATATATATATATATATATATATATATATAATTTATCTAAACCAAATTTTATTTGATAATATATTTTATTCCTAACTGATATAACCTTAAAATAATATCTGATAGATTAAGAATTCAAAAAGTTTATCTTTACATACAGGAATGAACTGGAACCTATCTTAGTGCGCCCTTTATCTTGATTACTTTTTGTTGAAATAAATAAGTAAAAAAACAAGATTGGTATTAATTTCCCTTCGGTTAAAGGGGTAAAAACCATAAATGTATGTTGATATGTGAAAAAAAATAATAATTTATTGTTCATCCTTTTCACATTGCTTTTTCTCTAAAAAAAAATTTTATTTTTGTTTATGTTCCTTTTAAATTATTCTCTTTATGTGTATATTATTTTATGTGTATATTTCAAAAAGTAATTCTCACTCATCTAAATTAGAAAAAAATGTAGCTTATGAAAAATAATTAAAGGCATTTTAAAAGACCATCTCTCTGCATTCATATATATATATATATATATATTTTTTAAAGTTAAATAAAAAGACTGTTTTTTAATAAACAGCTTGAAAGCTTTTTTCAACAATTTGAACAGAGAATTTTTAAAAAATAAGCATTTAACAGTCCATTTTTTTAAAATAAAGTATTTCTTTAAAAAATAACTTTAAAAAATTTCATTAATATACCCCTTTCAGAAAAAAAGACACTTATACAAATTTTACCATGTGGAAATAATCTTAACAAAGTAAATATTTATAACAGTAATCAATATTAAATCTATAAGCACAGATAATTTTACCATTGTATATTTATCATTGAGTTTTCTTAAAAATGGAATATGAATAAAAAGGCAGTGTTTTTAAGGGATTGTGACTATTTTTACAGAAAGGGAAGAGAGGGTGCATTTATAGGGATCAAAAAGTAGACAGGGCAGGTTGCCCATCTAAAATCACTTAAGGAAGACACTGCATATATATATTTACATATTGATATAAATATAAGCATATCACATGACACCCCTTAAAAAGTGCATCCACCATCCTCCAGGGTATCCCTGTCCATTCCTGCTTACATATTGCTATAAAACAAACTTTAAGGAAAAACTTATCTTTAAAAACTCATTAAATTTTTAATATTGTCCATTACAATGTGTATTTTTATTTAGATCACAAAAGAGTTTAATTTAAAGTAATATTTAATTAAAAACTCAGAACAATATTAATAATCAATCTTTCACATGAAACTGAAAGCAAAATACAAGTTTTTAATAAATTTAACTCAGTCAAATTTTATTGTTTTTAAACAGCAGCTAACTCTTGTTTAATTGTCTAAATTATCTTGTATTCTAAAGGTTAAGTAGTGTTTCGCTCATAATTAACAAAATAATTTGTTAATATAGAAACTAAATTGTATACTTTAATATTTTTCTGTGAAAATGGTTTTTTTTAAATTTAGCTAAAATATCAAGGAATTTGAAAAAAAAAATCATTATTATTTTTTTTAATAAGATGCAGAAAAAAATTTTTTAAACAAAATATCAAATAATTTTAAATTTACATTAAAAAATATTAATTTATATGTTTTTTTTAAAAATACAATAGTTATATAGTTTTTTTTTATAAAAATTTGCAAAGGAAATCTCCAGTTTTAATTTAGTAACTTAATATAAGTATTAAATTTATAGAATTAATAGAAATAAACACATTTAAGAAATTTTAAACTCATCTCTTATGCTTATAAATTTCTTTTATTCTATCCAGTTAATACCTTTGTCTTGGGAAAAAAATGATTTTTTCTTAAAAGGAGCTCAACCCTCTCGTAAATCATTTAATATAAAATTTACTTTGGCACAACATATACCTTTTTACATTACTTTTTATCTCATTTAATTCTCAGTTCAATTGGTTAAATAAATTTCAACACTTATTGTTTTATTTCTTATTTTCTTTAATTTTTTTAACTGTTTAGCATCTTTGCCACGAAACTAGTTTAACATATCCAGTTTTGGGCAATTTAGAGAATAAGTCAGCTTGCTTTTAAGCAAATTAGCTTTAAAAATAATGAAGAAAATATAGATGTAGGTGTAAAAAGAATGCTTAAACAATTTATTATTAAATCAGCATCAGATTTTTTTTCTTCTTTTTCAAAAATATTTTTATAGTGGCGTGAAAAGTCTTTATTTTATTTTTTTTTGTTACTTGCTAGATTGTTACATTGTTTTTTAAAGGAATGACATGGCATAATTTAGTTGTTTTGTGAAAACTTTTTTTTAATGCTAAAAAGTTAATGACCATTATTTACCACCTAAAAAAGAGTTACCCAGAATTCCTTCTTTATGAACATTCACCTTAAAAAGAATTTTATGTCAATGAAATACAGCTCATTTATGCACTGCCAGATTATTAGCCTTTTAAGATTAAAACCTTTTATTAAAGTAACTTTTAGGGCCAAAATTTTGCAATTTGACTACTATTTTTTAAATTATGTCAAATCTGAACTCTTCTAATACATTTAATGATCCAGGTTTTTAATTAAAAAAATTATTATTTTGTTATTTATTGTGGAAACAGTGCTGTTTATTCAGAACAATCTCTTATTCTATGCCATGTGCTAAAATCTTAAACCTTTTTTAAGCTTCAAAGTTATGTATGACAACTGTTAAAGTAAACCTAATTTAGCATTCTTACAAAAGACATTTAAAACTAACGAATCAGTTAATATTTTTAATTCTATTTGATTTGCCATTATGCATTTCTTAATCTTAGGATGCTCCCTATCATAACATTTTGTAAACAGCCGGTTTACTTCAGCAAAATAACAATGCTAGTTTTTTATGTTAATATCTAATAGCAAGAGATTTCGTCATTAAATTATGATGAACTGAGAAAAAATCTTTTTTGTTTGTGCAATATTTTCATTATACTGTTCATACACTAGAGTTTGATTATAGTTTTTATTGCAATATAATGTTATGACATATTTTATTATAAAATACATTGTAAATCTGCTATTTGTTATTTATTTTTCCCTTCAAGCAATGGTGAAGTTATTCTAATACTTTTCTTTCATATTTAGTCTATTAAAATCCAGCCATGTATCATTTTTATTCATGAAATTGGTTTATCAGATTTTTTTTATATAGATATTTTGTTTCCCTATCTTTATATTTGTGTAGTGTATCTAAATAGTTTCAAATTGCTTACTGTTTAAAATATTTCAATTATTGGGTACAATCAATGAACTTCATAAGCCAATATATCCCATTGTGAAACTAGTTGTTCATATCCCATTGTGAAACTAGTTGTTCAATCTTGAATAAATAATCCCAGGAAACTTTAATAGTAGTATATTCTTGATCAAAAACTTCATTTGTTCGAAAAATATATTAATTGGAAATTACAATTCACATGTTTCAAGCGCTCAAAAATGGGCACCTATTTTCAAGACTTGCCAGACCTGAATGAGCAGGGAAAAAAAATATTTATTTTCATTCACGGCCGGCAAGTCTAGAAAATGGATGCCTGTTTTTCGAGCACTTGAAGCATGTCAATTATATATGTATATATATAACTTGTGCTCAACTTGACTTACTTGCTGCCATATTCTTTGATTTAGATGTCCTGACAACACTTTTTTGATTTTCCTAAAATGTGTAAGTCACATGAAACTGATCTGGACTATAGGATGGTAGGATTAATGCCTTATTTCTTAATCTGGTGTTAATTTGTAATGTACTCTTTTAAAGTGACCTGTACTCAGTGATTACACCAATAGTATCTAGACACTAGGAAAGTTCTCTTTTTGTTATGAAACTATTTTTTTTATGGGTTTCCCCACCTTGGTAAATTGTTGGTCTTACTACACTTCAAGTATCATTCATTAGTAGCCTTCTTGAAAGCCTTTGCTTCACTCCTTTTCCCCTATAGTGCCCTCTCCTCCACAGCATATTTTCCATTAGCCGATGAATTTCAGTATATCTTACAACCTTCATGTTTAAAAAGGGCTCAGCACATTATCCCTGCTTTCAGAAACATTGCATTTGTAAAAACTTTCAATATCTTCACTGCTTATATATTATCATATTGTTTGAAACCTTTTTCTGCATATCATGTTTATTATCGCAGAGTCTGATAACTTTTTTTTCTGATTTTACAGACTCTTTTCTACTGTCAAGAGACTCTTTTGATCATGAAGCTACAGCTCTGATGAAGGCACAGTTCATGAGTTTGTGGAATGGTCTTATTATTGATCCAGACTGTCAAGTTGTAGTAATGGGGGCAACTAATCGCCCACAAGATGTAGACAAGGCAATTCTGCAGAGAATGCCTGCTATGTTTCACATTGGATTCCCAGTAAGTCAGATCAGAAACTGTTTTATTTTGTTTAGTTTAATAGTAACAAGATTGGATTAAGCACATGCAGAGGACTATGAAAAGATACCTTGGGAGGTATGATCCTGTCGATATTAAGAATTCTAAATGATATTGAGGTTAAGTGTTTTAAATTTCTGGGTAATTTTTTTAATTTTAAAGGTAGAAATTATGAATGTTATGGATAAAAGTAAAAAAACACTAAACATAAAATTACAAATGTTAAGCACCTAGACTATTACTCATCCTTGTACATTTGAAATAATTGATGTTACTAAAATAACAGAATTTGAAAGATAAATTGAAGAAAATGAATTGTAATAAAAATGTATGATTTATTGTGAACATATCTTAGAATATTTTCTAGGAAACTTAATTTAATGTCTACCGATTCATCAGCATATGATGTTGCTATTTTAAATTATAAATATACGTTTTGCAATTTGTAAAAGTAGTAGAAAAATAGTTATGAAATTGCCAAATTATTTATTTATATATATCTTAGTTTATTTTTTTGTTTTCAGTATAATCATCTGCACTATATCAAGTTTTTAGTTCTAATTATTCATATATGATTATACCTTGGACTATTAGTTTATATTTTTTACACTTATATTTAATACAGTCGATATGTATGTAACTATATATACCTATAGATTAACTCTATTTAATTTAACAACTTTATTTGAAATTTCAAGTATTTCAAGTTTTGTTTAAATTTGAATATCTTAATTCCCAAGCAATTTAAATCTACTTAGATTCAATTTTTCTTTCAGAAATCTTTGAAACTACTTATATATATTTCTATAATAATGTTATATTTTATTTCATGGTATTATTTAAATCATTAAGTTATTATCTTTACAGAAACTATGTTGTGTGCAATATAGGTTTTTCCACTTTGGTTTAATAGTATTTTATGTACAAAATCTTTATCGATTTTGTTTTGAAATATCTTATATAATTCCTAAATATAGGTAGATTTTTTTAAAATTCAGAATGTGTAAAAGCTGCATGGATGCAGTTTTTATTAAACTCATGTTTGTGAAAGTTGCAACACCGTGAAGGAATCGTCATAATTGAATGAAATTTAATACACAGTTGAGTGGTAGTGGTACAAATAAATGATTAAACTTTCAAAGCAAACAAACAATAACAAGAGATCGAAATCAGTATTTTGTGTACCCACCAAGTGCCGCAATAAGTGCTGCTACACGACGTGGCATGGAGTCAAGCAAATTTTGAATGTCTGTCCGAGGAAGAGCATGCCATATTGTTTGTATGCGCACCCAAAGTTCGTCTGTGGAAGCAACAGGACGAGGATCACGAGTAAGACGCCGACCAACGAAATCCCACACATGTTCAATCGGCGACAAATCCGGGGAATACGCTGGCTAAGGAAGAAGCTGTACCTGCCGCGATGCAAGGAAGGATTGAACAATCCTAGCAATATGAGGGCGGCCATTGTCCTGTTGAAATACAGCGCCTGGCAAGGCTTGAAGGAAAGGAACAGCTTGGGGCTTCAGAACTTCCCTGATGTACCGGTTGCTGTTCAGATTACCCACAATTCGGAGCAATTGTGATCGTCCATGATATGCTATGGCACCCCAGACCATAACTCCGGCTGTTCGTCCACTGTGGCTTTCGATAATGCACTCCGGAAGGCGGCCATCGTGGTACCACAAATTAAAGCGGGATTTGTCAGAAAACACGACATGCTGCCAATAAGCCCGCCAGTCACTATGCTGATTGGCCCATTGTAGCCGCAGGCGGCGATGGTTTAGCGTGAGGGGGATCCTGTATAAAGGAGTCCTTGCACGCAGTCTACGCTGCAGCACATGTCTACGAATCAATGAAGCACACAATGAAACACCTGTAGCTATTGACCATTGTGCTGTCAGTTGTCTAGAGGGAGCCGTACGGTCCGTCAGCGCCGGATGAGGTGTCTGTCATCACGAGCTGACGTCATATTTCGGGGTCCACTCCCGGATTTTCGAGTTGTCCGACACTCGTCCATCCACTGCTTCCAAACACGCATCACTTTGCTGCTGTTACGCTGCACACAAGCGTCTACTACACGATAAGACAATCCAGCTTCACAAAGGTCGATGATTCTCCCCCGTTCAAACTCCGTAAACTGTTGAAATCTTGCTCTCTTTCGTCGAAGAGGCATAAGTAACGACTAAGCTAACGTTTACCACTAGCAGATAACCACCGATAACCATACACGCTTCGCTAAAGCCGTCTATTTATTCGGATCCATCCGCCGTTCAGAGGGCGCTAGGGGTCTGAAATTCTAATCATTTACATATCATACTCTACTTTGCATTTCCTGAAAACGTCAGCTCACTCGCGTAACTCCTTCTTGGTGTAATTTTCACAAACATGATCTTATTATGAAAACGATTTCAAAAATTCGTTTGATTTCAGCTGGAAATATATTTTGTAGAGTAGAAGTTGCTAATTTGAGTTACTTAGTTTTGCTATTAATTTAATGACCTCAAGCAATACTTCTAGATACATTTAAAACTCTAAAGTTTGTTCTCTTAAATTTTCCTCATTAAATCTTACACCTTAATAATGTAATCTTACATCTTGAAATTAATGTTTTTAGCTGGAAATGAAGTTCCGAAGTACGAAATGCATTTCGGAGCTTAATTTCATTTTGTTTTTGTTTGCAACATTTCTAAATTATTCTTTTAAAAATTCTTGGAACCCTTGTGTGTTTTTTAAATGTATAATTCAACTGCATGTTTTTTTCCTCAAAACCTTTTTTAAACTTACATTCATTTCAATTTTTAAACTTACATTTTAATGTATTGATATAATTTTAAAATTAAATTTAATGCAATATAAGAGGCTTAAGAATTGTCAGATTTTATTTAATATTTTTCTTACACTCTCATTAATCTCCCGTCTGAACTTTTTTGAAATATTTAAATTTATGTTCTTTTTTTATCAGAATTCTCATGAAAGAGCTGGAAACTCATTTTGGAAAATGAACTTGTAATTATTTTTAAATGGAAAAAAAATATATATCTTACTAGGTCGTCTATTATTGTACCTATTATTCTTTATGACAATATTTGAAATTTCAGTATTCAGAAGATGTTGATATAAAAGAGATTGGAAAAATCACTGAGGGATTTTCTGGAAGTGATCTGAAAAAACTGCCGAAATGCTGCTTTGTGCAAAGTACATGACTACTGCAATGAAGAAACAAAAGTCTTATGGACAGGTATTTGAAAACATACTTTAACAATCATTATTCCTTATATTTATGTTTCTTATTTGAGGCAGAAAAAATGCTTATTTATACAATGTTGTCTGTAATAATCACCTTTAATCTTTGGAATATTTCTAAAAGTTAAGTTAAAAAGTATTCACAATAGAGGTTGAAAATTAATTTTTAAGGGAGGAAAAAAAACTGCTATCAAAATCTGTTGGATTGCTCCTTTAAAACGGAAGAGTTAAAAAGCAGTTCTTAGAATGACCTCCAAGTTTGAATAGGCAATTTGATATTTTTCATTCTGTCGTTTTTACTAATGATTTGACAATTTTTAATCATGTTCTTTGTTTCTTCCTGAAATCTCCTAATGTATATTTTTTTATTTCACTTTACTTACCCAATCCTGGAATAAATAAATGTACGAAAATGTTGTTATAAAAATTGGTTAAACTTTTTCTTCAGCCCTGAATGAGCATTGGCATTCTTCAGAATTCCATTTCATGCAGGTTATGTTTTAGTATGTTTAATTTTCCAGACTGTCAATCATGACCCCTCTTTTTTGGGTACCAGGTGGTTTGATTATAAAATGACCTAATAGAGGCTTAATGTAAATTAAATTTATATTCAGCAAATTGGTTTAAATCATTAGAAAAACTGATTTACATCATTGAGAAAAATATCTAAAGTGTGAGAAGAAGTTAAAAAACAGCATTCAAATTTCCTAGGCTTAAAAATTCTAAAGTTGAGAAAACTCTTTGCTGCCATATAAGTTGTTTGGAAATTATTAAATGTTTCCTTAAATTATCTTAAGCCAGTGCATGAAATAATTTTATTGAATAATTTTATGGTGACTAAATTATATAATACTGATTAAACTTTTGACGCAGTGTACTTATAAATTCTGATTTACTATTGGTTTTTACTCTAAAATTCAAATAACCCTAGTATTTTTATTATTGTTTTTTGATATTTATACAATTCATTATTTCTGTATTCATAAAATATATCTTAAATTTTTAAAGTGCCATAGTTTCATTTTTCAAAGCTGTTAATTGTTTTGCTTTCAATTTATTTTTTGCCTGTTCATCCTTAAGTTTTAGTGTCTATCAGTCTATAGAATTATTAGTGTTTTCTTTGCGAAAAAAAATACTAGTCTAATCCATTATTGATTTGCCTCTATCATACCTTTTAAAGTTAGTTAAGATAGAAACAAGAGAAGGCAAATAACTAAAAAAGGGTAAATATCTCTGATATTCAAAAAGTTTTACCTTTTGTCAAAAATCTAATTCAGTTCAAAAGAGATGCATGTAACATTCTTGTAATGTACTCTCCTTAACCTAATTTTGAAGCAAAATTTTAAAATGAATGTTTTTTTAGGAACTTACAACGAAAATTAAATTTAGTTGTAAGTTCCTAAAAAAACATTCATATTTTAGGAACATTACAACTTAATTAAAGTTTTCAAATCAAAAAGAAAAAAGGTATTATTCCACAGATCTTTTCAGCAAAGAAAGTAACAAAAATTTCACTTATACATTCCTTCTTTCTTAAGAATATTTATTTGTGTATTTTTGCCTTTGTGATCAAAATATGAATAGGTTGACTGCACTTGTTATCCTCACTTTCATATTTGTACTTGTCATTTTTATTTTATTTTAAAACTAGTGTACGCCTCTAGCTTATTTCTGTAGTCACACAGAAAGCACCACAAATCATATAAAAATTTAAAAACAATTAACTCACAAGACTTAGTGAATCTGTATCTCAAAATTAACAAATATAGAGTTAACCTGCTTTACAAATAAGGCTTTTATCTGTTCTACGTGCCATGTTTAAATTTAACTGATTCTAATTTCCATAAGTGTAAAGATCCCTGCCTGAAAATTTGATTAATTATTCCCCTTCACTTGGAAACAATCGCAAGTCAAACTATTTGACAGTTTATAGGTGTTGTGTATCAGAATAGCATGATTTATATCAACTGTAATTTATTTATTTTTTTAAATTATTTAAATCACAGGATTGCCACAGCAAAAAAGGAACAAAAATAGTTGCCTTTAGTAGCCTCAAGAAGGAAAATAGTTGCCTAAAACTACGAAAATAGTTGCCTGAACAGGGTTAAAAATTTATCAAAAACAGTAGCCGAATAACTAAAATTATAGTTTATTTGTCATATTCTATGATTAGGACTGGGTGTTGTCAGAAATTTTAAATTGTGATACATCGCGATAGAGCGATGTATTGCAATTTAGCATTTGTTCAAAAATTACCTATGGCAAATCTTTAAATCAATCAAAAATAAATAAAAAGAAATAAATCTATTACAAAAGTAAATACTAATTCTAAACATATTCCACTATGATATCAATATCATTGCTTAATAGTTTCAATTAAAATAATAAAGAAGTCAAAGTAAAAGCAAACCCAAGTTTTATTTCATTATTCTTAAATAAAAATGATTTAAGATTCACTAGTTTAAAAATAATAATATTGTAACAAAATATTTTACATAAATAAATTAAAAATTAAAAGAAAAAAACGAAAGTAGAAAACAAACCAAAAAAATGTTCACTTTCGAAAAAAAAAAAGTTTTAAATTATATGTTGAAAAAAACATATGCTTTTGAAACATCATCAGACCCTCTTTTATTTAATTATTTAAAATAATAAAAAGTAGTATTAACTATTGGTCAAATTCTGTACTTAATAAATGAAAAAATATTTTTTCTCTATTATTTTCTTTTTTGAAAATAAAATTGACTAAAGATTTATTTGTTTAAAAATGATACTGACTGTCTAAAAAATTATGAAACAAACAAGTATTGACAGAATTTTAATAAAAAAATTTTAAAAAAAATACTTTAAGTACTAATGTTAAATTATTAAAAAGTGTCAAATCATTACTAAACTCTTAACTTAATTTTTAAAAAAATGATTTGTTTTAACTGCACTACGCACATGGTAGGCGGCAATAAGTGCGTGTCAGTGAGGGGAAATATAATATTTCATATATAATTCAATATTTTATAGACCAAAACATCAAATGGACCTTTACTGGCCTTTATGGACTGTGTGCCTGGTCTGAACATTAAGTCCGAAGCATACACACATTTCAGTTATATCATTTTATTACAATTAGTCAATAATTTATAAACAAAAACTTCAAATAGACTTTAGTGGCCTTTATGAAATGTGTGTTGAAACTGTTTGTCTAAATATGGCATACACAACAGGACTTGAATTCATAGAATATAACAAAGAGGATGTTTGGAGCATTCAAAATCCAATTTGAAAAAAAATTAATCACTCCTTATTTTTAAACAATTACAGCAAAAAGTATATAAATCATAACATCTTTCAAGAGGGTAAGAAATCAAAGTAAAGTGGAAAGATATTTAAAATCAAATTTTAAGTTGTGTTCACAATAACAATAAGCAAATTAATAAAAACAGTTGAATATAATTATTTGCAAATCACTAACATGATATTATTTGCAATGAAATGATTTCATGATTTAAAATGAAAGTGTGTGCATGTTGAGTAAAAGAATAATTGATTTCCTAATGTAAAGACTGACAGAATAAATAAGGTAGATTTTGTTTCATTAGAAAACTGCAATTATATGTAAAACCAATCATTTTACATGTTTGATGAAATACTTGCGAGTCCGCATGTGTGTCTACTGAACTGGGTTCGGTGAGATTGCACTCTCATGTACTACTGAGCTGCATTTTGCAAGATATTCTCAATTCCAGGCTTCATTTTCCACCCTCTGATATTGATCCGAAAAATCTCTTGATTATTTTATAATGGCTAATATAAGTTCTTTGTCAGAAACTAGTTATTTCATCATGATCATGCAAAGTCTTTGAAAATTTTTTTGCATTTGTTAGTGTATATAGTACTTAAAAATATATTTTAAGTGCTTGAAAGTACTTAAAAGGTGCTTATTTTTTGTTGATAGATTTGACTACACACCTTGTCACTATATACATAACTGCCGATTTTTACGCAGTTTCTATTTTAAATGCATTTAAATTTGTGGTAAAGTTTATGCTTTTTATTGCTTTCTTGGATTTTTAAATTTTATTTAAAATGATTTGGACCACCACTACATATTAAAGGATTAATATTTATAAAAGTGGATGAAAATTAATACAATGTTATTTTTGAACTCTGAGCCAAATAAAACAGATATTTCTGCTGATAGTAGTAATAAAATTTTTATTTTACTACAACTGGAGAAAATCATCCTCAAGTTGGCAGGGACTATGTACTTACTTTTCTTATAAAAAAAAAAGCAGCTTTTAAATAAACTTGTCATTTTTTTTCTAAAAAAGTTTCTCTTATTTAAAAAAAACTGAGCCTTGATGGCTCAGAGGATAGAGCTTTCGCTTTCCAATGAAGTGAACCGGGTTCAAATCCCAGCCATGGCTCGTCGATACAAATACCGCACCCGGCTTGCGCAGTGCTGATGTAAAATATCCTCAGTGGTAGATGGATCATGGGTGAGAGTTTCCTTGCCGTCAGACTAACCGTGAAAGATTTTTGTGGTTTTCCACTCCATATAACGCAAATACGAGTTAGTTCCATAAAAAAGTCCTTCACAAAAGCAAAATTTCTCCCAATACTTGATTCAGAGTTTCCTTGTTTTCTGGATCAGGTCCAAAATTGCAAGGCTACGGAGTAGAACATTAGTAGTTGTAAACCGAAAAATTTGGGTCGGTTGTTCACCGACAGTTATATATATATAAAGAAAAAATATTTTTGGTTCGTAAGTCATTTTTTTAAAGTTCCAAGCTACTAAACACTCTGTAAAAGCTACCATTTGAAAAAGAAATAACTTTTTTATTATCTATTAACTAAATTAACATTTTAATTTTACCTTTCAGAATTGTTACTGCATGCAAGCATATATCTATTGAGCTGTATATGTATGTGTCAACTTTATTACTTTTTAAACTTAAGAAATAAACTAATTTTTAGTTAATCTGTTTCAGGTTTCTGATTCTGATATTGTCGATTCGTTTTTGAATGTTCAAAGAGACATGCAAGACTGTTCCGTCGAAAGAAAAAAAGTTATGGAACTTCAGAGTATGTTATTATTATTATTGTTTTAGCTGAATGTAATTTAAAAATAATCACGGTTTTTAACAATTAAATATAAAGGAATTGAGGAAGTTTAAAAAGAAAAATGTGTTTGATCATATTCAAACAGATCATATTCAAATCTTGCTTTTGAAGACAGATTTTGACTATCAGTCTCTCTCTCTCTCTCTTTTTGCAATTTTGAACAAAATTTGGTTTTTGATATCAATAACTGGTTTTTGATATGACACATCAAAAACCTGTTGAAAGTGTCAGAAACAGTCCAAAATTGTTGTAATATGACAAATGTCTGGGACAAGTTTATTTTTTGCCATTTGGACCATTTTATTTGCGCAAATATACGCAATATTTGCATTATATACAATAAGGGTAGCCACCCACCTCGAATTTTTGGAAATTTTTTTTATACTGGAAAAATTTGAGGAATTTAGATAAAAAACATGGAAAAATCAGGAATTTTAAAGAAAAGCTGAAATTTTTTTTCTTAATTTAAATTATTTTGCCCCTTTTTTTTTAAATGGAAATTTATCACCAAACAGCTGAAATATCATCATATTAGTAATATTTTGCTTGCTTTAAAATTTACTATTATAACCCTGTTAAACTAGAATGCCACATAAAAACTCTCTCACAGTTGCTAAATGAGTGGAGAAACCTTTGACCTCTTTGGAAACTATGGGACTATGCAGTCTATTAAAGGCAAAGATTGTGGTGGAGACAGAAGAATGAGTTAGCTTCTGTTTATAAATGTTTTTTTTCTCTTTCTTCTAGTCCATGGGCTGATTTCAGTTATCGTTCAAGTTTGTTTCAACTCTTTGGGAGTATTTTTTCTTCTGGGGAAACAATTCAAAATGTTTTAATACCTTTATGAAATTCTCCAAAAATTGGTTGATTATAATTTAATAATATATTTTTTATTGCACTCTTTTTTGAAAGCTTTTGTATTGTCATCCAATAAAATCTGTAAATTGTTCTTTCTCAGCAACGCCAACTAATCACTCATTTTCTTACAATCGCTAACAGCAATGTTTGTCTAAAAATCGTTGCATTGATGGTAATTTTCTCAATCTCATTATGACCTTTTACAACACATTTCATTTAAAAAGAAAGTTCTTTTGCAAACCAACTATATGTTAACATTTAATTTTATTGTTTTGTTGGTAAATATTTGACAATTGGTTCAAAATTGGAATTGTGCAGTGAAAGTTTGTAAATGTTGCTTGCATTCCAAAGTTGATAACTGTTTCCCCTTTTACCCTAAAAGAGCTGGTAAAAACTAAGGAATATATGAGAAACATGTTAAATGATGTATAAACATAAAATATAGAAAATTTTGTTCCTATAAGTTTATTAGGAAAGCAAAAAGTTTAGTTTTATGTTCTGCATTGTACACGTACAAATTTCTGGTTCGGCAATTGCACCGTAAGGTCTATTTGATAACCAAAATTTTAAACTTGATAATTTAAAACAAACAAGGTATCATGTTCAAAGTAAAAAATTGAAGATTTAGAAATAATGACTATTAACTTTTAAATATCAGTTTCGATAAGTTATAAGCTGTTAAATGAAAAGCTATATCATTTAAAATTTTTAACCTCTATTAATGAATCTCTCACAAGTGCAGTTTTTTTTTTAAAAAATCACACTAATAACAGAAAATACAATAAATAATTATTATAGTAAACTGTAACAAGACAGGTTATTTTGCACAAACGTGTTGAAACATATTGCATTTTGATTTACAAAAAAATTTTTTTTTTTTTTAAAATCTCGATGCACTTTAGATTTTTTACATCTGACACCAAAATGCATAATTAATTGTATTGTGCCACTAAGATTTAACATAATAAAATTATTTTTTTCTGTTTAAAGCAAGATTCTAAGTCTCATTTGTATAATCTGCTTTGCTTTAGAGGATAATAATTGTTTTTATTGTAAATTAATAATTGATTATTTTTTATGTTACATTTGTTTGTTTTTTTTATTAATTTTCTTCTTTTATTTTGCTTTTTCTTCTCTGAAACTCTGCTGCATTTTGCAAGATATTCTCAATTTCAGGCATCATTTTCCTCCCTCTGATATCAAATGGAAAAACCTCTTCATTGTTTTATAATGGCTAATATAGTCAAGAAAATAGTTCTTTGTCAGAAACTGGTTATTTTATCATGATCATGTAAAGTCTTTGAAAATTATTTTGCATTTTGTTAACGTATAGTGCTTAAAAATATTTTTGAGTGCTTAAAAGGTGCTTATTTTTTGTTGAAAAATTTGGTTATGCACCCTGGATGCGTATAAAGGTACTTTCAAAGTACCTTTATACACATCCATTTATTTTAAATTTTTTAATGTATGTTTACATTTTTTTCAGAATGACCAAAAGACATATTATATAAGATACAAAATGCTGTGTATTTTCTATGGGTTTTAGTTCCAATTACAAAATTATACAATATATATAAAAAGCACCAAATTTTCATGTTTTTAAAATGTGCTTTTAGTAACTGTTTTATATTTTTATTATTTTCTTCATTAATTGTTTTATTTGTTTTGTAATGAAACTTGAAACATTATTTTAAATTTTTTGTGATTGGTTGATCTTCTTGCAGTTAAGTGTATTGAAGTGTATTCTATTGTTTGAAGAAAAAAACTGTTCTTTATGGCATTGTGCCATTTTAAATTTTGTATTAACTATTACTGCTGAAGTTATTGTACAAATCTATCCCCATATCTTAGAAAAAGCATCTTGAATAAAAATAATCGCTACATTATGATGAAGGTGACTACATTATAATGAATTATTTTAAAGAAATTAGGCAATTGAGATTTTAGATAACTATTTTATTTTAAAATTGTCATTGAACAGCCGACCCGATTTTGTGGTTTACGACTACTAATGCTCCACTCCCTAGCCTTGTAATTTTGAGCATAATCTGGAAGACAAGGGAACTCCTGTATCAAGTAGTTTGAGAAATTTGCCTTCGTGGAGGAATTTTTGATGAAACTAACCCACATTTGGGTTACATGGCGAGCAAAATCTCCCAAGGTTAGCCTGATGGCAAGAGGACTCTAACCTCTGATCCGTCTACCATTGAGGATATTTTACATTAGTACTGTGGTCGGTGCAAGGCGAATGCGGAATTCGTATAGACCAGCTGGGATTCAAACCCGGTTTAGCTCATGAGACTGTGAACGCTCTATCACCTGAGCCATCACAGCTCTTAGATTAATATTGTAGTGGATTTATGTCTTTTGCTTACTTTAATATTACAGAAAAATCTTTCATTCTATAAGTTAGCAAAAGGTTTATTTTTTTTATAGAAAACTTACATTTATAATTGAATTTGAATCTAATTATGCAATTACCATTGACTTACACAGGGATGAGATTCTTCCGCGAATTCGCGGGTTTCCGCTTTTTTTTAGATTTTTCCATTTTTCCCGCTAATTTCCGCGGAAATTTTTTTGATTTTTGAACAAGTTAAAATATTTTATGAGGAATTTAATTTAGCGAAAGGAGCGAAAGCATTGAAGTCCTCATTCCTCCCTCTGAATTTTCTCAAAAAATCATTTCCTTGGGATAAAACTGGTTGATCTTTATACAGGGATGAGATTTTTTCGCTTTTGCCTTTCAAATTTCAGCCTTTTTATCAAAAACTCAGATTCTCTAAAAGTTTCGTTTTTTTTAAAAAATAAATATCCCGCCTTTTTTTTTTTTTTTTTTTTTGAAAATTCAATCGTTAAAATAAAATAATCATATTTATTTACGATTTTCAAAGATAAACGAAAAATTCAAACTACATCCTAGCTGCTAACCCTTCCGTATTTTTACTTATTTTAGCTATTTTCTCTTCACAGAAAATAAGATTTTCCGTATTTTTATTCGTCCGCCGGATAGCTCGTATTTTTGCAATTCAGACGTCATGACCCTGTTGTCTGGCATGAAAGCAAACGAAAAATAAATAAATAAAATAATAGAGGTGGATTTGGGGTGAAAATATTTATTTGCTCATTCAATTAATCTTGTAAATTTTTATTTATTATGTCTAAACAAAAACAATACAAACAAGCCTTTTAGAAATCCCAAGTCCAGTCTCTCGCGATTTTAAAATCAATCATCGATTTTCGTATTTACCTGATTTAAAAGTTGCACAATGCGATTCTTATCTACGCTATTCAAGCATCGTACATTATGATTCTTAGTTACGAGATTTAAAAATCCTATATCGCGTTTTGCATTTATGCATTTTTAAAATCGCAATTTTATTATCAAACATCGATTTTCGTATTTGCCTGATTTAAAAGTTGAACGTTGCGAGTCTTATTCAGGCGATTTAAATATCGTACATTGCGATTCTTATTTACGAGATTTCAAAATCCAATATAACGATTTGTATCTACGCGCTTTTAAAACCCTATGTAGCGATTCGTATTCACGCGAGCTTAAAATCCTATGTCGTGACTCGTTATTGCGGTTGTAATATCAAACATCGATTTTCGTATTTATACGAAATCCAATCCAATATAGTAATTTGTATTTACGGTTTTTAAAACCCTATGTAGCGATTCGTATTCATGCGAGCTTAAAATTCTATGTCGTGATACGTTTTTGCGGTTGTAATATCAAACATCGATTTTCGTATTTATACGTGCTTTAAAAATTAAACATTGTGATTTGTATTTGCGCGACTTGAAAATTATGCATCGTGGTTCGTGTTTACATGCTCTAAAAATTACGCATCATGATTTGTATTTCTGCATATTTTAAAATTCTATATAGAGTTTCATATTCACGTGATTTAAAAGCCTCATATCGGGATTCATATTCTCTCAATTTAAAATTAACGCATGTGATTAATATTTATATATTCATACAAATTAAAATTAATCATCAGGATTTATAATCACATGGTTTACAATTTGATCTCACTCTTTTTGTCAAATTTTTGTGTGTATATATATATATATATATATATATATATATATATATATATATATATATATATATATTCATTCTTGGATTTCCTCTTTTTTACTTTCTAACTGCTCTCATCCCTACTTACAGAAAATCAACAGTCAGAAAGTCCAAATAAGTCTCAAATGCCGATTAAGAAGGAGATATCTGAATCTTCATTTCCAATACAATATGATGAAGATAAGGAAGAACTGGACAGAAAAGCTCCTGTCAAACGAGAAATTTCTGATTCGGGATCTGAAGGTCCAAAGGAAGAAAATATTGCACAGGTTCGGAAATCTACCATTTTATATTGTATTTATCCACTAGCAATATGTATAAAACTTCATTTGCTTGAAAAAAATATGCTGATGGTAATAAAAATCTAAGTGTTTTGAGTGCTTAAAAACAGGTGCTCATTCTCAAGACTCCATGATGTGAGTGAGGAATATATTCATGCCTCATTCACATCTGGCGAGTCTTGAGAATGGGCGCATATTTTCAAGCTTCGAAACATGCTGACTCTGAATATTTTTTTTTTTTTTTTTTTTTGCAAATGAAATTTTATATCATCAATATGTCAAATGGAAATCTTGCCATTTTAAAGTTTAAGATATTTTTTGCATAATCATCTATAATTTACTCAGTTAAATCATCTTGATAATCCATCCTGCTTTATCCATATTTTAAATATCTCCAATACGTGATTTAAAATCATCGCTTGGTTCTTAAAATCTTTTTAATTGTATTCATTCATAATTAAAATAGCATTGGTATTTATTCATCATTTTGATTTATAATTCAAATAGTATTGGTATTCATTCATCGCTCTCCTGGATCAAATTGCCCCCATAGATGGTGGTGGTCGGTAAAACTACATTTTCTTTGTAGTTAACTTCAGTAGCTAACTCTGTAGTTCTACTTTTACAATTGTTGCTAACTATAACTACTTTTTTCTGAAAAATGTAGCAACTACAAACTACAGAAATGCGTTCACTACTCTGCTACTTTTAGAAGACAAACTTAACTGGAGAACTTAATTTTCACCGATAGTCAAAATGGTGTTGAATAAAAAATTGGCTAGGTTAAATATATGCGTTCACTACTCTGCTACTTTTAGAAGACAAACTTAACTGGAGAACTTAATTTTCACCGATAGTCAAAATGGTGTTGAATAAAAAATTGGCTAGGTTAAATATAAGGAGATATTAAGAAGTTTTAATTCATGTTTACCTGAAATAGTTGTTTTAATTTTAAAACACTTTTTATGAATTTGTTCTTTTAACTTTCAAAATCTATGCTTTTCTGCTCAGTGATTTAGGAAATAATCAAATATTTGTGATTTAAGTGATCAATGCTTTTTTATATCTTCAAAGAAATAAAGTGCAAACTTTCTGGGGTACGAAAAACAAAAAGTACGAAAGACAAAAAAGTACGAAAAACAAAAAAGCTGACTACGCCAAACAACTTTCTATCTAATGATCGGATCTTCACATTCTAGGACTTAATCTTAATAAGATACAAAAGCGTACTTTATAGTTCCTGTGAAATCGAATTATGGCAGCTATTAAAAAGTTGATGGGTCTCAGTTGAGGTTTCGTTTTTTTTTGAACAAATGTATATTTTAATTCGTTTCCACAGTACTTTGATAATTTTAGGTTATTTAAATCATCATAATTTTCAACAGAGTCGGAAACTGCAGCCATAGACAATTAGAAAAGACTTGGACAAGTGTTAATGCCATTAGGATATAATTTTAAATTTCGGAGCTCAGTCGGTTCAATCATTTTTGCCAAATATCTTGCACTGCATTGAACGTGTTCTTTTAAACGATGCAAGTAAAATATAGATGGAATCATATTATCCATAGAATGGGGAATGCATAAATATCTTAATTTGATGTTCTTGCCGTAACTGTAACCTAAAAGATTTTCAAAAAGTGTGTGTTGAAATACTCCACCCACAAAAATAACGGCATTACTGGGAATGCATTCTAAATATGATTCTCTTTCTGTTATAATATTCGGTGCTGTGAAATAGGCCATTTCTTTCGTCAAAATGTTGAATAATGCATATTCGAATCTATCAAATTCATGATCCAGTATTGTATAATTGTCGTGAATACAAATAAACATGAGTTTAAATTTATTCTGATCGTAAAAACTTTTTACTATGTATCCAGTAAAAATCATGACTGCAATGCAGTAGGCAATACTTGTAGGTAAATGAAATGACAAAGACGATACCATCCAGGTGGCATTAAATGTTCTGATTCTCACGTCCAGGTGGCGTTAAATGTTCCAATTCTCACATCCAGGTGGCGTTAAATGTTTTGGTTCTCCCATCCAGGTGGCGTTACAAGTGTATATAAAGGAAACATTGTCATGATTTCTATGATATCCATAATTTATTTCATCCAATGGAGACTGTGTGCTTACTGTGTCGAGAATTGAACGACAATTACAGTGTGAGTTGGAAATGTTGCCCATTCAAAGTCCATTTTAAATGCTTCTATGTTTGGATAATTATATATGACGGATTGTGTCCACATTGCTGTAAAGATTCTAGCGAAATGTTGATGCAGAGGGAGGAGAATGCAAAAGTAACAGGAATACCTACCAATGTCTTCAAATTTATTAAATATAATATTATGGCATATCAGAAATTATTATTTTTTCACAACGATGAATTAATCTCTCAAAAAGAAGGTTTTACTCTCCCTTGTTGAAATTTGTACAATGGGCTCTAACGTTTAAAGAACTCAACTTTTCCTCCATGTAGTTTGATGAATGAATTTTGAGGTTTTTCGCATTAGAGGAAATGGATTGAGATTCTATAGTGGTAATGGATTGAGCAGAGTGTAAGTTTTCTTTGGACAATTTCTTGATAGATATTGCTGCAAATTTGGTTGTTAAAAATTTTCTCCCAATTGTTGTAAACTGTTTATTTTTTTTACATATGTATATTTCATTGATGCAAAATTTATGGGAAAATCTATAGAATGTAATTTTTAAATATAATAAATTTTGAAACTATAAATACATAACTAGTCCATTTTCTGCGTTCTCATTCTGTTTAATTACTACTAATTTAGTATTCTAACTTGAATATTATTTCAATTCATGTTATTTTTAAACTTTAGATTTTAATTTTCATCATTTTATTTTTAAGCTTTAGATTTTAATTTTCATCATTTATTTTTAAGCTTTAAATTTTAATTTTAATCATTTTATTTTTAAAGTCTAAAAACTAGTCGCTATTTCAAAGAAAAAATAAAGTTTTTAATTACAACAAGTTAACAACAAGAAATTTTTTTATTTGATTCAGATGAGGTCATTATGATGCTAAAAGGAAACATTATAGGAAAAATTCTGAGTTTGATGAAAATGTTGTAAATAAAAGCTATTTAAAAAGCAATACTTTAAATTTAAAAGAAGATGTTTTTGATACAAGTAATAAGAAAATTATAAATCTTTCGAATCCCACTAAAAACACCGATGCTGTTTATAAACGTTATGTGTATAGAAGAATAAAAAAAAATAAATGACAAAAATCTGAAATGGTTGAGAACAATTTTTTTTAAATATTTCTGATACTTCTTTTCTCATGGTTTTACTTAACTCCAAACAATTACAAAGTATTAGTATTAAACTTCAACGATAGATAGCGCCACTACGATTTAAAAAAATATATTGGACACTGTTTAAAAGCAAAACAGTCTTCAATAAGAAAACTGATCATTTTAAGACTATTACATTTATTTTAAATAATAAATAATGTGTAGTTTAAAATCAAAACACTTAGTATTACAAAATTAAAATAAAATTTTAATAAATTAAAATTTTCGCAAGTAAAAAAACTGATCATTTTAAAATTTATAATAAATAATAAATAATGTGTAGTTTAAAATCAAAACACTCTTATTACAAAATTAAAATAAAATTTTAATAAATTAAAATTTTCACTAGTAAAAAAACTGATCATTTTATGACTATTAAATAATAAATAATGTGTAAAATCAAAACACCCTTATTACAAAATTAAAATAAAATGTTAATAAATTTAAATTTCGATAGTGAAAAACTGATCATTTTAGGACTATTAAATTTATATTAAATAATCAATAAGCGCAGTTTAAAATCAATCGACACTCTTTTAAATCAATAAGAAAATTTATCATTTTAGGACTATTCAATTACTTTTTAAATATTAAATACTGCAGAGTTTAAAATCAAAACACTCTTATTACAAAATTAAAAAGAATAACAAACAAAATTTTACAAAATAATCTTTTTTTTCTTTCATGGTTTAAAAATTTAATCGTTTTTAAATAGGTATAAAACCTTTCTGTAATCTTTTTTAAAATAAAACCTGAAAGTATCGATAGATGGCACCACTATTAAACTTTACAAAGTCACTTTCATTGCAGAGGAATGTTTCTGTTTCCTTCTGTATTTAGTTAGGGTCATATAATCTATTTATTTAGAATTAATTAATAGTTTTCTTGCTTTTACTCAGTTTGAAAGTGTAATTTAATTTATAAATATATTTTTTCCTTTTTATTATAAATCATTTTTCCATTATAAATAATTTTTTCTAGTTTTTCAAAAATGTTTTACAATTAAAAAAAATTTTAGCTTCTGAATAAAGTAAGCTTAATTGACACAGAGATATTCCAATATACTACTATAAAGCACCACAAAAACTACAATTTTCTTTTTTTGAAAGAAATATGTTGTACACACATTTGTAGATTTAAAAAATTTTTGTACAAGGGGTCAAGTATCCACCCACAGGGGCTCAAACAAATTAATTCAAAATATTTAAATTAAAATGAATTTTATTTATACTTTAAATTTTTTTCTCACATCATTTTTTTTAAGTGTGTTTCTAACGAATTTAAAATCACTAATGTTGATGTGCAAATTCCTTTTAATGTAAATTTTAATTTAATTTTTTTCTGTTATCGATGTATTTTATACTGTATGGTGCAATTTACCATACATTGTAAGCGTGAAAATTACTTCTGTAATAAAGAAAAATAGTTGTAGCAGTAACCGCTATTTCAAAAACCCCGTTTTGAACGAACTGTTTCAAGTACATTTTTTGCATCCACGTATTGTCGATAGATGGCATCACTATTAAGCTTTAAAAAGTCACTTTCTATCTTTGAGTAATTTCATCGAAATGTTTATACTCGTAAAATTTTAATTTTAATTGTTACATAGTATAATTTACGGACAAAAATGGGCTATTTTAATCAGGGGATACGATGTTAATATATATTGTAAAAAAATACAAAGAAACTTGTAAATTTCTCTTTGCGATTCCTTTTTCTTTTCAAAGAGATTTTTAAAGTAAACATCTATGTCCGGCAAAATGCTAATTTCTTCATTTGAAAAAAAGAGTTAAGTCCATTGGCCTAAAATATAATACTCAAATAATATAGCTTAAATTTGTAATTATTTTTCAATTTACAAAATTTAAATTTGCGTCTGAGAAACTAATATCAACTAACTTACATTTAAAAAAATTTCTACACATGGCTGTTGCTTGTCTGCCTATGTTTTCATTTCTCCTCAAAACTGAAAGCACACTTTCTATCAAGATTTCTGTTTCGCTCTGCAGAAGCTTTTTACATATCGACATACGCCTGCAACCAATAACTTTTCACATAATCATTTTTTTCAACATATCAACAAGAAGCATTTGCTTCTCTGCGATTTAAATTTGATTTTGCTTTCATAATTACGAATTTTAAGTTGCAAAAAATGGACACAAAATTGCAAATGATGAAAAAATTGTACACTTTACATCTATTTAGATTTGATAAGTTATTATTTACACAAAGGTGAACAATTTCCGATAAATATAAATCTTAGTAACATTTCTAAATAGATATTATTAGTAAATATAAATCTTAGTAACATTTCTAAATAGATACTTTAGTAAATATAAATCTTAGTAACATTTCTAAATAGATACTTTAGTAAATATAAATCTTAGCAACATTTCTAAATAGATGCTTTAGTAAATATAAATCTTAGCAACATTTCTAAATAAATACTTTAGTAAATATAAATCTTAGTATCATTTCTAAATAGATACTTTAAATATAAATCTTAGTATCATTTCTAAATAGATGCTTTAGTAAATATAAATCTTAGTTTCAAATGCTTCGGATTAAAATAAATCTTAATATTATTTCCAAATAGATACTTTAGTAGTATCACTTTAGATGCAAATGTTTGTAATGTATCTATTTAAAAATAATACTAAGATTTATTTTGAGCAGAAATTGCTCACCTTTGTGTAAAAAATTACATTCTCAGTATTTTTTTTCTTAGGCTAATTCATTTTATATTAAAACTTGAAAATGAAATTTTAAAGACACCCCATTAAAAAGTAATACTCTAAATGCTTGAGAAAATTTCTTGGTACTCGGAAAAAAGAATTTGGAATTCATTAGAATTATAAAAAAAACGCTGTACTTTGGAATCCTAAGCTGTTTGAACAACTTGAAAATTCATATTCAATATTTAAAAACTGTTAGTCTTTTTTTGAAACGTTTATAATATTTTGAAACTTGATAGATTGATTAAAATTTATAACGTTGTATTGTGAACAAAAATTTGAACATATTTCTTACGAGGAGAATTTGTTTCTTACTCGGAAAAAAATTCTGTGATCTCTTCAAAGTCCGAAAAAAAACGACAAAGTTGGAAATTTCTCTTCGGTTGTTTCGCTAAGCCTCGTTTTTTTTTGACTTGGAAGAATTTCATTGAATTTTTCGAGAGAAATTCACCGCATATTTTTCTTGAATATTTTTCGCGAGACATTTCAGACTTGAAATGTTTCAAAATATTTTTTACTTTGAAAATTTTTTTAAATGACTTCAAATAAACTTGAAAAAAATTCTAAAGTTAGATTTTAAACTGTTTGGACTTGTATTTTTATACATGGTAATCTTTTCAAACTATTTTCAACTCTGAAAACATTTTGATGATTTTTACACTTTGAAAATTTTGTTGGATGTTGTTTGAACTTGGCAATATTTTCAATCTGTTTAAACTTCAAATATTTTTTTCTTCGCTTTTCTGTGATTCAGATGTTTGTAAGTTAGAAAGGGACTAAAAAATAAATAAAAAAAACTAATACTGAAAATAAGAGAAATTATATTCATTCTTACAAATATAATATGGAGAAAATTTATGTTATAAGTTTAATTTAACCAGCTTTATGTTATATTTTTGATATGATAAAGAAGAAAATGTTTTATTTCATATTATTAATCCGCAGTGGTGGTTGGAAACCTACCCAGTTTTAGAGGGATAAATACCAAATACCAGCTTGAATGGTAAGTAAAGATGGTTTGTGCGCAATGCTGTTATGCCGCTGCTGACAAAAATGCTAACTTTGACTTTAAAATTATTTTACTAGAATATCAAAATAATATATAGGATATTAAAATAAAAGTACAGACAACAAACCTATCGTTTTTTTTCTTCTTAAATTTAAGATAACACGTTAAAAGAAACAATATATAGTTTCTTGATACATTAGAAGATTCTATGTAAACAGGTGATACTAATGTGTGGTGACCTGCCTACTACAACTCTGTTAGTGAGAGCTTAATTTGAGCAATGATACGTAGGAAACAGGTATCAACTGAAAATATTTATTTGATGTAAATAAAAATAGAATGGAAATTACGAATGAATGACATGAGCGTCTGAACGACGCGGTGTTTGTAAACAGACTGATCAGATGAGTCTCGGCGATGGTGTTGCCAGATTCAGTGTCTGAAAGTTTCAGTAGAGTTGAGTGATATTCTCACACCCCCACTTCACGAAAGTCCCAATACAATACTGAACTTCTTAAGTTGTTCACTAGTCACCGGTTTGGTGAGTACATCAGCAGTATTGGATTTCGAATCAATGTAGCACAACTGGATCAGTCCAAGTTCGACTTTTTCTCTTATGAAATGGTGACGAATGTCTATGTGCTTCACTCTAGATGATAGCATGGGGTTGGTACTGATCTTTATAGCACTTTGATTGTCACAGTATAATTTTATTGCATCCATCTTTTGGTTGAACAGTTCCTCTTTGAGTTGTTTAATCCACAGTAATTCTTGTGATGCTGCAGAAATTGCCATGTATTCAGCTTCTGCTGTTGATAAGGCGACTGTTTGTTGCTTTTTGGAGTTCCAAATTATGGCACAATTTGATTCGCAGAAGACAAAACCTGTTGTTGATTTTCTGTCGTCTTTGTCGTTGGCCCAGTCTGAGTCAGTGTAACCTTGTAGTTGTCCATTTTTCCGGAAAGTTAGCCTTTTGGATAATGTACCTTTTAGGTATCTGAAAATTCTTTTGACAGCCATCCAATGAGGTTTTCCTGGGTTGTTGGCATATCTACTAACTACCCCCACTGCAAATGCAATGTCTGGACGTGTTCCTTGAGCTGCATATATTAGACTTCCGACTGCTTCTCTATATGGTATCTGTCCTATCTCTTGCCTTTCTTTTTCGTCCTTCGGAGACATTTCTTTGGATAGTACTTGATCAGTTGGGAAAGGTGTTGCTGTTTCTTTGCAATCTTGCATGTTAAATCTTTTGAGCATGTTTCTGATATAGGTGCTTTGGTCTAAACTGATGATTCCTTCTGTACGGTCTCTTGTGATGGTCATTCCAAGAATGTGGTGGGCTTCTCCTAGATCTTTCATTTTAAAGTGTTGTTTTAGCTTCGTCTTGAGGTTCTCTTTTTGCTTACAGTCATTCGACAGAATCAGTAAGTCGTCTACATAGACGGCAACTATTAAAATTTTTCCTTTCTTGTTTGAAACAAAGATGCAAGGATCAGTTTTCGATCTGGAAAGTCCTATGTCTTTGAAGGTTTCAGCTAGTTCCATGTACCATGTTCTACTTGCTTGTTTTAGTCCGTATATGGATTTGTTCAGTTTGCAATATCTGTGAGGAAAATATTCAGGGAGGTCAGGGAGTTCCATGTAAATTTCTTCTTCCAGTTTTGGGTGTAGGAATGCTGCTACAACATCCATTTGATCTAAATCCAGATCCAAGTTGGCTGCTTGAGCAATGAGAAAACGGATAGAACTGTTTCTGACTGTAGGTGAGAAGGTTTCCTCATAGTCTATTCCATATTTTTGAGAGCATCCTTTAGCTACTAGGCGTACCTTATGTCTTTCTGTTTCGCCATTTGGTTTGAATTTTGTTTTGAATGTCCATCTACTCTTAATGGCTTTTCTACCAGGTGGTAAATCACAAAGTTCCCATGTACCATTTAGTTTGTGAGCTTCGATCTCTTCTTCCAGAGCAGCTTTCCATTTCTGAGCTTCGTCAGATTGCATAGCATCTTCGTAAGTTTCTGGATCCTGAGCTCTACAGAGATTTGCTTGATACACAATGAAGTCGTCGTTAAAGATTTTTCTGTTAGGTGCCGTAGCTCTCTTCGGGTATCTATTTGTGTCTTGATTATAAGGATCTTCATCTTCATTGTCTGAAGACTTGTCTGTCGTGTCTGGTTCCTCTGTTGTGGTTGGATTGGAAATGTTTTCGATTTCAGTCATGTCTGCAGTTTGGGATTCTGTTGACGTTGAGTCATCTGCTTTATTTAAAAAGTCATTTTCAAGGAATATGACATCTCGACTAATGAAAACTTTCTTTGTAGAAGGATTAAAAATACGGTATCCTTTTGTTTCTTCACTGTATCCAACAAAGATGCCTTCTTTGGCTTTTGGATCAAACTTTTTTCTGTTCACATCAGGGATATGTACCATGACTTTGCATCCAAAGACTTTTAGGTGGGAGAGGTTTGGTTTCTTTCCTGACCAGGCTTCTTCAGGTGTCATGTTTTTCAATGCTTTTGTGGGTGATCTATTCTTTAAGTAGTTAGCTGTGTAAACAGCTTCAGCCCATAGTTCAGTTGAGAGTCCTGAATCAATTAGCATAGTACGAGCTTTCTCAATTAAAGTTCTGTTCAAGCGTTCTGATGTCCCATTTTGTTCTGGAGATCTTGGCACAGTTGTTTGATGTCTGATGCCACAAAGCTTTAGGCAGTTCTTAAGATCAGTGTTGACATATTCACCTCCATTGTCAGATCTTAAGGTTTTTATTTTCCCGTTGGTTTGATTCTCAACAAGAGCTTTAAAGTTCACAAAAGTTTCTTTTACTTGATCTTTACTTTTGAGGAAATAAACAAAAGATTTTCTTGAAAAATCATCGGTGAATGTTAGAAAATAACGAGCTCCTCCAATAGACAATGTTTGCATTGGGCCACACAGATCTGAATGCACAAGTTCTAGAATGCAGTTAGTTTTGGTTTTAGATTCTTTAGGAAAAGGTGTTCTTGAAAGTTTTCCTTCGATGCATGTAATACAGGTGTCAGATTTATTAGTGTCGCAGTTAATTCCGGTGGACATTTTATTAATTAAAATGTTCATATCTCTTCTATTTAAGTGAGCAAGTCTACGGTGCCAGGTGTTTTGAGAGTTTAGTATGGCAGTTGATGCAGAAAAATTAGCAGTGTCTAACACATATAGTCCATTATTTTCTGATGCAGTAGCAACTACATTTTTATTTGGAATTATGATTTTAGAATCCAATATCTTACATCCTTCAGAGTCAAAAATTATTGACTTACCCTTTTTGGCGATTTGAGAAATGGAGAGCAGGTTAGTGGTGAGTTCCGGAGCATGTATAACATCACTAGCTGTGATAGTGCTGTTTTTTAATGCAATATCCACTGTTCCAATACCTATTGCTGGAACCACGTTGCCATTGGCTATATCAATTTTCCTGTTTCCACCAGGTTTTAAATTTTGTATCCAGTCCCTTCTCGGTGTCATATGAGCATTACAACCAGAATCCAGATACCAGTCTGTAGGTAGGTTATCTTTAGAGTTGGATTCTACAGATGTGAAAAAGCCAGCTGTATTTTCTCTGTTTTCAACCTTCTTTCGTGTGTTCTGTTTCTTTGGTTTTGGACAGGAATGACTATAATGTCCATATTCATTGCAATTGTAGCATCTTGGTTTTTTAGTGTCTTTATTCTTCGATTTATGAGCAAATTTCCGGGATTTTCCATAAAATGCACTTTCAGAATGATTTGTCGATGTAGAACACAAATCTTTCACATTTTCTTGTAAAAGCAAATTTTTGACAAAATCAACTGTAATGGCTTGGTTTGAGCCTTGTATTCCTAGAATGAGTGGTCTGAATTTTTCTGGTAGTCCTCCAAGTATTATTCCGCCAACAGTTTCACTATCTAGTGGCTTTCCGATACTTTCGAGTTGTTCCGAGATGTTCGTTATGTTGTCAATATACGTTGACATCGATGAGCAATCTTCATATTTTGTTCGAAATAGTGATGAATACAGTCCAATTCTTCTAATTACCCCTTTATCTTCATAGGTATTCTGCAATGACGTCCAGGCTTCCTTAGCTGTTTTCGCTTTCTTGGTTTCGGCTGACGCTATCGGTTTAATCGATAAATTTATTTTTGCCAGTGCTCTTCTATCTAATTCTGGATCAATTTCTTCATTTCTTATCGGTTCAATGCATCCCCAGAGTCCAGCATCAACTAAGAAATTTTTCATTAGAAATTTCCAATCGGAATAGTTCGAGCCATCAAGATGTTTCGATTCTGGAAGTCCCCCACTTGACGTAGAAACGGGTGTTCTTCGAACGTTTAATTGAGTCTGTAAATCTTCAATTTGTTGCTGCAATTCTTTAATTGCTTCTGCTTCAGCCATTTTTCGATGTCAGAAGTGTTTTCAGCGAACAAGTGATGAAAAAGAAACTGACCTGTTCTGTTGTTTCCAACACTTCCGATTTCCGAATTCTTTCTTAAATGTTCATTTTAGTTGATTAGTATTTCCATTTCTGGGCCCGTGACCTGTTAGTGAGAGCTTAATTTGAGCAATGATACGTAGGAAACAGGTATCAACTGAAAATATTTATTTGATGTAAATAAAAATAGAATGGAAATTACGAATGAATGACATGAGCGTCTGAACGACGCGGTGTTTGTAAACAGACTGATCAGATGAGTCTCGGCGTTGCCAGATTCAGTGTCTGAAAGTTTCAGTAGAGTTGAGTGATATTCTCACAAACTCAACGCTGCCAGCCTCGTATCCCATAGCAACGAGGAACACAAATAAAAGAATACTAATGTTTTCTTTCTGCTGCTTGATAATTCTCCTGTTTTTAATATGTACGTTATTGTTATTATTCAAAGTTGTTAATATATTATATTTTATAATAAGAAGCGAGTCTACTTATTTCCTCCACAAACTGGTGACCTCGGATTTATTACGAATCACAACCTGCAATGTTGTACGAATATGGAGTTTATATGCAAAAGCCTGAGCAACCATAAGTTGTCAAGAGTGATGAAATTCAAGTAAGACATTTTACCTTTGATTTAAAGTGTTTTGCCACTTTCTGGTAAGTCAACATATTTCTGTCAGAATTTTATCGGATCTATGTATGGTGTGTAGAATTTGAATCGCCAATTTCTCTGATTTAAAGTACCAAGAGGCTGCGTCGCTATATACGTATATTGATTATTTTTCTGTGTTATTGAGTATATTTGACTGATCTAAAATGGTTGACAACAATGATTCTTCACAATTGGCGCGAGTTTCAGTTAAGCCTCCGCCATTTTGTCGCCAAGACCCATCGCTATGGTTCATTCAACTGGATGCGCAGTTTAAATTGAGTCACATTACTGCTGACGAAACTCAATTTTATACAGCGATCTCCGCTTTAGAATCAGAAGTACTTCAATCAGTTCGTGAAATTATCATTAGTCCACCGGCGATGGAAAAATACAAATCTTTAAAAGAAAAATTAATTTCTGTTTATTCAGAATCCGAAACAGTTAAAATCAAGCAACTATTGCAAGATTTACAGCTGTGTGATATGAGGCCTTCTCAATTGTCTAAAATGTCAGACTTATCCGCCGGTAACCTAACGGACAATATTCTTAAAACATTATGGATGAATAGACTCCCATCAAACATGCAAGCCATTTTAGCTGCCAGTAGTGAGCCTCTTACGAAACTGTCCGAAATCGCTGATAAAATACACAAGCTGGTCATGCCAACGCAAATACATGCAGTTCAAACTTCTGATCAAGGTATTGAGGTGTTACAGGCTCAAATTAATGAATTGTCCAAACAGGTCTCTCAAGTAGTAGATATTCAAGCAGAAATTTTTCGGCGCCATCGCTCTCCATCACGTGGTCGATATGCACGTCGTAGCCCATCGAGGAAACGTTATGAAAGCCCTCCTCCGGGTATTTGCTTTTACCATCACAATTTTGGAGAAAAGGCAAACAAATGCCGCCAACCGTGTCGTTATAACAACCAGGGAAACGAGATGGGCCGTCGCTAAAAGTCGTGAACGACAGCGGCCGAAATATTGCACGCCTTTTTGTCATCGATAAGAATTCCGGTTTAAAATTTCTTGTAGACACCGGGGCTGATGTTTCTGTCGTTCCACCACATTTTCATGAGCAAAAGCGCCAAACCAAATTACAACTTTACGCAGCAAATGGAACTCCTATACAAACTTTTGGTGAACGCCTGATATCTGTTGACTTAGGATTGCGCCGCAAATTCCAGTGGCCATTCATTATCGCCTCCGTTTCAAGTCCTATTATTGGCGCCGACTTCTTGCAAAAATTTTCTTTGCTTGTTGATCTTAAAAATCGCCGTTTAGTAGATTCTTCACATCGCTAGCTAAGTATTTGGGAACTTACAAAGTCAGAACCAGTCCTTACCATCCAAGTTCCAATGAGATTGTCGAGAGATTTCATCGCTCTTTAAAACAATCAATTCGATGCCACACTGCAATACAGTGGACTGAGGTGTTACCTACCGTACTTCTAGGTCTTCGATCAGCGTTGAAAGAGGATCTGAATGCCTCTTCTGCCGAACTGCTCTCCGTTTGCCAGGAGATTTCGTACAATCCACCTAACAGCAATGACCCTTTTACATTCGTGCATCAACTTAGAAACTGCATGTCAAAATTACGACCAGTTCCTACCAGCGCTCATTGCAAACAAACTGTCTTCGTACACAAAGAACTTAGAAACTCATCTCACGTTTTTCTCAGATGTGATGCTCCAAAGCCTTCTCTTGCACCAAAATTTTCAGGACCACATCAAGTACTAGCTCGAAACGAAAAAACATTCAAAATTTTAGTAAACGAAAAAGAAGTTAACGTTAATATCGACCGACTTAAACCAGCATTCATCTGGAAACCTGAAGCCACTGTAACACATGCGTCATCAGCACCATCTAAAACCACGACGCCCGACTTAGCAAATGCTACGACAACAACACGCTCGGGACGTCGAGTGCGCTTCAATCCGAAATATTTGTAAGAAAAGAATCGTTAGCACTGGAGGGGGAGTACTGTGGTGACCTGCCTACTACAACTCAACGCTGCCAGCCTCGTATCCCATAGCAACGAGGAACACAAATAAAAGAATACTAATGTTTTCTTTCTGCTGCTGCTGCTTGATAATTCTCCTGTTTTTAATATGTACGTTATTGTTATTATTCAAAGTTGTTAATATATTATATTTTATAATAAGAAGCGAGTCTACTTATTTCCTCCACATAATGTATTTTTTTTACTCGAATGAAACCGGTTTGTATTTGTTTACGATCCTGTATCAATTGATAAACATTGTAATACAATACGTTAAATAAATATAAATAGGAAGTATATAAAAAAGTTCTTGAGATATGTTTCTAATTTCATACTACTAAAATTTAGATTTTGAACAAAGTGCAAAAATAATTGAGAAAAAAGTTCACATAAAAATTTGCTCATAAAAATATCATAAAAATATCAGTAACTATTAGATAAGTTGAAATTTCAAACAAAAAACTGTTAAGTTTATAAATAAATACTTAGAATTCGTGTTGTACGATTGATAATTAGTAAAATAACTAAAAAGAGTAGATATTTTTTCCTTTTCCGTTCAGTTTTCAATCCTAGTTTTAAACATTATTTGTTCGAGAATTCGTTTTATGGTATAATCAAAAAACGCTAATTACATGCATTTTTTTCCAAATTTACACTATATAAATATTATTTTTAACCATTTCTCAATAATTTTCAATAAATATATTATTTTTTAATCATTTCTCAATAATTTTCAATAAATATATTATTTTTTAATCATTTCTCAATAAGTTCCAATAAATATATTATTTTTAACCATTTCTCAATAAGTTTGGACAAATATATTCACAATACAAGAAATCAATTTTAATAAGTTTAATAAAAAAAAATCAAAATTAACGTGTTCTAACAGACTGAGCAAGGACAATAATTCATTTCAAGAAAATAACCAAATGCCTTTCATTTGACATCAAGGTTCTTTTCAAATCACTAACAAAATAAACTTCTTCTTCAGACAGAATTAATGAGTAGGGTGAAACATCAGCCACAAGGACACGTATTTAGCATAGAAACTAGAACACATCTGTTATCCATTTTAAAAATAAAAAGCCGTCCTTAAAGAATACAAACATCCTTTCACTTTGTGACTTTCGAAAAAATTAGCTTAATTGTTGGTCAAGGATGACGCTTAATTGTTGGTCAAGGATGACGCATTCTATCTAAAAATATCATACCCCTCGTTGAATAAACTTCGAAATAATTATACCTACTAAATTATAAAATTCAATTTTTTTAATTGTTGCATAATCACGGACTTGGATGGATGTTAATATGTATTGTAAATAAATATAAAATGACTTTTAAAATTTTTTCTTTATAATTCCCTTTTCATAACTTATATATATATATTAAACTTTGAAATTTTGATTTTCAACTTGTTTAAGAACATTGTATAGTACCGATATATAATTTAAAATTTGAAATTTTAATTTTCAACTTGAACATTGCAAAGCAGAAACGCATAATAATGTGCATGTCAATTCTGGCTAAGCACTTACATTTTTGGGTGCTTCTTAAATGTCATTAAGAAGATCAATATAAATTTTATAAAATATTTTTTTTAAATAAAACTGAAGTAAGTTTACAAAAATAAATAAATTTATATAACTGCCAAATATTATAACAAATAAAGTTAAGTTTTGTGTATTTACACACACAAAACTTAAAATTAATATAACAAACATAATCTTATTTTCGACCTGTTTTAGTTGGCAATACAATCACGACAATCTCATAACGTACGATTGCGATAACCAAAAATGTAAAGTATTTCGACAATATGCCGTTCCGTATGAAATGGATATTGACAACCTATTCATACCACCACCCGATCCTTGCCATGTTTTAGAAACATTGGAAGGTGAAGCTACTGTTCACTTGAAAACGCCTCAAGGACTATATATTTACGAAAGAAATAAACTGAGAACGTTTATACCAGCTGATCAAAAGAAAAGTAGTTGGAGCAAAGATTTAGATTTAAAAAATAGCGGTTGGAAAAAAAATTCAGTGACGGTGAATACCGGTTGGTATAAATTCGTTTCACTCATGTCGATTCTATCTCTACTTGTGTAATTTTTTTTGTAAAGAATCAAACTAAATAAATTTGATGGAACAAACAAACGATTGTAGAGAACATGAATAAATTTAAAAAGCTGAAATTTAATTCATTGCATCTGAGGAAATTAAGAAGGTCCGTTTCGTCCAAACGTATTGTCAAACGTGTGATTTTATTTATTTAGACTTTTATTTTTTTTAGCAAATGACTGACAAGTCCAAAAACCTATATGTATATCCAAGTACCAGATTCAGAACTCAAATATCTTGTGAAAAAAATCGAGATTTCAAACTTAATAACTCAAATTCACAAGTCCAAAGCTAAAGGTCTGATAAATATAAATCTTAGTATTGTTTCCAAATAGATACTTTAGTAATGTATCAATCTAGATTCAAATGCTTGTAACAATTTCGAATTAAAAGTAATACTAAGATTTATTTTAAGCAGAAATTGTTCACTTTTGTGTAATAATAACTTATCAATATACTTTTATCAAATTATTAAAATTTAGTTTCTAGTATTGGGAATTTTACAAGTTTGAGTTAAAAAATCTAAATTTTAAGTTTCTAAAATTTTCAAAAGATTGCTTTGGAATTGGAATATGAATTGTTAAGTTTGAGTTATTACAAGATTTTTGAATTTTGAAACTTTTTGAATTTGGTACTTTGAAATAATGACAAAATTTTGAATTTCGAAAATTTCTAAATTCTTTGTTCTATTCTTTCATTTTATAAATAACACAAAATTAATTAAAATCAAAGTCATTTTCTTAAGTAATACAAAAAACTTGTTTTTTAAAAAAAAAAAATGATTAAATTATTCTAAATAATGATATCACACTTTAATTTTGTATCAAAACTTAGGTAAATAATTTCTTAAAATATTAAACAAGTTCAGCTTCAATGATATAATTTTTTTTCTGCTTAGAAAATAAAAAACAATCAAACATTCAAAGGGTGATAAATTATTTCCAGATGATCTCACGTAATTTTTTTGTGTACAAAGAATATATGTGGAATACATAAGGACCTTACCTTAACCAAACCTTAGGTACCCTGTCATATCCACTTGAAATTCTTTCATTCTGGTTTGTGTGTCAACATGGATAATAGCAGTACTTGGTAAACCCTGTATTTACAAAACTTATAATTTTCAAAATATAAATGTAATTTCTTACAAGGCTTACAGACGCTGAGTCTCTTACTCGAAACATTTTACAATATTTTCAAAGTCACGAAAAGTAGGGTCGTAGAAATCTAAATTGCAAGACAAACTGGAAAAAATTTTTATTAAAATTATTTTTCTTTGGACTTTGAAGAAATTTTCTCTGTATTTTGAAAACTGATTTTTACTGATTCAAAATTTCAGACTAAAGTCCAAAGCAATATATTGAATTCTGATAGGTTAGCCTTCTGGTGGTGCGGGTAATATAAATAGAGCTCCAGTGCTTTGCTAATCATTAGTAGCTTTGCTAATTTCATTTTGTATACTTATTACGATGATATTGGGACTCTATCTATGTGCTAGATGTTTTTTGTTTCTAAGATCAATTGCGGATAGAAATGAATCGTTGCATCAGAAAAAATATCAAAGAAGATGGCGCTTGGAGAAAAGAAGAATGCTATGAAGCCTATGAAAGGAAAAAAGGTTTTAATGGGTTATAAATAATTATAGTTTGTTGTAATGATTCAATTTTATTTTTGATTTGTGATAATAATTTGTGAGTTTTAAAGGTAAGTAAAAAATATCATTTTGATTGAATTCTGTAATAAAGTATTTTATTGCTTATAATAAAACTTCATTAAATAAAGTAAAAATTATTTCTATATTAATTTTTTTTACAGTTGCAGGGATGAGATTTTTCCGCTTTTTAGCGGATTTCCGCTTTTTTCTCTTTTATCTCGTAAATTTCAGTTTTTTTTATCAAAAATTCAGATTTTTCTAAAAATTTCACTTTTTTTTATAAATATTCCGCTTTTTCAGAAAATTCACCGATTTTCAAAGAGAAACAGAAAATTCAAACTAGCAATCCTTTCTCATTTTTACTTATTATAGTTATTTTCTCCCCTTTTACTCGCAGCAGATAAGATTTTCCGAATTTTTTACCCGCCCTCCTGATAGATCCGATTTTTGTAGTTCAAACGACGCTGCTTCTGACAAGCCTGAAATCTGCTAATATCTCAATTCTTATTCACACGATTTTAATATCAAACATAGGTTTTCATATTTGCATGTTGCGATTCTTATTCACGCGATTTGAATGTTGTACGTTGGAATTCTTATTTACGAGATTTAAAAATCCGATATTGTGATTCGTATTTACGCCTTTTTAAAAACCTATATAGCGATTCCCACTCACGCAAGTTTAAAATTAATGTCTTGATTTGCTCATGCAGTTTATAATATCAAACATTAAGTTTCCTATTTATACGTGATTTTAAAATAAGGATTCGCATTCTAAAAATTATGCATCATAATTCTTATTTATGCAATCTAAAAATTACGCATCATGATTCGTATTTACGCGATCTGAAAAATATGAATCATGATTTGTATTTACGCGTTTTAAAAATTCTACATCCCAGTTTGTATTTCCTCATTTTCAAAATCGTATATCTAGTTTCATATTCATGTGATTTCAAAATCCATAATTGTTATTCATATTCACGCAATTTTAAGATCAACTATCGCGATTCTTGTAAGAAGTAAAAATTTTTTTAATTAGTTACTATAAAGGTGACTGTTTTTCTAACGACGATTATTAGTATATGTAAGTGTTACAACATCAGAGAAACTGGAAGGGAATATATTCAAAACTTACATTCTGTGCTTGCAAAAAAGAAAAAATAGGATTTGTCACAAGATGTTTGAAGATGGACTAACGACTAAATATAGCAAGTATAAAAGATATAGCAAACAAAAGCAATCACTTAAAAAAGGATTTAATTTAATTATTATTATTTTTTTTTTGGAAAAAGAGTTAATTAACTCATCATCAAAATTTTATTTATAATTGCTGTTATTTTTGCTATAAAAGGCAAAATTCTTATCAAATAAAAAACAGTTATCTAAACAGTTGCTGATTGTCATGTATTTTTTCAAACTAAAATAGCAATTTTTGTATGTTAAGGACTTACTATATATTTCTACTTCACTGTTATTGATTTGTTTCAAAGGGCTCTAGTTAGATTAGACTATAATATGAACATAATGAATCAGTCTATTGTTAAAGTTTTTTTTTCCAATGTAATTTATAAAGTAATATTACTGATATATTTGCTATAAATCACATAACAGTATTTATTAAAAGTATTCTCAGTAGTTTTAATTTGCTAAACCAGGTAGTTTTTCAAGTAATAATTGTCTCTTATGTGAACTGAGGAAAAATATAATTTCCAGCTTTATTTTTTCAATTGGTAATTTTTTATTTTCACTAAATGTTAAGTAGCAATGTAATCATTTATATAATAATAGATTAGTACACAATTGTATGTCAACACATTATTTATTACCTTAAACTGTCTGGAATTTATTATTAAAGGGTTGCGCTTGTGTAAAATTTACGATCATGGAAATTCAGCTTTTTTGCCTTTTGGCTAATCTCATTCCTGAGTTGTAAATATTTTAGATTATCTTGTTATATAATACAAAAATTTGCTCAGTAGACAGAATTATGTCTTTTCCATCTAATATATAAAATTATTTGATTATTTTTAATAAAACTATTCTATATTTGATTTAAACCAAATTAAATACATTATAATTAAAAAACAGTTAATTTTAGTCCTTTTTAAACCAATATATACCCTATATAATATACAATATTTATTTTAAACATATTTTTAACTAAAGATTCCAGTTTCTATATTAACATAAAATGCAAAGTATTTTATAAGAAAAAATTCTTATCTTTATATTATCATAAAATACAAGGTCTTATAAGGAAAAATTCCAATCACTATTATAAAATACAAGGTCTTCTTATAAAAAAATTTTCAATTGTATCAAAAATATTTGACATATAAATTATACATTATTACAATTTGCATTAAAAAACCCAATTATTTTATGTGCATTCAGCTGTTATTTTATTTTTAATGCAATTAGGTCATGAAAATTTGAGGAAGTTTCTAATAAATAAAATAGTATAAATAGAATTCAACAACAGATTCTCAACATAAACTGGAACCATGGTGGAATCCATGCTGAGTAAGTATTTATAAATTTTGTATTTTATAAAAAAAAATATTTTTTAGTTTAATTTAAATTAAAGAAGGCATGATTAGGACCGGATTAAGGCAGCAGGGTACCAAATTCCAAAAGTATTTTATTTTATTGCTTTAACAATTTGTTTAAACATTTCTGTGGTGTGCCTTCTAAAAAATTTTAAAGTTTTCAAAAATGCTAGAGTTTCTAAAATATTGTGTCTAACAATAACAATTTTGTATTTTAAAATTTGATTAAAAAAAACAAAGTATTGCTTAGTAAGCTTTTCCAAGCACAGTTTTATTTTTTATACACTTTAGAACACTCAGTAAAAAAACTAAAATCAAAGTTAATATTTAAAAAAAGCCTTAGAATACAACTAAAATATTACAATTAAAAAAGCATATGGTTAAAATACTTTACAATATTATCTAATAAATATTTTTAAATATTGTATATATCATAACTAAATTTAAAGTATTGAATTCATTTTTAATAAATGAAATAATAATAAATAATAATGCATAAAAATGAAATAATAATAAATAATACTTAATATTCAATTTTGCTGCTGAATTTTTATACAAAAAAGTTTGTTTACATTGTGACAAACCCCTTTTGACAGTTGAACACATCAATTGAAGAGTAAAATCTGTTATAAAATAAATTTTTTGTTAAAAAAACACTCTTTCACTTAATTTTTCCTTGTATTAATAATTGAATTAGCAAATATATATAGCAAATATACATATAAAAAATAATGAATAAAATTTGAAATTCACTTATCCTAGTATTGTATTAAAAAATAAGTTTTTTGAAATAATGTAGTAGCAATAACTGTTGAAAAGGCATTAAAAACAAAATAGATTCACAATGGAGTCTGTTCAAATTGAGTGTATTAAAAAATGATGACTTAAATTTGGAACATACATACAATTTAGTCAAAACTTAAACTCATCTGAAAAAGGTTTTAGATTGTTTTTCGGACCACGAACCTGTTTTGCTTATAATAAAGTATATTTTCTTTTATTATTAAAATTTATTTTAAATAAATTGATGTATTAATTAATTTTAGTTCTTTACTTTCTTTATTGGTGTGTGTTAAACACATTTGAAATTACATGTTTAAAAATCTTTTGATGCTTAACATTGAAAATACAGATTAAATTAAATATTTAATGCTGTCTTAATATAGACTTGCATAGCTGTAAAAAGTAAACAATATTTTTTTTAAAAAATAAAAAAAATAAATGCTAACTAAAATTCTAACTTTTGATTCATGGAATTCAAATTTATATTATAGTTTATTGATGGAAATTTCTATATTTCTAAAACTTGAGGTTATATTAAAAAGAAATTACTTTAATATGCCAAAAAATAAAACGAAACAAAGTTGAGTTCAGATATTTTTCTTCCCTTTCTAAGTCTATTTGAAGCAGTAGGGTTATTAACTATTTTTTTTTCTTCATAATATATATCTTAGAAATTATCAGATTTTCTTTTGTGATTCCAATGTGTAGATTAGATTTTTAAAATGTTTACCTCATGTATTTTGATATAAGACTAAAAATGAATATTGTAACATAAAATTATAATACTTATTTTTTAATGAATGACAACATTTATAAACATAATCTGTTGCATTTATTTTGCCATTTAATAAATTATGAGAAAAAAAAGAGATCACAATTTTAAATTAAAATTATGATACGCTAATTAAAACTTTGTTAAAGTAGTATTCTTTAAATTATCTATTTTATCTTATCTTTTAATTTCAATAATACCTTTGTATCAAAATAGTTAGTTTTGCATTATAATGAAAAATTATTTCAGTAAGCTAGAGCTTCTAAATAGTGTTATTATATAGTTTTAATATTAATTTAATTTGATTAAACATTTATAAAGTTTTTATAAAGTTTCTCTTGTAGTGTATTTGAATAAAAAAAAAATCTGATTTAAATCAAAAAATACAATTTAAATAAAAAATAATTTGATTTTTTAAAAAAAAATCACAAACCTTGTATGTAGGTCACATATAAAATATAGATACAGTACAGAACCCGTTATCCGGAAATCAGAAAACCGGAAAACCAAGAAACCGGAACGAAATTCAACAAATTTTCCAGCCATTTTTAAAAAAAAAAAATTTTTTTTTTCTCATAAGATTTTAGAATTTTTCTTTCTTTTTTGAAAAATGTTTACCTTACCATCATTTTGGAAATAATCATTAGTGTATTACTTCATCGTTTTTTCTTCTTTTTAAGATTATTTCCAAATATTTTTTTTTAGCTGGTGTTAACAATAAAAAGAACGGCTTTTTGTAGCGATTCAGAAAACCGGAAAAATCAGTTATCCGGAACAGCGATGGTCCCGATCGTTCCGGATAATCGGTTCCCTACTGTATTATACTTGAAACTTAGCCTTGGTTACAGGTCCCCGAGGGTTACAGTTCAAATGTCTGGCCCTCTATTATCCACTCATGGTGGGGGTATCACTTTGACCAAAATGCTCATTGTGGCCTGCTTCAGCCTAAGTTTTAAATATTATGATAATAACGTAGAGTTTTAAAATTAATAATAAATTAACATGTATTTTCTTAAAAATATTTTTGTCAATATTTAAAAATAATATTTATAAATTATAAAAATGAACTATTCTTCAGCCCAGATGTTTAAGAGATAGTATATAATATATAAACGACCCATATATACATTAGCATAACAGTCAATAATTTAATAACAAAAAAATGCAATACAATAGCTTTTAAAAAAAATTATTTAACTTAGAAAATTATTAAATACAAAATTAAATTATCATAAAAATGAAACATCATTGAAAAAATTGACTATATTCAACAACTCATCTTTTAAATACAATATATAATACAGTCAATACAATAAATTTTAAAATATAATCATTAAATTTAGTAAACTATAATACTTAATAGTGGTTGTAGAATTGAAGCACTGATGAGCAACAATATTATCTGAAATAAATTTAAAAAAATTAAAACAATAAACTTTTATATTTTACTAAAAGTATAAATAAATAAATTATAAAGTATAAATAAATAAAAATAAATAAATGTAATAAAATTAAATAAATTAATAATTTTTGGAAATAAATAAATGTATTTATTTATTTTTTAAAATTTTTTTTACAACCTTAGATTTGTGTTATATTTTTTTAGCTATGAAAAAATTGAAACTTCTCAACGAAGAAGAGGAAGAAAGTGAACGTAGCAGTGATGACATCGAAACAAGAAATATGATACAAGAACTGCGGGAAAAACGTAAGTTAGTTTTTTTTTTTTGGTAAAGGGTAAAACTTTTGCAGATGACTTCAGTAGTTTTAAAAAAAATATTAAATTAAATAATATACTTACAGAAGTACACTTTGCGAAAAATTGAGTGAAAATATTACACTAAATTAACATTTTACTAGAAAAGACTTGATTCTGTAATGTAAACCTAAATATTTGATTGAAATTTGAAACAATAATGCTAAATGAATGTTTTATAGAATATATTCATTATTTTAGGTCTACTATGTAGATATATACATAAACAAATTCTGTACCAAAATTTATAATTCTACATACAGTAGATTTTGAGAAAAGTGTACCCAAAGAGTCAAAATATGCATTTTGAGAAAATAGTAATTAAAAATGAAAAGTATTATATTTTACATTAAAAAAACATTATACTATTTTACATTAAAAAATTATTTCAATGACTTATAGGCAGATTTATAAATATTATATATCAACTTTTATTTCAATGACTTATAGACAGATTTATAAATATTTTATATTAAAACTTTTATTTCAATGATTTATAGACAGATTTATAATCTTTTTATGTTAGCCAGGAACTTACATAAGTAAATGAAATAAATTTTTTCATTAAATTTTAGTTTTTAATAGAGCTGGAACCTTGTAACATTCAATTTTATTTCTCGTAAAATATTAGTATTTTCGAAGACAAAAAGATTTCTTAAAAACTATAAAATTTAAATAACTACAGGTTAATTATGAAGACATATCAGTTAGTTGACATTCTAATGAAATTGGTACTTTCATAGAACAGGGATGAGATTAGCCAAAAGGCAAAAAAGCTGAATTTCCACGATAGTAAATTTCATGCAAACGCAACCCTTTAATAATAAATTCCAGATAGTTTAAGGTAATAAATAATGTGTTGACATACAATTGTGTACTAATCTATTATTACATAAATGTTTACATTGCTACTTAACATTTAGTGAAAATAAAATTATAAATTGAAAAAAATAAAGCAGGAAATTATATTTTTCCTCGGTTCACATAAGAGACGATTATTACTTGAAAAACTACCTGGTTTAGCAAATTAAAACTACTGAGAGTATACATTAATATTTCATTTCTTTTAATAAATACTGTTATGTGATTTATAGCAAATATATCAGTAATATTACTTTTTAAATTATATTGAAAAAAAACTTTAACAATGGATTGAATCATTATGTTCATATTATAGTCTAATCTAACTAGAGCCCTCTGAAACATATCAATAACAGTGAAGTAGAAATATATAGTAACTCCTTAACATACAAAAATTGCTATTTTAGTTTGAAAAATTACATGACAATCAGCAACTGTTTAGATAATTGCTTTTTATTTGATAAGAATTTTGTATTTTATAGCATAAATAATAGCAATTATAAATAAAATTTTGATGATGAGTTAATTAACTCTTTTTCCAAAATTGATGTGGTTGCTTGTTTGCTATATCTTTTATGCTTGTTATATTTAGTCGTTAGTTCATCTTCAAACATTTTGTAACAAATCCTATTTTCTCTTCTTTGCAAGCGCAGAATGTATTTTGAATATATTCCCTTCCAGTTTCTCTGATGTTGTAACACTTACATATACTAATAATCATCGTTAGAAAAACAGTCACCTTTATAGTAAATAATTTTTAAAAAAATTTACTTCTTACAAGAATAGCGATAGTTGATCTTAAAACTGCGTGAATATGAATAACAATTATGGATTTGAAATCACTTGAATATGAAACTAGATATACTATTTTGAAAATGAGAAAATACAAACTGGGATATAGAATTTTTAAAACACGATCAAATCACGATTCATAATTTTTAGATCGCGTAAATATGAATCATGATGTATAATTTTTAGATTGCATAAATAAGAATTATGATGCATAATTTTTAGAATGCGTGAATGTGAATTCCAAAACCTTATTTTAAAATTACATATAAATACGAAAATCAATGTTTGATATTATAAACCGCATGAGCAAATCAAGACATTGAATTTTAAACTTGCGTGAATACCAATCGCTACATAGGTTTTTAAAAAGGCCTAAATACGAATCACAATATCAGGATTTTAAATTTCGCAAATAAGAATCACAACGTACAATATTAAAATCGCGTGAATGAGAATCACAACACGCAAATATGAAAAGCTATGTTTGATATTAAAATCGTGTGAATAAGAATCGAGATATTAGCAGATTCCAGTCTTGGGACCTCTAAAAGGCTTGTCAGAAGCAGCATTGTTTGAACTACGAAAATCGGATCTATCTGGAGGGTGGGTAAAAAATTTGGAAAATCTTATCTGCTGCATGTAAAAGGGGAGAAAATAGCTAAAATAAGTAAAATGAGAAAGGATTGGTAGCTATGTAGTTTGAATTTTCTGTTTCTCTTTGAAAATTGGTAAATTTTCTAAAAAAGTGGAATAATTATAAAAAAGTTAAATTTTTAGAAAATGTGAATTTTTGATAAAAAAGCTGAAATTTAAGAGATAAATTTGAAAAAAGCGGAAAATCTCATCCCTGAATAGAATGAAATGTTACTATAAAAATTTTATATATATTAAAAAAGTTCATTTTATTTATACTAAAAGTTGAACTTATACAATGTCTACAATTCAAAAATAAAAGTTGATATTCTTTTATCGAATTTATCAAAATTTCAATATTTATTTCAGAAATACAATCATACCTAAAATGTCAAAGGAAAGAACCTACAGATGAACCACCCAAGGCTGGTCCTGAACCGGAACCACAAGATCAAGAACCTACAGATGAACCACCCAAGGCTGGTCCTGAACTGGAACCACCCAAGGCTGGGCCCAGTAAAATTAAATGTGGAACTGAACCACCCAAGGCTGGGCCCAGTAGAATTAAAGGTGGACGTGAACAACCCAAGGCTGGGCCCAGCAGAGTTAAAGGTGGTCCTGGACCCAAGAGTACATCAAAGAGAGGATCCAAACCTGGATCCTCAAAATCCAAAAGCGGAACCAAGTCTGGAAGCAAGCCTGCAAGCTCAAGACCAGGACCAGTGATCATAAACGGACCCTCAAGAACTCAAGCTACATCAGACTCAAGCAGCGATTCTTCTTCAGAAGAAAATATAACACCTAGATGTCGAGCAGCCCCTACAGAGAGTCGCGCTCCGCAGGAGGATCCCGCTCTTGTAGCACAAATGGGCGGGATGAATTGCCCGTGCCTGCCTTCGCAAGAAGTAATGTTACGTGCAGCCATGGGTGCAAGTTGGAAAAAAGGCCAAGACTGAAAATTTTTTGACTGAAATACCTAACATACACAATACCCCCTCGACATATGCAAATTATCTAAGAAAGCTTTACCATAATACATCAAGTTTAAGTACTGTACAAAAAATATTTATTCATCTGTCTTTTGATAAAATAACAACAGGACATAAGAAAGTAGACCAATAATGTAGACCTGAAAAATATGTTTAAGGACAGAAATTTTTCTTCTTCCGATTTCCGTCTTCGAGTCAGTCTCGTTTCCGTCTTACTTCCGTCCGCGGACATTTTCGAAAGACGGAAATCCGTCCTGGGGACGGAAGACTTGCACCCATGCGTGCAGCCTTCCGTAAGTTTAACAAAATATCTTAACAATTGGAAAATTTTAAATCAAAGTTGATCTGCCTGAAGGCAATTAATTGAGAAAACCATAGTCTGCACTACACAGTAATGCTGATGAAGAAGAAAAAATCAATATTTTCAAGACATTCTAAATTTAAATTGAATTTAATAATTAAAAAAATTTAGTACATAAGAAAATTATCTATTAAAAAAACTGGAAATTTTCTGGGATGCATAAAAAACCCAAAACAAATAAACAATTTAATAGTTTTAATAAATAATTTAATAGTTTTGATAAATAATTTAATAGTTTTTTAATTGCCTATAAAATCAATATTAACTAATATAGATTTTACTTGTATTGACAGTAAACCTTAAAAAATGTTTAAAAGTATGTCAAATTTATGAAAATGTTTATATAATTTCCAAAATAAAATGTCAACTATTTTTAATACTCCTTGCTCTCAAATACTATAAACACAATTATCTATTTAAATTGTCTAAATATTAAATAGGATTCGTGTTATTGTTGTAGTTTTATGTAATTTTTTTATTCAAAAAATTTCTATAATTAATTAAACAAAAAATTGTTCTGAATATCTATTTTTTCTCTAAATACATAATTTTCTTCAAATTATTAATTAATTTAAAAATAAAATATATAAAATTTCATTTACAAGTTTTTTAAGTTTAATATAAATAATTTTTACAGCATAATTCAAAAAGTTTTTAGTTAATATTTCAAATGTTTAATAAATTACTGACTTAAGTAAAATTAATTTAAATTAAAAAATCCCACCTTTCTTTAAACTTCCCTGCTGACTTTTCTAGTATTAAAACACGATTTACATGATAAATATATGTTTTGTAATTTTTTTAGATGACTACAACAGGCAACATTTGTTAGCCATCTTAGCCTATTTCGTTTCTATCGTGAAACGAAATTTAACGGAGAATGAACGAGAAAGAAGAGGTGGAAGATGAATGTGGTAGAGATGTGATTGAGAGAGAAGGAAGAGGAGAAAGATGAATGTGGTGAAGAAGTGAAATGTAATAATAGTGAAATAATAGTAAATAGGGAATGATAGTAAATAAAAGTTTATGTTAAAAAAGTTTGTTTATACTAGTAGACTATAAGATAAATTGCACTTTAATTAAGCAAATTTTACGTTTCTTTTTTGTAGGATATGAAACAAAATATGAAATTTTATATTTTCATTTAGGTTCAATTTTATACAATTTTGTTGACACACAAGAGATATTATTATGATACACACAACTCTTTGTTACTCTTCAAATGACGAAGTTGCTGATAAAATATTAGTTACTATACGTATATCTGATTGCACAAAAGGATAATTTTTTTTAATTGTAATATTTTAACCTCAACTAAAATAAATTTAAATATAATTCTAAAAAACTTTAGTTAGACAGTATAAATAATATTAATAATAATAATCGTCCCTCTCAGTGTTCGTCTGCATAAGCTTTCAAAAAAAGTCCGGTAGATAGCGCTTCAGACATGTAGAATTTTTTTGGATAAAATCGTAGTATTTTTTATTTTCAGAGTCTGGTAACCCTGATGAGATTAACCAAAAGGCAAAAAAGCTGAATTTCAAAGCTGATGATTTGGATTTCAAAGCTGCTGATTTGGATTTCAAAGGTGTTGATTTGGATTTCAAAGCTGTTGATTTTGATTTCAAAGATGCTGATTCTAAACATAAATGCGGCCGGTGCGTCGTCAATTTTGAGCGTTGTCGATTCTAAACGTAAATGCATTCGAATAAAATTTTTAATTTAAATAGGTTATTAAGTATTTCAAATTCAATGCATATCAATGTTTTTTTAACGTATTTTAATTGAAGTGAAATGAAACGTTAAAGTTTCTGAAAGGTCTGATAAAATTTCTGAAAAGGATCGTTTTTTTTTTCTTAAAATCGTTTTAAACTAGTAAAATCGTTTGGAAATTTTTAAAAGGTTGCTTTTTTAAAAATGCAAATCATTCGGATTCTTTTTTGACTGACTGTAATTATGTGCACAATGGTAACATCTTTCTGAATTTTTACCTATTACCAAAGTTCAAGGTTTTGGACAGTTTTAGTCAGTTTTGGACAGTTTAAGATAGTAAAACCAAGGTGTCCTGCCCAAAACAAGTTTAGGACATCTAAAACCCCAACCCTGCATAATATACCTTTACATCAAATGCTGGTCCAGAGATCGAACAGATAAATTATTTTATGGCTGTAAAGGACAAATTTTAGTAATTTCAGACCAACTGACAACCGCTAATTTTGAGACCTGACAGGGGACATAGCCAAGTTATTCAACAAAAAATAAGCACCTTTTAAGCACTTTTGAAGTACTAAAAATATATTTTTAAGCACTTCAAAAAAAATATCACAATTAGACAGGGTTGCAAAGCTTTTGAAAATTGACGTTTTTACTGTCATGTCAAAAAAAAAAAAAAAACATTTTGGTATTACTTTTGACAATTGCCAAAAATCATGAAATTTTGAATAATGCAAAACGAATGGCGTTTTCATACGCCACTGACTGACAATACGCTGAAATAGATTGAGGTGGAATTAATTGTGAAAACGATGAATAGAACAATGTGAACTGTGTCTTTTTGCATAATTCAAAGCGAAAATCAAGGAAATCAAAGGAAAAATCTCATTTTGAAAAAGGGGAAATTAACACTTTTTAAAATTAACCAATGAAAAAAGCATCTTTAAGGGCTTTTAAAAAACTAAAATTGAAAATGAGCACTTTTTAAAAACACTACGCACCCTGCCTAAATACATTATTTTTGGATGGTGCTCAAAGAAAACACATATAAAATTTTATGTGTCAAAATTTCAACTGCTCATTTTCAAATCACAGTTTTGAAAGCTTTTTCTAAATGTGTGAAATTTTTGTTCTAACCGTGGTACGCAAGTAATTTTAAAGCTCGGTTCTTTTCAAAATAAAAAGAGGAAATGCTTATATTTTTACGTCAGCACATCTTCTTCTAGTTTCATTATTCTGAGTGTTTAAGCTGATGTATTCATGTAAAAATAATTGTTATATAACTAATTGTTACCAAACATAAAATTATTAACATTCTTTTATTCCATAATCGTCTCTTAAAATTCTTTTCAGAAATGAATCTTCATAGCTGCCAACACGGATAGGAAAAAATCCAGTAGATTTTACGAAATAGTATAAATTTAAGATAATTGTTGCAAAATATACTAAATATTTTACATATAGGGAATTTTAGGGATTTTTAAAGTCATCAAAATAGAAAAAGTTCAAAAGTTTTCAGTTACGATTTCATATTAAATTATCTTGAAATGATATGTATTATGAATATTCATAATTTTGAATAGTAATAAGTATTTATTTCATCAAAGATAGTTAACTGAATTTTAAAAACGAGACTTGCTTTATTGTGTATTAGTGACACATATTTAAATATTCAAACAAGCAATAATCTGCACAAAAATTCTATTTCAATAGGGATTTTTAAGGAAATTTACTCAATTTTTAGGCATTTTTTAAATGTACAAAAACCAAGAGAATTTTTATTAAACCTGTAGACCAGGAAAAACTGGCAAAATCCAGTAGAGTTGGCAGCTATGACTCTTGAAATGTTCCCATATTCTGAGAAATTCCTTAAAAGAAATTCATTATATATTAATATTAGCAGCTTTTCTTTAATCGTTTGAAAGTTTTAATTTTAAAAAAAAATGACCATTTTAAATATGTTACCGTGAACAGCAATTTCCTAATTCGTCCTATACTAGACATTTAAGCATACGCATTTAGAATACATTCTGTCACTTCTCAAAAACAAAAATGTTCTTTCAAATCTCTAGTTTGCTATTTTCATTTAATAACAAAGTAACTGAGAATAAATATAATTGAATCCATTTATTTAAGACTACTCTGAAACACCTCTTAAGGGTCACAGTACCCAAAAAATGACCAAATTATCGTTATTTTTTCATTGCTTATAATAAAACTTCAAATTATTTCAAATGCACTGAAAAAAAATCCTCTCCCTATCTACATTTTTAAAAAAGTTTTTAATTATTTTGATTGCTCTAAAACAGAAACTTGATCAGCAGACAGACTTTAAAGTGCTTTTTCTCATAGATGATAACTTTGTGCTTGAATCTTAATTAAATTCCTGAGGAATTTTTTCTATTTAAGATAAAGCTTTGAAGTAAGCTTTTTTTTATCCAAAGTATAATACACTTATTTAAACTGCACATGGAATAAGCATTTTATGAGGTACTACAATATTTACAGCATGTTATATATACCTAACAGGAATTTTTAATCTTTTTTTCCAACTTTTTCACAAAATAATCTATAAAAAATTTTCTAATTGATAAATCAAAAACTAATGCACAAAATTGTTAAGATGAATAGTGTTAGCACTTAGAATTTTTTTTTAAAAAAAATATGTTAAAATAAAAAAGCCTTCAAAATTTAAAAATTTTGAATTTTTTCAATTTTATTTTAAATTTTAAAAAATTAAACATTTTAACTAATTTTAAAGATAAATTATTGATTATAAGTTAAAGGAGTATGTAAGGCATCCACAAAATGAATGACTATACCTTCATTTAGAAAAAAAAAAAGTTGCAAATGTACTGTGACCCCTTAAAAACTAAAGTAATAGACACAAATGAATAAGTACATAAAGCAGATGGTTGTTTTCATACTATACAGTATAGATGATTCACCATGTAAAGGTAAGTGCAGATGGCACTAGGGGTCAAAATTCGTCACAAGACTTACTACTCCCAACTGATTTTTACACCTAAGCTTGAAAAAAATGCACCATCCAACGCTATTATACTAGTAGTGTTTTCAATATAACACATTCTTTTAATCTAACTTTCAACAAAACAAACTACAAATGAATTTGAAAAAATTCGCAGCTTGCTATGATGTAACCCAAAAAATAAGAAGCTGTGCTATTTTATACAAATATAGCCAAATAAAATATATTACTCAAAACATGGCTAGCCTAACACTTTTTTTATGCTGTGATAATAATTTTGTTAAATTTCTTATAAGCTCAAGACCTGTTAAAATTTATAAATTAAAAAAACTCTTACAATACAGTACAGAACCCGTTATCCGGAAATCAGAAAACCGGAAAACCAAAAAACCGGAACGAAATTCGATAAATTTTCCCGCCATTTTTTTAAAAAAAAAATTTTTTCCTCTTAAGATTTCAGGATTTTTCTTTCTTTTTTGAAAGATGTTTACCTTACCATCATTTTGGAAATAATCATTAGTCTATTACTTCATCGTTTTTTCTTCTTTTTAAGATTATTTCCAAAAAAAATTTTTTTTAGTTGGTTTTAACAATAAAAAAAACGGCTTTTCAGAAAACCGGAAAAATCAGTTATCCGGAATAACGATGGTTCCGATCGTTCCGGATAATCGGTTCCCTACTGTATTAAAATATTGAGAAAATATGGAAAATAATAAAAAATAATGACAAGAGAAGAAAATTATTAAAATATTTTTCAAAGGTATTTAAAAAAAATAATTTTTAATTATCTAAAAAAAATTCTTAATAATCTGGAAAACAAAATAAAGAAAATATATAATCTCTTCCTCAACAGAGACAATTATAAAAGCAAAAAGGAGTGCCTTCTAATACTGTATCAATATAGCCAAAGCAAAATATATCAATACAATAGTGTGAAATAAATAATTCTAATTGTAAAATCAAATCAGAATATCAAAACTAAATTATCAATTTTTTTCCTATTCAAAACTGGAAAACAACTAGCATTTTAAAATTTAGGTAACCGACATAACTTTTTAAAAAAAAAAAAAAGTATTAAAATATTTTTACTTATTTTTTAGATACGTTTCATCTCTTACAAATATATTTTAGTGAACAAAATTGCACAATGGCCAACTTTTTCTGCAAATACAACTGCATTATTCTAAATACAGGATGGAAAGATTTCCGTATCGTGATCTGACGCAGAATTATCGCCAAGTTTTAGCAACTTCTGGGCAGCGGCCTGCGAGAAACTAAAAAACAATCACTGAAAGGGACTAACTCGAAAGGTATAACTTGACCCCTCCCCCCTGAGCAAACATCTACATGTTATTTTTTTTAATAAATTACAAATTTAAAACCTATTTGGCACCTTGGCAATTGTAGTTAACGCAACAGTTCTTGATACGAAAATATCTCCTCAATGGGAGGAAATATTTCTGTATTCAGATCTTTTGCATCAACTACAATTATCAAGGCACTAAATAAATTATACACTTCATTTTAAAAAAAAAATTTTAGATGTTTGAACAGGAGTTACACCTTTTAAGTTAGTCCCTTTCAGTGATTTTTTTCTTAGTTTCTGGAGAGCCACTGACAAGCTTGGCGATGCAGCAGAGATTAATATATGAAAATCTTTCAAGCTGGACATATAACAACCAACGATCCTCATGCAAATCACATAACTCTAAATAAAAGTTGCAGTAAACCAGAAGGTGATTTCACTGAAAGCAAAGAACATCATGGTAGCACGAAACTTTGTTTCAGTGAACGAAAATTTACGTCAAACCAAGGGTACCCCCAATTCCTTTATGAAGCAATATGCAATAAAAACATAAATTAATTTTGATACTTCAAAAGCATGCAAATTCAAAGGTGGCAGATGTTCAAGATAGTTCTTAGTCGGTCTATATCGACGAGTTTCTTCTTCTACCATAGATAATACCTACAATAGAAAAAATATTAATGAATCGATTTTGTTTTGAAGAATTTTATGTTAAACATTGGTTGCAACGACAATTCTTACCGCTTCTCTCACACCAGGATCATCATAACCTTGATCGATGTAAGGAAAAGCATCAACAATAACTTCACCAGCCATTATACTTTACAGAAAATCGTACAAATAAAAATTATTTTAAGACGGGAAGCAAAATAATGAAATTAAAATTGTGAGCAAATCAGACAAAATGAATAATTTGCTATGAAAGAGTAATTTGCTTTTAGCTCATATGGTAACAGAATGATGACTGTCTTATTGAAATAAGATAGATGGCGCTTGACAGAAAACATTATTTATTATTATTGTTATTGTTAACTTACGTCGCACTAGAGCAGCACAATGGGCTATTAGCGACGGTCTGGGAAACATCCCGGAGGATGATCCGAAGACATGCCATCGCAATTTTGATCCTCTGCGGGGGGGATGGCACCCCCGCTTCGGTAGCCCGACGACCTGCGCGCGAAGTCGAGCACTTTACGGTAGCACAGTTTAACGAGGACCAATACCGCACACCCTCGGTCCCTACGCAGACTGATCCAAGTGGTCACCCACCCGCACACTGACCGCAGCCAGTGATGCTTGACTTCGGTGATCTGCTGGGAACCGCGTCTTAATGATCAGTCCACTGCGGGACAAAACATTATTTAGAACAATAAATAAGGTAACCAAACGTTTTCAAATTTTAGAGACAGTCCTCAAATTTCAATAGCTGTCATGAAGAATTTCAAATACCTTGAAATATTTAAAATCTTAACGTTTGTCCTTAATAGTCCTCGAATTTGTCTGAATATTTCTAATCGCTTTTAATATGCTTGTTATTGTTGTTCATTTACGTCAAACTAGAGCTGCACAATGGGCTATGGGCTGGGAAACATCCCTGAGGATGGTCCGAAAACATGCCATTACAATTTTGATCCTCTGCGGAGGGGATGGCAACCCCGCTTTGGTAGCCCGACGACCTGCATGCGAAGTCGAGCTCTTTAGGGTAGAACAGTTTAACGAGGACCAATACCGCAGACAGTGACGAGGACCAATACCCTCCGTCCATACGCAGACTGATCCAAGTGGTCACCCACCCGCACATTGACCGCAGCCAGTGGTGCTTGACTTCGGTGATCTTCTGGGAACCGTGTCTTAACCAGTGCCGTAACTTCACCCCTCGGGGCCCTGGGGCAAAAGTTTTTGGCAAAAACTTTCAGTACTCCATCTGTAACCGACATTTTAGCTACTTATGTATTATGGTGGCGAATATATTTATGAAAACAAGTTATTTGTTCGCTTATAAATAGGATTACAAAACATTGCAAATTCTCCACACTCTAAAATACGAAATTTCAGCGAAATCGATTAATCCTGAGAAATTAAATTTTAAAAAAATCTTAGTTATAAAGCTTGATTTTTCGGAAACTGATCAACCAATTTCGTTAAAATTTGTGTTTTCCATGTGGAATTAGATACTTTGAAATGATAAAAAAAACTATATGCCTTACGATTTAAAAGTTTTCAGACTATTATTGTCCCGAAGTGGACTAATCGTTAAGACACGGTTCCTAGCAGATCACCGAAGTCAAGCATCACTGGCTGCGATCAGTGTGTGGGTGGGTGACTACTTGGATCAGTCTGTGTAGGGACCGAGGGTGCGCGGTATTGGCCCTCGTTAAACTATTCTACCATAAAGTGCTCAACTTCACGTGCAGGTCACCGGGCTACCGGGGCGGGTGTGCCATCCCCTCTGCAGAGGATCAAACCTCAAGGGATGTTTTCCAGACCGTCGCCAATAGCCTATTGTGCAGCACTAGTGCGACGTAAATGATCAACATCACACCTTTATTAAATAAAAAATAGTAAATATTTACTAAAAGTTATTTTTTGCATTGAATTATCTTTAGATAAAACAATTTTATAATCGTATGCAAAATTTTTTTCAATTCCCTTAAAAAGCTCTCAATCTGTAGTGAAATACAAAAAAATAAAATTAACATTTGGGGGTCCAAACTTTGGATAGCTCACCCGACCCAAGTATTGGGACCATATTTCCCAGATTGCAGCTACCTCCTGTATTACGGGGGTTAGAAAATCGAATCTGTTGAACAAAAGTTATGTTTATTCAGAGAAAGTATGTTTTTGTGTCTGATTGCGTAATTTAAAATAAAATATCGTGCACTAATTAATTTGCATATGAGTCATACCCTCGAATTATTGAGAACGTGAAGATCCGATCATTAAATCAAAAGTTTTTCAGGGAGTTACTTTTTTGGTTCACTGTACGTCAGTTACCAATTTACATCTCACCGAGGAAATACGACTAGGGGGAAAAAAGCTATTCATGTTGTCTACAATTGTCCCCCCATGTCCACAGTAAAGGCTACTGTAATCATAAAATACCAATTTTATAAACCTGTTGAATCCGGTTACTATATCATAAGGAAGGTCTTTTCAAGACAAAACCATTATAAAAATGAAAGTTATTTTTAAGTTTCAAATCTAAAGGTTTTTGATCGCGTTATGGAAACTGAAGGAAATTATAGACTTTTTTTTCTATCGGCGCATATACCCACATTTTAAAAAGTCCTAATTTTAAAAATATTCAGAAATGTTTTCTCTATATACATAGATTAACAAAAACAAAGTTGCCTTACTCCAATATGGACAGGTCCCTAGAAAATATAGCTATACTTTGTAAACAATTCGTTCTTGAATATTTGGCCTATGTATTCATGATGCTATGTAATCATATGTGACAAAATTATGACAAAGAGTAATAGTTTGTTTTTTATGAAAGAAAAATGAGGAAAAGTCAAAGCATATTTGCTAATTAAAAAAAAATTCTTTTTAATGGTTAGTCATGGCAATGAATTTTAATTGCTACGGATTTTTAAGCTGATGTTCATAGCTTTTTTATGAAATTAAATGCGTTCTTTTATTAAATTAATTATGATTTTTTTGTATAAAATAAAGATTGCATTTCATTTTTTAAAGAAAACAAAGTTGTTAAAAGCCCTGAAAATTCGAAGTTCCAATTTAAAAAATTTAAATGTCTTTATAATTTAAAAAACATAAAATAACAACAAAATCCATGCACACAATAAACAGTAAAATTATCAATTAAAGTGCTAAACAAATTAAATTTTATGTACGAACAAAAAAAAGGCAATCTTTATGTTACCATTCTTATAAAAGAATTCTAACAGTATATAAATATAACATTTAAACGATTAAATGAGTTAATGCAAATATTTACTTACCCCCTTATAAATAAATTTACATTTGTTTTCTTGTTTTCCAAAGAAATATTTTATTAAGAATGGGAATTATTGATATCGCAATTTATGTTTGAAAAAAAGGAAGTTGCAAATAATTTTAATAACTCTTAATTAAAGTTAAATTTTAATTTCAAAAATTGAGCAAAATGAAAGCTAACAGGAAATTTATATCTGAATTAAAAATGACTAATTTAATTGACGCAATTAAATGAGCTAAAAACTGGAATTTAACTGGAACGTTTTACGTTTGTCTCAGAAAAAATCTCTTGACAAAATGACCTCAGTAAATGTCCACAAGAGTCATCCCCTTGGATCCCTTAAAAGCTTACATCTGTTTTCCTAGAACATCTAGATAATTGCTAGTTTAAGACAACTTAAGGGACATATAGATGGTATTGCAAATATATGACATTTTATAAAAGCACAAAAGAGCCCAGGGTCATAAAAATGATTAAGGCAATTTAAAGAAGCAAAAGGTCATTTTCCCCATAGTGTAAAAGGAGATGGCTATTTTTTGAGGAGTCAGATAACTGTGGGTCAACTCTGCGGGTGTAAGAGTGAATGTGGAGAAAACAAAATACATGTATTGTGGTACAATGGAAACCATCCCTAAATTGTTTGAAATAGATTCTCTTAAATTTGAATCTGTAAAAAATTTTACTTATCTAGGATCAGAAATCAGAAAAAGAATAATCACAGCCAATCGCTGCTTCTATGGTTTAAGATCATTATTGAAATCTCACTTAATAAAAAGAAAGACGAAGATTTTACTTTATAAGGTATTAATCAAGTCAGTTTTGAGTTATGCTTCAGAGACATGGACTTTAACAAAAAGGGAAAATAAGTTATTAGCAACCTTCGTAAGGAAGGTCCTACGAATCATCTTTGGTGCTATTCTCGATTACAACAACTGGAGAAAAAGATAAAATTTTGAAATATATAAGATCTTTAATAGTGATGATATCATTAAATCTATTAAACAAAGTAGAATGAGATGGGCCGGGCATGTAGTGAGAATAAGCCCAGAACGAACAGCATTAAGAGTCTTTAATGCAACCCCCTCCAATAAAAGGCCAAGAGGAAGGCCCAAAAAGAGATGGAAAGACAGTGTGGATGAGGATTTTGCCATCCTAAAATTAAGGCTCAATTGCTGGGAGAGGGGCAGAATGGGAAAAGCTTCTGAGGAAGGCCCAGGCTCACAAAGGGGTGCCGTGCCAATGCTGAATAAAACAATTGCAACACTAAACAAGACTTTTTTTTGGTGATTAAATTGCTTAAAAGGCAGGTTCACAAAGGGTGTCGTGCCAATGCTGAATAAAACAATTGCAATACGAAACAAGACTTTTTTTTTGGTGATTAAATTGCTTAAAAGGCAGGTTAACCATAGGAGTTAATAGAATGGAAATTAGCAAAATAAAAAAATTGAAGCTGTTGGCAAAAGTAGCTAAATTAAAATTTTCTGTTAAAAAAGATAAATAATTAAAACTGACATTAAGTTCAATTCTTGTACTACTTTCTGAAAATTTTTTTGCACTTAACAAAGTTAGGCTCCTAATTTAGTAATGATACTATTGACTACCATAGAAATCACACATTTAAACATGGCAGTGAAAAAAGAAAAGAAAATCAGTTCAGTGAAACACGAGTTACAGAAAAACTAGTGATTTCATTTCCACATTTGATTATCATGAGCGCAATGACACATTTATATTAAAATCACACAAGCAGTGCAAGAACAAAGCTTTGAATGGTTTTAAAATAAAATTTGACTGGGCAACACTGGAGAATATTAGAGACATTGAAGATTCAGTGGATAGAGGATTCGTCTCCCAATGAGGTGAACAGGGTTCAAATCCCAGAGATGGCTGGTCAATATGAATTTCGCAACCGGCTTTGCTATATGAATTCTGCATACCACAGTGCTGACACAAAATATCCTCTGTGGTAGACAGATTATGGGTTAGCGTCCCCTTAGCGTCAAACTAACCGTGGTAGGTTTTTGTGGTTTTCCTCTCCATGCAACACAAATGCGGGTTAGTTCTATCAAAAAGTTCTCAAAGAAGGCATACTGATACTGATTACAATACTTGATTCTGGAGTTCTCTTGTCTTCTGGATTGGGTTCAAAATTACAAAGTAACAGAGTTTAACATTAGTAGTCGTTAACTGAAAATTAGATCAGCTGTTCAAAGATGGTTATAAAAAAAAATGAGTGCCCTGAATTCTAAAGTGAAATACAGGGTATTACAATGAGCAAAAGTGGGATGCTCTGAAGAAAAACACATAAGTAAGAATGAGATCTGTCCAAACCAAATTTACTACCGTTTAGCGGTACCTTCACAAATTCAATTTTAGGAAAAACGGTAGTTTCACAAAATACTTTTTCTTAAAATTTCATTTTTGTGTCTCGTAAGAAACGATAAATCCATATTTTTACCATCTTTTTGTGCTGATTTTTTAATATAATTTTTAATTTTTTACAAATTATGTCTAAATTTTCACAAAATAGGTACCGCTCAGAAAAACCTAGACAGACCCCTGAGTATTATAATTGACACAATACTTACGTCATTGGTCGCTGCTGAACAGCTTGTCCAGGAGTAGGGACTGTTAACTTATAAACATCCAGAGTTCGTTGAGCATACTTGATCAACCTAATAAGTTTCTTTAGGTTGGTATTGCTTACTTGGATTAGTGTTTGAATCTGAAACAATTTAAATAAAGGAACAAAATTAAATGCATAATTTGATAGGGAACAGCTATTAAAAAAATAGTGATGGCAAGTTAAATATTCAGACAAAAATAGTATTTAAATTGTAAAGAAATAGCATAAAACACAAAAAATATTTTTTTAAAAAATTTTTCATAATGATAAAGGAAAAAATAACTCAAATTTTATGAGGATAGCATGATAGAAGAAACACGAACAACTTTCACTTTTCTTTAAAGAAGAATGTAATCTTAGAAATTTTTTTATAATTCTGACTACTATATAATTTTTACCAGAGGAATATATTACTATCAAATTTTATGCTTGCACCCTATGGTGACAACAGAAGCATTGCAAAATAGCACAAAAAAATTTTGCAAAAAGATTAAGAAAGTATGCCACTAGTTATTTGCTATATTTTTTTTATGAGTTACAGCAATGAGCAGCAAAAATAAGGGGGGGGGAACTCTATTCAAAGTGAGATTTTTATAAAATCATAGAGACATGCAATTTTAATGGTGTATTAATATATAAATAAGGATGATTCTGGCCATATTTTTTTCAGTGTAAATAACAAAAATTAAAAAACTACTTTTTTAAAGTAATTTGTTTAAATAGTTTTGATAAACTATGCTTTAATGCAATTCCAATAAAGCATGTACATTGAGGAATATGTAAAACAGTTTGAAATATCCCTTTAGGATTAAAATTAATATTAGACTTCTAAAGCATTAAAATGAGCTAAACATCTAAAAATATAAAGAAAATTACATATAAAGGTTTATATTCATCAATGAGAATAATTTTATTTCTTAAATATTAAAAATCAATTTTAAATTTTGAAAAAAAATTATAAGAAATTAAGAAGCTCTGTTAAACATAACATGCATTACATCATAAACAGAACCACACCATTAAAAAAAAACCATAAAATCACATGGAAAAAATGTTTAACTTAAAAAAACAAAACTATTTTAAGCACTTTTTCTGATATTAAAGTCTCATCACACAGAATATAAGCTAGCTTAAAATTTCACCAAAAAATATTTTTTTCAAAATATATATAAAATAGAAAGTTTAAATATGCCTATAAATTAAGATATAAATAAATTACTGCTTTCGAAACTGTCATGCAATTTGAAGGTTTTGATACACATTTTATGTATTGATAATAAAAATAATAGGAAAATTAAGAAAAAATTTCATAAACACTTATTTATTGATTCAAAAAGTCAAATAATTCATAAAAATTTGTGATGTAATGCAAAATGTTAAATATCTAAATCTAAAATTTTTCTTAACTTTAAAAAAGCTTAAAATCATGCTTAACCAAGAAAAGTTACAACTGTATTTACTTTATTAAAATATTCTCTGAATACTAATTAATAAATAAATTTAACAGTTTAATAACTTCTGGTCACAAGGAAAAAAAATTTAAGTCAAACTAAAAAACATAAAAAGGCTATATGCCTTATACCTTTAAAGGTATATATGCCTATATACCTTTAAGTATGATACGTAAAAATAGTTTATATCTATTTAATTTTTTTTTTTTAAAAAACTATCTCTGAATTTCTGATACACTTTAAGAACGGTACCAAAAAATAGACAAAGAAATAAATGGTCTAAGCTCAGAAAAATTTATAGTTATTAATATCACCTCATTTTAAATTCTGTTTATTTTTACTATCCAAGAGATAAGGTAAGTAGGAAAAAATCACATTCCATTCAGTACCTTATTAGGGTCATTTCCACATAGGGAAAGAATACTTCCTTTATTGCTAAATAAGGGATAATTATTTTGAACACAAATATTAAATGACTAAAAATATTTTGATATAATTTTTGTTCAATTTTATTTAATTAAATGTAGCAAGAACTTACTTGCTACTGAAGGTAATTATATTCAACAGAACCTTAATTACCTTCACCTTAACTCATTTGACCATAATTGTTTTTTCAATGAATAATAAGAAAGAAAAGATATCGATATTCAACATAAATTCAGAAATTACATTTATATATTTCTCTGACGGTTAATATGAAATCCTTTTTCTGTCTGTACCTTTAACGCCAGATGACTGACCTGAAGTTCATCGAGTGCTGTTATCATTTTTGCATTAGAATTAATTTAAATTCAATATAGTGTAGGGATAAGCTACTGACAATGTCAACTGTCATCTATCCAAAGGTACCTCTAGATAGAATTGAGTTAGCATGTCGTCCATATTAGTGAATTGGAATTGAATGATTGTAGTGGTAGCTATGCTACAATACTCCTTACCAGAATTTTATCTGTGATAGAATTCAATGAACGGATGCCACTAGTTGATTCATTGCTGTTTTGCCAGAGGCTAGGAGAGTTGTATTAAAATCACGGTTGTTAGAGAGGTCGCTCTTGTCTTGCAATTAGCAGTCGAGTGTGTATGGGCAGCTTTTGTGTTTGATCAAGGCTGTGTAGCAACAGCGTGAGGAAAACAATGTCGCAAATAGCAAGTCAACCAGTTCTCAGTGTTCCATCCGTCAAAGAAGGCATGTTCATATCAAAGTAGGCATTTCTGTTGAGGTACAGATCAAGTCAAAAAGTCACCAATGTAGAGCTAGGCTACTGACAGTGTAAGCTGTTATCTATCCAAAGGTACCTCCAGATAGAATCAAGTTAATATGTCTTATATACAAGTAAATTGGAATTGAATAATTCTAGTGGTAGCTAAACTACACCAGATAATAAAACTTGTAATAAAAGAAATAATTAAAATATTTATGAAAAAAACCTAGGTACTTTGAATAAATATTTTTTCGTGACTATGGTTAACGTTTTTAAACCTCAATACATACCTTTCAACTACTATAAAATCTCTATAGTTTCAGAATACATTTTTCCTAGTGGTATCAAGTTATGAGTTTAATGAATTCCAAGAATTTTTCACCATTTCATATAAATAACTTAAATAGATATATTAAAGCTCATATAAAGAAAAGGTTGTGCTCTAAAGTTATGGTAAAACTTTTATAAAAATTTTATTTGCTTTAAATTTTTTTATTTAGTTCACTACCATTGATAAATATATTTCGTACAATATTTAAATGTTAGAGGATATGTTATTATAACAGAAAAATCAAATAATATAAATACTTTGCAAATGAAAAAAATCACATTTTTAAACACTTAATTTAGGTTACGGATACGTCTATAGTCATATTAAAACAAAATTTTCTAAGGGGTAAATAAAGTTTACCGCCAGAAAACTTGCAAGCCGTAATTCCCCCAAGTAACTGTTTTCGCTGAACATACTAAAGTTTTCACTAAGTTTCTACATTCTGCAATGCTATAATTAACTGCCTGAGAAGCAGGAAAACCAAATTTTGCCTGAAACTAAAGAAAACTATTAGAAAATATATTCATTTAAAGCAATGAAACATTTCACTAATATTAAAAAAAATTACTAACAAAATAACAATTTTCTTAATAGTTAATAAATAATGATTTAATGAAATATACAGAAGCATTCATGTGTTTGTGTGACTACAGTACTTTTAACACCTTAATGATAGACTTTTTTTGCATACCTGTTTCCTTATTTAGAATGAATAAAAATATAAGTTTCTAAATGCATTCTTTAAATCTATTGCAACATTTTTCAAAAAACTATTAAGAAATTACTCTTATAGAAGATATACTTTGACATACTTTGACTTTCATTTTATTTAAACTTATACTTATTAACCTGAAACTTATGAGTCAAGACATATATGGATGGATACGCGTACAATTAATGTCAAGGAACAAAAATTAATAAAATATTCTTAAAGCTGATTGTAAAATTATTTTATGTCAAAAATTAGGAAGAAAAAGAAACTAAAAATATTTGAGCCAGCTTTTTTAAATACTGTTGTTTCAAAATTCTGGCGCATAAACTTTTGTTTGAATGCAGAGTGAAAAGTTATTGATTCTGCCGTTAATGGAAAAAAATATTGTGAATACACAGAAATGGAGATTTTATACATCAATTATATTCAAAGTTCCAAGTCATTTATAGGATTAAAACACAGGTTTTCACAGATTTTCAATGAAATTTCAAGTTTATAAATCAATTAGAAATCATTAAATTTCAAGATTATATTTCTTTAGAAATATATATATATATATTTTTTATTCAAACTAATTTTTTAATAGGAAATATGCCTAATATTAATTTTTGTAAAATGTATTTTATTTCCCTAGAAGGGTTTTACACAAATATAAATATAAATTCTAGACAAAAACAATATTTTGTATAAAAACTAGAAACTGAAAAGCTCAATGAAACATAATTTATTAATAGAGTCATATCAATCATACAGTCTGCTATCAAACTTCTTACTAATGATTAAAAACCAACATTTATTTATACAAAAAACTTAATTTTCGAGAACTTTTTTAGTGTTGATTTGGATTTATAGTTATATTTAAGAAAAAATTTGAAACCATAAATTGTTAAACCAAGTATTTTTTACAAATTAACATTCTAATTTTAATGTTCTAAAAAGATTCAACTATGTTACAATAAACTTTTAACAAAAAAAATTTAATAAATAAAAGTAATAGATATTGGACTTATTTATTTTGAAATTCATTGGCTACATATTGTTACTGCAAATTTTGAAATTGGTTATTTACACTCAAGGTCCTGAAAAATGTTTACAAAATTTTGAAATATTCAAAATTTAGCATCATTCCCCCGACTCTTTCTTCCCTAAATAAAATTCCCAGACATTTCTAGGTCTTTCTTATCCAGTGAAAACCCTGATATTTTAAAGAACAAAAGCACATGCAAGCATTTCTAATTATTTAATTATTAGAAAATGCTGTTGCAGTTATAGTTAATTTATGTTGCACTAGAGCTGCACAATGAGCTATTGGCGACGGTCTGGGAAGCATGATCCTGATCCAAATGGTCACCCACCTGCACACTGACCGCAGCCAGTGATGCTTGACTTTGGTGATCTACTGGGAACCGAGTCTTACAGTCCACTGCGGGACTATTAGAAAATGCAGATTTGATTTTGCCTCATTTATTTTTTTTGCTACAGAAACAATTATAAAAAGATAACACAAATAGTACTTTAATTTCGATAAATTCAGAACTTCAACAATGTTACTACAGAATTTTAACAGACAAAAATAAAAACAGATGTTGAACTTATTTACTTTGAACATTTTTGGCTATTTAGTGCTATAGTCCAATTTGAAATAGGTTGTTTAGTTTCTAGGTTTGCTGAAATATTTTTCCAGGTTCCAACCTAACATTGTATTTTTCCATCTCTTATTTTTCTTTAAATAAAATTCCAAGACAATTAAAAGGTTTTTCTTAGTCTATAAGATTTTTGATATTTTAAAGAATAAAAACATAAAAGCATATGGAAGTACAATTAAACCCTTGAATAGTAAAATGAGTAAGAACCCAGCAAAGAGTCTACTATAAAACAGAGGTTCACTATTTCCAAATTCTTTGAAAAATTATTTTTTAGCATATGACAATTATAAATATGTGTGTGACAAGAATGATTTCTAAAATGCATTTGCAGTTATCAGCACTTAACAGATACAAATTCTTTAAGACAATATTTAGTTTTGAAACATCTTTCAAGTTTTTTTTTCTACTCTAAATGACTAATACTAATCAATAGATGTAAAAAACAGTGGATGCAATTTCTTTTCTTTCTTTTTTTCAAGGAGATTCCATATTTTCAAGTTTTATTCTGAATACAAGTACTATGAGCAACTATATAAATTTAACAGAAAGTAAATGTATGCTTATGCTTTTTTTCTGCAGGACAGACAGTTGCAGTTTTGCAATAATTTTAAAACCAAAAACTTCAAGCCTCCTCATTAATAACTCACGGCCCTAAATAAAGCATAATTTTTTTTTCAAAATATAATAAACATCATAGAGGACTTTTTCCTGCTTCAGACATATTATACCAGAGCTAGTGTTGCTACAAATATTATTCTCATAGAAATTACTAATTTTCAAAAAAAAAATTCTTTAAAATTTCTACAATAGACTTAATAGTCAGCAAAGCACAATTTTCATTACTAGAACAACAAAACTAGTTATAAGATCAGGAATTATAAACTAGTAATAATACCATGAAATAATCTGAACTGAAATACACTTTAAGAATATTTAAGGCTTAAAAATAGTTGAAATTCATAGCTAGAAGCTAATGTGAAAATAAATGGCTGAAAGTATAAGGCTTTGATATCCTGCCAGATTCTCATGGTTATTAAAATCATATTTTTATAAACATAAGAAGTGTAACAAAATAAATTTAACAGCACAAGCAACTCTCCTGATTTTAGTAAAATGCAACTATTATTCATACAATAAAAATTCTTCACAATTTAGAAGCATTATTGCCTTGAATTACAATAAATTTAATTAGTGGCATAAAATGTATATTTTAATTAATAAGAAAAAAAGAACTTGCATTGCCATTTTCTCGATCAGATCTTATTCTAATGTATTCAACTAAATTCAGAATAAGCTTACAAGACATTGTTTGAATTGCAGTTACTAAAGATTCATCATGCACATTTTTTGAGAACACATTTACAGTCTTAGTCAGATCCATCAACTATAACTGTTGTCCTACATGATGCACAAGATCTGTTAAAGTACTATAAGTAAGAGGCCTAAAAATATACAAGATTCTTACATTAAAATAAGTAATACTACAGTCAGAAAAAGCAATTAAAGAGCTGTGAAACATAATTCATTTAACAAAAATTATAATTTAGAATATATTTTCCAAGCCTCATAATAAATCAAAGAGAAAATCAGAACAATTTTCAAAAAGGAAAAAGAAAAAAAAATCAAGATATACTTTGGAACAGTACACATTGTTAAACTAATTTTTTTAAAAAAAGCAAATGACAAAGTAAAAAGGTATATTTTGTTCTACTAAAACAAAGTTCATTAAATGTTACAAAATGTTGGTTGTTAAAAATTTAAATAAAGTTAGAATAGAATCAATTAATGCATAGGCAAAATTACTATGATACTGAGATACGAAATACACTATTTTGCAAAAAGAAAGGGGAGAAAAAAAACTTATATTGGAATTCAAAAATTGTCATTCTATAAACCTTTTCTTTTTCCAAGTAGTTTATTATTATTTTAAACAAAATGAGATAATTCAAAGAGCAACTAAAATCTAAGTGCTTCTATTAGCCCACAGACCACACAATAAAAGATTTCTAATATATGTAGTTGATAGACGGTCCCTAAGTTGGAACTGCTAAATTTTGAAATTTTTACTAGCATCATCAATCTATATTAAAATAATAAATAACAAAAAATGCCTGAAAACCAAAATCTCTTTATTCTACAAATCAAATCTCTTAAAGTTCATGCTTGTAGAAAATGGGATGATCAGAAAATACACGAAAATTGGGAATATTAGATCAAAAAGTTTAAAACAAGATCACAGTTTTTTTTTATCAGGTCAATCTGGAATATCAGGACAACTGTGAACTCTTAAGGTTTTTCAGCACAAGAAACATTGATGATGTTTTTGTGTCTCACTGAATCATCTCATTCAGTTTAAAACAATTTGATAAGAAAATAAAAAAAATTTGTACAAATAAATTTATTGCAGATAACTTGATATGCAAAATTTAAAGCAGAGGCTTAGAAGATTATAAAACTAGATGCCAAAAAAGAATAACAGAACACTTAATTAGGAATAATATATTTGACAAATTAGCATTTAGAGGATACTTTGAAAATTGCAATAAAACACAATTCATTAAATATTGGCATGTTAAGTAAAGCAAAAACAGAGTTTAAAAAGTCACATAATCTCTTTAATTAAATTTTTATGTAATTTTTTCATGCTGTTATATTGTAGATATTTTTAGCATCTCTTCCTATTATGATTTATTCATTTCAAACAGCAGTAAATAGATAAAATAAACTGATTATATCTTAATTTAATCTAAATTTTTAACAAGACACAAATATGTTAGAATTAGAAACTTAAGAACCTATGTTAAAATTAATTATCTCCCTCTTGCAATTGAATTTCTAACTATATAGAAAACTGTAACTTCTCTTGAAAGAAGGGTTAAAATAAATTAAAAATAAATTTTCTTTGCAATTCCGTTACCCCCCCCCCCTCTATTAAAATATAGATACTGTACTGGACATGACAGAAACAAACCTGTTAATTGATACATGATTTAAAAAGTGCTTGATAAAATAACTAGAGGAAATGAGTTTAGAGTTTTTGGAGAGAGCATACATCCCTTTTTTTGCCTTTCAAAAAACTTATGAACATTTCTAGTTTGAATTCAAGTTTTTCTCAAAATAAACAGAAGTTTTATATAGATTTGTATAACAATAAACCAAACATTAAAAAAAATTCCAGATAACATATGGGAATTCGTTAAATTAAGGTTAGCAATCTTATTCAAAAACTCTAAGAAGTAACTGTAACAACTGTATATTTTCAACAGTAAAACAGGATGATAAACAAGACTCAATATTCTAAAATAAATATCATTTGTCATCGTATTTTCTTTTAGAGAATGATTTTCTTTAAAACAATAGTAATTTGGGTTGAAATTATGTTTAAAGTGAAACTTAAGAATTGGAGAAATCTGTGAGTTTGGAAATCTCAGCTCCAAGGAAATGAGACCATAAGGAAATGAGAAAACATAATTCACCTTGAATAAATATATAAAGAAATAGTTATTAATGTTGAAAATTTTTTAAGACTTTTACATTATTGAACATATGTAATATCGTAAGAACTATACAAGGATATTTTTTCAAATGAAACATTTTTTATATTATATTTTTTAATTTAAACACTGATAGCAACTATGCCACTGAGTTAAACTTCTTTTTAGTTGATTGTTCATAGTCATGAAAAGTATTTTACTCTCTCTTAGCAAATAATAGATATATAACAACATAGTTTATTTTTAAAATAATAGTATTTAAATTATAGATTATTTTAGACTGAGAAAGACTTTTAAAATATAATTTTGCTATTCTTGTTTCAAAAAATGCTGCTATTACAAAAACTTCTACAAATTTCCTTTTCTTAGAGTCATTAATTTTTAGATATAATTAGTGAGATATGCACAATTCTGAAAATGACGCAAAAATTAAAGAATTTCTCAAAAATAAGGAAAACTCGTACACACAGAGAACATTTTAAACAGAAATATTTTTTAAATGGTATATAAAGTAAACATTTTTTTAAAAAAATGAGTCTTTATAAAAAAAACATGTTTTAGAATAAAGGAAAAAACATGAGATATTTAAGTAATAAAAAAAAGCATTTACTATCTCAGCTCTGTGGTTAAAATATGACGGGCTGCTACGAACAATTCTTTGCACAAGTGGGCAACTTCTTGAGGACATAGATGCAACAATCCTATCATTCCTTTAGCAAACTATGAGGAATGCTCATTCACAACATACTACAAAAAATAATCAAATTAAAATCACAGCTAAGTTAAATTATTATCATAATTTGAATTAAAATTAAATTTGCAACTAATTTAGGTTAATATTAATCAGATAAAGATAAATACAGTGCATGCTGCCTATTAAAATCACATCCGTTTTGAGAACACTTGATTGTAAAAAGCAGCAAATTTTAAAAACCAAAATGCAGGAAAAAGTAATTTTAAAGTTGAATTTTAAACTAAATTAAACTGATTAAAAACTAAATTGATTACTACGTTTATGTTTTATTTTTACAAAACCTACATTTGACATTAACATAAGCTACATTTTTTAGAGGGTTATAAAATATTATATTTGATAAGCAAAATTTCAAATTAAAAATTCACCATAGTTTGAAAGCATATAAGAGTTTCTAAAACGTTAAATATCCTTTTCTTTTCTGTAAAGTTCATTTTAAGAAATCAAGAGCTCTTTTGAAATCCATTGAAGTTAGATTTATCTCATTGAATGATTGAGGATCCTTGACATTGAATGATAGGCATTTTACAATTTTTCTTAGTACATAAATAATTTTCTTTTGGATTCCTTTAGACTCTCTTTTTCCTAATTTTTTTAACTTTTGCCCTTCAATTTCAACACAAAATGCAATCAACACCAATAACTTTGTTCATAGAGAACAGACAAAAAAATTATTATTTATATGTATTCAAAACTTGAGAATATAGAAAATTCTAATCATTCAAACAAAAAACAGCAAAGTTTTTCATTGTTATGAACAAAAGCCTTACAAAATGTTGTCTTTACAACAACTGTAATAATAATTTTATTAGACGATGGTTTTCACATAGTTTGATATTAAAATGATTCCGTTCTTGCAGATTTAATGGTAAAAAGCAGCTAATTTTACAATTCAGTGATTTTACAATTGGAGGTTCCAGTATTAATGATACAGTTAAATCACAGTAGTAAAAAATAAAATAAAATAGGCAGGATTTTTTTTTATGTTCACAACATAATAAAATTAATTTAATAATCAGAAAATATTCCAGCAGTTAGAACAGTTCTAAAAAATAAATTTCCTCCTTCATTTTGAACCAATAAACAAGTAAGCAAGGAAATACGGGGGGGGGGGGGCAATTAATCAAATATATCATATCAAGTTCACTTTATTTTTATTAGCATGATTTTTCAATTTATTTTCCCTTTTAATGAGTTCTAGATAATATATTTTGTAATATACTTTGCACATTACCTCCATTTAATGTCTAAAGAGCAAATAGTTCAGCATCAGGGCTATTTAATTTATAAAGTCAAAAATTTGATTCCTAATGCATTGTGCAGAATTTTTTTATCATATTCCATGTTTCATTATATAATTACTAAAAAAAATTCTAACTAGCGATTAATATGTTAAACGCAAAATGTATTGAAGAAATGAGCCTAGAAAATTAATTTTTCAACTAACATTATTAAGTACTCAATGTAAAGATAGCTCATTAATTTGCTTGAAAGTAATCGCCCTGTTGACAACAAATCATACATTCTGAAATCATTAAAGTGTAGTAAATCATTCTCACAACAGCCTGTTGCAGGTCAGGAGGGTCATAAAAGCTAAAATTCTACAATTCCTAACCAATGGCATGATTTTGACAATGTTAAGCACAAGTTGCTTTCACTTCCTAAAACAGCTTACACTTATGGATCTAAAGCTTCATGCCACGATTGAGAATCTATCCCCACTCCAGCACATGGATAGCTTGGTGCCTTTGACCTCTGAGTTGATTTTGAAATCATATCTGTGAGTATTAAAGTGTCTTTTAACATGTTGAGGTCCACATCAGCCATCAGTGACTGACACTGAACCTTTTGTTTTGGCCGTGTCAGTCACCGGTGAGTGACAATGTTTGATATAAAACCAAAAAAATTAACACTGTTTTAAGTAATTACAGAAAACTTATTCAAAATTTGCTTAACTTTTATTTATTACATATCACATTATTATTTATTTAAAATTTCTTAGTAGTGTGCTCAACATTGTTATACAACATTAGAGTACTTCTAAGCAGCAAAGGGATTTCCTTAAAAACACAGGATAAAAAATATTTATTCAAAAAATAATGAATAATTCTTAGTAGTATCAATCACTTGATTTATTTTAACTAGGTAAGCTAGAAAGGATAATGTTTTTATCTATGCAGCCATAAAGTTAACATAAACTTCTTTGTTGAAAGATGGATTGCTCCTAAAATAAAACAAAACAAAAAATAAAATTTCTGCAAACATTCTGCATTTTGTCTGCTTTTTCTCCCCAAGAACAAATTAAATGCTCAAAATTTAACGTTTAACTTTGTCCCACCTAGTCATTGAACATAAAATTCTTTCACAGAATACAATTGAATGAGTAAAAACAATAATGTAGAGTTTTACTGTATAAAACCACTCTGACTTGATCATTTGGTATGAAATATAAAATAAGTAAAAAAGAAAGACATTAAGGTATATCCTGCATGCAAATAGTTAATTTATAAAGTTTTTCTCTATATTTTCTGCAATATTTTGGCTGTAAACATTATGAAAATAAAATTAAAATGACAAGCGAGCCAAGGATAAAAACAACAATCAAGATAAAAATCAAAATCAATAAAATAGATTTTACAGCGAAAATCACGCAAGTTGACCATTTGTAATGTACCAATTTGATGGCCTAGTTTGAGAAGTGGTCAGTATATTAAGAGGTGATGCAAGAGTGGTGTTAATTATAGCCTTGGTATACCTAGTGGGCTGATCACTTAATAGGTTATATTGAACTCCATAGTAAAATGTTTGTTTCAATTAAGAAAGTTTTATTTTTAATAAGTGTAACAATGTAATAAAATACATTATACACAATATCGTCAATATTCTTTAGACTATTTTTTGAGTTAAATATATGACATTGTTTTAAGATATTTGGAAAAAAACTTACTCACATTATGCAATATTTTTGCTGCAAGCCTTTTCAAAGAAAAAAAAAAAGACATTCCAGCTTTAATCAAGTATAAGAATAATGAGACCAATAAAATAAATCTGATTTCATTTGGATACAAGATTTGCTTTAATTAAAAAAGATTAACAAGCTTTTATTTTTTAAAAAGATTTAAAAATATAAAATTTTTTGTAATATTGATAAATATTTCTCAGATTAACTATTTCTTAATTAAATTATGAGCTGGTTGTAAGATATTTAAAAAAATATTATATTCTAAGTTTAGGTGATTTGATCCAAACAGAATAAGAATTAGAAAATTATATATCCAAATTCAGATGTATTTTATCAAAGAGAATACATTATCGTTATCTTATATAGGACATGCTGTGAATTAATTGAAACTTTATTGGAAGTATGAGTTTTTCTATAAAATTAGAAAATTAGTTTTTAATGACTGTTCTGAAATTAATCAAAATTATATATTTTAGTGATATTTCACAAATCAAAACTTAAATTAGTTTTTATTTAGAAACAGGAAAATTTTAATAAAACAAATACTTAATAGCAAATATGAGAATCAATGCCAGATTAATCAAAAGCTATGTAAATATTGACAATGATCATTATCAACTGAAAACTGCTTCCAATTTCTGGAATTTAAAGCAAGTGCAACATTTTTAATACTTCCAGAGATTTCTTAGTTATCTTATATAGATAAATTATCATCTAAGAGTAATTTGGCAAACAAAGAGACAATTATTCAATTATTTATCACTTCATAGACTATTTCAACATTGAAGCATAGTCACTAATATTAAACTTTCTATTATCAAAAAATATGTAAGTAATATTAAAATTAAGTCACCTCTGTTGAGTTGTGGGTTGTAAAGTAATAGTTGTCATTATCAATAGTATAAATTCTTAGACATCTTTATGAACACTCATTTTATATAGCTGGTGGTACATCAAGACAAAAATTACAGGTAGCTCTGCCAGTGCTATTAAGGACATAGCTTTTGGGAAGTAAAATGACCTGCAAATTAAATCAAACATATAAACAATATAAAAAAAAAAGAAAAATCACAAAGTAACAATTCTTAGTGTAAGAAAGTATAGAAGAAAGTAATTTTTTAATTTTTAGTTTAAAATTCTTTTAAACACACATAAAACTGGAGAACCATGTTATTTAATTTGAATAAGAGAATTACCAGTTAAACTTGATTGATACAATAGATTGTTATGCCTTCATTATGGATTCAAACCAACAAAGTATGACATTTATAAAAGTATGTGTGAGTTCAGGGAAAGGGAGCTTGCTCAAAGTCCCTTCGGTTTCTGAAAAGCAAACAATCATTTGAAAGTTGACTTTTTGAATGATCAAGATCATATTTTTCCCGTGACATTTTTCTTAATTTAATAATTCTTTTAACAATATTTTAAATAATTCTATTAAAAAAAACAAACGGCAAGAAAAAAATTCAAATTTTTCAAAAATAATAAAATACAATTCACGAGCTTTGGAAACCTAAGGAATATTCTTACTGATTCCGGCTTGATCCTTCTGTTTAAAATGCATCAATCAAATTTTCAATTTCTAAATTTCATATGAATTTTTATTTTTTTGAAAAGGATAAATTAAAAAATTGTCTGTGTATCATAGAAAATACTTGTATAAAAATTAAAGTTTATTTTCAAAATATTTTAATTCAAAACAAAATTGTTTGTTAATAAAAAAAATTTAACAACTCTAATCTTTATCTCAAGATTTAAAAAAAAAAAAAAAAAAAAAAAAAAAACAGGTTTTGAATTATATAGCTAGAATATCTAAGAGCAAGTTCCAAAATCTCCAAGGCAGAGAGCTAACCCAATGTAAAAGAAACACAGATAAAGAAATAATTACATTAAAACAGTGTCTTGTCAATGACTTAACAAGGTTATTTTTCAATTTTTGTAAGCCATTCAAATTGAAACACAATAAAAACTTAGCTTGTAAAGTAAATTTCCAAATTCTAAATTTAAATTCTTTTTTTAAGCTTGAATATATAATTAAAGACAGTTAAGTCAGCAGCATGTTTTAAAAAAAATTATAAAACATAAATGTAAAAAAAAAATTTTATGCAATCTGTAGTCAAAAGAAATTGTATGTAAATCTTTCATATTTATTTAATTTAATGTTTATACAGTGAAAGATTAACAATGCTTGACTTTCTAAACAATATTTTAATTTTCATGAAAATTAACATATTGTTATCATTAAAATTAAAATATCTTCAGCTTAATTTAGAACAAGTTTACTCTTAAAAACTTTGTATAAAAAATGCAACAAAAAAGCTAAATAAGTAGAGGAAATTCAAAACTGTGGGATAAGACATCGAACAAAGGATTAAAATTCTTAAATAAAAATTTTAAAAAGTTTAATTTTTTAAGGTTTGTACTGTATCTAATTATTCCAAAATAGTATAATTAAAATTTAAAATCGTAGGTAGCTCCGTAAGTTCTTGTAATTAAGTTGATAAATCCATAGATTAAATTGATACTATTTAATAATAATTAAAAAATAGATTCTTAAGATCAAAATTAATGTTTTCTTTTTCTTTTCTCTTCTAGCTCCTGCTCTTATAATTTATATAAAATTAAAGTTTTAAAGTTGGAGTATATTCCCTACTAAATGTTGAATCTTATTTCCCACTGAAAGGGTCTTGTTTTAATTATAATCATTTTTAACCCTACAAACTTTCTATAAACAAAAGAATTTAACTTGCATTTATTTCATTAACTAGAATACTTTTTTTTCTTTTTTAAATTTAATTCTATGAACGTTAAAAATTTTTAATGTTAAAATGTATTTTTAAATGGATTTCTGCATTATGTAATGTGATAAAAAAAAAATTATGAATTTTCCTATTATTTTTATTTATTTCTATTTATCTGTTTTTTTTTCTTTCTCATAAATTGATTCTGGTTTTCTGATTGTATTTTGTTTCCTTGGGTAATCAGTTTTTAATTTTAAACATTTAAAAGCATTTAATTTTATACAAATATATTGCAAGGTTAACTGATAAAAAGAATTTAGTGCCTAGAACAATGATGTTTATAAAAAATTTACTACCTATAATTGCTGTCAACATGCCTGTCTAAATTCTTGGGCATGCAACTCTTCATAGGTCAATCTGATGTGCATGTGGCCCTTCACTTCAAAAGGTAGTGCACCCCTATTATAATAATAGTAAAATTTTTCCTTAACTTTGAAGGCTTATACAGATTGAAAGCATGCATACATGATTTTTTTTAGATCATGTATGCATGCTTTTGAGATGTTAAAGTAAATACTACTGAAAATTGACCCGAAGTTCGAATTAATTAAGCAAGAAAAAAGATTTTAATCATGTTTTAGAATTAAATTAGAAGAAAAAAAAATGCTCCTCACATTAAATTTTTAAATTAAGTTACTTCATAACTTTTTTAATTTTACTTGAATATCACTTCTGAAATTTAATAGCATTAAGAATAATAATGAAAACAATTATAAAATGCAATTGAAGTCTTCAAAATTAAAATATTAATGAGCTTTAAGAAGGTTTAGAAAGAAAAACAGACCTTTTTATGGGCTCCTAAAACCATATTTAAATTTATGGTTTTTTAGGAATGGAAACCCTTTCATACTTGTGAATAAGCAAATTTTTAAATATTACCAAAGCTACGACAAACAGTTTAAATTTTATAATGGTTTAGCCAAATAACTATTTTTATTGCTTACTCAGGAAATGAAAGCGAAAAAAAAATTTGAATAATGTAATCTACATGCATTTAAAAAGGTTTTAAACACAAGACCTGAAATTTTCATATTATATGAACTAATGATTATTTTAATAACTAATAAAACTGATTCACAGACGTTAAAATTATTTTTACTCACCATCTGGGAAGTTGAATTCGGGATTCTTTTTCCACTTTTCTCAATTTGAATCTGTGTTATGGTAAATGTTTCTTTCAATAAAAGTTCCAACGTAGTTGCCGATAAATCTTTTACATTTGGAGTAGGCCGTAGTTCAAATATAAGATGCAAGTGATTAGGCAGTTCTTTGTAAATATTCTTTACATAAAGCAGAAACATCTGTATCTAAAAATAATAGGAAAATCACAAAAGCATAATTATTTTTTACAATTTAGAATATATTTTCTTCTTTCATTCGGTATGTAGCCTGATAATGCAACCAACTGATTTCATGATTCTGTTACGAATCATACTATTAATAATCATTCATTATATTAATGCTCTTTCAAATATTTTGCCTTTTTTAATATAATCATAATTAATATCATGATGTTATATGATATGATAATTATACGATATGGTAAATACATCATATAATTATTATAATTTCATATGTTATCACGATAAAGGTGGAGCATGTTTATATATCACAAAACTGTATCCATATTGACCAATGCAGAGTATTAAATATTTATACACAATGTTTTTTCTTCTTCAATAGAGAGTTTGTCATAAACCAATTCTGATTAAATAAGCAACAGACACTACAAAAGAAAGCGTCTGTAGTCAATCATTTTTAATTAAAATTTTAAAAGAAAAAAAAACACATAAATGTTTCATAAAATTTCAACAAGAAATTAAAAAGAATATAGTTCTTCTTTAAAAAAACTACTGCAGAAAACTGCATTGAGTTAAAATATTTACAAGTGATAAAATTTATGATGAAATCTACTTTATTTTAATGCATAGATTTAAATTTGCTGAACCCTATTTTTAAGCAACACAACCATATCATAATTAATATTTTACATGTTTTCTTTTGCTTTGAAGTCAAACATTGATTATACTAAGGTTTCACCTTATTTACTAAAAATTCAACAGAATGTATGTAACTAATATAGTTTCCGTTATTAGTAGAATTCATTTTTATTCATAAGGAATTAACTAAATTTAAGGTTTCTTATTCTCAGAGCAGCCCACCTAATACCATAACTACAGAAGTTTTCACCCTATTTACTAAAAATTCAACAGAATGTATATAACTAATATAGTTTCCGTTATTAGTAGAATTCATTTTTATTCATAAGGAATTAACTAAATTTAAGATTTTAAATAAATATTAAATTTTAAGTTAAAAATTAGTTAAATTGTTATGTTGTTCCAAACATCATCATGCCTACTTTATGATGAGAAATTAAGATAAGAAGTTTATTACATTTAAAGTTCATTTTATTAGCTCTCCTTGGTATTTTTATGGAAATGGGTTAAAAAACTAAAAGCGTAAATTTTATTAAAGCGTAAATTGTTTTGTTTATGAAGATTTTTAATTAACATAATTGCAGAGTGCGTTAGAGGACGCTATACAGGGTGCGAAACCGTTCAAGATAAATTCTCCTTCAACTACATTAGTAATTTAAAGTATAGAAAAATGCGAGATACATTAGAATAAACTACAAGTTTCAACAATACACTCTAAAAACTGTACCTCTGATTTCAGAGGCACAAGCTAAATGTACCGTGTATTTTCTCGCGTAAGAGGCACATAACTAATGTGCCTTTAAAAATGAGAGGCACCACGAGAAATTGAAGGCACCAAAGCAAACGCCAGTCAATGCGCGGTACGAAAAGACTTTTGTGCCTTTCATTTCTTTTTCTTCGGTACGATCATGTAACGGAGAACAAGCGCATGCGCACATCAGTGAAAAATTTTATGACGAAATACGTTTTCTGTCCCTTCCCATCCACGCTACCGATGGAAGAAGTTTGTCTACAAATGTGTTCTATCGATGTTATAAAAATGCTTGAATTTGGTAAGTTTAATACTTATATCTTATTTTTATATTTATTCCTAAGTAACGACGGCATCTTTTTTATTAATACATTTCAATTTTTATTACTGAATTATTAATGCTACAAATCTTATAAAAATGTTTAAGCGAGAGAGCTAACCCTAGTTATGTTTACATTTCTGTTGTAGTTGTATTATTTATGTTTTATCATTATAATATTAAGAGGAATGTTTTTAAAGTGCCCTATATTTGTTCTGTAGTGTTTGATTATAATTTTGTATGAGGTTTTCAATGTGGCGATAGCTATGAATAAGAAATCATTTTTATTTGAAATACCAATTTGCTTTTTTGTTTATCTTAGTTTACATTCGAGAGCTATCACAGAAATTCTCTCACAGAATGATTGAATAATTTAAAAAACAACGAAGAATGTTTTCGAATTTTTATTATAATTATGAAAAGTATACTTTCAATTATTAGCTATTTTAGAAAACAATTGACATTGATATCTAATTATAATTATTTCAAACTGTTACTAAACTTACAGTTGATATAAACCTGAAGAAAAAAATAAGATTATGCTTTATTTATATTTTAAATATGGTGTAAGCATGGGAGAAAAAGGCAATCTTCTAATGATTTATAAATTTTTAATTAGTTATTATTTTTTTTGAAAAAGTAATGTTTAAAAATGTTTTATTCTAACATCACAGCTTTCAGTGTATAATTTCAAATTTTAGTTTTGAATTTATGACTCAAAATAGATAACATGGGATATATAATTATTTACGACTGTGAAACTCCTTTTAAAAATTGTAACATTTCAAATTGAAATTTAATTTATTTGATTTTTAAAAAGGATTAATAGCTTGCTCCAGGGTGCTCTTGTGGCACAGCTGGTTAAATTATCTTTCACACTGCTTATTAGAGAACTAGGGTAATGAGTTAGATCCTGGCAATGTATAAAACAACTGGCGTGTATACTTTGCATATAAATTCCGCCACAACTGAAAGTTCTCTCATTGGTTATCGTGCAGAAGATTCAAACGAGCTAGCTCAAGCGGAGTCCACTTTATCTGACCAGTATCAAAATTACATGGCATTTTAACCATGGCCGTTAAAAAGTAAAGCCCTAGAAATAGGATTTTTGGTCATGGTTGAGTGATGGGCGGTGATGAGTACCTTGCTCTTTGTTTAAAATAATATAATGCCAAGTACTTAACAGCTTGAACTTTTTGAAAAATATTAAAGTATTGCTAACTAGAGCAGTTTAATTTACATAATTTTGATATCAATAACTATATATAAAAAATAAAAAAATTATTTGCATAACATTCATTGGATCACAAATGGATTAGATATGCAGAATCGCTGTTGTGTCACTGGCATTTTCCAAGATAAATTCTTAACGCTTTATCGATATATACTGAATACTTTATTTAAAAAATATTTGGTACTTCATATTCAATGCTCAACACTTTATACTCCATGTTTTCTTGCTACGAAAAGCTACCTAGTAAAACTTTCTAATTCAGCATCAGTGATAATAATTTTTAAGAAACTTTTATTTTTTTTATTGTTATTGCTACCTTACCTGTGTTACTTAGAATAACATTATCAAAAAACTTTTATTAATCTATAACTAATGCTTTTCCTGAACTGTAGTAAAAAAAATATGAAGCGAAGCAATTTTGATAACAATATTTAGAAAGAAAATATATTGATTGTAAGGATTGATATGTGTATAAACTTGATACAGTGAAATTTTTTTTTTTTTTTTGCTCTCTGAAAGACAATTTAATGTTTGTGTAATCTAAATTTATATTATTAGTATAACTAAATGATTAATAGTTTTTTTTGCTGTTACTTTTTGTCTCGACTGTGTTCCAGTAAATGCAAAAAAATGTTTTTAATTATTAAATATTTTTATAAATAATAAATAATTACTTTTCGATTTACATTTGAATTTTCTTTGTTGACTCCAATTTTGTTTTGTGTTAAGAACAATCCTTGCACTTTCTTATGTATTTAAGCTTAGATAGGTTTACACTTTTTTTTTCTTTAACATGTTGAATGCCACACTAATTTTACATGGCTTGTCCGTCTGGCCAAAATGATTTTTTCAGTATATATTACAATTATTTCTTCAAACCATTTTAGTAATAATAATATAAAAAAAAATTAGAGCATTAAAAATTTATTCGAGTTATGTGTTTCGAATAATCTAGGCACCAGTCACCGGTGACCCCTATGGCATTCAACGTGTTAAATTAGTTCAATAATATTATATATAAAAATTATTTTAGCTAAACCTATTCTTAATGTAATAAAATCTTCATGAATGTATTTGTGTACAGTCCGCAAAAAAAAAAACGAATCACCCTGAATAACTTTCGTTCTAATGATCGGATTTTCACGAACTAAGTGTCAATCTTAATGGTTCCTGGGGGTGACCTCAAATATGCTAATTAATTAGTGCTAACTATTAATTAAGTTACGAAATCAGACACAAAAACGTACTTTCTCTGAATAAACATGCATTTTTTTTTACACATTTGGATTTCTTATCTTCAAAATATAGGGGGTAGCCGCAATCTGGGAAATGTGGTCCCAATAGTTTGGTCAGGAGAGCGATTCAAAGTTCGTACCCCTTAATGTTAATTTCGCTTTTTGCGTTTTCAGTCATATTTTCAAAACTAATGAAGCAATTCAAAAAAAATTGCACCCACTCATAAAACTTATTTACCCAAAGATAATTTCATGCAAAAAATAATTTTTAATAATTATTTATTATTTTTTATTATTTAATTAAAGTGAGGATGAAAAAATATTGAATTATAAGGTATGAATGTTTTTATACCATATTAATCTACATATTTTTCAATTGGAAAATCTAAAGTTTCAACTGTTTTTATTTATTAGAAGCTGAGAAAAATTAAAATTAATTATTTTTAAAAAAATAATTTGGCGACAATAAAGAAATAACTAATTGGGGCGATTAATATTAAAATGTGATAAACTTGGAAGGAACTTGACTTAGCGCGCGTAGCGTAAAATTTCATTCATATTTTTTTCGCTAATAATCGTTTGCTAATCTTTTTATTTTTATTTCTTTCACACTATAAAATACGATGTTTCTTTTTTAGTCATTTAATAATTTATTTGCAATTTAGTAAAGAATTTTGAATAAAAAACACTTTATTCAACAAATGTCTAGTTTTAAAAAAGCGTGCTTCTGATAGAATACACCAGATTGTGCTTATTTAATGTGATTATTTTTTATTTTTTTTATTTTGTTTTTCAATAACTGATACAATTTCAATAATATACATACGTATGCATAGATTTGGAATAATATATTTATCAATTTCTTGAATATATATTTTATAAATATTAATAAAAATACGTAAAACATCTCTCACAACATCGCAAATTTCTCAACATCTTATAGGGTAAACTAAACAATGAAGGAACACTTAAGCTTAGCTTGCCTTTAAAAAAAATTCATAAAAATTTCAAAATTTGTAATTTTAGCTAAATGATGGTTTCGACATATTTGTTATTAAATGCAAATTATGTAAAAAAAGTTAGATAACTTACATAATATTGTTTTAAGCTTTTGGTGGTTTAAATAATAAGTAGTAAGATGACCAATTGAAGGAACAGTTCTTACCAGTGAATAAACACTAAATTTTCCAGAGAATGAACACTTAATTTTGATAATGTTTGATGCTCGTTAGGAATCCATAGGCCACACAAATGTCTAAAAACAAGATTTTTCTTGGAATTACGACATATAACCATAGTTAATGTGGAAAATTTTACTTTTTTTTCAGTCATGGAATGGAAAGTAAAATATGTTTGAATACATAATTTTAAAAAAATGTTTTTCATTTTTTTCTCACAGTTTAATAGTCCGTTCTAAATTATGAATGTTTATCATTGTGTAATCTAATGATGTTTTTATTATTATTATAATTCGATCATTTTTTTGTTTAATCTTTTCCTCATATTTTTTAAGCTTTTTTTAAATCTTTTTAAGTATTTTTTCTCTCTTCGTCATGAGTAATTTATTTCTTTTTCTTTTGATTTAACCTTCCTCTTTTTTCCAAATTTTTGGCCAATGTAAATGAATCTTCGAAATTTCTTTTGATTTTCCAGTTCCATTTCCAGAATTCCTCACTGGATAATAAATGAGAAAAAGGAGTTTCGAAGTTTGAGTAAAACCCATCTGTCATTGACTTATATCTAGTAGTTACTTATGAAACCAATCGTTTTTGCAACTAACAATGCCTCAAGAGGACTTATCTCAAAATCGGTTTTCAAGATACTTTCATTATTAATGTTAGTTGTCTCAGCTTCAGAGCCAAAATTTGATTATACAATTGTTCTTTTTGAAATAAATTCTTCAATATAGAGAAAAGCGCAGGCTATTGGATATTTGGGAGATTAAACTTTTCTGTCAATGTTCCTTTAAAAATTTGCAACATAACTTGTGAGATTTCCTTCTCAAGCTTCTGAAGAAATAGCGCATCGTTACTAACGAAGCATGTGTTTTGTTGATAAGTTGTCTTGCTCATTAACTCTTGGTGTCTGTTTTGCATGCATTTGTTACAGTCAACGTTTTCAACATCGAATGAAAAAATATCGCATTTCATAAAAGCATTTTAACTTCATCAGTTGATGCCTCAAATCTTATTTGAAAATGGATGTAAAATTTTCTAGACATATTGTTTTACAATTCTTTTGTTTTCAAGATCTAAGAGATTTCCAAGAAATACGTAAAAAACTAAACCAGAAAATTCGTTTTGAGGAACAAAACTTGCTCAGTTTCAAATTGATATGAGATTTATACCTATCCAGAAGAAGCAAAATTAGGAATTTGATTGCATTTTTAATTAGCCATGGGTATAAACATTTGCAATATATTTGTAAAATGTTGCTGCGGTCATCGTTTCATTTCATGAATAGCTTTTTCCAATGAAATATGTAGCAGGGACTGAATCTGTAATATCTCTACGAATTCTTATTCTTCTGTAAGGAAAAACTACCAATGGAGGTACTTTTTCTTTCCTAGGTACTTTAGAATATAAATCCTTATAATTTTTAAGGCCGCAGATTTTTCCCGTTTAAGGGCAGTATTCAACTCTTGTTTCATTCGCATTGTAAATACAATCTCTCTAAGTTCTCTGAAGATTCTCTGAAGTTCTTAAAACCAGTATTTCGAATATTATTCTCTAAGGGAAGTTTTGCCTTTTGAAATTATCTTCGCATTGCACTGAGTTATCGGTGGATGTCACCTTAAAAAAACTTCACCCATTTTTCACCTAGATAATTGTCTTTAAATGGATTTTTCCTACCAGTTCCCGTTAGGACATTAAAGACGGCAATAGGATAATAATTTAGCTAATTATTGGCACAAAATCCTGCAAAGATTCCATTCAAGCTTTTATTATTATATTTAGTTGTTATATTTAGTTAATAAACATAGTTTATTAAGGAGTCTAAGGTATGATGTAATAACTAATCATTACATTTATAAAGATAAATAATAAATTAATTATTATTATAATTCTTTAAATAAATTTAGCAATTAAATTTGCATATTTAAATGAAATAGTTATAGGAACTATTCATACAACATTTAACTGAATTTTAGGAGTCCTCTATGTCGCTGAACTACTAATTATCCAAGTAAAATCATATTTCACACATACTATTCATTCACTGGGAAATCTATTCTCAGTGAAGGAACATGCCTGTTCCTTCACTGGTTAGAAGTTGTTTTTTTATTTTTAACATAATTTTGATTTATAATATGACAAAAGGTACAAGAAAATTAAAATTTTTCTTTTATTTTCATTAACTTGAAAAAATCCCAGTAAAGGAACACTTGTTTATACATTGGTTTTTCATCGTTCTGTAATCCAGTTAATAAACACCCCCTAATCTCAGTGCTTGCTTATGTTATGATGCTTAAAATAAATAAAATGTAACTTCAATGACCATATTTTGAATTCTTTTTTTCACAATGAAAAGAAAAAGCATTATTATATGCAATTAATTGTAGTTTAAACGGATAACAACAAACACTGACCTTATAATTTTGTCAAAGAAACAAGGCGTTGAACAGATACTAACAAATTCAAAACTTTTTCCAGAGAAGACTCAAAGACCAGATAACTAAATGCATTGTTAAAGGACTTCCTATTGTTAGGTAGTAAGCTACTCTTACCAATCAATCTAAATTAAAACGTTTAAAATCTTATTTCTAAGAAATATCTATGAAATGCTCCTTCATTTGTTGGTTTACCCTATATCACCCTAATCTTAAAAGAAATTTCCGGAAGTGTATCGCAGAACTATTTTACCTACTATTTAATAAAATGTTAACATTTTAAAATTCTTATTCTTTTCCATTTTACGTTTATTATTTCTTCATTAATATACTAATAATTTTTTTAGACTTTTAATTTAGATTTTCTTTAATTTAGGTTTCCTTTTCAAATTATAGTCAAGTTTTTTTTAAAGAATTATTGTCTGCTAGCTAAGAATAAAACCTTGTTAAGAAATTAAAAACATTCAGCTGTTTAAAATAATTTAATGCAAAACAGCTGATTATTTACTTAGCATGCTATTTTTTTGAAAAAAGAATATAGATTATTGATTGTCTTCTTTTTTTTGTTTCTTGTGACTTCAACTTATATTATCTAAAATAGTGTTGATGTTTTACAAGTCACTACAAAGTGGATAAAGATACCGAACATAAAAAGCTGTGGAATACGTAACCAATTTTTTTAGTGTCTTAAAATATCTCAGTATCTTAAATATCGTCCTACTATCTTAGTTGTGAAATTAAATTTTTAATTATCTGACCACGTGTGATTCACTAATTATTTCATTATATCTTTTACTCTTTAAGATACCAAGTAGATTTTTTTTCTGATAATATACTAAACTATTTTGTTTAATTTTTTACTTTAGCATGATTTCCAAGATATTATTGTAGTATAATTTGTTATCGGGAAAATGCCTTATTTTGTTAATCAGGAAATACTAAAAATTGAAATTTGTAAGGATTCCGAAGCTGTGCACACAATACACAATTTCCGACCTTATTTTAATAAAAAAAAATTAAAAAAAACGTGGCAAGTAGGCTAACATACTTTTTACAGAAACTGTGAAAACTAATTTTTCCTATATTTCGTCAAAAGAGGATAAGAATGATATTGCTCCAAGGGACCTACTCAATAATTTCGCTATTTCCAGAATGAAATCTGTTTGATCGAAACATATTATTCCTTGAAAATTACACGAGGGAAAAATTAACTTTTATTATTTATCTAAGCTTATTCCATTTATTTAATGATAGCGGTATTAAGGTTAAGGATATGCGTCGGAAGCTCCGTTTATTATTATACTATAAATGCATTAAATCATGTAGCTTGAATAATTTATTGTAAGTAAATTATTTAGTAATTTTAAGCAAATAAGGGTGTAAAAATAAACTCGATCGAAATACTCCGAAAGTATACCCTGAAATATATGTAGAATAAACTTTGGAATCGATATATAAAAAATACCTTTTCAAACAACTTCGAGTAGGACGGAAACGCTAACTTGTTTAAAAAAGTTGTCCTTGTTACTATTTAATTTCGATTCCTGGTACTAGGGGACATTCCATTTTCACATTCGACTTTTGAAATTTCATTTGTAAACGGAATTTTTTTATGACCTTAAACTAAAATGTTAAGGCTTGCAGCAAAAAAAAAAATTTTTTTTTTTTACTGCATTAATTTTTTTACAAAGTAGTGAATTATTATTTTTTCAATCTAAGAACCTGTGCCTATAGCATATGTAAAACTTATTTTAATATCGAGTGAAATAATTTAATATGTTGTGTAACTAAATGGATAATCCCAAGAAACTGAATCGAAAATATAAAAAGTTCATTGATTTAAAAAAATAATAGATGGTAATAAAAATAGACATGTTTTGAGCGTCCAATAATAAAAGTCACAAGTTATCCAAGCCTGACAAGTCTTGAGAATGGGCGATTATATTTGAAAACACGAAACATGTCGACTTTTACTTCCCTCTTCATATGTTTTGAAGCCAGTTGAGTTTTTATCGTCAATTATACTGTTTTACATTTAGGTCTTGATCATTATTTTGATAAGGATTTCACACTAGTTAAAGTAAACATATGCATTTTAATATTTTATCAGGATTCATATGGTCTTTAAAAATGTAAGAACATCAATATTGTAAAAGTTATATTTAACTTAAAAATTAACATTTTGACACCAGATATTTTGAGTTAATGAAATTAAATATTTTATCTCTTAAGTTTTTGTGCCCCCATTTCAGTATCTTAAGGATCTTACGAGCTCTGTTTAAAAAGAGATCATCAGATATATATAAGAAAGCAAAAATAACCATAGTAGCAGTATTTGGTGGTAAATGTAGCTTATCGTAATTGAAGAATATGCTGTGCGACATTTTATGGTGAATTTGCGAACGTATAAGTTTCAGAATGTATCGAAACATGAGGATGCTATTTGCTAATCATCTTTATCCAAAGGAAACGATGTAACCTAAATATCTAGTAGAATGAAGCGATTTTTTAAGCAATGAATCCTACAATTTGCAACATATTATTTCAATATCTTATTCTTAAACATAACATATTTCAATCTTTTTAAAATGCCACTAAACATTCAGCAATTCCTTGAGTTATAGAAAAAAGAAATATCGTAAATTATAGAAAGCCTTGTGAATGTGCATTAGAATTATTATACAATCTATATTTTATTTTTCAAGCACTTTTTTTTCTTCAAATTTTCTTGCCTAGAAGACTCGATTAAAACTGTAAAAATGATTATCCCTAAAATTTTGTATATAGCTATAATAAGTTATGCTCATTTTATTTTAGTATAAAATCCTCGAATAAATATAGTAAAAACAGTGTAATCTAAACAATATCAGATAAAAAGTTCATGTATTTAAATTCTAAAAACTATCATAAATAATTTATAAATCGATTCAAATTTACTTTTCAAAGGAGATTAAAATAATACTTTTTTTGCTTTTTGGACAGAAATCCCCTAAAAAAATTGTTTATGGCCTGGAAACTTCGAGATATTTTCTATTAACAATAAATTAAGCCCCTCCGAGCAATCACTGAACATTATTTCAATTTTTTTACTATCAGAGTTTGGTTGCGTAGCAACCTAGTAAAATTAAGCACTCCTCTTTTGAATTAGTCAATGGGTTATCTTAAAATATTTATTAGCGCAGGCGACTTTTTTTGGCGGTTTTCTGGACTATCGCCAAATATATAAACCTTTATTGCAACCCAATTTACGACCCAATTGTTTTGAAATTTTGTCTACCCCCCCTAATTTAAGGGTCTAGATTCCAAATATGTAAAAAAAATTATATGTTTATTCAGAGAAAGTACGTTTTTGTGTCTGATTTCGTAACTTAATTAATAGTTAGCACTAATTAATTAACATATTTGAGGTCACCCCCAGGAACCATTAAGATTGACACTTAGTTCGTGAAAATCCGATCATTAGAACGAAAGTTATTCAGGGTGATTCGTTTTTTTTTTTGCGGACTGTACATTGTGATAGAAACTTTTAACAACTTATTCAAATAAAATACTCTTACATTGATAAGTCCTGTTTTAAATGTTCTAGCCGAGATGAATGCATGACAAAACACTGACATGGAGAGGAAAACCACTAAGCCTGCTACAGTTAGTCTGGCGTCCAGGGGACTCAAACCCATGATCCAACTACCTCGGAGGGTATTTTACATCAGCACTGTGGTCTGCTAAACTATAAATAATGTGGATGCTGTGGGAAGGATTTGATCAGGCCTCCTCTGCAAATGCTTTGCCCATGTACCTCCCCCGGCAAAGTGTTGAGCATTTTTTCTTCCGGATACAACCTTTAAATGTCCGTTGCTATTTCTCTGAATTATTGTGATTCTGTATTAATAACTAGTGAAAACTAAAAGAAAGAAAAATGTGTGTCATTTGATTTTTTTCAAAATTTGGAAAATGTTTTAATAAAAGTTCTCTGCGAAACATGTGGACTTTTTTTATAAGGGTTTGCATTAAACGAATCTTACCATTTCCAAGTAAAATTGACTTACATTACCAAGTAAATTGTTCCACTCTGTAAAGCAAATTTATCTATATGTTATCACCTTTTACTATTATATTTTATTTTCTCATTATAGTGCTAATTTTTTTAATTTTGTTTTATTTTAAATTATTATAATTTATAATAAATTTTAAATTATTATAATTTAATAAATAAATTATTATAATTTATAATATTATAATTTGGTTTTGGCTATTCTCACTGGTTAAATTACTCATTGTATTAAGTGTGTTTATCATTATAATTTTGCTTCCGGTGTTGTGTTTTCTTTTTTTACCTGCACTTTTTCTTTATTGACCTTTAATTATGATATTACTATATATATATACATAGCCTATACTAAGTATTTCAAATTATTTGCCAGATTTTAAAATTCTTAGCCAAAGGAAAATGTTAGAAATTTTTTATGATAGATTTTTTCTGTAGGAAACTTTTAAACATAATACAAATTTATTATAAATTAATTATTTTATAAAAATGCAAATAGAAATTTAGAGTCATTTTGCTGTTGGGGAGGAGTAAACGTGCAATGAATGGGGGAGAGATTGAAAAATGCAGATGTTTTATCGTGTTTGAGGGGAGGAAATAAACATAGATTGAGGTTTATTTTTGGCAACGTATTAGATTAGTGTAGTAATATAAAGATAAACCTGAATCGACGCTATGTTCTGCGTTATTAAATTAGTGCATAGATTATTGTCATGAAAAAATATTTTTTCTGCTAAAATAATCTGCATCTTGTTTTTCGTTTGAAAACAGCTTTCGCCAATACTTTCCCTCAAAAGGGAACAAGGTCTTTTTTCTTCAATTGTAAACTAGCCATTGTACATTTTCTCTATGGGCTAATTTTATTTAGTACATTAGATTGTTGTAATCAAGTTTAAGTTAAAATAATTTTTATTTTAATAATATTTATAAAACAAATGCATGTTTAATGATTGGGGATAAAAATGCGGAATTTCACGATTTTTAAAATACTATAAAAAATAAAAATTCTGAAACAAGCTTTCAAAAAAAATTGCAAAATTCTTTTCATATATTCAGAGCTCAAATAAAATTGTCAATTAAGTAATATTAAGTACAGTTAGTTCTAAAAAAATTGAAAGCTAATGTTCCCAAAATGGGAATGATGGCGCCTAATGGGTTAATATGCTTCGCCAAAATCAGGCTTTTAAAAAAAAATTCATTTCAATAGAAAGAAATCTTTGATTTTACACTTGTAAAGTCATTTGATTAAACATATTTGATGTTATAAAACATACAAATTGTTCAAAATCTACATCTATAATTTTAAAATATTGTGAAAGTTCTATATTTTTCCATATTTGTGTGCAACTGTTACTAAATTATGTAATATTGTTCTTTATGTGTGAAAATAAAAGATATTAGATTTCATGATATTTAGTGTTTAATTTTGATTCTTATAAAGCTATTTTATTGAATCTCTAAATATTTAAAAAATATCTAAATTTATAAGAAATTTCCATTTTGAGGATACTTTTTGGAAAAAAAATCCATGAATTATATTGACTTGGTTTAACAGAAATAAATATTTTTTATACCTATATCTGATTAGAAAAACATCATTGTAATTGTTGAAGTATCATTAAACGCTACATAATTAAAGAAATTGTATAAATTTACATATTTTATAATTGCCTATGAAAAAGCATTAGATGGAATCCCTTGAGATGATCACCTCAAGTGGCGAATATTCAAAGAATTGGGAAATATTTTTCATTAAGAATTATTATAATTAATATCTTGGTAATAGTGTAAACCCCTTTTTATATGAAGTGCAAGCAAATTACGAATGGGTAAAAAAAAAAAGTGTGTTCAAATCTGGTAAATAACAGGTTTTGGTTCCACTAAATGCTTATTTCAATGAGTGGTTCATAAAAGCAAAATCTAAGGTACAATGTACCTTTCAAGCTAAGAGGTACATTGTGCCTTTCATTTTTAAAGGCACGTTGTGCCCTTAAAATTCAGAGGCACAAGCGATCCAAATGTGCCTCTGAAATCAGAGGTACATTGTGCCTTTCATTTTTAAAGGCACGTTGTGCCCTTAAAATTCAGAAGCACAAACGATCCAAATGTGCCTCTGAAATCAGCGGTACAGTTTTTAGAGTGTATATTCAAGATGTGAAAATTCTTAGATTAATTTTGGTTTATCTAAACTCACTTTTTTTCCTTCTGTATTTTAAATTACAGTACAGAGCCCGTCATCCGGAAATCAGAAAACCAAAAAACCGGAACGAAATTCGATAAATTTTCCCTCCATATTTTTAAAAAAAAATTTTTTTTCCTCATAAGATTTTAGGATTTTTCTTTTTTGAAAGATGTTTACCTTACCATCCTTTTGGAAATAATCATTAGTGTATTACTTCATCGTTTTTTCTTTTTTTTAAGAATATTTCTAATTTTTTTTTTTTTTTTTTTAGTTGGGTTTAACAATGAAAAAAAACAGCTCTCTGTAGCGATTCAGAAAACCGGAAAAATCAGTTATCCGGAATAGCGATGGTCCCGATCGTTCCGGATAATCGGTTCCCTACTGTACTAAGTTTAAAGAAGGTTTCCTCGAAGGTAGTATAGGGTCCTCGTTAAGTAGGCAGATTTCAGTTTAACACAGAGCACACCATAACCGGTCAAAAGACCATTTAAGAACTTTTGCATCGAAAATGCGCTGATCATCGTATCGTTTTTGCACATTTGACAATGATTTTTTCTAACCATTATATACAGTTAATATTCTATTCTTCTTCTTCTTTTGTATTTTATTTTTCGAATAATACGTGTCGTATACCTATTTCATACCTGCCAACTTTTAATCCCTTCCATTATGATTTTTCCCAGTGGTATTAAAATGGAATAAAAATTTCACTTTTAAGCAAAAAAAATACGCTGTATTTGAAAAGGCTTAAGCTGCTTACCATGATAGTAACACATATTAATATACATGCTTCATTTTTTTAAGAATAGTGATGATGAAAATTATTTAAAAATTTAGTTTATAAAAGAAGAAATAGTACATATTTACTACCACTTTAGATATAAAAATAAAATTTTACGCCAAATGCGTAAAAGTTGGCAGAGTATTTCTACCACAACCGGTCATTTGACCGGGAGAACAGTTTATTGCTTTCTAAGGTTATCGGATCAGAAATGACGATGTAATGCGTGTTCAACGTATTGCATTCGATGAGTTGCACATTTCTGCAGAGACTGTCGCGTAATGAATTCAATCAGAATAACTGTGAATTCAAATTTAAAGAAAGCACTTAAAATTTCAGATTGTCATTTTTGTGTCATAAAAATTGACAAAAACTGTACTATTAATTAAAAATAAAGATAAGTAAGTATGTCACAAAGCATAACACGCGGACAGAATTAAAGCTTTTAAATACATTATGTTGTTTTTAAAAACAAATATATATATATATGAAGGTTGTGTATCAATATATAATGATAAGTCACATTTTCATATTGTGCAGAAATTGTGTTTTTAAGATTTTCGTGCAATTGCTTTTATCTAAGGGAAATTTCTAAAACTTGTAAAGTATCTACCAGAAAACAATGCAAGTAGACGAAGTATTCTAAAGGATAAAAATGTTCCATTTGGAAAAAGTTTCGCCTACCTTATTGTTCCAAGCTTTTCATGTACACTACCTAAATGAGATCAAACATTATTTGTTTGAAATACAAGAACCAGGAAGGATTTTAAATCAATATTTGCCCTATGAAGTCATTATATTAGTTGCACAGTTTATATTTTTAAGGGCTATTATTTATTTTTTGGAGGTGTTGTTATTCGCTACCAAATAAAATTTGCATTCGACTATTTAATTAAAAGCTAGTAAATGTTTACCATTCAAAAGCCGATAATTTACATTTGACTATTTAAATTCCGAACAAGAAAGCAGGGTAGGCCGCGGTTGAGATGGCCTGACTCGGTGGAGTCTGATTTTCTTGTAATTAATGAAAAGAATTGGAGATGAGATATAAATCGAAAGTCATTATGGAGAAATCTTCCGAGGAAGACATTGGACTGTTTGGCTAACTATGAAAATGATGATTAAATTCCAATTATATACATATGCACGTGCATTTTTACAGATAGAGTACAAAAAACTTCTGATAAATGATTGTCAAATTGATGAAGCTTAAATTAGATTAAAACAGCTTTAAGATAAATCTAGGGAGGATTCAAACCCGCTACCTCCGTATATTAGAATGTTTTGTGGTATAGCAATACCCTTCGCACATGGAGGATTCTGAGAGTAACATAATTGGAGTAGCAAAATAACGGAACTAAACGAACAACAGAAATCTAAAGCCAAACACAGATACATCAGACAGAATTGAAATAATTGTAATTATAAATATCTTACATGTTCAGGAAGTATTATTCATGAAATAAAATTTACAAAGTTAAAAATAAAGTTAAATCAAATCCGGAAAAAAAGTTCTAATATCGATTATTAATTAAAAAAATATATAATTAAGCCTCATCAAGATAAAATCGTTTTGTTGAAATTAAGTTAGATATAGTAAAATTAAATTTCTACGATTTAACATATTATCACTAATCCGATTTCATAGAAAAGTAATTTATTAAATTGTTCGTAAAATATATTGTTTACCAGTACCCAGTTTAAAAAGATCATTACTAAAGCTCTCTTAACAAAATTACCAAAATCTAAAAACAGACCGTGCCAAAATTAGATAAAAAAAAATGTACTTAGTCACCAAAAACTAAAAAAAATATCTGAGATGTACCTATTTTTGATAGATATTGGTCATTCCGACCGATGTTAATTCTAACCAACTGAGATCCCTTAGCCACGATGGCACAGGGGATAGAGCGTTCGCATTCTAATGAGGTGAACTGGATTCGAATACCAGCGATTGCTTGTCGATAAGAATCCACATCCGGCTTGCACCGACCACAGTGTTGACGTGAAATATCCACAGTGGTAGACGGGTCATGGGTTACTCCCTTTGCCGTCAGTCTAGCCGTGGGAGGTTCTCGTGATCTTCCTCTCCATGCAACCCAAATGCGGGTTAGTTCTACAAAATTTCTCCCAATATTTGATGCAAGAATTCCCTTGTCTTCTAGATTGGGCTCAAAATTACAAGGCTACGTAGTTGAACAGTAGTCGCAAACCCAAAAATTGGGTCGGCTGTTCAACGAGGGGTATAAAATAAAAATGAAATAAAATGTGATCTGTCAAAACGATTAAAAATATTCATATAATCCATTTTTCTAATAAAAATGTAATTCAACAAGAAAACTAAGTACAGTTAGTAAATATAATAAATGCATTCAGAAGATATAATAAGTATTATACTTAAAGAATTACTTTTTGAATAGCAAAATAAATTTTGAAACTGAAAATTGTAACCTGTGACTAAACTCTTGTTCGTGATCTCCTCAAATATTCTAGAAGGAATAATTTAGACTATTTCTTCCGGAATGAATAGTTTACCTCCAGAACAATTTTTTTTTAATAAAAGTAAAAATAATAAAAGTTCTTGGGCACTTGACACGCACTCTTAATAGACATTTATTAATTTACTTTAGGACACTCATAATATTGTCCTTTTTTTTAAACTTCAAAATACTTCAATTTTTTCAATTTTTAATGCTTTTTTATTTTTACATATTTTTAAAAACCTTTTTTTCTTCTTAAAAGTTTTAGTAATCACAGCTATATTTACATATGTAACAGTTAGCATTTTTTTTATGGTTAGTTTGGTGCAAAATCAGAGAAAAGAGTTCAAAAAACTTCAACAGGTATAACATGCACTAAAAGTTATAAATTTTTTTTTAAACATCTAACCAATGCACAGTTTTGTTAATATATCAGAATACTGCTTGCAAAAATATTTTAAAGCTATATTTTCAATAGAAAAATTCTTAAAATTTAAAATAACACGTTAACACATATAGAAACAAATAAATAAAAAGAAAATATCGTGCAAAAAATTGAGGTGTGGGGGGTAAGTTTCATTACCGACGCTTCTTTCTTTATAAATATTCAGATTATAAAAAAAGCCAAAGAATTTAAAACTGTATTAACGCTGTGCAGTCAGTAATATGGCCCTATTTTAGATAATTTAGCGATATTGAAATCCAATTTCAAATTACAATTGAATATCGCAACAGTCGTCAATTCAAAATTGATTAGGTTGTTCAACGGCGGTTCTGAAATAAAATAAAATTAATTTGAACTGATGAGAGTTTAAATTACGAAATAAAATACAAAAACGTGCTTTTTTCCGACGCATTCAATTTTTGACCCTCAAAGTGTAGGAAGTAAGTTCAATGTGGAAAATATGATCTGAAAATATTTGATTAAATAAATATGCGAAATCTTACATATCTTGCAACAATTTAATAAATTTAATTTTAAATGATAAAATCCAAAATTTGAAGAGACTAGTAGTTTTTTTTAAAAAAAAAATAAAAGTTTAAAAATATTTCTTTGAGGTGACAAAATATGAAAAAGAAATTAACTCCACCCCGATAATGCCTAAACTATTGGAACCATAAACCTAAGAGCATGAAAGATCTTTCTTTAGCACTTTTAGTTAGTTTAGCATAGTTAGTTAATAGTTAGTTTAGTGGTCTTGTTTAGTTCAGTAGTAGTTTAGTTAGTTTACTCGTAGTTAGCTAGTTTAGTTAGTAGTAGTTTGGTTATTAATTTACGCACAATATATTTTCTTTTATTATTTTCAATATAGTCACAGTGTAATAAACTTTAAAGACACTTTTCCTGACTGTTAAAAGTTTTCTAGAATCGTTTTAATTCATTTTTGTTTCATAGAAGCAAAGAAACTTACCAGTGTGTTAATATTTACCACTCAAAATTTTTATTCTGAATTTGCTAAAAACAGAAAATTACAATTAAAATTACAATTTGGTAAAAGTTTTGTTAAACTAGCTTCATATAATAATCTTGTGATTAGTAACCAATAAATTATTTTTCTTACAAAAATCTCTTTTTTTACTTACTAATTAATTTTAAATGTAACGTAAGATATTTCGGTTTGTTTCCATCGAATGTGTTCGAAATTATACTGGATTATCGATTAACTTTGAAAAATGTGGCTTCTAAATTGGAAGACCACATCATCCTAAATGTACAACATATCAAAAAGTGGCACACATAATAAAAATTTTATAATTTTTGATTTTAAGGTTATCTCATAAATCATCCAAACTAAAAACTTCATGGTTAAAATATAAATTATATTGCATTTACTTCTCTTAATAAAAATAAATATACATCATATAATGTATGATATACCATCAAAGTTGAAGCAAACTAATTTCTAAAACAAATAAAACGTTAGTCCTCCCCCCCCCCTCCCTCAAAAAAAAACTTTTATCATACGTATGTAGGTCAAAATTTGAGGCTATTATGAAAAAAATTTATTTTTCATGCTAATTATAAAAAAAATAAATCGCTCTCTGAAATAATTTAAAAATATTAAGTGAAAAAAAAAACATTCAAATGCCCAAATTCACCTTTGATATTTTTTTAAAAAATGAGAAAAAATGAATTTTTCACATATTTTCGAACCGAAATGAATTTTTCTTATATTGATCGAGATACTTTGAACTCGAAATACAATTTCCTACTACTTACTGTTATTTACATGCGAATTACTACAAGCATCTCAAAAATCATCTAAAAGGGAGGGAGGTCTGAAATAATTTTTTCCGCTGTAGGATAAAAATAAATTTAAAAAAAAGTACGAGAAATCTTAAATTCGAAACTAGAGATCCTTTCCACATACGTTCTGTAGATCACGCCCACTGATTCAATATAAACTTTAAAAAAAATTAAAAAATTCTTAACGGTCTTGCTCTTTGGAAACTATAAAAATTTTTTTCATTGTTTAAAAATATAAATCACGTTTGTAGCTCGTAATACCTGTTCTTTGACTTTGACAAGTCCAGCAGTGTACCGTAAAGACACGGTTCCCAGTAGAACACCGAAGTCAAGCATCACTGGCTGCAGTCAGTTAGTGGGTAGGTGATCACTTTGATCAGCCTGCGTAGGGACCGAGGGTGCGCTGTATGGGTCCTCGTTAAACTATTCTACCGTAAAGTGCTCGACTTCGGGAGCAGGTCGTCGGGCTACCGCAGCAGTTTGGCCATCGCCTCTGCAGAGGATTAAAATTGCGATAGCAAGTCTTCGAATCATCCCCAGGGATGTTACAGAGACCGTCGCCAAATGGCGACGTTAATGAAGTGCCTACCTTAACTTTGGCAAGGATTTAGAAACCACAAACCTTTAGATATAGACTCCCCGGTGGCGCATTCGGTTCGAACATCTAGTCGAGAGCTTGGGTTCAGGGTTCGATACTGGCGTTCATCTTTACCAACATGATGCACGTTAAATCTGTCATGGATAAAAGTCCTCTCGTTAGTATGGTATAGAGACGGGAGTATCAACTCAGGAATAGTCGCATCGTCTGACTAAGCTCAAATTTACTTGACTAAAACTATTAAATATCTTTATTTTGCATATGCAGGCTTGTGAGCTCAAAGTATAGCTTCATAACCCCTTGTTAATTTAAGGAACACATGGCACAAGTTGGAGAAGCCTCTCTCCCACTAGGAAAAAGAACAGGATATGCTTATTAATTAAAGCTCTGGTCCCTGAAGTGTATAGTCATAAGATCTTTTATAAATTACTGGGATAATGTCAGCTAAATTTTGTGTATTTTTTTTTATAGCTTTAAGGAAATGAGAGTTTGAATAAGGAATTAGTACTTTTATATGGATCTGATTTTTCGAATGATCAAAAACTTTGAAAGCTAATAAAAAACTTAAGCGCAATGGAAACTATTTGCTGTTGTAATACAGCCATCTTGTATTAGGAGGATGAAAAACAGTTGAGAAAATTTCATCTGAAGAATGAGCACTTTCGTCAGCAGAAAATTTTCTCTGTCAAGATTGCTTATCAATCTGCAGAATGGAATATTACGTTCGTGTAATAATGGAAAATTAAGATTTAGATTTAATAATGGTTTTGAAAAGGTCTCTGCCCTGCACCTTAGCATATAGAAAATTCTGAAGAAACTATAGAAACTATTTGTACAGGTTAATTAAATTTAGTCTATTGAACCTAGTCACAGAATTTCACAAAACGTTTAAGATTTCGAAAGTTTTAAAAATGCTTTAAAATTTGAGAAACTTTGTTAGTTTATCCTGTAAATACAAAACTTTTTAACTTTGGTAACTAAGTTCAAAGGAGCTTTCAATGAATTTAAAGAATTAGATAAAATAACGGGATTTAGCTTGTTACCTATTAAAAATATATTTGGCATATTTAATCATAAAAGCAATCTAATAGTTACTAAAAATCTGTTAAATTATCTGAAATCTATACTGAAATATATAATCCAAATATTTTTATAGTCAGAAATTTAGTTATTGATTTTGTAAATTGATGAGATTTCAATGATGAATAACTATTTCAATCTAATTAACTGCCAAATAAGTGTTTAGAAGTGAGCCGCGTTAGAATTTGAACTTGTCAGGAAAAAAACTGGTATGGTTATGAAATAGAAGATGGCGCAACTAATAAAAGTGCTAAAAATAATATTTTCATTTGTTTTGTTTTTTATACAATATATTTAAAAGTACAAAATGTTTAATATAAGTATTGCTTTAAAGAGTTAACACTTTTTAAGTTAAACGGATTACGAAAAAGGTAAACCACATTAAGAAAGAAGTTAAGGATAATTATCCACACTTAATTTTCCTGAGCGATTCAGAACACAATATTCTCAAAATAGTTTTCATATCTGATAAAAAAAGCTCTTTCATTCTTGCTGGAAAGGATAATTTTACTTTCGATGTCTACAGACTTGCTCAAATTCGATTTCCCAATTAAACTAGGAAAACATTCCTTTAAAAAAAAAAAAAAAGAGCAGATGTTGACTGGTGCAAAAATTAATCAAATTCTTTTAAAACTAGTGTCTTAATATCAAACTGATTTTAGTCCTGACGACATTTACATTTGCTTTAATAACTATCCGTAAAGTATAAGTATTTACAGAAAAGTCCAACTAACATCCTAATTCCTTATTGCAAATTTTATATAAAATCGGGATAAATGCGTCAATATCCTCATTATCTGTAAAGGGGTGATTTAAAACTGAGTAACTTATTTTAGTGGGAAATAAAAATTTCCACATATCAAGAAATTAAAGCCATTATGTCTATCAAATATTTTTATTAAAAAGAACATTTTATAATACATATAATTATTTAAAACTCTCATTTACAAATTAGTTTTAAACAACATCTTCTTTAATTTACATGGAGCTCTAATCACAATTACAATGAAGTCTCATTAAAAATTTACATGAACATTAAGTTTCTGCCCTATTATTACATAAATAGAAAAATCTTACATAATTTGCATCAAAATATTTATATTCACATGGATTTAAAGTATGAAATGAACAGTGAGTTATGAAAACAGCAACTTTGCTATTCAATTGCACAATTCAGAGTCAAAAATATTTATGATCCTCCATTGAAAATTCTCATTGCAAAAATGCGTATCATTCATCACAAAAATTAACCTATATACATTTTAATTTTTAATTTACATTAATTTTATTTCTTTCTAAGTAGTATATAACACAATAGAAATCAGAAAGTTAACACTAAAGATTTTACTTCAAGACTTTCTCCTTCAACTAAAACTATTCCATTAGTCTGATAAATTTAACAAAAATGTTTAAACTTATATATATGAAAAGCAGATTTGCGCATTTAGTTTAATTTCTAGACTGCATTTTTAGATAAAACAGACACTATTTTTGCTTGAGGTTCCAAGTTAGTAGTTTAAATTTTTTCCAGCTTTTAATTTATTAATTTTTAAAAAAATGTCATAGTTAGAAAGAAAAAAAAAATCCAAAAATTTCGACTTATTTTTTTAAGAACGAAATTTTTCCCTTCCGGCTGGCGTTTATGAAACTCCCGAGGGCTTAGTGCTACTTATCTAATTTTTACTGTAAAACCCGTTTTGTTGAACATACGATCAATATAGCGATTGAAGACTGGGAACTCTCGCTTTCGCAAAAGTCATTGCAGCATCATATTAAGAGTAAAAACCGAGCACATATTAAAAAAATTAATAACTAGTTTCATGTTCTTTAAATCAATAGATACTTCCGATAAAGATTTAAGGTCTCTTCACAGCACGAGGATCCACTACAAAAGTGTGAATCGAGAAGTTCCGAAACAGCTAGACAAGTGTGAAGCATGACGAGAAAGCAGAGCGGCCGTCTACCACTTTCACGTCATATTCCACACTAGTCTAGAATAAGGCTCCTATACTATCAGAGCTGACCTATCAAGCAATATTGGAGCAAACAAGTTAGCAAGTTAACGTTATGTTAGTATTAGTTATGTTATGTGCTTATGTTAGCTCTTTGCTCCAAAAATAAATGATAAGTCAGCCTGTTTAATTCAGCGGCTCTAGTCTAGAACATACCGATTCACACTTGCAAACTTATGCTGCAGATCGATGTCCCCAAATTGGGTAGACCTACTATATCATCAACTATAAACCGCGCCTACTAGGCTGCACTTCATTCAGCTGTCTTATAATCGATGTCTTAATATTTACGTGCTATCTGGTTTAAATTTGGTTCTCTGCAATTATAAAAATGATACAGTTGCAATTTCGATATAGTATCTCAAGATTTACTTTGGTGTATCAAATTTTTTATGCCACTCTTCCAACAATGGCGTTACCATGTTTGTTTGAGTTAAGCGGTACTATTTTTTAAAGTTTAATACCTAAAAGTAGATGAGAATTTCATATAAATTTTAATTCTTTGAAAGTTAGACTTAAAACAGTTCAGATTCCGAAAGTTAATTTAACATTTTGTATAATATAACCCTGGTGTTCTAATATTATTGAATTTTAAATTGGTGTAAAAATTTCTAGCCTTATAACAATGTTTAACTTAGGTTGAAACATAAATAAAAATTTTGAGATTAAATTTTTAGGAATTTGCAAATCTGCATTTCATATAATACACACGTTTTAACTCTTAGACAAGCTTATTGTGATCTGTGTCATTTATTCTTATAGAAGTATTAAACGCATAATCAACATACCACGAGAATAAGAAAATTTTTCAAAATTTTACTGTAAAAAGGATTTAAAAATGAATAGATTTAGAAAATTAGTTTATACTTTACCTCGTGGATTTTTTCTTCAAATTGTCGATTCATGTCTATAGCGGAAACTTTCTTCCTCTGACGAAGAACCTATATTTTTAGTATTCTATCGCACAGTAATTAGTTTTTTTTTTTATCAAATCGATTTGCAATAACTAGCTTAGTTTAAAAAATATGCGTTCGAGAGATTTTGAAATAATAATTTGATTCATTACATATTCACTTTACACTGCATCAAAATCAGATTTTTGAAATCTTTAACATTTAAAAATTCTACTAAATACGTTGGTTATAATGTTTAAGATACGTAGGTAAATACACATATACAAAATATCTTTTGCATTTTATTAGAAACATATACACGTTGAAAGATTTATTTTATTTCTTAACATATTTTAACATAGTTAATTTTTAGATTCGGATAAGTTGGATAAATCTCTTGGCACATTCTTTCACATTTTCGAACAGATTTAGACTTTTGATGTGATATTAAAATGTTCAAATTTTGTTGTCTAACTTTTATTTTAAATTTGTCATAAAGTAAATTCTAAAATTTGATTTGGATCTCGAAGGACGTTATGAATTATGTACCTATTTTCGAAATTATGAAAACTATTTTTTTATCAGATTAAGGGATATCTGTTCCGTAATGATTGTTAATTTATTTTTCAATTAAGCTCCACCATGCTTACTTCGAAAACTATTTTTCCAATCAATACCCACTTTCCCAATTTTAGAGTAGCTTAAGTCAATTCTCTATTGGATATGTACTCAACTAGGCCAGTCAGGCTCAGGAATTTAACATTTGGAGCCCTGTATCCACTAAGCAAATTTAATAGCTTGTGATAACTCTGCGTAAGAATTAAAATTTCGGGAAAAATTTCAGCCATAAGTCTTTTCACAAACGTTTCTATGTTTGATCAAACCTTACAACCAACCTTAAATTGCGCAAAAGTCTCCAAATCACTTAATACCTCACTTGTAATTGCAAAGTATTGCCTAATGTAATATCAAATTTTAAAAAAATTCCGATGAATGTTATAAAATTTGCGTCAAGTAAACGGTAACGTGAACGTTGAGATTTGTTTTATTCTTCAAAAATCTAGCGAAACCTCAACAATTCAGAAGTGTCACGTGAAAGAGGATGGATAATTACAAGTAGACAATATTCTGCTCTCTTATTAGTATTAAAATAGCGAACATTTAAAAAATGCCCGAACTAACATACGAGACTGTTTCAGGGTATTCAGATTATTGTTTAGGGTTTGTTTAATAGGAGAGGCCTACAATAACAAAGCTGGCAAGTTTAATTTTTATAAGTTTTTGTATTTTTTTAATTTCAGTTTCCTTTAGAATAACTGGTACAGGCATTTCAGTCTTAGTAAAATTCACTAGTCATTGTAGAATGTCTACAGATTAAATTTTTTTTTAGTTTAAGAAGTACTATTTTCACTCAATTTAAAATAGATACATGTTTTTAAAACTCCTCTGTCGATTTCTCTAATAATGTCCCGTTTACAAATAATTTGTTTAATTTAAACAAATTTCAAAAATTTTATGCATTGAAACAAGACAGGATTTTAGTAAAATTTACACTTTCTTTTAAAAATCTACATATTTTCTGAGTCATTTTACTATTGCACAACTTCAGTTATACGAAATGCTATCTCGTAATTAAGAAAAACTTCAATAACTTATACTGCGTAATTATGCTCCGTTATTTAAACTTACTTAGCAGCAGAGTCCATGAATTAATGTTTTATGGTTAAAATATATGTCATAGTTAGTCGTATGTTAGTAATTAGATAGAATTAAGTGAAATAATGAAATAACGTGATGAATGAATAATATGAATGACGTGAACGTGAATATGAATGAAGTGAACAATATGAATGCATAACGAAATTCCTTAAACTGCTTTAAATTTGCTCATCCAGGTATAATTACATTTAAAAAAAGGGGAACTAAATTTCAATTTTAATCTTCCAAATTTATTTACTTTTTGCAACTACGACTAGATATAGCTTCAGCATTGAAGCTTTTCAAAAATTTAAAACACCCTTTTATCACGCGCGGTGTTTATAGCTGGCTAGGCATAACTAAATTGGCCACCAAATCATCCGTAATAAATATTGTTCAGTGTTGAAACTTTTAATCGAACAGTTACTTTTGAACACTGAATGAATACCACTATAAATATTTAGAGGAAAAGCAAATCGAGGAATATCTATTTAAAGAATTTCGTTATACAAAATAGACTCTGCTGAGAAATAAGATTAAAAACGAAACTAGTTTTGTATAAACCCTCATGTCTATTTATAAAAATATATTGAACGTATTTAATTAGAAATATAATTCCAGTTTATCTTAAGGAATTACCTGGCGAAGTTGAAATATTTGTTCCTACCAAATTTTTTCCTCAATTAATATTAGGTGAGAAAACATCAGATTTTAACTATAGACATAGATAATTATTCAAAAAATTTCCGCTCTACCAAAATCTAATTTTAAAGATTGTGTATTCAATAAACTATTCCGGTTTTTCCCTGTACTCTTGAATTTTACATTGAAGTAAGTTTAAGAGTTTATTTAGTATATTTTAATAGCCGACAGAGTTGAGCGATCAATTTTATAGATTAGATATAAATTTTATTAAATCATTTGTTTTTAAAGTTTGGCCTAAACTCTTATATTACGTGTATTCTAAGCCGTAGATATCATTTTAAAATTAGTATATTTACTTCAACTGATTCTCAAATTATGCGATAACAATCACGCATCTGAAAAGTTGGTGGAGATTTATTGAAAAATATATAATTAGTATTATACCATAATAAAATTTTATATTAAGCTTTCTTAATTTAAATATGTTTTGTTTGAGAATCGAAAGCCAAGTTTCTTAATTTAAATGTTTTGTTTGAGAATCGAAAGCCAAGTAATTTAGTTTAATTGCCGTAATTTAATTTTCATTTCAAATTTAAACTGGCACTCTCAAGGAATCAATTTTTAAAATTACAACTTTACATTTTAGCTCTTGTACTGGACAACAGTTTGAAGAAAAAACAAATCGAAATTAGTTTTTATTCGTTGAAAGTTAATTCTCATAAATATTCTAGGTTTATTTTTAAGACATAAGTCATAATTTATTAAGAGCGCTAGCTAACAATAAGCTTGTCTTAAAACGTTTTGATACTTAAGTTTACGTATACATACACTACACAGGATCAATGAAGTATGATATTTAATTTATGATATTTAATGGATAAACAATTTACTATTAAAATAATTAATGAACAAAATTTTGGATATAATAAACTTTAGATCAATTCGATAAATTATATTTAAGAAAAATCTTAGAAATAAATTTAATTTATTACTGAGTACTCTTAAATTGCATGCACGGAATTGGAAATATGGATTTAGATTTCACAAAAGACAATATGTAGCTTCATTCTTATTAAAAAAAAAAAATTATATTTAAATATTCATACAATACAAGTGTGGAATTTCCAAAATAGAGAATATAAAAAATAAACCTTTTGAGTCGAAGAAATAAGGTAGGTTTAACTCTTCAGTTCGGTCATGGCAACAAAAGTCAATCATTTCAGCACACATGTTTCTCATGGTAACTAGGTCGGTAATCAAGCTAATCTTGGTACACATTGTTCTCATGACAACTAGGTCAGTAATTGAGGTCATCTTGGCACACATGTTTATCATGGTAACTAGGTAGTTATCGAAGTCATCTAGGCACACATAGTTATCACACTAAGTAATCGAGGGCATCTTGGCACACACGTTTCCTATGGCAACTAGGTCCGAAATGGAGATCTCGGCAAATAGGGTCCTTAAGAGTTACTATACGTCGTTGAGGTATCCAGTACAAAGCCTAATTATAAAAATAAAAATGTCCTTACTTTCACGGTAAAATTACACAAGTCTTTTAGTAAGAGTGTTCGATATCAGTGCGTCGAATCAAGTTTTATAATCATTTACTAAAATTCTAATGATTCGTTCCAACCCCTTCGTTGGTAAGCTTTTGAAATTGATATTTTTGTGTAATGGCCATAATGATCACATTAGTACAAACATTCAATTCCTACTCACAAGTCCTCTGCACTATGTGCCTACTTTCCAAATCACTGGAGTAAAACACAAGAATTTATTAACAAACGCAGACAAAGTTAAAATGAAAATCCCCCGAGTCTAACGGCGCCAGTCGAAATTTTAATTACTAAAAATTTTAAAATCACCACGAAAGTAAATGAAACAGCTTTGATGTATGCATAGGGAATATTGCATTCGAAAGGTAATTAGAGTTGAAATTATTTGATGAATGACATTGGGTCGAATTCATTAGCCTCCCAATAGTTATAAGCAGATTAAATCAGTAGACGTTAAAATCCTACCCCCCCCACTAAGAAAGTAAAAAGGTGAAATAAGTTTTAAAACGTAAGGAACAATGTTAACGCAATTAACTTCTGTCCTAACGAGTTAAAAAATTAATACATTTGAAAAACTTACCTAGCTTATTTAAAATGATGCTTACACACTGTCCAGTCCACACCCCTCTCTCTTCCCCTTGGTAACATATACGGGAAACCCCAAAACATTCTCAACTATTTAGAGGAAGCCAAGTTTTCATAAAAATGAAATTCCCTTAAGGTATGAGACTGGTTTCAACATATTTTTACAAAGGCTAAATTTAATTTGTTAGCAAGGATCCGAAAATTAAAAAAGTATATTTCAAAACAAATTAGTTCAAAAACCAAATTTTCCATGCCATACTGAAACTTCGACAACAAATTATAATGCATAAATTTTAATACAAATTCTCTAGATTAGTGTGATTACATGTGTTTTGAACTAAAATCTTAAAAAATTAAATATAACTAAATATATTCATGAATATTTAATTATCAGGAAGAAAAATTTATAGACTCACTTAAAGCCTAATAAAAATACGAAATTCACTCATACCCTAGCTTTTGCGCAAATGGACAACATACAAAACTACAAATAATGTTTCAAATTCTATAATAAATTGAGATAAAAATTCATAAAATCAACGTTCATAAAATTCAGAGGACGAAAAATCGAAAATTAAGTCTTAAAAATATAATTTAATCAAATGGAAAGGTTAAAAAAACTAAGAAAATTTTTTTTAGTTTTCAGGTGTTTACTTCTGGCTATATTTGTCAGCACGCGAAAAATCTAATCAAACTCCATTTATTAAAATCTGTCATCAAAACTTGTGTTTTGGAAAGCTAATTAACCAACTCCAAACATGAATAATGAAATATTCAAACTTTCGTCAAAATTTTTTCCTCTTTACCCAGTTGGATACCAGAGTAATTTGATTTTTGTTTATTCACAATTCAATCTCTGATCAAACACTGTATTAGAGTTTAAATACATTAAATAAAATTTATGTTCAACAATTTCTTAACCTGATCATAATAATACTTACCCATCAATAAACTTTAAAGTGATAATCAATATTCTACTGCAAGGTCTATATTCTCTCAATCTAGCATTACTAACTTTCTGTAGTAGAGTATCAAGCTGTAAAGTCATCATGATTATTCTGCTGCAAGGTCTATATTCTTTCAATCTAGCATTAGTTACTTCCTGTGGTAGAATCTCAAACATCAATTTCAAGGAAATCACGGTAGCTTCTTGGATTCTGCAACAAATAAGAAAATGTAATTAAAAATATAACCCTTTAATATGATTAAGTTTCATTAGTTAAATATTTAATGCTGTGTACGCAGTGTCGTAAGAACTACAGAAAAACTATATTAACCCCCGGAAAAAGTATCTTACTTCAAAGTAAATTTAAATTATTACCTGCTTTTATGTCAATACAAATATATTGTTTAATAATAATTTAGAACAATATTTTTAATTTCTTAAATCTAAACTGACGTAAAACTAATAACTAAGTTTCGTTTGAATAACAATATTTTCGACCCAAATATTTTCTTCGACTCAAACCTGTACCTGTTAAATTTCGTAGCTGTTTGCTTAGATTTTGGTATTCTTGGTGGCAGAGTGGATGTGTTTGCCTTTATACCTGTAATGTATCTACCACTACAAAAATTCCAATTCACTAGTATATAAGACATGTTTAATAGATTCTTTGCTGGGTTACCTTTTGGCAGAGTGGATGCCTTTGGCTTTATATAGTACGTTCACCAGGAGTGGGCACTTTGTTCTGCCTACATCACATAATAACCGACCATACTATTTCGCTATTTTTAGGAGAAGGAAGTGAACAATCCTGAACAAGGTTGTTATTTGGCTATCTCAAGACAAAAAAAAATGCACATTGTGAAATAAATATAACATTAAATATTTCATAAATTTGATACTTCTCTCTTTTGAGTGAATAGTTTGTCCTTTAAGATATTTGCTGGGAAAAGAGCAGTTTTTAAATTTAAAATATATTTAATTAGCTAGAGTAACGAAAGGTATAATAGAATTCACTGCATGTGCTTGGCACGCATTAAGAGATGTTTCTCCTCTTACTCCCGCGATGAAATGAACACAGCCTCCAAGGACGTGGAGCCAAGTGCCAACTCCTGGTGAACGAACTATACCTAAGGGCCGTTGCCTCTGGACGTTATGCGCATACAAAACATTCATTAAATAAAAAATTTTACCTGAAGTAAAGCACCATTAAAATTCTTAAAGTTAAATCTTTTAGACACATTTTAAAGCTACAGACACTTCGTATTCGTAAATTTGCCATTTACCATAAATTTCGCACTAACCTTTCACTGATAGACCTGTTAGTATAATTAAGAGACTAGTGAAAAGATGATCCCTACAAAAACATTCCCCAGCCTAAAATTATAACGACATTTATATCAAAACCTGAATGTGAAAGTTCTTATAAACCAAATATGTAGATTTCCCCTAAAAAAGAATTTTAAAACATTAAACATTTAATTATAAAAGTTAAACCAATGATTATAATAGGTCAATATCGATGTGTCTAAGCAAAAGCCATCGTGAACTTTGTCAGTCGTAACCTTTTACAAAAGAAATAACGCAAAATTCTACAAAAACTAATTCACCATTTTTTTATTCTTTTTCATCCATCGTCCAAAAACCAAAACAAAAAATGATCATATCTATAATATCAAGCTTTTTGCTCGCAACATCAGAAAATGCGTGTTATTACATCACGTGACCCTGACACCTTCCCCCCAGAGTCATAATAGATCCAAAGATCGAATATGGCAAATAGTTTAAGGGTCACACTTTACACATAAACAAACTATGTTTCACATTCACCCAAATATTCACTGAATCTTAGGTTTAACTTAACACTAGGTATTTACTTTAATCACCTAATAATAATAATAGGAAAAAATGTTCAGAGTCTTATTTTAGTTTATATTTACAGTTTGGACAATGCATCTGCATTACTAAGTTTCGATCCTTTGATGTGACTTGCCTCAATATCATGGCGTTGAATGGCTAACGCCCATCTCTGCAACCTCGGGCTTTGGGGTGTCGCACTCGTCAGAAATACTAGGGGATTATGATCAGTTAATAAAATAATCTTAGCACCACAGAGTAAGGTTTCAAATCTCTGCAAAGCCCAAATAATAGCATAAGCTTCCCTTTCAATTGTAGACCATTTCTGTTGAGTTGAATTCAGCTTCTGGCTACCGAAAGCTATGGGACGAATATTTCCTTCTTCATCTAACTGACCTAAACAACATCCGACCGCATTTTGAGATGCATCCGTATGCAAGTAGTATGGTTTCTCTATGTCTGGGACTTGTAACTCTGCGATCTTACATAGCGACGTCTTCAATTCCTTGAATGCCTTCTCAGCTTCTTCGCTCCAAGGAATCTCATTAGGAACTTTCTTTTTAGTAAGCTCTGTTAGTGGAAGAGCAATCTTTGCGAAGTTTGGAATATACTGCCTGTAAAAGTTGCATAATCCCAAAGCACTTCTCAGTTGTTTTTTGGTTTTGGGTGCCTCTAATTTCTGTATTACTCTTATTCGTTCTTTGTCAGGAGCATGTTTACCTGAATCAATAATATGTCCTAAGTATTTAACCTTTTGTCTAGCAAATTCGCACTTTCTCAAGTTCACGGAGAAATTAAAATATTCCAATCTCTTAAAAACTTCTTCAAGATGAATCAAATGTTCCTCCCACGTATCAGAAAATACTGCTAAATCATCGATATAAGCACAAGTGAAATCAGACATGGACTGAACCACTTTAGACATAGCTCTTTGGTAGGTTGCAGCAGCATTTCTTAATCCAAAGGGTAATACATTCCATTGGTACTGGCCTCGGTGAGTTCGGAATGCTGTGAGGTGTTTGCTGCCGTTCTCCATCGGTATAGCCCAATATCCCTTCAACATATCTAGCACAGTAATGAATTTCTTCTTTCCTACTAAGAAATTCAACTCCATCATATTTTGCATTGGATATGCATCCGGAACGGTAAGAGCATTCAAACTTCTGAAATCAATGCATAACCTGATTGTTCCGTCTTTCTTATGAACACATACTACCGGGTGTGCTATCTCACTTACCACCGGTTCAATCAGTCCTAACGCTAGCAATTCATTGATCTGTGCATCCACTTTCCCCTTTAAGTTTTCTGGTATCTTATACGTTTTTGGTTTCATCGTATCCTCCTCAGCTTTCAGCTTTATCGCATGTTTCCCAACTTTAGCTATCCTTATCTTCCCCGAAAACAACGTTTTGCGTCTATGTAAAAGATCTTTCAATTGATTTTGTTGCATTTTGGGTAAGTAATCCAAATTTAATCCTTTCAATGCTTCATAGCTTTCCACATCTGTAGGAAGAGTTGGTGTTTCGTATATTTCACCAAATTCATCATCAATATCATAGACAACTCCAACTGTTTGAATTCTCGCTTTGTATTCTCTCATTTTGTTAACATGCAATAATCTTAAATTTCCTTCAGGCATTTGCAAATAATACGAATTCGGTTTCACTCTTCTAATTACCTTTACTGGACCTATCCATCTGGCATATAATGAATTGGATGAATCATGCATTAGCACAAGTACTTGATCTCCTGGCGCAAATTCCCGGTATTTTTTCCTTCTATTGTAATATTTGGCATAATTACTTTGTTGCACATCACTTGTTAACCTTGCCTTTTCGGTTGCTATTTCTAATTTTCCTTTTAACTCTTTTAAATATTCCTCCGCTGATCCTTTCATATTCAAAGGTAAAAACATATCTCCGGCCCAAATTGACTTCAATATAGATAACGGGCCTTTCGGTTCTCTCCCGTACATTAGCAGAAAAGGTGGTACTCCTGTAGTTGCATTTGGAACTTCTCGATAAGCCCATAGTACAAATGGTATGTGTCGATGCCAATTTCTTCCTACTTCTCTAATAATGTGATGTAGCATATTTTTGAAAGTTTGGTTCCATCTTTCAATCAATCCGTTCCCTTCCGGATGGTATGGCGTTGAAAATCGCGGGCAAGCTCCTAAAACCTTCAAAAACTCTTGCGTTAAACTTGCCGTAAAATTTGTCGCATTATCCACCACGATTACTTCTGGAATTCCTGTCCTACAGAATATTTCGAGCAGTGCTTCACATGTATTCCTTGCCGTTAACGATTTGAGCGGGACTGCTTCAGGCCATCTTGAATGTTGGTCCATCAAACAAAGGATATTTTTATGTCCTTGTGCTGATACTGGATCTAGAGGACCAATTAGATCTACGTTCACCACTTGGAATGGAAGTTCAGGACGTGACACAGGTGTTATCGGAATTTTGTCTACTGAACGAACAACTCTTCTACCTTGGCACCCATGACATGAGCTACAATAAGCTTTAATTTCCTTGACCATCCCTGGCCAATAAAAGGAAAATTTAATTCTTTGAATTGTTTTACGAGCTCCTAGATGTGCTCCGAATACTGACTCGTGGGCAATTTCTAGTATTTTACCTTTTCTAATTTCGGGAATTACTAATTGTTGTATTCTATTCCCGTCCAACAGCTCTTCATGGCATAGTATATTATTTTGTATCACATACCCTCCTTTATTTTGCTTCCCCAATTTCCATGCTTCTTGGAGAGTATCGCAACTTTGTTGTTGTATCTTGAATCGTTCGGTTTCATTTCCATTCTTTTTATCACCGCATTCACCTACTGTTGGCTCCTGCTGCTCTTCTCCGTCACTTGCACTCATATATAACAGCTCCTTTCGGGAATCTGATCTTAGCTTCATAGCAGCAGTAAAACTGGGATTGTATACTCTTTTTTGTTCTAATAATGCCTCATAAGTTTCAGCATCCAACAAAATGTCAGCATTTAACCCATTGACGGCTGCTATCATCGTTTTAATTATAGGCGTAATATATCCTTCCGTTACCAAAGCGATTTCCACTTCTTTTAACTCAGCTTTTAGACTTTCGCCAAACGCAGGTTGTAGTATTATATGTCCTTTGTAATCCACTTCCTTACCCACTATATCGTTTTTAAATACACTTATTTGTGCACCAGAATCTACTACAGCTTCGTATTCATTTCCATTATATGAAATTCTAACTTTCTTAAGGGCAGCTATTTTTGGTTGAACGCCTTTACATTTTTTGTTTCCTATCATGACTTCACCGTTAAATCTCGCAGTGACTACTTTGCTTTCGATATTTCCATTTCTGAGTACCTTAACTTCGGATACTTGCCCTTCCGATACTTGAACCTCGGCCACTTTGCCTTCAATGTTTCTTCTCCTCTCTTTATTATCTCGACAAAATCGTGCCAAGTGTCCTACTCGTCCACAATTAAAACATGTGACTGGATTTTGGGAAGAACTCCGCTTATCAATTCTGCCATGGTTGTTATGCTCATGTTTATATCCTTCACCAAATGTATGATATCTTCTACTAACCATGTTTGGTTTTTCCCGGTATAAGTTCCTATATGGTTGAGAAGCAATGAATTTAGTAGTTTGGTTATATTTCCTTGCATTCTCGTACTCATCTAGCTTCTCAGCAAGTGTGTCAACTGAGCAAATTCTACTCCACTCATCAATAAAATGATTTTGTATGTCTCCAGGTACTCGTTCTTTTATCTGTTCGACAATGACAAGTTGTTTCAGGCTGTCGAAATCATTAATTTTTAGTCCCGAAACCCATTCGTTAAAATAGTTCGCCAATTCAAATCCAAAATCTCGCCAAGTGCTCTCAGCCGCTTTACAATGTCTCTTAAACTTTATTTTAAATGCTTCTGGGCTCAATTTAAACCTTTTCAATAACATACATTTTACATGTTTATAATCATTTACTTTTTCTTCAGGCTCCCTTGCAATTAAATTCGCCATTTCTAGAGGCAATAATCCAACAAGATGCGTTACCCAATCTTCTTCTTTTATATGGACTCTTCGTGCTTGTCTTTCAAACAATATTAGATAAAAACTTATATCACCTTCTTTTGGATCAAAAGTACGCATTAATTTTTGCAATCCACCAGGTACATGTTCTCTTGCTTCTTCATTTCGAGAGCTGCTCGTCTCTCCTATAGTACCAGTATGTACCAATGAAGCTTCTATCTTCAACCTCTCCAATTCATATTCCTTTTCTTGCCGCTTTAATTCATCTTCCCTTTCCTGTTCTCGCCGCTTTAATTCACCTTCCCTTTCCTGTTCTCGCCTCTTTAATTCATCTTCCCTTTCCTGTTCTCGCCGCTTTAATTCGTCTTCCCTTTCCTGTTGCTTAATTTCATATTCTTGTCGCCTAATTTCATCTTCTTTTTGTTGGCGCTTTATTTCTTCTCTTCCACTAACTATTCTTTTTAATAATTCCTTCACAAACTCCTCTTCGTACTCCGTACTCGCCAATATAATCTTCTTTAATTCGGTAACTCTCATGTCTTCCGTTGCCGTTTCTCCTAACTCTTCCGCCAAACACTTCAAATCTACTTTTAAAGCTCTTCCTAAAAATGCCATTTTTCACCTACTACTTTCTAAACTGCACCTTCTTACAAAAAAAAATGCCACTTCCTAAACCAATTTCAAGACAATCTAAATAACTCACTATCTTCCATCAAACAACTTGAAATTCATAGAACAAACAACTACCAATCTTTTATTTCGAAATCCATTGGGGTTTCCCCGCGCATTTGTCAGTCGTAACCTTTTACAAAAGAAATAACGCAAAATTCTACAAAAACTAATTCACCATTTTTTTATTCTTTTTCATCCATCGTCCAAAAACCAAAACAAAAAATGATCATATCTATAATATCAAGCTTTTTGCTCGCAACATCAGAAAATGCGTGTTATTACATCACGTGACCCTGACAAACTTTTAAACAAATGTTCTAGTACAATGAACATTAGATTTTTAAATTTGCTACTGAACATTGTATACTTAAGTAATGTATCACTAATATTAGATTAATATTAGTCTCAAATACTAAAAAGAAAGAATTTAGAGACTTAATATTTTTGTTCATTTTAAAACAATTCTCAATTTAGTCCAAAATTTTGAATGCCATTAACTGTTCGGAATTTTAAATCAGTTTACTACAGAAATCACGAAAAATGGCTCGATACAGATAGTTATCGAACACAATTCCATATTGGCGTTCGCAGCTTAGAAATACCTTTTAAAAATTGGCAATGCGGTACGCATTTAAATATCACGAAAAAACAAATGAAATTGAAATTAGCCAATAATGATTGCAAAACCTTTAGTACCCAACCAGTAAATTATATACAACAATCTGATTTTATGTTTTAGTGTGATGATATTTAGCACATTTAGCTGAAATTAGCAGATAGTTTTCTAATATTCATGCCTTGGGATAAATGCTCTATTAAAATACAGTAGAATAAGATTTTTAATCTGAAAGTTGTGCAACACTTTAATGTTTTCAATACTTAGGTCAACTTTCTAATTTTCATAAATTTCGAAGAAAGTTAATTAGAATTTCTCAACTAACAAATTTGTTATTCACCTCAGGAATTACACAATTGAATTAGGAACGAAATTTTCAGACAAAATAATCGCGATCAAAAGGAAAAAAATTATTTCACAGTAATCCTTTATTACGTATTAATTTACTTCCAATTATGAGAAATTCATTTGAATTTATTGCTGAAAGTTTAAATCATTTGCTGAACTACAAGCAAACAACTTTACCTAACTAAATAACGAAATTAAACGGTGTTACCTGGTGTAAGGAAAAACAGAAGGGGAGAAAAGATACCAAAATGAGCGGGGTTGTGAAACAATAAAAAGTCTGTGCGATTAAATGTTTTCTATTTAGGTTCACTGTAAGGCGAAAATAAGGATTTTAAATAATGTAAGCGGTAATTACAGACAGATTCGGAATTGTCGGATAAAAATTTTGATTTGGAACAGAATGTGTTACCTTAAATATTCAAATTTGTACATTACTGAAGAGCAGAATTCATAAAAAACTGTCATTTTATTAATACCATGTGTTTTATTTAAATAACACTAAATATGCCATATTGTATGTTCTAGTTTTTGGTTTCCAAACAACTAGATACCTGAAATAGTTTTCTAATTTTAAAGAATGTGAATTCAATAAACTGCTTTTACCTGCACGCTTGAATTTTACAGTGAAACAAGTTTAAGACTTGATTTAGTATAGTTTAATAATAGCAGACAAAATCCAGATATGAGCAAACAATTTTATAGATTCGATATAAATTTTATTAGATAATTTGTTTTAAAGTTTGGCCTAAACTTTTAGATTACGTGTATTTTAATCGTAGACTATATTTTAAAACTAGTACAATTACTTCAACAGATTCTCAAACATTGGGATAACAATCACGCATCTGAAAAATTTTTTGGTGAAAATTTAACGAATATTTAATTAGTAAAATACCAAAATAAAATTTTCTATTTCTATTAATCTAAACATGGCTTGTCTGAGAATCGATCGCCAAGCATTTTAGTTTAATAACCGGAATTTAATTTTGATTTCAAATTTTAAACTGGCACTCTAAAAAAAAACCTGTTTCAATATTATATCTTTACATTTTAGCTGGTGTACTGGACAACAGTTTGACGCAAAATACTTCCGGCTAAAAGTTGAAACCATTTGCTCAACCGCAGCAAGCAAACAACTTAACTGAATAACGAAATTAAACTATTACCTGGTCAAAGGAAAGAACATAAGGGGTACAAAAGACACCAAGAAGCTTGATTGCAAACAGTGCTTTCAATACAGAAGACATTTTGTTTTTCTTTAACCAAACTCAAGCTTATGAAAGTTAAATTAGTTTAAGAGATGTTGGTATACACAAACCATTATTAAACTATTAATCTTAAAAATTTCAAATTAATAGGATTAAAAATATTTCGAGTATAAAAAATAATGCAAGTCATTTTAAAATGGAGCGTTAATACAATTGTATAAAATATACATACATGCTTACACAAATGTATAAATATAAGATATGTCTTAATATTGAGGGGATATCTTTTCAGTTTTAAACAATCACGGAACTTTGAAAATTCAATATTTGAGAAAACAGAACTTTAAAAATTACTTTTAGTATGTGTTCATTTTATTTTAAGAAACTTAATATCCCATCAAAAAATACGAATCAAAATATTTTAAAAATTACCCAAGAGGGTCAATTATTAAGACAGGAATACTAATCTTTCTGAAAAAGCAATCACAAATTATAGATACACACAATTACAAGCGTACCACTAATAATCACGAAAAACTTAAATGCAAAAAGTATAAAAATTAGAAAAACTTACTTTAAAAAAACAAAGAGAAAAGTCATCTATAAACAACCTTCTGAAAATTGGTAATCATCGGTAACAAATTTATTCCTTCAAAATCTTTAAGACAAAAATGCTTCTTTGGACCAAAACTTCAGAGAAAACATCCGACACAAAATCACGTACGGTATCCATCTTAGTATTTAAATTGAGAATAAACACACAAGACTACACTTACATATAAAACAGTTAGGAGACAGAAAGAGCTCATTCGATACCAGTCGTGCCTCTTATTTTATATCCCTTAATATCGATAACGATTAAATTCTGCCACAGTTGAGTTGAGTTGATGATATGATAAGTAAGTACATTATTTAAGTCACACTAGAGCTCCACCATGCGTGATTAACAACGGTCTTCGAAACATCTCTGAGGATGATCCGAAGTCATACCGTCACAATTGTGATCCTCTGTCCAGAGAATGGCACTCTCACTTTGGTGGCACGATAACCAGCGCGCGAAGTCTAGCACTGCACAACAGAACAGTTTAACGAGGACCGATACCGCACACCCTGGATCCCTACGAATACTGATCAAAGTGGTCACCCACCCGCTTACTGACAACAGTCAGTGATGCTTGACTTCTGTGTTCTCCTGGGAACCGTATTTTTACGAACAATCCACTGCGGGACTCAAATATTTGAATAACTGAATACGGAATAAAGTATAACCGAAGAAAAATCAATCATACATAAATTAACAGGCTTGTAAAATTAAGTCAAAGAACAAGTAATGTGCCTCTAATTTCGAAAGTAAAGTTATCCAAAATGCAGGTAGACATGAAAAACTAGATACAACATGGTTACGATTGGAATAGAACCCGTAAACTCCACGCTTAAAAGTGTTTTGAAGAGGACAAACTTTCATAAGCACTGTAAAATTTAGAGATAACTTTATTTTTTATGTAACTTGTAGGATATTAGTTTGTAACTATTAAGGTTCTTTGTGATGAGCAATTTAAACCAACAGCATTCTCTGTCGCAACTTGGGTCCCGCAGTGGACTGATCGTTAAGACACGATTCCCAGCAGGTCACTGAAGTCAAGCATTACTGGCTGTGGTCTGTAAGCGGGTGAGTTACTACTTTGATCAGCCTACGTAGGGACCATGGAGCACGGTATCGGTCTTCGTTAAACTGTGCTACGGTAAAGTGCTCGACTTCGCGCCCAGGTCTCGCACTTCGAAAGCAGAGGAGCGATCACCTCTGCAGAGGATGAAAAAATGCCAAGGTATGAGTTTGGATCATCCTCAGGCATGTTTCCTAGACCGTACCCCATTGTACAGCTCTAGAGCGACGCAAATAAAGTACCAAAAAAAAAGTACTTGGAGATATAAATGACAAAGAAAGTCACCGGTTCTATTGCTTTATTGAAATTACATATATTTGCAGGCTTGTTTTCTCAATTTAGGCTTATAAACCAACGTCAAGTAGAAGGACAGATAGAACAGTTTAAATAAGGACATCACAAAGAATGCATACAGGGTTACAGCAGGATTCGGACCCGCCACCTTCACGCTTTACACTGCGTTCGGCGCGCGATACTCCTGGGCTAGGGAGGCCCCGAAAGTCAGCGGTTCCGCCTTCAAAACCTCTCACACTCATTGTGTTTAGCTCTTACAATTGAATAGCATGTTAAGGGATTCATAGAGGTAAATTCCACTTCAAATTCAATGTCAACAGAAACAAAATGCTACTAAGCATTTGCTGAATTAAATTATATTAAAATACATTATATTAAATATAGAACAAATTATAGGTAAGAAATCCCTAAGAAAGAAAGAAATTTGAATTAGTTTTATGCTGGAAATGTACTGTCTTCTCACGAACTGTCGTTGTAGTTCATTTACGTCGCACTGTACAATGGGCTATTGGCGACGGTCTGGGAAACATCCCTGAGGATAATCCGAAAGCATGCCATCACAATTTTGATCCTCTGCTGCGGGGATGGCACCCCCGCTTCGGTAGCCCAACGACCTGCATGCAAAGTCGAGCACTTTACGGTAGAATAGTTTAACGAGGACCCATACCGCACACTCACAGTCCCTACACAGACTGATCCAAGTGGTCACCCACCCGCACACTGACAGCAGTCAGTGATGCTTGACTTCGGTGACTTGCTGGGAACCGTGTCTCTCACAAATTGTCAGAGATCATATCTATAGTAGATTAGTTTTTTTTGTTTTGTTGAGGGGATGAAGGAGAGGTTGCTTCAATTTAAGTGCTTGCTTGTTGATCTTTAGAGAATCATTACAAGTATTTTTCTTAGTCCGTCAGTCCTTGGGATCTGCCTAAGTAGTCAGTTGGAAGCGTCCATTAAAATAAACGAAACGAACTACACATCTGTTACCGCAAGCCACGCGTTGCAATAAGCACACGTGTTAGTTTATGTAGCATATGTGTTACGATTAATGTGAACAGTTGGTTATTATTATAACTAACCGTTCAATATTAATAACAACCAAATAAACCGGTTAAAGTGAATAATTTAAGCGAATTCATCCCATTAACCGGTTTTTATTAATAAAAACTAATGAAGTTAGGTCAATGTCATTCTTTCGCGTTTTTATTGGGGATATTTCCGTGTCGTGATCTGCCAGGCCAACAACAATCTCCAAATTGATTTTAAAGTGGAATTTTTTTTAAACAGAAAAGAAAAAACAAGCTTGTAGATGTTTCCCCGGGGGTTGCCACGAGTTATTCCCGTCAAGTTGGTCCCTTCCTGTGATTTTTTTTTTCAGTTTCTCGCGGGCTGCTGCCCAGAAGATAGCAAGATTTGGCGATTATTCAACCGCAGATCACGATACGGAAATCTCTCCGTTCTATTTTTCCCTTTGATCAAAAGAAGCGGTTATTATTAATATTGACCGGTTAGTATTAATAATAACCGTATCTACCACTTTAGCCTTAACATATGTAATATACAAAGAGGCACACCCCTCTGTCCCAATGCCATATAAACCGTATAATAACATTGTTATTACTTATTATTATTAATAACCGGTTAAAGGGAATAATTTGCAATTTTTCTCACTTTGACCATAAAAAAAGCGGTTATTATTAAAATAGACCTTTTAGTATTAATAATTACCTGATTTATTACTTTAATTGTAACATATGTACAATAAATTATTAGAATTAACGGAGTAAATGTTCATGAAAATGTAGAAGTACATCAATGTTTTTTATTCATTTATTTTTGCCATTATTCCCATTAACTACTCCCATTTACAGGTTGATTTCAAATATTATTTATAAGAAATAAAAAATTCATGCAATAAAGCGGAAAAAAATCGAAAATAAACGCTTTATCAATATGAACTTTTGTTTCTAAATACTATAGTTTGAATTTTTAGGCAAGTAGAATGCTATTTTAATTTCAGGACAGATGAAATGAGCAAGCTCAGATAGCAAAACTATCTGAAAAGCACTTCCGAGTGTCCACTATCGACAACGAGTATTAAACGTAGCTAACGTATATAACAAAAAATTATTTATTTTAATTCAAAGTGAAATATTGTTTGCGTCGCATAATTAGTTTAGCAAAAAGTATTAGATCTGATTTTCTAATGAAATTCTGATGTTTTAATTTTTTATGAATGCGAATAAACTATGTGTTTGTTTTTTATTTCATAACCGTCGTCAAACAGCAGTCCCAGTTTTGCGTTTAAGACTACTAATGATCAACTCCGTAGCCTTGTAATTTTGAACCCAACCCAGAAAACAAGGGCAATCCTGGATCAGTACCACCAGAGGTATGATTTGTTAGCGGAACATGAAGGACTTTGTGACTTGACTGATTTAACGTGCACGAGTCACCATTTACAACACGGGGAGTCACGGCGAGACGACCAGTGGAGATTGAAACCACGACCTCTTGAACAAGGGTCCAGTGCCCTACCAACCACGCTATCTCGGCCTTATGTCTTTGTCTACATTTCTGATCAGTTTTGATGTATTTAAATTATAAATTTGTGCTTTTTCTAACGAATATCAGTATATATCAACAAAAATTTGCCGCTCAATTAATCCGCACCTTTGAGGAGTGGACAGCAGTTTCTGGAATTAACAAGTGGAGCCTGTAATAAAATGTCATGTCCTTATAATGTCACGAAAACTTCAAATCACATGCTTATTAACATCTTTTTTAGCCATAAAATTAAAATCTTCGGCAAATATAAAAAAATTTAAATGTTAGGCAAATAAGAAAAAGTGGACTAACAAAATTAATAAATTTTTATTAAACTATGTGGATTACGTTGATAATAAAAATGAACAGAATGTCTTCTTCACAACTAACATCTTCTTAACTTTGTTCTTGTAATTTCTTCTTTTTTGAGTATGAAAGGTATTTTACTCACATACCTATTAATTAAAAAAAAAATCAAATAATATATTTTCAAAATTTGATTGTTTAAAACAACGCAACTATTTTGTTAAACTTTTGAAAATTTCAATTCAGGAACACTATCTCGCATCAAAAGTTTTTTTAAAGTAACGCCACATTCATTTCATTAAAATAACATTAACATAATATTTAAAAATAATAATAATAATTTTATTATTATTGCGAACAACGGTTCTCCATTTTTTCCGTCTGCGGAACCCTAAATGATTGACTTTCCTTCCATTCTATTTCAAGTAAGCCAAGCCCGACAAGTATCAATTCTCTCAAGTGGCACATTCTGAATTCTTTCACAAAGATTTCAATTATGTCACTATATATTTACACAGAGACTTAACACAAAGACTGGCATGGAGCTATGTAGAACATAAACAACCTAATTATGCTTCGAAGTTGCCAGGCTTACAAAACAAAAATATATCACGGTTACAAAAAAATACATAAACAAATAATAAATCTAAGTAAAAAGAAGTAGACAAGAAAGAATTATATTTCAACGAATTCGATACCAGTCTGTATCTAATTAACTTATCGTTAATTAACATTCTAACTTACGTGAAAAAATTTAGCTCAACTTTGACACGCCATTTTGTTTATTGACGATCACTTGGCGCTGACGTCATATGTTTGATCTTCTTCTTCTTCTCGAAGTGCAAGTACCCAATTGTAAACGTATTGACCGAAGAAAGACTACCAAAAATTTTGAAACTATTTGAGGTGCGGAATTAAAAAAATTTTTTTCATCGTTTTAAACTTTTCAGCACAGCAGATTTTGAGTGAAAATTTTAAATAGGTAGCAACTGTGATTTTTAAGTAAAGAAATATATTTAAGCTCTATCCTGTTTAAAAATATTGGTTTCTAAAAAAACGATGCACGTTTAGAAGCAAAAAGTTTTAAATTTTTAGTGATTTGAAGTCTTTTTCGCCAGTACAGTACTTTTTTGCGGTACAGTGTTGCCAGACTGGCAACACTGTACCGCAAGGGGTTAACGATAAAGGCATTTCAAATAGTTTAATTTCACAGGCTTCTTGTCTGGTTCTGAATTTGTATTTATTGCAGGCATAAACTAAAATTGAATAAAATAAGTTGAATTATGATTTTCATTGAAATGAATAAGAACTGTTGCAAACATTTGAAATGAGGTCGTCGAACTACCGAAGCGGGGGTGCCGTCCCCTCTGCAGAGGGTCAAAATTGTGATGGCATTTCTTCGGATCATCCTCAGGGATGTTTCCCCAACCGCCGCCAATAGCCCATTGTGCAGCTCTAGTGCGACGTAAATGAACTACAACAACATTTAAAATGGCTATCAGAGAAACACATTTCCCTATAGTTGAATTTTATAATTTCCTTTGTGTTAAAAAGTTTGATGGAAAATTCTAGTGTAATTATCATTATTTTTTAAAATCTGTTGTCTTTTTTACTGCCATTTTCCTTGAATAATTAAATACGATTAACCGAAATAAAAAATTAAAAATAAAATAATAGTTTGATATAAATATAATTACAGACTTCAAATTTGTTACTGATTTTGAAAAATACTTAACTCTCGGATCCGGTGATGAAACTATGCAACACTGGGGTTCCGCGGAACACCTTTTGGAAGCCGCTAAATTAGAACCTTGTTGTCCCTGGAATTTCGTTCCCATTTTACTACTGATGTCATAATTGATGAATTTAAGATTAAAAAATATTTAAAAAAAAATACTTCTCTAATTATTGTTTAGACCTTTATTGTAATACGTATTCATTTGAAATTCTTTTCATATTATTCAGTACTGTGATTTTGGGCAAATTTAAATGATGCGTGAAAATTCAGTACTAGCAAATCGATTTACTACAGAGATGTTAATCCCATGAAGGTAATTATCCCTACAATTCTACTTATTATTTTAGTAATTAACTCGTTTGATTTTCAACAAAACACAAGTAATTTCGCAAAATTAAATATCTAGCGCCACGTAAATCCAATAAAGTACATGAAATACTTAAAAAAAAAATAATAATAATAAAAAGTAACGGCTGTGACGGCGTTTTTTCTTTTATGTTATAAAAATAAAAAAGTAATAAATGGTTGAACTCACGTGCGTCTGACTGATAAAAAAAATACCATTATTAGAGGGTTATTCCATTTTGTATCCATCGGAAATTTATTTATTTATTCATACATGTTTCACTATTTACGATAAAGTCTGAAAATTTAAATACTGCCTGAACTTCAGCGTATGCCAAATCTGTACCATACTTTAAAATTCATTTTATTTTATAACCGTCGTTTTAGGTTTACGACTACCAATGCTCAACTCCGCAGCCTTGTAATTTGGAAACCCAATCTTGAAGACAAGGGAACTCCTGGAACAAGCATTGGGACAAACTAGCCTTCGTGGAGGAATTTTTGATGGAACTAACCCACATTTGCGTTACATCGAGAGGAAAACCTTCCACGGTTAGCCTGGAGGCAGGGCTTCTTTCCTTCAAGCCCTGAGCATGTACCTAGGTTATACGAAACCCTTAACCATATAGCCCAGGACTTGGCCACTAGTCCAGTTCCACTCCAGCCAAGGAACGGGTCCAGTCAGCGGTATTAATTTTGATATGTACAAGATAATATTTGAAGTACATAAATAGTTACAGTGTATAAATACAGTGATATAGAAGGCTGCAAGGAGACTCCAAACCATGATCCATCTACCATTGATAACGTCAGCACTGTGATCGGTTTGAGCCGGGTGTAGAATTCGTATCGACTGACCATCGTTGGGATTCGAATCCAGTTCACCTCATTGGGAGGCGAGCGCTCTATCCACCTGAGTCATTTAAACTTCATAGCCATATACCTGATTATAACGGTGATTCTAGTGTTTCATAACTTATGATTAGTATTCAGTATTTTCGCCAAATAAAATATCTAAGAATGCAAATGCCCATTAAATAACGAAATTCCTATTTCTTTTAAGTAATCTTTTAAAATGTTATGTTTCATATTTATTAGATCTTTTTTTACTTTACTTACATTACACTATTAAGGTCAAATAAAGATTTTGAGTTCCTATGTATCATGAATTATTTGGAGTAGACAGATACGGTTTCAACCAAAAGCTTCTGTTTAAGCATCTGATCTCCATGAAGGATTTTACATCTTTTTTATTATTATTTGAATTAAAAAAAAAGGAATTTTCTACATTTCATTTAAATCGTATTGAAATTCTTACTTTTTATTTACAATGGTTTCTCATCAGGGTTTCCTTGAGGCTTTTCAGGTTTATTAGGATCTTGACCAGGAACCGGAGGATCTTTTCTTTCAGGGGATTTTTCAGGTTTCTTTGGATCTTGACCAGGATCTGGATTGTCATCAAAGTGATCAGACATCTCAAAGATCGAAAACTAAGAATTAAATAATCAAATATATTAAATTCAACTCAACTGACAGAAAATAAAAATTCGTTTTAAAATTGATTTCTTGCTTGTTAAACCAATGAATTTTAAGTGAGGGAATTTCTAAAACTTTTTTTCCAAGGGTGAACTCGATTAAAAACTGATGTTATTTCCGTTAACGGTTAAATATTGTTTTGTAGTTATCCAAATTGGCTCTTATCAAATGTTCACGTCCCGCAGTGGACTGATCGTTAAGACACGGTTCCCAGCAGATCACCGAAGACAAGCATCACTGGCTACGGTCAGTGTGCGGGCAGGTGACCACTTGGATCAGTCTGCGTAGGGAGCGAGGGTGTGCGGTATTGGTCCTCGTTAAACTGTGCTACCGTAAAGTACTCGACTTCGCGCGCAGGTCATCGGGCTACCGAAGCGGGTGTGCCATAGGATCAAAATTGTGATGGCATGTCTTCGGATCATCCTTCCGGATGTTTCCCAGACCGTCGCCAATAGCCCATTGTGCAGCTCTAGTGCGACGTAAATTAACAACAACATCAAATGTTCACAGCTTATAGAGATGCCCAATCTTGAAGCTAAACAAACTTTTATTAATCATTCAATTAGTGGTTGCTAATACCAACCAATGGTTGAAACTATTTTGCTTTAAAATAAAACTTCTGATTACACATATGATCTAAAATCATCCAGCTTTACACAAGGACAAAGAAGACTATTTAGTCGTATCCACATTCTCACATCGAGAGCCACGTTATCATGCCAAGGAATTAAGTCCGTCGATTCTAAGCATTTTCTGTAAATTTATATTTTTTACGATCCTCTCTTTTTATTGTTTTTTTTTTACCCATTTTCAAAATGGGTCTAGGTTTCGATTTGATAGCTTCCACACACTTTTCAATTGTGTTCAAGAGTAATAGTAAACAGAGCGCAAGCGTCGCTTTGGCGACCGCTGCTGTTTTTCTTTTCAGGCTTTTTGATTAGACTATATTTGAGGGTGCCCCTTGATTCTCGCCAAGTTGGACGATATTGTTTTATTCATGGGAACGTCAATATTTTTATTTTGGTAACCCAATCGCGATTCTGATTGGTTTAGATTTTAGCGTTATTTTTTTATTGTTCAACGGTATATGTAATTTCAGAGTCTACGCAGTGTTGCCAGATTGGGCTACAAGTAGCGGATTGGGCTACTTTTAAAAGTCCCCGCTACTGAAAATCGAATTTGGGCTACCCGCTACTTTTTGGGCTACTTATTATTTTTCGAACGCTACAAATCTTAAAAATGCGCTACTTTTTTTTTCTTAAAGAAATATTTTTCTGAAATTTTTTTCCCTTCCCATTATTAAATGATTCCGAAAAGTCTGCAGTTTCTTTTTTAAAATTGAATCTTATTTTTATTGAAAACGCATCAGTTGTGAATTCATGATTTGTTTTGCTGATCGGAGTCTTTCCATATCTATATTTCAAATCGCTGACTCGTGAAATCGAAAAGATATATGGGTGATTCTTTGGAAACATGACAATTCGGATTCTTCAAATTTAAAGTCTTCAAAAGAATTATTATTTTTTTTTATACGTTTATTTAGTTACATTTACTAATATCTTACAGACAGCCGTGTTGTTTACTGACATTTGCACAAGAAAAAAATAAAATAGAAATTCACCAAATTCTGAATGCCAGGAAAATGAAATATTAGCTTAGAAGTTAAGAAAACAGTCATTTTAAGCTAATTAATAGTAAGTATTAATAGTAAGTAACTCGTAACTAAGTATTAATAGTAAGTAACTCAACTTAAGAAACTCAAAAAAGACAAAGTTGAGAAGTTAATTTTGCCTTTTTTATGTAAATAAATTCCAAAAATTTTTATTGTGAACAATTTTAATAAATTAGTTAAATATAATGAAAGTGAGAGAGTAACGCACACAATGAGTTACTTTTAAATTTTACTACATTTTAATTTGCAAAGAAACAGTTAAAACAAAGAAAACAGAAAAACTTTGTAAAATTTCATTAATCTTGAAGATTTCAGGGAAGCAAAATGCCTGGAAGATATTGGGTAAGAAGCAGACAATTTTGAATTTGAGATATTCTAAGAAATTTTAGTACAGTCTTTTTTCCCGGACTACTTAAAGTAATTAACAGTCTGTTTGTCAGCACGAATAATAAAGTTAACTTTAATATCTTTATGAAAGAATCCTACAATTAAAATGATAATCTTAGGAATTTGTTAATTAATTTTATAAAAATTTACATTAAAATTAATTTTAAAATAATTTACATCGGAAATTTTTTTATAATATTATTTAAATTTAAAATATTTCAAACCATTTTATTTTACCACTTTATTACATTCCTTAATTTATACACCCAAGCAACGTTTAAAGACTATGACAGAATTAAATTGTACAGTGATGTTCTTAGTTTATCCTTTATATTTTTAACTATCTGTGTTTTGAAAAAAAAATAACCTAAAGCCTTTGAGTTAGATGGACCATGAATTGTTTAAATTGATTACTTTATCCACTGTGGAAAGAATCAAAAATGTTTTTGTTGTTATGACCAGAATAAAATTGTGTACAATAATCAATCATTAAATAAATAAATATCTTTAATTACATACGAGCATATTACAATGTTTCATAAACTGGGTATTAGGTTAATATTTCCTTTCCCTCTCTTTACATTATAGAGTTTAAAAATTTATCTTATAACTGTGTTAATGTTCTGGAATTTATAAGCCAGGAAAATGACAGCCAAGATAATGACAATTTTGTCATTTTACAGCATTTAACATTACTTTAATTTAAGGTTTTGGCCTTAGACGTTTTTTTCCGCAGAAAACATCAGGATATCTTTAAACAACTAAGGTAAATGTTATTAATGATTTCAAGAGGACATGAAAATGGCAACATAAAAACCTTCTCACCTTGTAAAATTTTTTGAAATACGTTTTGACTCAGAAAGTTGGTTCTTTATTCCTGCAATTAGACAGGTTCTGATAGGATGGTATTCTAATTAATCTCCTAACCTAAGATGTTGATTGCTGGCGATACCTATTTCAGTTATAAATTACTAAAAAAAGTGCCAGGAAAATGACTGATTTTCATATGAAAGACACATTATTGACAGAAAAAATTATTTTCAACAAAGTTTTTTGGAAATAATACCCTTTGTATGAATTCTTTAAATTCTTACAACGGTTGAGATAAAAAAAAAATTTATATTGAAAAATGTATGGGAAGGTTTGAAGCTAGTTATTATTGGAAATATTGTTTAAGACATACCAGGAAAATTATATTTTGATATTCAATTAAATGTTTTAACTATACAAAACTGTCAATGCTAGTGCAAAGTCATTTTAAAATGCTAACAGCAATGCTATTTATTATTTTTTTAAAGTAATTTTGAACTAATCCAGAAGAGAAGGAAATTCCTGGATCGAGTATTGGGAGAAAGTTGCCTTCGTGAAGGACTTTTGCTGGGGCTAACCCGCATTTGCGTTACATGGAGAGAAAGACCACGAGAACCTCCCAAGGTTATCCTGCCGGCAAGGGGACTCTAACCCATGATCCGTCTACCACTGAGGATATTTCACGTCAGCACTTATTGGAAGGTGAACGCTCTATCCCCTGAGTCACTGCGGCTCCCGATGTTTTTATATCCGTCGTTGAACAGCCGACCCAATTTTTACGTTTTCGACAACTAATGTTCAACTCCGCAGCCTTGTCATTTTGAACCCAATTGAGAACACAAGGAAACTCCTGGATCAGTACCCCCAGAGGTATGATATGTCAGGGGAACATGGAGGACTTTGTGTCTCGACAGATTTAACATGCATCAGTCACCATTTACTACACGGAGAGTCTTCGGCCAGCGGGGATCGAAGTCACGATCTCTTGGACATGACCTACCAACCAGGCTATCCCGTCCTCCCGATGTTTCGTTGAAATTTTCCAATGTTTTATTAAAATTTCATTATGTTTTAACCGTCATTTCTGTTTGCACGGTGTTCCTCGCAAACAGGAATGGCGCAAAACAAAAAAAATCGCCAAGGAGGCACCCTCAAATATATTTGCACCGGCCTCTTTAATGTATTTACATAATGATAATTAAAAGTAATTTTATATTCTTTTTATTATTAACTTATAATTACTGTGATTTCAATATAACTATGAATGCTGAAGAAGGAAAAGTATTTTGCGACGTCTTGAAACACGTACAGAGGCAGGATATGAAAATCAATCTGACAAATGTTGCGGCTTTTAATGGAGTCAATCCAAAAAGACAGAAAAATATTTGACCAATAGGTAACCAGAGATCGTAACAAGGCGATCACAACTTTTATTGTTCTGTTTCTTTGTTGTTCTTGTTTTTTTTTCTTCTTTTTTAAATAAGCTAAGGAATGCAAATCTGTCCGTCACAACACACATAATTTATTTTCTATTTGAGAATTTTGAAAAAATTTTTTCGCTTAGTTTTGGTTACGAATTCATGAATTGGTTTTATATCCATCGCTGAACAGCCGATCCAAATCTTCGACTACCATTGTTCAACTCCGTAGTCTTGTAATTTTGAACCCAATCCAGAAAACAACGAAGTTCCTGAATCAACTATTGGAGAAATTAAATTCGCGCTTTGGAGGTAGTTTTCGATGGAACTAACCCTAATTTGCGTTATACGGTGCAAAAACATATCATGGTTAGCCTGATGGGAAGGGGACTCTGATCCATCAGCAGTCTAATTTTGAAGATATTTTAAGTCAGCACAGTGGCTGGTGTTCTCTATTAATTGAAGGCATATAGAGTAAAGGCCATTTACCTTAATAAAAAAAATCTTAATTGTAAAGAACAATCGGAAAGGGTCATCAACGCTTGCAGCGACAAATTGGTCCGCTTACACAACTGACCACTTCCTACGATTTCACATGGTCATTCACGTACTCGAATCCAACGCTACGCGGGTCTATGCTTGATTGTGAAATCATATTATATATAAACTCATGTTTGTGAAAATTGCAACACCATGAAGGACTTATGCGAGTGAGCTGAAATTTTCAGGAAATGCAAAGTAGAGCATAATATGCAAATGATTAGAATTTCAGGCCCGTAGCGCATGCGTATGCTGAGCAGCACCCTCTGAGCGGCGGATGGATCCGAATAAATAGACGGCTGTAGCGAGGCGTGTATGGTTATGGGTGGTTATCTGCTAGTGGTAAACGTTAGCTCAGACGTTACTTATGCCTCTCTGACGAATGAGAGCGTGATTTCAACAACTTACGGAGTTTGAAAGGGGGAGAATCATAGGCCTTCGTGAAGCTGGATTGTCTTGTCGTGCAGTAGCCGCTCGTGTGCAGCGTAACAGCAGCACAGTGATGCGTGTTTGGAAGCAGTGGATGGACGAGTCATGTCACGTCAGCTCGCGATGATAGACACCTGGTTCGCATGGCGCTGACAGACCATACGGTTCCCTCTAGACAACTGGCAGCACAGTGGTCAATAGCTACAGGTGTTTCATTGTGTGCTTCATCAATTCGTAGACATCAACAGCAGCATGGACTGCGCGCAAGGACTCCTTCATACAGGATCACTATCACGCTAAACCATAGCCGCCTGCGGCTACAATGGGCCAATCAGTATAGGGACTGGCGAGCTGTTTGGCAGCGTGTCGCGTTTTCTGACGAATCCCGCTTTAATTTGTGGTACCATGAGGGTCTCATCGGTGTCAGACGCTATGCCGGTGAACGCCACCTTCCGGAGTGCATTATCGAACGCCACAGTAGATGAACACCTGGAGTTATGGTCTGGGGTGCCATAGCATATCATGGACGATCTCAATTGCTACGAATTGTGGGTAATCTGAACAACAACCGGTACAACAGTGAAGTTTTACAGCCCCAAGCTGCTCCCTTCCTTCAACCTTGCCAGGCGCTGTATTTCAACAAAACAATGCCCACCCTCATATTGCTAGGACTGTTCAAACCTTCCTTGCATTGCGGCAGGTACAGCTTCTTCCTTGGGCTGCGTATTCCCCAGATATGTCACCGATTGAACATGTGTGTCATTTCGTTGGTCAGTGCCTCGCTCGTGATCCTCGTCCTGCTGCTTCTACAGACGAACTTAGGGTACGCATACAAACTATATGGAATGCTCTTCCTCAGACATACATTCAAAATTTGCTTGACTCCATGCCACGTCGTGTAGCGGTGCGTGGTGGCGTTATTGCGGTGCGTGGTGGCTACACAAAATACTGATTTCGATATCTTGTTACTGTTTGTTTACTTTGAAAGTTTAATCATTTATTTGTACCACTACCACTCAACTGTGTAGTAAATTTCATTCAATTATGACGATTCCTTCATGGTGTTGCAATTTTCACAAACATGAGTTTATTAATGGATGCGAATAAGATTAAAAAACTTTTGAATAGGTAGTGGAAATAAATATTTATTTGACATATATTTTTCGAAACTATTTTATTCTAATTACTTTTCCCGTTATTCTTTTTCGCATCTTTTATTGTAAATAAATTACTTTCTTTATGAATACACCTCTGTAACAAATCCTTCTCTGTACTGCCATTTGTTCATCATTCGGAATAAAGTGAAAATACTGTTGAATTAGAAGTTCATCAATAGAGATTAAAAATAATTAAATAAAGATGAGAATGAGATATTAAAAAGACCGCATCGACCAGGGAATATATCCCGTAACATAGAAATAGTAGCAATTATCATATAATAAGTATAATTTATACTTCGTTCACACTTACTAATGAAACGAAATATTTATAGCACGTTATTAACATCACTTTAATTAAAATTCTAACTTATGAGGAGAAACTTAATTCGACTTTAACCCGCCATTTTGCTTATAAACGATCAGCTGGCGCTGACGTCATAGGTCAAATGTGGGCATCTGTGATCTTCTTCTTTAAGAACAATTACCCGATTATAGTCTTGAAAATTGGACAACCACGCACCAGATTTATCTTCTGGGATTTATATTTTCCAAATCGTGGTTACCCCCATATTTTTTTACAGTCAAAAAAAGCGAACCGTTCGAAAAATATAATGCAGCGAATCTTGCAATTTTAAATCAATCCGGGAGACAATGGAAATCCTGGATGAAATCTTGTGAGAAATTTGCCTTCGTGGAGTACATTTTTGATGGAACCAACCCGCATTTACGTTACGAAAAGAGGAAAACCACAAAAACCTCCCACGGTTAGCCTGAAGGCAAGGGGACACTAACCCAAGATCCGTCTTCCACCGACAGTGTTGCCAGATTAGGGGTTTCCCCCCTAAATTTAGGGGGATTTTTTATCTTCAGTGGGTATTTTAGGGGAATTTGTTTTTAGGGGTTTGTTTTAGGGTTATTTGTGAGTTTTACTAGTTTCATTTTGGTGACGTTTTAATATCAAATTTAATAACTGAATGTGTGAGATAGTAATATGAAAATCAATATGTTAAATCAAAACAAAAAGATTAAGATTTAATTTTAGAACTTATTCTTGTTGAATGTAAATGTAGTAAGTAATTACTTAGCTCGAATCTCGACATAAGTTTACTTAGTGTTCGACTTAAGTTTACTTAGCTCGACTCTTGTTTTAGCTTTATTAAGTATTCCGTTTTCAAATGCAGAGATGTTTCTCCATATTAATTATTATTAATAACAAATTAATAAATAAAATGTCTATAACTACAGCTGATGCGCGCGTTCCATATGAACTTTCTAATGGTTGTCAAAATTTTGTACCTACTTCTTCTACGTTAAAAATGTTTAACAGCGAAAACATGTACAAATCAGAAAGTATTGATGAAAATATTTTGGATATTTTATCTGAAATTTAAGCATAATGTTAGAATTAAAATATTAAAAAGACTATATCGTTGATAATAAAATATTTATGAAAAAATGCACGAGTCAAAAAGCATTGAAAAAATATCTTAAATATTTTAGTAGAAATTGAAATGTAAAAAAGATTAATTTGTTGATAATAAAATATTAAAAAGTATTAAAGCAATGTTTTTTACACATTATTTAACTTTTGTACTATTTTTTAAATACTTATACATTAAGTTAAAAATTTTGGGGTTTTTTTAAAAATTTGTAGGAGATTTTACAACGCCATCTGGGGGTAAACGTTTATCGGCACCTGGCAACACTGTCCACCGAGGATATTTAGCGTCCGCACTGTGGTCGTCGCGGAATTCGTATCGCATGCCACCGCTGGGATTCGAACCAGGGTCATTTCAATTTTAGGGTAGCACTCTATCCCCTGGGCCACCACGGCTTCCACTTAATAGTTAACATATTTGTAGTTAGATTCTCAAACCATTAATATTGTATTTTAGTGCGTTACAGCATTTACTGGGCTTCTTTTTTTATTTCACGCACTGTATGTATACTGCACAATCTTTGTAAAAAAAATATTTTATGGATCGCAAACTAACATTTAAGTGAGGGGGGGGAAAAAAACGAAGTTATCAAAATTTTTCAAACCATAAAAGAAGTCAGTAATCGTAAATGCAAAATTTAGATAATCAAAACCAGTTTGCTTGTTGGAAAAAATTAAATGGTGGCGAAAATCATTTCGAGTTTTATCAGTTAAATTAATTAGGTCCAAGTATCTTATTGGAACCTATGCTTAGATGCTTCTCGATATTGATTTGTCTGATTTAGGTAACGAGTGCTTGTTTTCCTTTCTCACTTACTTACATATTAAGTTGAAACTATAAATACATAGATTCTAATATTGACAACTTATATGAGGATAATATTAATAATATATAAAGGGCGGTAATAACGAATATATACATTTTGGCATTAAATATAACTAAAAGTGTATGCACTTAAAAATGCATTGGCTAGTTTTTTTTTATTAGTTAGCGTTTTAATAAGTTATAATTAATAGTAAAATTAGTGCTAGATTTATAATTTTTTTCGATACAATTAATAGAAATGGTTCTAAACAGTAATATTTTAATTACGGCGTCATAAAGAAAATTAAAGAGCCTAAACTTCGAAAAAAATTTTTTTTAATTTTTTTAAGAGCCCAATAGGCTAGTTAAACCACTGGATATATTCCCTAGACAAATTTACTTTTTAATGCCCTAATCATTTTTTTTTTCTTTAAATTCTCTATTGATGAAACTTTTAATTCAACAGTTTTTAATTCACTTTATTCCGAACGATGTTTCTTAATACGATTCACAGATGGCAGCACATTTGTTACAGGGAAGAAAACATTTCTTACAATAAAAGATGCGAATGACAACAAGAAAAATAATTAGAATAACGTAGTTTCGAAAATTATTTTGGAAATAAATATGTATTTTTTCTTTTCCTAATTTAAAAAAAAATTCTAATTCTTCCATTAAAATTTATAATAAAAGCTGTGAAAGTAGCTCATTGTACTAGACTTTGCTCATAGAACTATTATGCGTATAATGATTTTACAAATCACAAGAACTTTTTTTACATAAATCTGAAAAATTAATGTTATTTTATGCGAACATATTTATTTAACAATCAGTAAAAACAGTCACTTTGATAATGTAACAAATAAAACTAAGTTATAAATAAAGTAGTTACTTAAAGTCATAAGCAGTACAGGTACAGAATTTTGCATTTGACTTCATTAAAATTTACACTTTTAAAAAAATAATTATAAGAATAATAATAATTATAAAATAATAAAAAGAATATTTCAGAAACAAAAGAATATTTCTTATTGAAAAAAGGGTTTTATTCTATAAATTGATATATATAACAATTTTTAATAAAAAATAGTATGTGTATGTAAATATATAATAGATTAAATATTAGTCTAAAGTATTCACAATGAATATTTCTTTAGTCTAATGAAAGCAAGAAAACATTATTTTAAATAATATTTAAAAACAGTAAATAGTCAAAAATATTATCTAAATAGCAAAAGCTCATTTCGCAATTTTATTCATGCTAATGTAAATAGCTACACTTAAAAAGAAAATGTTAGGTAAATTGTATGATAGGACAAATTTTAGCCACGCCCTTAGAACCAATTGTCGTGGAATGTCTGATTCCAAGGGAGTGTTCATACTGAACACCAAACTTGCCCCAGTTTTACTTTCGAGACGGGAATCTTCATTTCATTCTCTGTAGTGCCCTGCAGTCTTCAGAAACTCTACCGATCCTGAAAGTTCTCAGTTCGGTACAAAATGACCGAAATTAGTTTTTTGTTACTACGTGCTATACGGTGACACGACTTAATGCTCAGAAAAGCGATCAAAAGTTCGAACCCCTTAATGTTCATTTTACTTTTTCTGTATTTCGCCATAACTTTGGCCATATTGGGTATTTTCTTAATGAATTTACAGATTTTTGCACAAAATTATAAAATCCGTTAACGCAATCCCAGTAAAAAAAATTTTTTTGCTAATTTTGCTTTTATTTAATATTAAAAAAAATATATATATTTTTTTTTGAATTGTAAGGTATATAACTTTTGACGTCACTCTATGTAATTTCAACCGGTAAAATGTTACATGAATTACATTAAAATGTTATATTTGGTCAAAATCTACTTTCATTTGCTTATGCCTTTAAGAGCTGTATGAACTTTAACCCCTTCCTTCTCACTCCCATGAAAATTACGGGGTGAGGTTTCGTCCTCTATTTCTCGCTCCCGTGATATTTACGCGCTGGAGTGTTCAGTAGTAACGAGCCAATAAGAATAAAACTAATTCATTTCTTTTGACCGGAAAAAATTTTATTTCTCCTTTTACAGACCAGATGGCGGTACCAGTATATTTTTTAAGGTAATTGTAGATAGTTAGAGAAGAGATGAAAACAATTAGAGATGTAGGAAGGAAACTCGGTACTATTGTCCAGATTGTGACGTTGGCCTCTCTATCTCATGCTTTGAAATTTATCACACAAAAAAATTACTAATCCTTATTTATATTATGCGTAAGTTTAATAAAATTCTTTTTCAATGTTTAAAACATATATTTTCTAAACTTCCCTTGCCTGCTGGAAAACCAACATTAAGTCATAGTAATCCTGAATGTTGGCTTTTCCTAAAAATTTTATTTTTTAAAATTTCAAGCTAAAAACAAATCAAAAATGAATATATATATTGTTCATACACATATTTTTATATAATTTTCTGGGATAAAAAAAAATGGGCACTTTTATGACCGTTTTCTGGAAAATTAACCGATTGTTAAGGGGTTAAAACGGGAATTTGTAAATTATCATATTTTAAGAGAGCTTTTACGGTTAACTAAGATAACTACAAGGTACCATACATCAGATTTTAAATTAGTTAAAATAAATAACCTTTCAATTTGTGAACAGGTTCTAACTGCTACAAAAAAGATTAAACGAAACGAAGAACGGTTATACGAGGCGAACAATAGATACTACAAATATTCAATTCAGAAGCAAGCTTTCGAACTTTTAAAAATCTCTCTTACAAGCACTTCTCGATCCATGATTGGTTCACCTAATTTAAAATTTACTACCAGTAGAAACTACACAATTTGAGCTGTGAACATTTCTTTAAAAATCCATTTTGTTTTGAGCTGTGTATAATTTCTGCATCATGCATTTTGACATGAACGTCCTTGGAAATGGGGAGGGGGGTGTATGTCTGCCTAAATAATTAGAAATCTTTAAATGATATCCCCTCAATATTTCGGACAAATAAAGTTTTAGTTAAATATTATTGATTTTAACTGTTTAATGTTCAAGAGCTAAAAATAATATTTTTTCCGGTAATTAGGACATTTAAGGCAGTTTTTCGAATGCTCCGTTGAATAATGCAAGGCTTTTTTTGCGAATAACATGCTTTTTTCACAGCTATAGCGAGTTCGCAGCAGTTACTCATAAACTGTTAGGTCAGATTTAGACTATCTAAAGTCAGCGCTCTTATTCTGAAAATGGTACCAAACGTCAATAGGGTGAAAAGTCACAGTTATGTGAAAATTAAAAGCGTTTGCGGTCTAATTTTTTAATATTTAAAAACTTAACAATTATTAGGACTGGGCTATGTTAAGATTTCAGCATCGTGATGCATCGCCACATCACGATGTTACGCTTTCACATTTGGTTTTGCTTTCTTGCACTTGTTGAGCATTTGATTGATTTCTTGTAATCAGGGTTCGTTGATTTAAATCAGCTTGATTTAAATCACGATTTAAATCATGATTTAAATCAAATGATTTTTTTTAAAAAAAATCATTGATTTAAATCAACTAATTTTTTTATTTATATGCATTGATTTTAAAAGTTAAAAAACAGTGTTTTAAATTTTTGATACTTTTATTATTTTCTTTTCTTAGTATTAAAATTCAATTTAAATAAATTGCTGCATTAATTAATTTTTGTTTACGAAATTACTTTCTTTCTTGGTGTGTGTTAAATTTCAACACATTTGAAATTACATTTTTAGAAATCTTTTGATTCTTGAGATTGAAAGTACAGATTAAAGTAAACATTTAATGCTGTCTTAATATAGACTTGCATAGCTGTAGAAAGTAATTAATAAACATGAATTTTTTTCAAAAAATAATACAAATAATGTTAATTAAAATTCTACCTTTTGAATGAGAAAGCGTAAATTAAAATCTACATCATATTTTATTGGTGGAAAATGTATATTTTTTAAGCTTGAGGTTATATTAAAAAGAAATTACCCTAATATGCAGAAAACAGAAAAAGAAAAGGGCTGATGAAAACAGATGTTTTTTTTCCTAATATAGTGTCATTCTTCCCTTTCAAAGTATATTTGATGCAGTAGGGTTATTAACTGGTATTTTTTTCTCATAATATGTTTACAGTATCTTTGACATTATCTGATTTTCTATAAAGAAATTGTGAAAAAAAATTCCAATGAGTACATAGATTTTCTATTTTTTTTTTTTAGATTAACTTATCTATTTTGATATAGAATTAAAAATGAATATTTTAATATAAAAATATATAGATTAAATATTTATTTATTTTTTGATGAATGACTGACTAAATTTATAAACACAGTCTGCTACATTTATTTTGTCATTCTGAAAATCAAGAGAAAAAAAAAAGAAATCACAATTTTAAATTAAAGTTATGGTTTGCTTGCTGAAACTTTGTTTTAATAGTTAAAGTACAGGGGTCTGTCTAAGCCAAATTTACTACCGTTTAACGGTAGCTTTATAAATTCAACTTAAGGAAAAATGATAGAATAATCAAACAAACTACTTTTTCTTAAAATTTTATTTTTGTGTCTCGTAAGAAACGATAAATGCATATTTTTACTATATTTGTGCTGATTTTTTAATATAATTTTTAATTCTCACAAAATAGGTACCTCTCAGAAAAACCCAGACAGACCCCTGAAGTATTCTTTAAATTCTCTATTTCATCTAGTCTTTAAATTTTAATCATGCATTTGTTTCAAAATGGTTGCTATGCATTCAAAGCCATGTATTATAATGAAAAATTATTTTAGTTCGAGCTTCTAAAATAATATTAAAACTATATTGTAACAATAAGTTAATTTGATTAAACATTTATAATTTTTTTAAATCATAAATTAAAGTTCTTACTGTGTATCTGAATAAAAATCAAAAAAATCTGATTTAAATCAAAAAAATCCGATTTAAATCAAAAAAATCTGATTTTTTTTAAAAAAATCAAAAAAATCACGAACCCTGCTTGTAATAAACTCAATCTTTAATTATCTAATCACATAATGAATCGAAACTGTTTATAAATTTGTCTAAATACTGAAAATAAATCATATTAGTAGCAGCATTTAAACTGGGCCTTCTCATACCCAATATTTTCTACAAAATGTAATCTTTATTGTAATTATCATTTGTCAAGTAATTTTTCGACTGAAAAAATAAAGGAAAAAGACAGATGAAAGTGTATATAAGATATAAAGTACTATATAAGAATATAGCGTGCATGCCTTATGAATATGTTAAAAGCAATATAATTGTAACCAGATATTGAAAGTTAATTTTATTAAATAACCATTATTTTATAATGATTACCTATGTACCTTGTTATTTTACATACATTATTGTCAAATAACGATAACTTAAAATAACTTTTTGTAAATATACTGTACAAAAATCACTGTTTATGATTACTTCTGAGACAGAAAAAAACTAAGTATGGTTATATTTCTTTTATTTGGCATAAAATTTTAATTTACACTGTATGTATAATAAAAAAAATTATGTTGTACACAATAACAGTACAAAATAACAAATTATAATAAAACATTATAAGAAAATCACCCACAAAGTTGCTATATGTAGTTAGAAAAAAATTATTTTAATGATAAAAGCATCAAATAAAAAGAGAGGTTAAACTGCAAATATTACAAAAAAATAATTTCAAAGAAAGAAATTTTAATTGTTATATAATATAGAACATTATATATTATAGAACATGACTCTTCTATAGCTTTAGCTTCTTTATTATTAAGCATTAGGTGCTTTTTATCTGAATAAGTTTGAAGCAGCTTGCATAGTGGCAATTGGTCATCCAAAAATCTACAAAGCTTCATAATGCTCCACCACCTAGTTATGCACGCGCTGGGCAAAGAAACAACTTTCATTTGAAGAAACTCTTATTGCTTCTTTAAAATCCCTTATCCCAGCTATGCGCTATTGAGCTTTCTTAGTCTTGCCACAGCTTATTTAACACTGGCATTTTCAAGGCTTCATTGATTCCTATATTCATTGTATGAGTAAAATATGGCCTATGACGCACGTTGAACAATTTTATAGCTTTAGGTATGTTGGCCCCATTATCTGTAGTACAACAGCTAAGTTCTGGCACTAAAATTTTCCATTCAGATAATATCCCTGTTAAGGTCTCTGCAATATTTACAGAAGTAAGGTCATCTTGAAAAACAATGCAGGAGAGGCAAAAAGATTTTAAATTCCATTGAAGATCAATGATATGTGCAGCAATATAAGGGGCATAGGCAACTGATGTTCAACTATCAGTTATTATGGCTATATCTTTTACCTCTATGAGTAATAATTCTTTTTTTTTTTCCCTATCAACTGTTTCATTACATAGTTTTGGGATTGCTGTTTGAGCAAAAAATTTCGGCTAGAAATATTATACCGTGGATTCAAGTTTTTAATCATATTTATGAATGACTGAGATTGAACAATGTTATATGGTTGCAAGCTGCCAACAATGCATTGTGCTACAGATTCAGTGCACTCTTTTGCAGAATTTCGATCAAGTGGTTGAAAATAAAGTATCGTTTTATGCTTCTTATTGAGAGGCAAATCCCCAATGTGACCAGATTTTGAGGTCATTTTCAGTCAGAAATAACGGGTACTAGACCATCACATTCCTCTTCAGCAATTGTTGCAACTTGCATGTATTTATTACCAGGAGAAGTTTGTGAAAAAATCATTGGATGGTTAACCTTTAGGCGATCAGTTAAATTTGTTGAACTCCCACCAAAAGAGGGAAGCTTTGCACAAAATACAAATAGCAATGTCAAATGACACTAAATGGCCTTTTTTAGTAGATAGTTGACTGAAATATTTCCAAACGGGACTTATAGTTTTTTTTTTTTTTGAACAAATCATTCAGACTTTGGGCAGTCTAAAGCACGGTGAGTAGGATCCATCTTTCAGCTGCAAAAATTTGAATATTTATTCAAATTTTAAGTAGAAAAACTAGGGGTTATAACAACAAAAAAAAAAAAAAAAAAAGATAAGCTATGATCAAACTTAATTGCAAAAAGATATTTCCTTTTAAATTTAGAAGCATGAAGTGTGTTTTAACTTATCAATAAAAAAGAAAAACAAGTATTGAAACATTAAATTCATAAAAAAAAGTTAAAGTAAAAATGTCCTGCGCCAAATGATGATCCTGAGGCAAATGAAATGTTCAAGCAGTTGAGGCAAAATGAAATATTAAAAAAATGTAAACATTTTGCTTCTTATTTATTTGATGCTACTGTAAGGTAAAACTAAAACAGAAATTTTAAATATTTTTCTAAATTTCTAGCAGCAGCACGTGATGTGTACATCATTTGCTGGAGTGTAAAAACACTCCGCACAGAGCCACAAGGAATAACAAATAAAATAAAAAAATTTAAAAACATTAAAACATTCGAAATATAAAAACACTTAGAACAAAGAAACATTAAATAGAAATCAGTTAGCAGTGCCTGCAACTGTTCCCTGGCATTTCAGTATCTGTCACGGGGCAGACCCCCAGATGATCAGCATTCATTGAGGAGTCCTCCCCGCACAAGACACAGTTAGGATCGAGAAAGATCGTCTATGGAGGTGAGCATCAAGGCAGTCGTGTCCAGTTGCCTTGCTGCTATAGTTAGTAATACATAATTTCAAATATACAAACATTAGATTTTTAGAATTTAAACTTTGTGTGCTGGAAAAAAGGAGAGAAGAAGATTGCTAAGAGAGGGATATTCAAATAAAATTTAGATGGTAAACAGCCCTGTTGTCATCTGTAAAACGGTAGGTTGTGATTTTAACCTATGGACTGCCTGTTTATACACTGGTTATCATAAATTAAGGAAAATTCACAAAAATCGCGATAACTCAAGAAATTACACATGGAATTTTATGAAACTTACCCACAATATACAACACATAGTAAGGTATTAAACAACATAAAAAGAAATTATCAGACATTAATAGTAGTATAGAAATTAGCACATGTATAAAATAAACAAATTGGAAGTATCGGTTTGCAATAGAAAAAGTACCTTTAATATGGAATATGATTGCCTCTAGAAGCAATACAGCACAAACAGCGATGTGTGATGCTTTCAATTATGCGGTCTATCAGTTCAATAGGAAGTGAGAGCCATTGCTCTTGTAAAGCAGTTGCAAGCGTGGCAAGGGTCTGAGGGGGCGGATTGATGGCAGATACACGCCTCCCTAGAGCATCCCAAACGTGCTCGATAGGATTCAAGTCCGGGGATCGAGCTGGCCACTCCATGCGAGTAATTGTTTCCTGTTGAAGATAATCATCAACAATGCGAGCTCTGTGTGGTCTTGCATTATCGTCCTGTAACAGGAAGCAATCACCAATTGCCCCGGCATATGGGCGCACATAAGCATCAAGGATGTTGTCTCGATAAACCTGAGCATTCACGGTTCCCCTTGGAAAGACATGGAGGTATGTGCGCCCTCCTAAGGATATGCCTCCCCAAACACAGACACTGCCTCTTCCGTATGCATCTCTTTCACGGATGTTTGATGGATGATAACGGGTCCCAGGTTCTCTCCATATCAAATAACGTCTACTGTCACTTTCTAGACTAAACCTGGACTCATCCGTAAAGAGAACAGGCCTCCATTGATCTGACGTCCAGTGGACATGTTGTCGGGCCCACTGCAAACGGTCTCTCCTATGGCGTGATGTGAGCGGCACGCAAATGGCTGGTCGTCTCGCATACAGACCACCTTCGTGGAGCCTTCTGCGCACAGTTGACGTTGACACCAACCTTCCGGTGGCTGCAGCAAGAGAGGATCTAAGATGTGTCGGAGTAGCGGTTCTATTCCTGCGTGCACTTAATGTCAAATATCGGTCATCGGCACTGGTCGTAACAGTTGGCCGTCCTTGACTGAACCTCCTAGATGCCGAATCTGTGGTTTGAAATTGCCTCCAAAGTCTATGAACCACAGATGGACTCACATTTAGCCATCTGGCCACTTCTGATTGACTCTGCCCTGCCTCTAGTCTCCCGATGGCTCTCCATCGTAGTTCTTCAGGCAAATGATGCCTAGAGGTCATTATTACGAATTGGCTATCTCAGATTTTCAATGTCGCAATCACAGTAAAATTTGTGTGCTTTCTCTCAAACTTGGACTTTTATGCTCCAGGCAGATGACGTAAGCCGAGTGCAGCGCCACTAATTTGCATATTGCAATTTTACTCAGCTACTCTTAGTGGACAACATATGCAAATTTTGCACGGTTTGGCTTACTTTTGAAAGAGTTATCGCTATTTTTGTGATTTTTCCTTAATTTATGATAACCAGTGAGGTCGCCCAGAAGTCATTGCGTCTCTTTAGTCTCCACCAACTTGAGAACAAATTTTCTATGATGGGAAGGAAGCCAAATTCTAATCTGCATTTGCTTTGTCATAGTTGGAGTAGAGAATGCACCCCCCTGTGATAACTCTAAGGGCTATATTTTGGGTGATTTCTATACTCCACTGCCACTTTGAGTTCTGTACTACCTCAGAAGCAATTATCAGGAGTTCACTGCCAAATAATGTTTGTACATTTATATCTCGCTAAGTTATATGTACTAAGTTATTTTAAAAAATAAAAAAGGATAACAAGATTCTTAACCACTTTCCGGATTATCCAGAGTTAAATTAGGTACATTGCAAATACATATATTATCCCGAGTCAACTCGGGCATAGCAGAATGTTTTGTTTTATTCTGCCGGAAGCAAAACAAAAAATAATAATAATTTGCTGTGATTGGAAGTTTGTCAATTGTTGCTGTTTGTGTGGCTGCAGACGTGTTTTGTACAATTGTATTTACGATGGTTGATGAATTAAAGTAGGAAAAAAAATGGCGTTCATGAGCGAAAGTAAGGCAGATGCTTTTTCAGATTATGAAGATGTGAACATGTACGAAGACTAATACAGTAGGGAACCGATTATCCGGAACGGTCGGGACCATCGCTATTCCGGATAACTGATTTTTCCGGTTTTCTGAATCGCTACAAAAAGCCGTTTTTTTATTGTTAAACCCAACTAAAAGAAAAAAAATATTTGGAAATAATCTTCAAAAGAAGAAAAAACGCTGAAGTAATACACTAATGATTATTTCCAAATGATGGTAAGGTAAACATCGTTAAAAAAAGAAAGAAAAATCGTAAAATCTTATGAGGGAAAAAAAAATTTTTTTTTTTTTAAATGGCGAGAAAATTTATCGAATTTCGTTCCGGTTTTTTGGTTTTCCGGTTTTCTGATTTCCGGATAACGGGTTCTGTACCGTATTTAACTTTTTTCATGTGCCCGAGATAATTTGGAATAGTAAACGGATGGTAAATTAAATATTTTTTACACTTGAAAAATTGAAATTTCAACTTAGAACAAGTGTAATATGTTTTGTTTGATTTCCTGGTATTTATTAATAAAATTGAAAAAATAAGTCGATTTTTGCATTTTTTTTTTCCAAAAAAAATTGGTAAGGAAAGCAGCTAATTGAATTTTGAACTCTCCTTGGCTGAAAAAAGTTGCAATAGTAATTCAAGTTAAAGTCGCTAATAGAAACCCTAAAACAGGGGAAATACTTATAATACTTGAGAAATTATTTTACGATATATAAAAAAAAAGTTAAAAATAATTACTTTAACCTATTTTTTGTTAAAATAATAACATGGTTTTGTAAAATACATCTTTGGGCGTGCATCAAAATACTTTGTTGACCGATAACATTACGCAGAAACTATGTCAGACAAGTAAACTCAATAATGCGTTAATTGCTACTTCTAAAAATCTTTCACTTAGTAAAGTATAACTTATATTTTGCTGGTGTTTGTTATGGATATTATCAAGTAACTGTAGTATTTAAAGTTTATTCACTCATTATTAACATGCAGAGAAAATTAAAAAAAAATGGTTAAATTAACTTTGTTGGCATCATGAATGTTCAAGTTTTTTCCCTTTGGTTGGAAAAAAAATTTTTTTTAAAGTTATTTACAGAATTATAAATTTGCTGTAAAACTTTGATAGTGAATTAAATTTAATTGTTGCAAGAGCAAGAAGTTTAGATCTGTTATCAGGGTTGTCACACAAAAAAATGAACAAAATAGTTGCTTTTAGTAGCCTAAAGCATGAAAATAGTTGCCTAAATAAGAATTTTTTTTTTCAATATGACTAAAATTTTATTAAATAACCCAATTGTCATATACCATGATCCATTTAGTCAAGTTATGTGGCAAATATGATAATTTTTATATAGACGTTTTTAAATTAAAAATTTAAAAACGTCTTTATTAGAAATTTTTAAATTAAAAAATTTTTAAATTTTTAAATTAAAAAATTTTTAAATTTTTAAATAGAAATTTTTAAATTAAAAAAAATTAGTATATTTGCAGAAAATAAAATACTTTTACATTAAAAAAAAACACTTTTTTTCTAAATATTTCCCTTTATCTCAATAATTGATTTAGCACATATATATATAAAATGATGCAGTTGGACCGAGCAGGAAAACAGACACAGGATTTTAATGAAAGCAATATTATTTTATTTGATCATTCTCAAATGGATGACGAGAGAAAAGTGAAGTTAACTCCATCGATGAACAGTCTGTCTGGCGTAGAAAATATTGCAAAAAATTCAAAAATTTCTCTATTTAGGGAAAAGAGGGAAATCTTAGAAATTACTATTGGTTTATGAAATAGGTTGAGTGATTCCTACGAAGATTAAAGAGAAAAATGTCTTTACTTAAATTTATTTTCCGACCTAACTCTCAATCTGAGGGAGGGTCAGGGCGTACATTATTGACTTGGAATCTGTCAATGGCACTTTTGTCAGCAACAATCGCATTGGAAAAAGATGTCATAAAGTTTGGCTACAGCTCCCGGGAATATTTGTTACTTCACGAAGAATCTAAAAATGACGATTATGATGATGTGAGAGATCCGAGTTAAGCGAGGGTGAGAGATTCAAGAGGAAATTTAAATTTGCATATAATCAATGCAAAATATATATTTAATTGAAATAGCGAAAGAAAAAAAAAATTAACTGAAACAACACACTGAAACTATGTTGAAAGATTGAGCCTATTAACGAGCGTATCGAAATTGGACTTGTGATGACTCCAATTTGCAATTCAAAATTTTCAACATATTTTACTTTTTTTGCGGGAAAAAAATGTTCATTGTGTTTAGAAGCCATCGGGCCGCAGGCTGTCAAACTAAGTTATGTTAAAAAGAAAAGAACAGAAAAGTCTCCAAATATAGTTTTCTGTTCCTGGAAAAAAGTTAGCCTTTTCAGGCAAAAAAGTTGCCATAGTTGCCTCAGACGGAAAATAGTTACAAATAGTAGCATTTTAGTCTTCTGTGACAACCCTGTGTTATGTGCCCACTTTTTAAAAACTACCTTAAAATATTTATCGTAACAAATATATGAAAACAAATCAAAATAATTTAGTTAGCCAAGATAAATGCTAATTATAAAAATACTGTGCAACCAATATTTATAATTTTCAAGCAATTATTAAGTTTGGCCCTGAGGAGATACAATTGTTGACCGTAAGAAATCACAAAATACTCGAGGGTTAAAATTTATTGTTACAAGGTGAGCAGACAGATTTTTCAATGAAAAATAAGCACCTCATAAGTACTTTTCAAGTACTTAAATGTTTTTAATCACTTTCCAAAAAAAAAATCATAATTAGGATCTGTGCAGTAATAAAAATTGTTTTTTTCTATCGTTTAATGTTCTTAACTTATAAACATGAAATCAATAAAATTTAGAAACATTTTCGTAAACTTTACATAATTATAATAAAATAACTAGTTTCTGATAAATATTGCAGAAAAAATAGTGACAAATCATGCATTTTTTGTAATTTATAATGACAATCGACAAGCAATTATTCCTACGGATTTCATGATTTTTTTTATTGTAATTATTATTTACAAAATGCGAAGGAAGTAATTTGCGCATCCCCCCAACAAAATGCAAGATTATCACTAATTGCAACATTAGATTAAAAATTTATTAAATGTTTAATTTAAAAAATATATGTTATGTTGTTTTTTTGTAAACACAGAACTTCTGTTTTTTTTTAAAAATTAACATATGTTTGTTATTATTAAAAGTATATTGCAGAAAGATAATAGAGCTAGAGTTTTGCCACAGATAGCTCGAAAAAATTCTGCCACAGGATTCATGGGGAAAGAAGAGAAAAAAAGTTTTTTGGGGCAGGTTTTTTTCTGAACCCTATAATCTAGTTTTATTTTGCGAGAAACAGCTTTCAGGAATAACACTAAGTCATAAACATTAAATTTAAAATTGCAACATTTAGACTCTCAGTTTATAATTGAGTAAATTTAATAAGGCACAACATGAAAAACATTCACAGAATAAAAAAATTAAAAAAGAACTTGAAACCAGGAATGAAAAGTTTTTTTCCCTAGTGAAGTAAGAGGTTTCTTCTAACATAAGAGGAAGAAACTTTCTCTTCAATAAAGAAACATCTATTAATTTAAAATAAAACTTTAAGAATTTAATAATTATAATTTAGATAAATCAATAGTATTATTTCCAAGTCATTTAATAAATCATTTTTAAATAAGAGAAAAGGCAATATTTAAAAAGGAAAATAAATTTAATGAATTTCTTAAATGACGTTACAAAAGTAGTTTTTTCCCATGTTAAACACAAAGGACGACAGAACTTATTTTTATAATTATGGAAAGACCTTTTAAAGTAACATAATCAAATTATATTATTGCATTATCTTTAAATCACACTTTGTATTCACAATTACAACAGCATACTAATTTTCACAACCAAATGCTGTTAATACTGAAATAATTAATCTTGCTCTGTTTACAGATTGTGATTTATATAATATATAAAAAAAATTGCTAATTACATAATTAATTTGCAGCCTATTACTACAGCAATGTATTAAGTATGAAAAAAAAACTTAAAAAGAAAAACATTTCTAAAAAGAGGAACATTTAACACTAAATATTCATTGGGTCAATTCTTTTTTAAAAGCATTTTTCATCTTTTATGCATTAACACATAATACAAGAAGTATATTAAAACATTAGCTACATAAGGTCTCTATAAGATTGACTTGGGTACCTTTTAAAACAGTGCCCATTAACACAAAGCCCGTAGCAACTTATAATAACACCATTAAAAAAGTATCACTGGCATCAATAATATTCTGTTTTATGCTCAACCCATGAAAAAGATAAGCATATTTTATTTTATGTTTTTTTTCTTCTCCCAGATTTATGAAACAGGCCAAGTGTTAAAATTAAGCATCTTAAATTCGATACAATTGCAACAACTGTAATAGTCTAAATTAAAAGAAAAACACTTATGTCATAATATTGGTGGTTAAAATACATTATGATTTTCATAGTTCATTTAAATAAATTTTAGAATCCAAGTATTAAGTAAGCAAACTTTATATAAAACTTAAATAAAAGTTTGTTAAAAAAATTCTTTTTTTCAAATGGTAAATTTTGAAAGTAGCTGTTAATTTAAATTCATACAGCATAGTAAGTTGATGTAAAATGTTTTTAGCTCTAAGGATTATGGTACTAGGCATTTATATTTATAGCTAAATTTGTATATTAATAAACTTAAAATAAGATTTTTTACAAATGATTACCTAATAATTATTAAGAATGGAAATATAATTGAAATTTGTTCATTTACAAAATTGCCAAAACAAAGTAAAAACAAATGGATTCAGATAATTTTAAAGTATTTAGATTAAAATTAAGCACTTTCTTGATTGAAAAAGTATTGTTATTGAATTCTCTCATCTAGTTTAAAAATTATAGACTTTAATTACTTTGTTGCACTTGTACAGAAAATCTTATTCAGTTTGTACTTCTATTTAAAATATTATTGCCAAGTTACTATAAATATTATTCAATTAAAGTGTATTTTATCTTCTTGAAGATACAATTTCATATAACAGAATTTGCTGTAAGATTTATTTGGAAAAAAAATTTCTGTTACCAAACACACAAAGCCAAATGTTAAACAGATACAGATTTACAATTTATTACTCATGCTTTATAGTCAATCATTATAAAAAAAAAGTTACAGCAATTATAAATTTGCAATACAATAAATAAAACTATTATGATCATGAATAAACATTCTTGAATTGCAGGGGTGATTGTGAGCCCAAGTCAAAATTCCGGAAAATTTCTTGAGTTAAAAAAAACAAAAACAGTTTAAATTGAAAAAAATTTAAACAAGGTTTTTTTCCTATATTTCTTAGTTTACTTAAAATATATTTAAAATTTTACACATACCTATACCATTTACACATACCTATGATGACCTGGAGAAGTAATTAAAATTTACAAATATGTCTTTCTTTCTTGAGTTCATGATTATAACAACTGTTTACTGAGAAAAAATGAATATTAATCATGAATATAAGCTTATAAAGTATCTTTTTGGCTCTCCCTTACAAACAAATAAAATAAACTGTGTTTTTAAGTTCCACCTTTGAAAATTTGATTTTCCAGAAACTTCTGTGATAAACGATATTTTGAAACGTCTGGAAATTCGATCTCCGGAAACTTCCAGATCACTGTTAGCGAAAGTTCCGGAAATCCGGATTTTTTCCGGAGCACAATCACCCCTGGAATTGCTAACATAATTTTGTTTGATTTTATGATAAAACATTTCTCCGTAAATAAAAAAAAATTACTACTTTGATGCTTTCTCTACGTGCAATAGTTTTCAAAATAGACTAAAAAAAATTTCATCACAAACACTTTTTATTTTACACATCTCTCCCACACCTTTATTATTTATAAATCATGAATAATTTGCAAAACTTTAAATTTAGTGAACTTATTCCGCAAAATTAAATTATCTAACATCAATTTTACTCTTAAAATTATGGAACATAAAACTTAAATTTACTAGTTATATAAGATCATTAAATTTAATAGAATCAAGTTTTTGAACGATTAAGATATTGTTCGAATATCCAATAAGAATATATCTGAGATATCCAGATAATACATACAACTGATGTATAAAAGAAATCCCTCAGATATCTCATGGATATCTGTAATAAGTCACATATATGTCAGTTAACGGAAACTCATCCATGTATCATAGTCTTAGTATGAAATTTTTTATATCTGGTTTTAAAAAAATCCCAATGAAGAATAAAATATTTATAAAATAAAAAATCAGAAGATATTTTTCTTCCACATCATACAAAAACCGCAATACAACTATTTAGATAAGCTGTGTTGGAAATACAAAAATGGGTAGAAATAAAAATTATTATTTTTATAAAAAAAATTACAAAATGATATTTTAAAACTTTTCTTTGTTTTAATATTTTAATCAATGTTAATTTTCTGATTTACAAAAATTAATTTTGAGCTTAAGATCGATATTATCACAATTCTTTAAGTAATTTCCATATAAGTTGCAAAATTTCCATTTCGTTTCAATATTATCACAATCTATTGTTGTTTCAGTTTTACGGCCTAGAGATTTTTACTGCCAAAAAACTACTTTATTAAATAGCATTTTGCATTAACCTATTTTGAGGAATTATCTGGAAAAGCAAGATCAATAAAATTTTAACTAAGGAATGCTTTATGGAGTATGTAGTAAGGATAAAACACATAAAGATAAAAATCATAAGTGTAAATTATTGCTCTTATTTACACACAAACAGGAATTTCAACATGTACATTTATTCAAAGGGTTAAGACGGGCCTGGTCTACTAAGATATTTGATTGACCATTGCAAAAATATTGGTTATCACGTTCAAAACAGGAAAAAAATCTTTATTTCATGTATCATTTTGTTTAACAAGCTGCAACTTAATTCTGTTTCTCTATTGATCATAAATTATAAAAGTTTTTGAACTTATGAGCATTTTTTTCCAATTACTATTCAAAAAAGCAAGATCAATTAGAAGTCAAAACTAGATAAACAGCAAAGATAATTGCCTAATAATTATTCAATATAATAGACAGTATACAACTGTATAACTTCAAAAAATGTTTCAAAACCTTTAGAGCTTTAAAAGCAAATTATTTAAATTACACTCTTAACTATTCTAATTTATCAAATCTGAAACAAGTGTAATTCAATACAGGGATTTTGTTCAAGACTATATTTAAAAAATAGTATACTAAAATACTACAACTAATTTAAGACATAATTAAAATGAACATACTCATTGTTTTTAATTTCCAATCTTGTCAAGAAATAACATCAGTTGAGCCAAGACTTTATTTGTTGAGCTGTTACCACCGGACACTTTTGACTTGCTCAGCTAAATGCAAAAAATTTACAAAATGAGATATCTGATTAAAGACATTATAAAAAGAATGAAGCTTCTTATTTTTTTCACAAATAAAGTTTAAAATTACTAAATTTAATTTAAAAGAAATAATTAAGAATAATTCATAGAGCAAAAAAGTTATAGATTAGTATTTTCATTTCCTTAATTTAATTTTGGACTTCGTTAGATATCAATTATTTTATAAATTTTTAAGCAAATGTCTAAAGACTATGTCTATCAAACAATGCCCAAGATTCATTGTTTGGAAATGAAAATTATCACAGTGTTTCAATGAAAACTCTTGACCACTGTAACAATCATTTCTCCCATTTCTCTTCATAAAATTATTTTTTATGTTATCTGGATTTTTATTTCGATGTATTGTTGAATTATTAATAAATGCATTAGAATATTTCATGCTAATGATGCAGGACAATGTTTGGCTGCAGACTTAGCTGGTTTAAAACAATGCAGTTTAAACCAAATGATTTAAAAGAGAAAAAAAAAAGCCTGAATATTTAAAAAAAAAAATTTTTTTTTAATAAATAAATTTTCTTGTTTTTATATTTATGTTTATTTTCTTGTTTTTTCTTGTTCTTGTTTTTCTAGTTTATATTATTCTGATGATTTTGTTTGAGTTTCTTTTCTTAGTTTGTTATTTGTATTTCATGTTTTTTCCTGGACTTCTAAACAAAACCATTGGGGTACTGAGGGAGTTAATTTAGGCATTTGCTTCTCCCTCAATTGGAAATGGTTTTGTTTTTTTGGCTACCGAGGCCGGTACCCCCTGAAGATGTTGGCTTCGGTGGTCATATTTTTATTTCCTTCGTTTCCTTTATTTAAATTTTCTTGTATTTATATTGATTTCTTATTTGTCTAAATGTTGAGAAGTCAAAAGATGTTTTTCTCACATTTTCTGAAATTTTTAAATGTTTGCATAGAACTTGAGTTTTCACAAAAGTAATAATGTAAAGAAATCAATGCAAGCAAATTTAAAATAAAAAACACGAGGTTTTGTAATAATGCTTAAAATAAATTAGACCATAACTAATTCCATGTTCTGTAATTTGTAGAATTAGCCAATCATATAATAATTGAAACTTCCTAAACTTTATTTTTATATACTAGTGAAATATACATAATGCTTACTACAGTCAAAAGTATAAATAAGAAGGTGCTTTTCTAAATTTTATTTTCTCAGTTCAATTTCATATTTGTTTTCTGCCACTTAGATAAACAAATTTTGAATTGTATGCTTATATTCCTTATTGTAAAATTTTCAAAATTCAATTAAAATATATTTTTAAGTAAATTTTTTTTAATTTTGCAGTATGTCAATAAGAACCTCATTATATTTAAAGCTAAATTATGTTTAAATAAATGGCATATAAGTAAATAGTTCTTTGTTTTTCTGACGGTCAGAACTTAAACCTACATTTATTATAAGTGTGTATATATTTATGGAACACATTTATCAATTTATTTCTTTTCATCATGCTGTTATTAAATATTTCTTAAGTGAAGAAAAAAAAGCATTTTCTTGAATATCTAAATAATTTAAAATTCATCCCAATATGTATACATATTCACACATTACTAAAATAATATTTAGATATTAAATACTATTTAACCTTTCTTTAAAATCCGAAACTTGATCAACAGAGAGACTTTAAAGTGCTTTATCTCATAGGTGATAATTTTGTGTTTTAATCTTAATTAAATCCCTAAGGAATTTTTTTTCTACTTAAGATAAAGTTTTGAAGTAAACTTTTTTTATCTTAAGTATAATACACTTATTTAAACTGTGCATGGAATAAGATTTTATGATGGATTAAAATTTTTACTGCATGTTATATATACCTAACATGAATTTTTAACCTTTTTTTTTACTTTTTTGCAAAATAATCTATAAAAAATGTTTTAATTGATATATCAACAAATTAATGCATAAAATTGTTAAGATGAATATTGTAAGCACTAAGAAAAAAATTTAAAATATGTTAAAATAGAAAAGGCCTTAAGGATTTAAAAATGAAATTTTTTTTTTAAATTTTAAACAATTTTTCCATTAACCATTTTTCGAAGATAAATCATAGATTATAAGTTAAATGAGCATCCACAAAATGAATGATTATACTTTTATTTTTAAAAAATGCTGCAAGAGTACTGTGAACAAAATTTTTTTTACGTATAATGAAACCTTCCATAATGAATATTAATAAAACATATAAAAGAAATTACTGAGAGTATAAGTTTACAGTAATAACAGCAGTCTTTAGAAAATTAATTTTTGTTATTGCTTCGACATGCTTTTACCAACTGACTGTTCAAATAAAAATTATGCAACCAGGCTACTTTGAATCAATGTGATCGAGGCAATGTGAAATCAATTTAATTGAGGTGAAAATGTATCAAAGAATGAAAGAAAGATTAACTTTTTTTTGAGCCAAAACAAATTTCAAAATGCAGGATCATGGGAGAGACAAGACAATGTAATATTTCAATGAAAAAATATAATTCGAATGATGTAAAGAATAAAATTAATAAATGGACTACATAATTACAAACATTTAAAATTGTAAAAGTATATTTTAATCTTAATGTTTCTGAAACGCAAAAAAATAAATTACTTTTTTGTCATTTAATATATAGAGCTTAAAATGTAACAATGTTATATTGTAGTATAAAGAAAAAAACACTTAAAAATACTTTTTAAACCCTTTTTTTTTTTTTTAAATATAGCATATAAACAGTAATTTTGAATATTACAATAATAAATAAGAGCATACTGCATATATACAACACAAATTTGTTCACCAAAGTAATAGAAAATAATTCTGAAATTAACCTGTAAAAATAAAATTTAGAAGAGTACTTCATCCCTGTTTATACGTTTCACTGGAGCAAACATGTATCTTTAACAAGTATGAAAAAATAAAGTTTGAAAAACTTTAATTCTTTCAGTAATTACATGCTTTTTAACTGATACTAAAAACTAACAGAGAACATGAAATAACTAACAATCCATTTTATTTTAAACATTTTTAAGAGTCCTTATGATTTTATTTAAAATTTGCTTGCTTTAATTTCTTTTACATATGATTTTTTTTTTCTTGTCAAAACTAATTCTACATACACGTTTAAAAATTGCAGATTTATGTTTATTTAAAGTATGTGAATTTCAATTAGCAATTAAATTCAAAATTGTAACAAATGTGAGAAATCTTTTTTCATTATTCAAGCTGAAAACAATCACACAAAAATAAAAGAAAATTTATTTAAAAGATTTCTTATAAGAAAACTAAGTTAACAACTTTTGTTAAAAAAGTTGTTTGGTTTTGACCTTGCTTTAAACCAACAAACTATGATTCAAGAAAGAAATTAAGGGAAATATACTAATGAATAAAACAAATTGCTATGAAATTGAAAATGAAACTTTTTTTTTTCTAAACAAATAATCTTCAATGCAATTTACTTTGAACAAGAAAATAAAATATATATGGTTAGCTAAATAAAATGAGTATACATAGTTAGTTCAAAATTAAATTTTTTAAAATACAGAACATCTGAGTCTCAGTTGTTGTTAGTTTACGTCCCACTATATCTGAACAATGGGCTATCGGCGACGAGCTGGGAAACATCCCTGAGGTTGATCCAAAGACATGCCATCACAATTTTTGATCCTCCGGAAAGGAGATGGGTCCCCTATTTCGGCAGCAGGATAATCTGTGTCTGAAGTCGAGTAAATTACTTAGAACAGTTTAGAGGGGACAGATACCATGCACTCCCGGTCCCTTTGTAGGCTGATGAAAGAGGTCACCCACATGCTGACCTCAGTCAGTGATGCTTGACTTCGGTGTTCCATTGGGAACCATGTCTTGATGATCAGTACACTGCAAGACTATTGAGTCTCAGTGCATTTGCAGCTATGCAAAACAGTAGCTATGAAGTCTAAACTTCTTCTTAAAATTATTACATTTCTGTTATAAATATGGTTTTAAAATTACATTTAATTAATATGCTTCAGTTGAATAGTTATTTAATTAACAAAAATACCCAGTTTTTAGTCAACAACTAAGTCAGTTTTTTGCAAGCATCTCTTTAAATAAATTAGTAAAATGCTATTTTTCATGTAACAATTGTAATGGGAAGAAAAAAAATTTGCACAATAAAAATGATTTATCAACAAACCTAAAGATAAATTTCTATTAGCATGATAAAGTGAATAGAAAAAACAGTATGTACTTAAAGTTACATAAATACAATAGATTTTGAGAAACAAGAAAATCCCTCCCTCCCAAAAAAAAGTTTACTTACCCCAAATACTAGGAAAGAAAATTTTACTTTTGGATCAGCAGCACAACTTAAAAAAGAAAATGATGTGTTATCACAGCCTTTAGGATGAAGTCTATTAAGATCATGCCCATTTAATCCTAAAAATAAAACAAAATATATTAGAGATACATGTTGTAGGAAATTATCAACAGTTTGAAATTTCTAACTTATTGGATTGGTTAAATAGGTCGGCATCATAAGAACTAGATACTGCAACGAACTTGATTAAAATTTATAAGGTTTATGCCAATATGGCAACAATCTTTGTTAAATGTTCGACAAATTTCACCCAAATGATATGCATGGGTGCCAAATTTGTCGAAATGTTTGGAATTAACAAAATAGTAATGAAAACATTTTTTTATTCTGAATTCCATGCGTTTAAAAAAATTGTTCTAAATTTATTATTCTAAACTGAAGGCTTCTGTAACGAATATTATAGAAATAAATAAGTACAGAAGTTCTTCCGTGAGTTGCAGGGTGGCCACAGTCTGGAAAAATTTTAAAAGAAGGGCCAATTAAGGCTTTAATTTTAGGGAAATTTTAGGAATGCAATTTGTCAGCTGTAACATAAATTTACAAATATTTTTGGATGACAATTGCAAACAGCTTTTTAATTTTTCTGGAAAACGGCTACACTTGAGAGGTTTCTCCATCCACTCCCCTTTCCCCCATGAGATGAAGCATTTTAAATCTAAATGTTGAAACTTTAAATTTACATGCTTTCTGTGGACTGACAGCAAGATTTGTCCACCAGCTAAAAGAAATATCTTTTGGACTTTGAGAATTTTATTTAGGATTTTTTAGATAATTAATTTTTAATATATTTTGTTAATTTCACAGCTTTCCTTATTATCTAAACTCAACATTTCACTCAGTATGTTGAATTTATTTACAAATGTTATAGCTTTTTTTTTTTACTGAATTTTTGATAAATAGTACTCTTAAATCATTATGGGGTAATAGCTTTTAAGTGTTATAGATAGTGAGGAACAGGATATTGAGGAAAAATCATTTTACATAGCTTATATTATAACACTGGTAAAAGCATCATTAATGTTTATAATAATTATTCTTAATGTTGTTGATAAAAATTACTTTACATGATATTTACTGTTTTAGACAATGTATTTGTTAGCAAAAAAAAAAAAAAAAAAACTGAAATTTTGATTTATGTATAAGATGCATTGCAGTGTAATGCTATTGATGTGTATGATTTTAATTTTTTATGTCGATAGAAGTCAATGAAAACTGCATTTATCTAAAAACAGAGAACTTTAAATTCAATTTTTTTAATAATATTTATTCATGCAAATAAATTCTAGTGAAGTTTCATTATATGTGTCCCAATTTCCATTTTTTATTCTGCGCAACTGTCTCTTATTTCATAACATGTGTACCATAACATGAATTATGCTAATGAAAAGTTCTATTTTTTTTCCCTCAAGCCACATTAAGTTTTCGGAACACTAAAAGAATAGTAGTCCCATTGGTCTACTAAATTTTTCACGTTTGGTGTGACACTAAAAACTTACAATACTATAATTTATGCCTGACCAAGTTCTACTAGACAACGGAAAAGTCTGCAGTATCTGAAACAGGCTTCCCCGACCCAGGGGTGACTATTTCCTCCAATCAGATAGCTTATTCTAGTCACTAACTAGGCTTGTTATAAGAGTGGGAAAAGAATAAAAAAAGCTAAAATACACATAAACTCATGAAAAAATAATTTTAAAAAAATTTAAAACTAATTTTCATTATTTACATACTTATTTAAAGTTATCTTTAATTTGTGCACATTAACAGTCTAACAAACTAAAGATTATCATGATTAAATAGGATTACATAGTAAAGTAAAATAAAATAATGTAGAAAAAGAAATATTTAGAAAAATAGATACTAGAGAATTTTTTTTTAATTCAGGAATTTTTTTATAAAGTTTAAAAAGTTTGAAATTTTGTCCAGGGACAAGTCAGATGAATCTCATGCCTGGCTATAAAAGAAATCAGCTATAAAATTGAAATGTGAATTGAGATAATCTTCAATTAGTAACAATCTTTAATAATTAAGAGTTTAAAAAAAAAAGGTTGGTAGATTTTGACTTGAAAATATTTCGTATTTCATGCAAATTTTGCACTTAATACACAATAGAATTATTTACTTAATGGACAGAAAACATTGAGAAAAATATTATAAAAACTTTAAAATGGCGAGCATAAATTATTAAATTGATCATTAATTTTTGCAAAAATTTAAACATTTTTGGCTGAAGCAATGTAAGAAAAACAAAAGAAACATTAAATAAATTGTATGTGAAAACTAAAAACTTATCTATAAAAATAAACAGTTTTTAAATAAAATAATTTCATCAACAAATAATTTGAATGAAATGTTTATTATTTTACAATACTTAGTCAAAAACTACAATTTAAAAGAAAAACAAAAATTTTAAACATAGAAATGTTTAATAAATACAAATTATTATATCTTCCTCTTACAAAGCAAATATCATGTTTAAAAAAAAGCCACAAAATATAAGTAAACAGCAAAAAAAGAAGAAATAATTACACCTGCATAAACAAATTTTTTTGGCGAAAAATGTAGACCTCCAACTTATAAAAATTAAATAAAATAATTAAATTTATTGTGCCAAGAAAACTGAAAAATACCTTGTTTTCGAACCCTCTTGAGCACTTATACCACAAGGATAAATAGATCCAGAACCTGTGTTCATCATCCAGTGTACTTTGAAAAAAGCCATTTCAAACTATTTAACTGAGAATATGCTCTGAAAGAGAATAGAAAAATTTTATAAAATTTCAACTAAACATCCATAGAAGAGTATTTAACAATGTTTTCGAGTAAAGGCATGGCAACTTACTTCATCGAAATGAAGTAAATTTTCATGCCAGGGAAAAAAAATCAAAATTGAAGCAAAGAGGACAAGGTTTATTCACAGTGGAGAAAACTGACAAACCACTAAAGTCAAAGTTGGCACACATTTGACAATTGACTGTTTCATCCAGATTTAACCATAGTTTTTAACATTCATATCAGATACCTAAAAGTTTAGATAAGAAAATAATTATTAGCTAATATAAATGTGAAGTAATTATAAATAAATATACATAGAAAATAACAAGTGATCAACTATGATGTTCAATCGTTCTGACATTAACCCCCTTTTAGTTTTGACAATCACTGTCGAAAATCACAAGTTTTGGTGAAGAACATGCTAGAAAAATTATGACTTTTTTTTTCAGCAAAGAGTACAGTCACTGAAAAAAAACAAAGTCTAATAAATGAAGTTTTGAATTTTAAAAAAAATATAAGTAAATTTTGTTTCTTTCCCACAGATCTAATAAAATAAGTCAGAGTTTAACAGATGTAACAGTTGCTAGTTGCTATAGTCAAATTTTTAATTTCACTTCAAATCTATTGCAGTTTATTTAACAGTGTTTTCATTACAGAGCGAGAACGCGAGAATCTCGCATATTTTTTTCTTTTCTCGCAATAAGAAATGATAAACGCGAGAAGTTCGCGCACTCTATTAATCAATTTCAAAATGCGCGAATTTTGGAAAAAATTTCGTCTTTTGCCATTTTTAATAAAATCTGTTTCACTTTTCTTCCTTGATATTTCATTATTTTGAACATCGGTCCTTGTTATCTAGCTTCCCTATTTACCAGTATTGTTCAGAACCGGTGCGAACAGCAGAACCCCTTTCTCTGCAGCCACGTGTTCACCGTAGGTTTAGGTTTATTCGTGTAAGACGTTTACATTTTTTGTGCATGAATGTAAGATGGACAAATACCTTGTTAAGGCAGCATCTTCTACTCCGTAGCGGACAAATGAAAATGAAACAAATGTCTGTAGAAACGGTCAAATCGAAACAAATACGGATATTTTTCAGTCAAATAAATGTAATAGCTGATGAAAAAGTAGATATCGAACGTTTTCCAAGTAGCAGCAAATGATGCAGCAAAAATATTCAATTAGAAGATGTTAAAAATGTATTATAATTAAAGAAATAAATTTTTTCCCAGTCTACTCGTGTTTTTTTAATTTTTAGAAATCTCACTTAACTTTTTGAAATCTCACCCTGTTTTCGAGAAAGGGTGAGAAATTCTCTCCCCATTTTTTTTCTGTAATGAAAACACTGATTACCTATATAATAACTAAAATATATTGAAAATAATCTATTTGATTAAATTTGTGTGAATACAATATTTTCATATTAAGTTATGCTGAAGCTACCAAATATTATACACTCTTATGCTTAGCAAAGAGCTTCTTCTTAAAATTCTTAGTTGACCTATTACGGAATTGGTTGCAAATCACATAGTTTTTCAAATTTTTACATTTTATGCAGATCCTTAAAGTAGAGATACTTAAATGATTTCAAATAGAGACCTGCTTTTACAACAACAACAAAAAAGGACCCAGAAATTTAGAATTATAAGCTCCTAAAGATCTGCAAATTCATCAAATCTAGTGAAATCCCAAGTGTATTAGGAAATATATTTTAATAACTGTACTAAATATTGTTATCAACTTGATAAAGCACTTTAACTGATTGATTGAAAGCAATTAATGAATTTTAAATTCTCAATTGTTTTTTGTTTTTTTTAAAGATATACAGGCTTGATTTTAGGCGGTTATGAGATATATACCCTTCAAGTTGGTCCTCGCCTTTGATGTTTACAGTACCTTGTAAGTTACTGCCCAGAAGTTGCAAATATTTGGAGATTATTCTGCTTCAGATTATGATAGGGAAATCTTCCCATTGCTCAAGAATATATATGTTTCTTTCCCCCAAGTAAAACTTTGTCATAGAGAAATATCAAACACTAAAACAATTTTTTGTAAACATCTTTTAATTACAATCTGGTTGATAATATAGTATCGATTTTCAATTAATATTCAATTAATTGTTCTTTTTCAAATATGTGATAACTAGAAAACAATATGCAAGAAAAATAAATTTAACAAATTTAAAGGTTTAAAACAGTTGTAATATTTTATGTATACAATATACATCCTTTTTTTTTAAAAAAAAATTACTATGTAAAGAATTATTAAAATATAATAAATTTCATTAATACAACTAAATTCTTCAGGTACACAACTACAAATCACAAATTGAATTCACAACTGATATTACACCTAAATTTTAGAAAAATTTAAAAATAAAAATTACTACATTTCATCTTCTAAGGAAATAAATATAGAAATGCATTAAATATTTACTAATATTTAATGCATAATATAATGCATTTAATAATTAAAAATATTTACTGTTAAATTTGAGCACAAAAATAAATATCCTTAAAATTAAATCATGAAGTACCTATTGCATTTAATTATCACAATGTAACCTATATTAAAGCTTAATTTAAGCCAAAGGACAGCAAATTAGTTAATAGAAAGAATGAAAAACTAAACAAGCAAGAAAAATTACAAATTGCAGATTTGCTATGTAAAACCAAAACAACTAACAAAAAGCTTATTTGTTACTCTAATTAAATAGTCAATTCCAAGTAGTAAAACTATGAAAAGTATCCTTTTAATTTGTTAATTTGAGTGAAAAATAACCGGAATATTAAAATAAGATTAATACATTATAAAATGTTATCAGTTTTAAAACTCAATTTTGACTACCATAGTAGTATATAAGAAAATAAATAAAACACAAGAAACAACAAATATTTCAAATAGTAGATTTGCAAAGTTATGCCAAAGAACTAACGTCATCAAATAACAAAAAGTCAATTTGTTACTCAAATAATATGGTCAAATCTATATAAAAAGCAATAAAAAGAGAGCTTTTTAACTTAAAGATTTCATGAATTATTTCTTTATGGCAGCAGAAACTGAGAAATACTAATTGTAAATGCATAAAATTGAAAATAAAGACTCTTAGGAATTAATGAATTTAAAATAACGGAAGTGATGTTCTACTGTATTTACAAAAATAAAATTAATATATCTACCTCGAATGGAACCAGATGTACAGACAGAGCGACTACAAATATAAGATTTCCAATAACAGCGCTTCGCCAAAGTCTTGGATTCTTTAACCAATCAAATTCAACGATGCGCGTAGAAATTTGCACCTCAGAACTTCAGACGGTTGTTATTTGCATGGGGGGAAAATTCGCCAAATCAATGATTGATGATCATAGTATCTTTTTAAAAATTCTAGTTAACTACTTTGATTTTAATCTTTTTGTTTTGAAAACCCATCTTTCAAGATATGATAATGATGTGCCATAATAAGAGTGTTTTTATTTATTCTTCTTTTGAAATAAAGAGAAATACTTGAAGAAAATTTTTTTTTTGGTAGTGGGGGGAAAAAAGTGTTTGTATGCTGGTTTTAACGGCGATGAATTAAATTTTATTTTACCTTATCGCATTAAAACAAGAAAATAAAAACACACTAAAATATGTTAATTTTTCGAGTTGAAAATATTTCTTATATGATTTAAAACAACATTAAAAGTTTTATTTATTAACATTCATAGATTCTATTTTTTCTTTTTTCCTTGAGTGAAATACGATAAGGTCGAGCTAGATTTATTATTACTATCATTATTTTAAGTTTGTAATGAATTCGAAGTTCGAGGATTTAACCCTTTCGAGCCTAACGGGACACATACGTCCCAAGCAAATTTCAAAAAAATCTTTTGGGACAGAAACCCTTCCCTGTCTAATGGGAGACTTTCCCACCAGTCCTGCCAATATTTTTGAAGGTATTTTCATTCACAGAACATGCATGGCACTACCGTGCATAATGCTGCCCTACTCATAGTTTATGCTCCAAAATTGTTCTGTTGTAAAAAAAAATACTCGTCGCGAAAGGGTTAAAACATCCAGAACATGCAGTTTGTTTCATAAAAAAGTTTTTATTATAAACTTTCAGAATCCTTTTTTTTTAAAAATGACCATTAGAAGTCTCAAATCGGTATTTCAGCGATAGAGAGAAAAAGAAACTTTTATTTATTTTTAAATTTTAATTGCATATGTTTTTAATGACATTTGTAGGCAATATTGGTAACATGTGTACTTATTTTGGGGAAAAATCTATTAACAGTACAAAAAATAATTGTACAAATAATTTAATCTAGTGATTTTAAAAGTTTTAATTTTAATCGAAATGTGCGTTTTGCAGAACTCCCCCTCCCTGCCCTTTGTAACTAACTGTCGCAGTTTTAAGAACTCCCACCCTCCACTCCAGGCGTGATGTCATTATTTTATGTACTATTATTAATTTAATACGTATCTTACACTAAATATTTTTTTTTAGTGAATTAGCAAGTTTGAAAGGAAGCTATAAAAAAGATAATGGCTTAAATATGGTAGCCATGTAAAAAAAGAAGGAAAAAAAATTAGAATTCCTCTCTTAAAAAGAAAAGATTGAAAACGCAAATGGATCACAAGAGAAGGGAAGGGGGAGGCCGGAAGTAACTTTGAGTGGTTTTTAAATAATCAATAAGTTGGCAAGTAATCAGAAAAATTTTTGCAGCCATAATTTAAATCTTTTACTTAGTTTCTCATTTTATGCATTTAATTATTTTTTTTTTTATCCTCCTCAGTTTTTATATCTTTATACTTTTCACACTTTTTGTAAAATATAACTCAGCTAAACTCAAATCCGTATTTTCCTTGAATTAAACTTAATTTTTTTTCGAAGGATTTCGATTCTTTATCATCAAAACATGGAGGGTTGTTGCCCGTAATCTATAAAATACGGGTTCCAAATATTTAGGCTGGTGAGCGATTGAAAGTTTGAGACCCTAATTGTTAAGGTTACTTTGCACGTATTTCGCTATTACTTAAAAACTTTTTAAGCAAATCATAAAATTTATGCACACGATTATAAAATTCCTTTATCCGAAGATAATTCAACATATAAAATAATTTTGAACAATTATTTAAACTAATTCAATAATATCCTCCTCAGTTTTGTGTGTGAATTCTGTTTAATAGATGAAAAGACCTCGAGAGCAAAGGGTTAAATTTATTCGCTTTATTTCCCTTTTTTTTTTCTTTTTTAAAGCATTACTTTTAAAAATAGCCGCCATTCAGGTGATTTGCAACGTCCGCCCTTAACCGCTTCCCTGATTATCCCGAGTTAACTCGGGTATGTATATATTGCAAATATTTATTATCCCGAGTTAACTCGGGCGCGTATATATTGCAAATATTTATTATCCTGAGTTAACTCGGGTGCGCATATATTGCAAATATGTATTATCCCGAGTTAACTCGGGCGCGTATATATTGCAAATATTTATTATCCTGAGTTAACTCGGGTGCGCATATATTGCAAATATTTATTATCCCGAGTTAACTCGGGCGCGTATATATTGCAAATATTTATTATCCTGAGTTAACTCGGGTGCGCATATATTGCAAATATGTATTATCCCGAGTTAACTCGGGTGCGCATATATTGCAAATATGTATTATCCCGATTTAACTCGGGTGCGTATATATTGCAAATATTTATTATCCCGAGTTAACTCGGGTGCGCGTATATTGCAAATATGTATTATCCCGAGTTAACTCGGGTGCGCGTATATTGCAAATATGTATTATCCCGAGTTAACTCGGGCACGGATATATTGCAAATATTTATTATCCTGAGTTAACTCGGGTGCGTATATATTGCAAATATTTATTATCCCGAGTTAACTCGGGTGCGCGTATATTGCAAATATGTATTATCCCGAGTTAACTCGGGTGCGTATATATTGCAAATATTTATTATCCCGAGTTAACTCGGGTGCGCGTATATTGCAAATATGTATTATCCCGAGTTAACTCGGGTGCGCGTATATTGCAAATATGTATTATCCCGAGTTAACTCGGGCGCGTATATATTGCAAATATTTATTATCCTGAGTTAACTCGGGTGCGCATATATTGCAAATATGTATTATCCCGAGTTAACTCGGGCGCGTATATATTGCAAATATTTATTATCCTGAGTTAACTCGGGTGCGTATATATTGCAAATATTTATTATCCCGAGTTAACTCGGGCACGGATATATTGCAAATATGTATTATCCCGAGTTAACTCGGGTGCGTATATATTGCAAATATTTATTATCCCGAGTTAACTCGGGTGCGCGTATATTGCAAATATGTATTATCCCGAGTTAACTCGGGTGCGCGTATATTGCAAATATGTATTATCCCGAGTTAACTCGGGCGCGTATATATTGCAAATATTTATTATCCTGAGTTAACTCGGGTGCGCATATATTGCAAATATGTATTATCCCGAGTTAACTCGGGCGCGTATATATTGCAAATATTTATTATCCTGAGTTAACTCGGGTGCGCATATATTGCAAATATTTATTATCCCGAGTTAACTCGGGCGCGTATATATTGCAAATATTTATTATCCTGAGTTAACTCGGGTGCGCATATATTGCAAATATGTATTATCCCGAGTTAACTCGGGTGCGCATATATTGCAAATATGTATTATCCCGATTTAACTCGGGTGCGTATATATTGCAAATATTTATTATCCCGAGTTAACTCGGGTGCGCGTATATTGCAAATATGTATTATCCCGAGTTAACTCGGGTGCGCGTATATTGCAAATATGTATTATCCCGAGTTAACTCGGGCACGGATATATTGCAAATATTTATTATCCCGAGAAAACTCGGGTGCGTATATATTGCAAATATGTATTATCCCGAGTTAACTCGGGCGCGTATATATTGCAAATATGTATTATCCCGAGTTAACTCGGGTGCGTATATATTGCAAATATTTATTATCCGGAGTTAACTCGGGTACGTATATATTGCAAATATGTATTATCCCGAGTTAACTCGGGTGCGCGTATATTGCAAATATGTATTATCCCGAGAAAACTCGGGCGCGTATATATTGCAAATATTTATTATCCCGAGTTAACTCGGGTGCGCGTATATTGCAAATATGTATCATCCCGAGTTAACTCGGGCACGAATATATTGCAAATATGTATTATCCCGAGTTATCTCGGGTACGTATATATTGCAAATATTTATTATCCCGAGAAAACTCGGACATAGCAGAATTTGTCGATACGCTTTGTTTTCCAAAAGTAAAAAAAAAAAAAAAAAAAAAAAAAAAGTCTGCTGTGATCAGAAGTTTGTTAGGGAGTTTTGCTGTTAGATAGTGGGACTGCAAACGTGTTTTGTGCAATTGTTTGTTTGCAATTGATGACATTACATAGAAGAAAAAGGGTAAAACAAATGGGGCATCACTTCACTGGCTGTTGTAAAGTATCAATTTGTGTCGTCACTTTTAAAAACTATCATACAAAGGCTACTATTTAATTTTCTTCACTTTCCCGAGATAACCCGGGATAGCAAACTAATAGTAAATTAAATACTTTTTTACAAATAAAAAAAAAATTTAACTTAAAACTTGTTTATTAAGTTTTATTTCAGTTTCTTGTATTTATTAATGAAATAAAAAAATATGGCGATTTTATGCATTTGTTTCACCAAATATTGTTAAAGGAAGCGGTTAATATATATATTTCTAGAATCCTTGTCAGAAATGAAGACAAAAAAAAGTCGTAAATTAATGTTTAACACCGTCAAAAATATAACGATAATTATTGAAGAAGCTGGGACTAAAATCTTCTTAGCGTTTATGACATAGCTTCTCAACTTATTTTGGGTCACCGTCCGCTTCACATGTGAAATACTTTTCAGTTCCCGCGTATAGAAAAATTAAAATATTTGAATATGAAGTTATAAACATTTTAGTCCCATATTAAGTCGTTTAACATTTTTTGCTTTGATGCTCTTCTGAAACCTTTCTTTCAAATAATTAAAAATATATTTTATAGCTAATGCATTTAAACTATGAACGTTTTTTTGTTGTTGTTAATTTTAGTAAAAATAACTCATATGCAGGTAGGTAGGTACTTTATTGACGTCGCATTAGAGCTACACAATGGGCTATTGGCGACGGTCTGGGAAACATCCCTGAGGAGGATCCGAAGACATACCATCGCAATTTTGATCCTCTGCAGAGGGGATGATTCCCCTGATTTGGTAGGCCTACGACCTGCGCACGAAGTCGAGCACTATATGGTAGAATGGCCTAACGCTGGCCGATACGGCGCATCTTCGGTCCCTACGCAGGCTGATCAAAGTGCTTACCCACTCGCACACTGACAGTAGCCAGTGATGCTTAACATCGTAGTTCTATCATAAGTAAATAATTTAAATGTTTTTGCGTAAAAATAAATTTAGCGGAATCATTTTGAAATTAAAATTAAATACTTAATTAAATATTTTTCTTATATTTCATTTTAAAAACAATTTGACAAATTTTATCAGAGCTGCGGTAGATAGAGCGTTCACCTCTCAATGAGATGCCCTTGTATGGAAACCCAGAGGTGCTGGGTGATTCGAGTTCCGGTCCTGACTCGCACCGAACACAGTGCACTCGTAGGATGACCTCAGTGGTAGATGGATCAAGGGTTAGTATACCTCAGCCTTCGGGCTAACGGTGAGATGTTTTCGTGCTTTTCCTCTCACTATAACGCAAATGCGAATTAGTTTCATCAAAAAGACCTCCGCGAAAGCTAGTTTGTCCCAATGCTTGATCTACGAGTTCTCTTGTCTTCTGAGCTGGGTTCAAAATTACAAGGCTACGTAGTTGAATGTAGATAGTCGTAAACTCAGAATTGCGTCAACTAATAAAAGAAAAATGTTATTAAGAAGACCTGCAATCCACCGCCTGATTTTTTTTAAATAGTACTACTAGGAGAGAAATATTTTTAAAAATCTAATCACATATACTTTATGAGTTAACAAAAAAAAGTATATTTGAGAACATCCCTTTGAATTATCACACAAAGAAAAAAAAAACACATAAATTATACAAATAAACTATTTTACCAATACGTTCAAGAAGTCTTTATAAAAAGTGTAAAAACAAACAAATATTTGCACACTTTATAGTTTTCTAGAAACAAATTTCTAAATTTGAAAAATAGTCTATTTAATAAAGATAAAGAATGGATCGATCTTCCAAATTTTCCGAAAATCCATAATATATCTTAATCACCCACAATCTTATTAGATCCCTGCAGAAGGGCTTCACCGCCAACTGCGATAATCCCCCCCCCCTGTCGGGAAACTATGACATAGAAAAAAAGAGAGGAATTGAAAGGCCATTATAAAAAGAAACAATACAATTTTTTCAACAATCTGACTGGTTTGGATGTTTTTCATCTTACCTTCCAATACCCATTTAAAGAGCTTCCATCCGGTTAATTAACAAAACCTATTTTGGCCCATTATGTGCCCCCTATAGATAGTGTTTAAAAATTCCCTTTGGAACGATTGTTTGGTATATTAATCTCTAATTTCTGGCAGAGTTTAAAAATTATGAGTTAATATTAAAGGGAGTTAAGGAGTGAGTCGTGTGTGTAGCTCCGGAGTTGAAATTTATATGTTTTTTGGCTATTATTCGCTCTTTCCCAAAAGAAGAATAGTTATTTTGATTTATCGAAGACTTTATTCATGTTGAAGTGACGAAAAATAAATTTGAAAAAATAAAATAAAATAAATAGAAAAAAAAATTAAAATTTAACCAGTGTCCAGCGCCAAACCCCTCTCCATCGAGTCTACAATCTTCTTTACCCATGGCGCTAACAACAACACCACGACTCACACGTTGCTTTCACGAATATATAGCTTAAAGAACTTTTTTCCGATTAATTAACGAAATCTATTTTGGCCCATTGTGTGCCCCCTAATTAGTGTATAAAAATTCTCTTTGGTACGATTGTTTGGTATATAAAATTCTAATTTCTGGCAGAGTTTGAAAATTATAAGTTAATATTGAAGGGAGTTACGGAGTGAGTCGTGTGCTTAGCTCCGGAGTCGAGTTTTATCCGTTTTTGGGCTATTATTCGCTCGTTCCCAAAAGAAGAATAGTTATTTTGATTTATAGATGACTTTATTCATGTTGAAGTGTCGAAAAATAAATTTGAAAAAATAAAATAAAATAAATAGAAAAAAAAAAATTAAAATTTAACCAGTGTCCAGGACCGAACCCCTCTCCATCGAGTCCACAATCTTCTTCACCCATGGCGCTAACAACAACACCACGACTCACACGTTGCATTCACGAATATATAGCTTAAAGAACTTTTTTCGAATTAATTAACGAAATTTATTTTGGCCCATTGTGTGCCCCCTAATTAGTGTATAATAATTCTCTTTGGTACGATTGTTTGGTATATAAAATTCTAATCTCTGGCAGAGTTAAAAATTATAAGTTAATATTGAAGGGAGTTACGGAGTGAGTCGTGTGCATAGCTCCGGAGTCGAATTTTATCCGTTTTTTGGCAATTATTCGCCCTTTCCCAAAAGAAGAATAGTTATTTTGATTTATAGAAGACTTTATTCATGTTGAAGATTCGAAAAATAAATTTGAAAAAATAAAATAAAATAAATAGAAAAAAAAATTAAAATTTAACCAGTGTCCAGGACCGAACCCCTCTCCATCGAGTCTACAATCTTCTTTTCCCATGGCGCTAACAACAACACCACGACTCACACGTTGCTTTCACGAATATATAGCTTAAAGAACTGTTTTCGAATTAATTAACGAAATCTATTTTGGCCCATTGTGTGCCCCCTAATTAGTGTATAAAAATTCCCTTTGGTACGATTGTTTGGTATATAAAATTCTAATTTCTGGCAGAGTTTGAAAATTATAAGTTAATATTGAAGGGAGTTACGGAGTGAGTCATGTGCATAGCTCCGGAGTCGAATTTTAACCGTTTTTTGGCTATTATTCGCTCTTTCCCAAAATAAGAATAGTTATTTTCATTTATAGAAGACTTTATTCATGTTGCAGTGTCGAAAAATAAATTTGAAAAAATAAAATAAAATAAATACAAAAAAAAAAATTAAAATTTAACCAGTGACCAGGACCGAACCCCTCTCCATCGAGTCTACAATCTTCTTCACCCATGGCGCTAACAACAACATCACGACTCACACGTTGCTTTCACGAATATATAGCTTAAAGAACTTTTTTCGAATTAATTAACGAAATCTATTTTGGCCCATAGTGTGCCCCCTAATTAGTGTATAAAAATTCTCTTTGGTACGATTGTTTGGTATATAAAATTCTAATTTCTGGCAGAGTTTGAAAATTATAAGTTAATATTGAATGGAGTTACGGAGTGAGTCGTGTGCATAGCTCCGGAGTCGAATTTTATCCGTTTTTTGGCTATTATTCGCTCTTTCCCAAAAGAAGAATAGTTATTTTGATTTATAGAAGACTTTATTCATGTTGAAGAGTCGAAAAATAAATTTGAAAAAATAAAATAAAATAAATAGAAAAAAAAATTAAAATTTAACCAGTGTCCAGGACCGAACCCCTCTCCATCAAGTCTTCAATCTTCTTCACCCATGGCGCTAACAACAACACCACGACTCACACGTTGCTTTCACGAATATATAGCTTAAAGAACTTTTTTCGAATTAATTAACGAAATCTATTTTGGCCCATTGTCTGCCCCCTAATTAGTGTATAAAAATTCTCTTTGGTACGATTGTTTGGTATATAAAATTCTAATTTCTGGCAGAGTTTGAAAATTATAAGTTAATATTGAAGGGAGTTACGGAGTGAGACGTGTGCATAGCTCCGGAGTCGAATTTTATCCGTTTTTTGGCTATTATTCGCTCTTTCCCAAAATAAGAATAGTTATTTTCATTTATAGAAGACTTTATTCATGTTGCAGTGCCGAAAAATAAATTTGAAAAAATAAAATAAAATAAATACAAAAAAAAAATTAAAATTTAACCAGTGACCAGGACCGAACCCCTCTCCATCGAGTCTACAATCTTCTTCGCCCATGGCGCTAACAACAACATCACGACTCACACGTTGCTTTCACGAATATATAGCTTAAAGAACTTTTTTCGAATTAATTAACGAAATCTATTTTGGCCCATAGTGTGCCCCCTTATTAGTGTATAAAAATTCTCTTTGGTACGATTGTTTGGTATATAAAATTCTAATTTCTGGCAGAGTTTGAAAATTATAAGTTAATATTGAATGGAGTTACGGAGTGAGTCGTGTGCATAGCTCCGGAGTCGAATTTTATCCGTTTTTTGGCTATTATTCGCTCTTTCCCAAAAGAAGAATAGTTATTTTGATTTATAGAAGACTTTATTCATGTTGAAGAGTCGAAAAATAAATTTGAAAAAATAAAATAAAATAAATAGAAAAAAAAAATTAAAATTTAACCAGTGTCCAGGACCGAACCCCTCTCCATCAAGTCTTCAATCTTCTTCACCCATGGCGCTAACAACAACACCACGACTCACACGTTGCTTTCACGAATATATAGCTTAAAGAACTTTTTTCGAATTAATTAACGAAATCTATTTTGGCCCATTGTCTGCCCCCTAATTAGTGTATAAAAATTCTCTTTGGTACGATTGTTTGGTATATAAAATTCTAATTTCTGGCAGAGTTTGAAAATTATAAGTTAATATTGAAGGGAGTTACGGAGTGAGACGTGTGCATAGCTCCGGAGTCGAATTTTATCCGTTTTTTGGCTATTATTCGCTCTTTCCCAAAAGAAGAATAGTTATTTTGATTATTAGAAGACTTTATTCATGTTGAAGAGTCGAAAAATAAATTTGAAAAAATAAAATAAAATAAATAGAAAAAAAAAATTAAAATTTAACCAGTGTCCAGGACCGAACCCCTCTCCATCGGGTCTACAATCTTCTTTACCCATGGCACTAACAACAACACCACGACTCACACGTTGCTTTCACGAATATATAGCTTAAAGAACTTTTTTCGAATTAATTAACGAAATCTATTTTGGCCCATTGTGTGCCCCCTAATTAGTGTATAAAAATTCTCTTTGGTACGATTGTTTGGTATATAAAATTCTAATTTCTGGCAGAGTTTGAAAATTATAAGTTAATATTGAAGGGAGTTACGGAGTGAGTCGTGTGCATAGCTCCCGAGTCGAATTTTATCCGTTTTTTGGCTATTATTCGCTCTTTCCCAAAAGAAGAATAGTTATTTTGATTTATAGAAGACATTATTCATGTTAAAGTGTCGAAAAATAAATTTAAAAAAATAAAATAAAATAAATAGAAAAAAAAAATTAAACTTTAACCAGTGTCCAGGACCGAACCCCTCCCCATCGAGTCTACAAACTTCTTCACCCATGGCGCTAACAATCACACCACGAATCACAAGTTGCTTCCATGAATATATAGCTTAAAGAACTTTTTTCCGGTTCATTAACAAAATCTATTTTGGCCCATTGTGTGCCCCCTAATTAGTGTATAAAAATTCCCTTTGATACGATTGTTTGGTATATAAAATTCTAATTTCTGGCAGAGTTTGAAAATTATAAGTTAATATTGAAGGGAGTTACGGAGTGAGTCACGTGCATAGCTCCGGAGTCGAATTTTAACCGTTTTTTGGCTATTATTCACTCTTTCCCAAAAGAAGAATAGTTATTTTCATTTATAGAAGACTTTATTCATGTTGCAGTGTCGAAAAATAAATTTGAAAAAATAAAATAAAATAAATACAAAAAAAAAAAATTAAAATTTAACCAGTGACCAGGACCGAACCCCTCTCCATCGAGTCTACAATCTTCTTTACCCATGGCGCTAAGAACAACACCATGACTCACACGTTGCTTTCACGAATATATAGCTTAAAGAACTTTTTTCGAATTAATTAACGAAATCTATTTTGGCCCATTGTGTGCCCCCTAATTAGTGTATAAAAATTCTCTTTGGTACGATTGTTTGGTATATAAAATTCTAATTTCTGGCAGAGTTTGAAAATTATAAGTTAATATTGAAGGGAGTTACGGAGTGAGTCGTGTGCATAGCTCCCGAGTCGAATTTTATCCGTTTTTTGGCTATTATTCGCTCTTTCCCAAAAGAAGAATAGTTATTTTGATTTATAGAAGACATTATTCATGTTAAAGTGTCGAAAAATAAATTAAAAAAAATAAAATAAAATAAATAGAAAAAAAAAATTAAACTTTAACCAGTGTCCAGGACCGAACCCCTCCCCATCGAGTCTACAAACTTCTTCACCCATGGCGCTAACAATCACACCACGAATCACAAGTTGCTTCCATGAATATATAGCTTAAAGAACTTTTTTCCGGTTAATTAACAAAATCTATTTTGGCCCATTGTGTGCCCCCTAATTAGTGTATAAAAATTCCCTTTGATACGATTGTTTGGTATATAAAATTCTAATTTCTGGCAGAGTTTGAAAATTATAAGTTAATATTGAAGGGAGTTACGGAGTGAGTCACGTGCATAGCTCCGGAGTCGAATTTTAACCGTTTTTTGGCTATTATTCACTCTTTCCCAAAAGAAGAATAGTTATTTTCATTTATAGAAGACTTTATTCATGTTGCAGTGTCGAAAAATAAATTTGAAAAAATAAAATAAAATAAATACAAAAAAAAAATTAAAATTTAACCAGTGACCAGGACCGAACCCCTCTCCATCGAGTCTACAATCTTCTTTACCCATGGCGCTAAGAACAACACCACGACTCACAAGTTGCTTTCACGAATATATAGCTTAAAGAACTTTTTTCGAATTAATTAACGAAATCTATTTTGGCCCATTGTGTGCCCCCTAATTAGTGTATAAAAATTCTCTTTGGTACGATTGTTTGGTATATAAAATTCTAATTTCTGGCAGAGTTTGAAAATTATAAGTTAATATTGATGGGAGTTACGGAGTGAGTCGTGTGCATAGCTCCGGAGTCGAATTTTATCCGTTTTTTGGGTATTATTCGCTCTTTCCCAAAAGAAGAATAGTTATTTTGATTTATAGAAGACTTTATTCACGTTGAAGTGTCGAAAAATAAATTTGAAAAAATAAAATAAAATAAATAGAAAATAAAATTAAAATTTAACCAGTGTCCAGGACCGAACCCCTCTCCATCGAGTCTACAATTTTCTTTACCCATTGCGCTAACAACAACACCACGACTCACACGTTGCTTTCACGAATATATAGCTTAAAGAACTTTTTTCGAATTAATTAACGAAATCTATTTTGGCCCATTGTGTGCCCCCTAATTAGTGTATAAAAATTCTCCTTGGTACGATTGTTTGGTATATAAAAATCTAATTTCAGACAAAGTATGAAAATTATAAGTTAATATTGAAGGGAGTTACGGAGTGAGTCGTGTGCATAGCTCCGGAGTCAAATTTTATCCGTTTTTTGGCTATTATTCGCTCTTTCCCAAAAGAAGAATTGTTATTTTGATTTATAGAAGACTTTATTCATGTTGAAGAGTCGAAAAATAAATTTGAAAAAATAAAATAAAATAAATAGAAAAAAAAATTAAAATTTAACTAGTGTCCAGGACCGAACCCCTCTCCATCGAGTCTACAATCTTCTTTACCCATGGCGCTAACAACAACACCACGACTCACACGTTGCTTTCAGGAATATATAGCTTTAAGAACTTTTTTCGAATTAATTAACGAAATCTATTTTGGCCCATTGTGTGCCCCCTAATTAGTGTATAAAAATTCTCTTTGTTATGATTGTTTGGTATATAAAATTCTAATTTCTGGCAGAGTTTGAAAATTATAAGATAATATTGAAGGGAGTTATGGAGTGAGTCGTGTGCATAGCTCCGGAGTCGAATTTTATCCGTTTTTTGGCAATTATTCGCTCTTTCCCAAAAGAAGAATAGTTATTTTGATTTATAGAAGACTTTATTCATGTTGAAGAGTCGAAAAATAAATTTGAAAAAATAAAATAAAATAAATAGAAAAAAAAATAAAAATTTAACCAGTGTCCAGGACCGAACCCCTCTCCATCGAGTCTACAATCTTCTTTACCCATGGCGCTAACAACAACACCACGACTCACACGTTGCTTTCACGAATATATAGCTTAAAGAACTTTTTCGAATTAATTAACGAAATCTATTTTGGCCCATTGTGTGCCCCCTAATTAGTGTATAAAAATTCTCTTTGGTACGATTGTTTGGTATATAAAATTCTAATTTCTGGCAGAGTTTAAAAATTATAAAATATTATTGAAGGGAGTTACGGAGTGAGTCGTGTGCATAACTCCGGAGTCGAATTTTATCCGTTTTTTGGCTATTATTCGCTCTTTCCCAAAAGAAGTATAGTTATTTTTATTTATAGAAGACATTATTCATGTTAAAGTGTCGAAAAATAAATTTAAAAAAATAAAATAAAATAAAGAGAAAAAAAAAATTAAAATTTAACCAGTGTCCAGGACCGAACCCCTCTCCATCGAGTCTACAATCTTCTTTACCCATGGCGCTAACAACAACACCACGACTCACACGTTGCTTTCACGAATATATAGCATAAAGAACTTTTTTCGAATTAATTAACGAAATCTATTTTGGCCCATTGTGTGCCCCCTAATTAGTGTATAAAAATTCTCTTTGGTACGATTGTTTGGTATATAAAATTCTAATTTCTGGCAGAGTTTGAAAATTATAAGTTAATATTGAAGGGAGTTACGGAGTGAGACGTGTGCATAGCTCCGGAGTCGAATTTTATCCGTTTTTTGGCTATTATTCGCTCTTTCCCAAAAGAAGAATAGTTATTTTGATTATTAGAAGACTTTATTCATGTTGAAGAGTCGAAAAATAAATTTGAAAAAATAAAATAAAATAAATAGAAAAAAAAAATTAAAATTTAACCAGTGTCCAGGACCGAACCCCTCTCCATCGGGTCTACAATCTTCTTTACCCATGGCACTAACAACAACACCACGACTCACACGTTGCTTTCACGAATATATAGCTTAAAGAACTTTTTTCGAATTAATTAACGAAATCTATTTTGGCCCATTGTGTGCCCCCTAATTAGTGTATAAAAATTCTCTTTGGTACGATTGTTTGGTATATAAAATTCTAATTTCTGGCAGAGTTTGAAAATTATAAGTTAATATTGAAGGGAGTTACGGAGTGAGTCGTGTGCATAGCTCCCGAGTCGAATTTTATCCGTTTTTTGGCTATTATTCGCTCTTTCCCAAAAGAAGAATAGTTATTTTGATTTATAGAAGACATTATTCATGTTAAAGTGTCGAAAAATAAATTTAAAAAAATAAAATAAAATAAATAGAAAAAAAAAATTAAACTTTAACCAGTGTCCAGGACCGAACCCCTCCCCATCGAGTCTACAAACTTCTTCACCCATGGCGCTAACAATCACACCACGAATCACAAGTTGCTTCCATGAATATATAGCTTAAAGAACTTTTTTCCGGTTCATTAACAAAATCTATTTTGGCCCATTGTGTGCCCCCTAATTAGTGTATAAAAATTCCCTTTGATACGATTGTTTGGTATATAAAATTCTAATTTCTGGCAGAGTTTGAAAATTATAAGTTAATATTGAAGGGAGTTACGGAGTGAGTCACGTGCATAGCTCCGGAGTCGAATTTTAACCGTTTTTTGGCTATTATTCACTCTTTCCCAAAAGAAGAATAGTTATTTTCATTTATAGAAGACTTTATTCATGTTGCAGTGTCGAAAAATAAATTTGAAAAAATAAAATAAAATAAATACAAAAAAAAAAAATTAAAATTTAACCAGTGACCAGGACCGAACCCCTCTCCATCGAGTCTACAATCTTCTTTACCCATGGCGCTAAGAACAACACCACGACTCACACGTTGCTTTCACGAATATATAGCTTAAAGAACTTTTTTCGAATTAATTAACGAAATCTATTTTGGCCCATTGTGTGCCCCCTAATTAGTGTATAAAAATTCTCTTTGGTACGATTGTTTGGTATATAAAATTCTAATTTCTGGCAGAGTTTGAAAATTATAAGTTAATATTGAAGGGAGTTACGGAGTGAGTCGTGTGCATAGCTCCGGAGTCGAATTTTATCCGTTTTTTGGCTATTATTCGCTCTTTCCCAAAAGAAGAATAGTTATTTTGATTTATAGAAGACATTATTCATGTTAAAGTGTCGAAAAATAAATTTAAAAAAATAAAATAAAATAAATAGAAAAAAAAATTAAACTTTAACCAGTGTCCAGGACCGAACCCCTCCCCATCGAGTCTACAAACTTCTTCACCCATGGCGCTAACAATCACACCACGAATCACAAGTTGCTTCCATGAATATATAGCTTAAAGAACTTTTTTCCGGTTAATTAACAAAATCTATTTTGGCCCATTGTGTGCCCCCTAATTAGTGTATAAAAATTCCCTTTGATACGATTGTTTGGTATATAAAATTCTAATTTCTGGCAGAGTTTGAAAATTATAAGTTAATATTGAAGGGAGTTACGGAGTGAGTCACGTGCATAGCTCCGGAGTCGAATTTTAACCGTTTTTTGGCTATTATTCACTCTTTCCCAAAAGAAGAATAGTTATTTTCATTTATAGAAGACTTTATTCATGTTGCAGTGTCGAAAAATAAATTTGAAAAAATAAAATAAAATAAATACAAAAAAAAAAAATTAAAATTTAACCAGTGACCAGGACCGAACCCCTCTCCATCGAGTCTACAATCTTCTTTACCCATGGCGCTAAGAACAACACCACGACTCACAAGTTGCTTTCACGAATATATAGCTTAAAGAACTTTTTTCGAATTAATTAACGAAATCTATTTTGGCCCATTGTGTGCCCCCTAATTAGTGTATAAAAATTCTCTTTGGTACGATTGTTTGGTATATAAAATTCTAATTTCTGGCAGAGTTTGAAAATTATAAGTTAATATTGATGGGAGTTACGGAGTGAGTCGTGTGCATAGCTCCGGAGTCGAATTTTATCCGTTTTTTGGGTATTATTCGCTCTTTCCCAAAAGAAGAATAGTTATTTTGATTTATAGAAGACTTTATTCACGTTGAAGTGTCGAAAAATAAATTTGAAAAAATAAAATAAAATAAATAGAAAATAAAATTAAAATTTAACCAGTGTCCAGGACCGAACCCCTCTCCATCGAGTCTACAATTTTCTTTACCCATTGCGCTAACAACAACACCACGACTCACACGTTGCTTTCACGAATATATAGCTTAAAGAACTTTTTTCGAATTAATTAACGAAATCTATTTTGGCCCATTGTGTGCCCCCTAATTAGTGTATAAAAATTCTCCTTGGTACGATTGTTTGGTATATAAAAATCTAATTTCAGACAAAGTATGAAAATTATAAGTTAATATTGAAGGGAGTTACGGAGTGAGTCGTGTGCATAGCTCCGGAGTCAAATTTTATCCGTTTTTTGGCTATTATTCGCTCTTTCCCAAAAGAAGAATTGTTATTTTGATTTATAGAAGACTTTATTCATGTTGAAGAGTCGAAAAATAAATTTGAAAAAATAAAATAAAATAAATAGAAAAAAAAATTAAAATTTAACTAGTGTCCAGGACCGAACCCCTCTCCATCGAGTCTACAATCTTCTTTACCCATGGCGCTAACAACAACACCACGACTCACACGTTGCTTTCAGGAATATATAGCTTTAAGAACTTTTTTCGAATTAATTAACGAAATCTATTTTGGCCCATTGTGTGCCCCCTAATTAGTGTATAAAAATTCTCTTTGTTATGATTGTTTGGTATATAAAATTCTAATTTCTGGCAGAGTTTGAAAATTATAAGATAATATTGAAGGGAGTTATGGAGTGAGTCGTGTGCATAGCTCCGGAGTCGAATTTTATCCGTTTTTTGGCAATTATTCGCTCTTTCCCAAAAGAAGAATAGTTATTTTGATTTATAGAAGACTTTATTCATGTTGAAGAGTCGAAAAATAAATTTGAAAAAATAAAATAAAATAAATAGAAAAAAAAATAAAAATTTAACCAGTGTCCAGGACCGAACCCCTCTCCATCGAGTCTACAATCTTCTTTACCCATGGCGCTAACAACAACACCACGACTCACACGTTGCTTTCACGAATATATAGCTTAAAGAACTTTTTCGAATTAATTAACGAAATCTATTTTGGCCCATTGTGTGCCCCCTAATTAGTGTATAAAAATTCTCTTTGGTACGATTGTTTGGTATATAAAATTCTAATTTCTGGCAGAGTTTAAAAATTATAAGTTAATATTGAAGGGAGTTACGGAGTGAGTCGTGTGCATAACTCCGGAGTCGAATTTTATCCGTTTTTTGGCTATTATTCGCTCTTTCCCAAAAGAAGTATAGTTATTTTTATTTATAGAAGACATTATTCATGTTAAAGTGTCGAAAAATAAATTTAAAAAAATAAAATAAAATAAAGAGAAAAAAAAAATTAAAATTTAACCAGTGTCCAGGACCGAACCCCTCTCCATCGAGTCTACAATCTTCTTTACCCATGGCGCTAACAACAACACCACGACTCACACGTTGCTTTCACGAATATATAGCATAAAGAACTTTTTTCGAATTAATTAACGAAATCTATTTTGGCCCATTGTGTGCCCCCTAATTAGTGTATAAAAATTCTCTTTGGTACGATTGTTTGGTATATAAAATTCTAATTTCTGGCAGAGTTTAAAAATTATAAGTTAATATTGAAGGGAGTTACGGAGTGAGTCGTGTGCATAGCTCCGGAGTCGAATTTTATCCGTTTTTTGGCTATTATTCGCTCTTTCCCAAAAGAAGTATAGTTATTTTTATTTATAGAAGACATTATTCATGTTAAAGTGTCGAAAAATAAATTTAAAAAAATAAAATAAAATAAAGAGAAAAAAAAATTAAAATTTAACCAGTGTCCAGGACCGAACCCCTCTCCATCGAGTCTACAATCTTCTTTACCCTTGGCGCTAACAACAACACCACGACTCACACGTTGCTTACACGAATATATAGCTTAAAGAACTTTTTTCGAATTAATTAACGAAATCTATTTTGGCCCATTGTGTGCCCCCTAATTAGTGTATAAAAATTCTCTTTGGTACGATTGTTTGGAATATAAAATTCTAACTTCTGGCAGAGTTTGAAAATTATAAGTTAATATTGAAGGGAGTTACGGAGTGAGTCGTGTGCAAAGCTCCGGAGTCGAATTTTATCCGTTTTTTGGCTATTATTCGCTCTTTCCCAAAAGAAGAATAGTTATTTTGATTTATAGAAGACTTTATTCATGTTGAAGAGTCGAAAAAAAAATTTGAAAAAATAAAATAAAATAAATAAAAAAAAAATAAAATTTAACCAGTGTCGAAGACTGAACCCCTCTTCATCGAGTCTACAATCTTCTTTACCCATGGCGCTAACAATAACACCACGACTCACACGTTGCTTTCACGAATATATAGCTTAAAGAACTTTTTTCGAATTAATTAACGAAATCTATTTTGGCCCATTGTGTGCCTCCTAATTAGTGTATAAAAATTCTCTTTGGTACGATTGTTTGGTATATAAAATTCTAATTTCTGGCTGAGTTTGAAAATTATAAGTTAATATTGAAGGGAGTTACGGAGTGAGTCGTGTGCATAGCTCCCGAGTCGAATTTTATCCGTTTTTTGGCTATTATTCGCTCTTTCCCAAAAGAAGAATAGTTATTTTGATTTATAGAAGACATTATTCATGTTAAAGTGTCGAAAAATAAATTTAAAAAAATAAAATAAAATAAAGAGAAAAAAAAATTAAAATTTAACCAGAGACCAGGACCGAACCCCTCTCCATCGAGTCTTCAATCGTCTTTACCCATGGCGCTAACAACAACACCACGACTCACACGTTGCTTTTACGAATATATAGCTTAAAGAACTTTTTTCGAATTAATTAACGAAATCTATTTTGGCCCATTGTGTGCCCCCTAATTAGTGTATAAAAATTCTCTTTGTTACGATTGTTTGGTATATAAAATTCTAATTTCTGGCAGAGTTTGAAAATTATAAGATAATATTGAAGGGAGTTATGGAGTGAGTCGTGTGCATTGCTCCGGAGTCGAATTTTATCCGTTTTTTGGCTATTATTCGCTCTTTCCCAAAAGAAGAATAGTTATTTTGATTTATAGAAGACTTTATTCATGTTGAAGAGTCGAAAAATAAATTTGAAAAAATAAAATAAAATAAATAGAAAAAAAAATAAAAATTTAACCAGTGTCCAGGACCGAACCCCTCTCCATCGAGTCTACAATCTTCTTTACCCATGGCGCTAACAACAACACCACGACTCACACGTTGCTTTTACGAATATATAGCTTTAAGAACTTTTTTCGAATTAATTAACGAAATCTATTTTGGCCCATTGTGTGCCCCCTAATTAGTGTATAAAAATTCTCTTTGTTACGATTGTTTGGTATATAAAATTCTAATTTCTGGCAGAGTTTGAAAATTATAAGATAATATTGAAGGGAGTTATGGAGTGAGTCGTGTGCATAGCTCCGGAGTCGAATTTTATCCGTTTTTTGGCTATTATTCGCTCTTTCCCAAAAGAAGAATAGTTATTTTGATTTATAGAAGACTTTATTCATGTTGAAGAGTCGAAAAAAAAATTTGAAAAAATAAAATAAAATAAATAAAAAAAAAAATTAAAATTTAACCAGTGTCGAGGACCGAACCCCTCTTCATCGAGTCTACAATCTTCTTTACCCATGGCGCTAACAACAACACCACGACTCACACGTTGCTTTCACGAATATATAGCTTAAAGAACTTTTTTCGAATTAATTAACGAAATCTATTTTGGCCCATTGTGTGCCTCCTAATTAGTGTATAAAAATTCTCTTTGGTACGATTGTTTGGTATATAAAATTCTAATTTCTTTCAGAGTTTGAAAATTATAAGTTAATATTGAAGGGAGTTACGGAGTGAGTCGTGTGCATAGCTCCGGAGTCTAATTTTATCCGTTTTTTCGCTATTATTCGCTCTTTCCCAAAAGAAGAATAGTTATTTTGATTTATAGAAGACTTTATTCATGTTGAAGAGTCGAAAAATAAATCTGAAAAAATAAAATAAAATAAATAAAAAAAAAAAATTAAAATTTAACCAGTGTCCAGGACCGAACCCCTCTTCATCCAGTCTACAATCTTCTTTACCCATGGCGCTAACAACAACACCACGACTCACACGTTGCTTTCACGAATATATAGCTTAAAGAACTTTTTTCGAATTAATTAACGAAATCTATTTAGGCCCATTGTGTGCCTCCTAATTAGTGTATAAAAATTCTCTTTGGTACGATTGTTTGGTATATAAAATTCTAATTTCTGGCAGAGTTTGAAAATTATAAGTTAATATTGAAGGGAGTTACGGAGTGAGTCGTGTGCATAGCTCCCGAGTCGAATTTTATCCGTGTTTTGGCTATTATTCGCTCTTTCCCAAAAGAAGAATAGTTATTTTGATTTATAGAAGACTTTATTCATGTTGAAGTGTCGAAAAATAAATTTGAAAAAAATAAAATAAAATAAATTGAAAAAAAAATTAAAATTTAACCAGTGATCAGGACCGAACCCCTCTCCATCGAGTCTACAATCTTCTTCACCCATGGCGCTAACAACAACACCACGACTCACACGTTGCTTTCACGAATATATAGCTTAAAGAACTTTTTTCGAATTAATTAACGAAATCTATTTTGGCCCATTGTGTGCCCCCTAATTAGTGTATAAAAATTCTCTTTGGTACGATTGTTTGGTATATAAAATTCTAATTTCTGGCAGAGTTTAAAAATTATAAGTTAATATTGAAGGGAGTTACGGAGTGAGTCGTGTGCATAGCTCCGGAGTCGAATTTTATCCGTTTTTTGGCTATTATTCGCTCTTTCCCAAAAGAAGTATAGTTATTTTTATTTATAGAAGACATTATTCATGTTAAAGTGTCGAAAAATAAATTTAAAAAAATAAAATAAAATAAAGAGAAAAAAAAATTAAAATTTAACCAGTGTCCAGGACCGAACCCCTCTCCATCGAGTCTACAATCTTCTTTACCCATGGCGCTAACAACAACACCACGACTCACACGTTGCTTTCACGAATATATTGCATAAAGAACTTTTTTCGAATTAATTAACGAAATCTATTTTGGCCCATTGTGTGCCCCCTAATTAGTGTATAAAAATTCTCTTTGGTACGATTGTTTGGTATATAAAATTATAATTTCTGGCAGAGTTTAAAAATTATAAGTTAATATTGAAGGGAGTTACGGAGTGAGTCGTGTGCATAGCTCCGGAGTCGAATTTTATCCGTTTTTTGGCTATTATTCGCTCTTTCCCAAAAGAAGTATAGTTATTTTTATTTATAGAAGACATTATTCATGTTAAAGTGTCGAAAAATAAATTTAAAAAAATAAAATAAAATATAGAGAAAAAAAAAATTAAAATTTAACCAGTGTCCAGGACCGAACCCCTCTCCATCGAGTCTACAATCTTCTTTACCCATGGCGCTAACAACAACACCACGACTCACACGTTGCTTTCACGAATATATAGCTTAAAGAACTTTTTTCGAATTAATTAACGAAATCTATTTTGGCCCATTGTGTGCCCCCTAATTAGTGTATAAAAATTCTCTTTGGTACGATTGTTTGGAATATAAAATTCTAACTTCTGGCAGAGTTTGAAAATTATAAGTTAATATTGAAGGGAGTTACGGAGTGAGTCGTGTGCAAAGCTCCGGAGTCGAATTTTATCCGTTTTTTGGCTATTATTCGCTCTTTCCCAAAAGAAGAATAGTTATTTTGATTTATAGAAGACTTTATTCATGTTGAAGAGTCGAAAAAAAAATTTGAAAAAATTAAATAAAATAAATAAAAAAAAAATTTAAAATTTAACCAGTGTCGAGGACCGAACCCCTCTTCATCGAGTCTACAATCTTCTTTACCCATGGCGCTAACAACAACACCACGACTCACACGTTGCTTTCACGAATATATAGCTTAAAGAACTTTTTTCGAATTAATTAACGAAATCTTTTTTGGCCCATTGTGTGCCTCCTAATTAGTGTATAAAAATTCTCTTTGGTACGATTGTTTGGTATATAAAATTCTAATTTCTGGCAGAGTTTGAAAATTATAAGTTAATATTGAAGGGAGTTACGGAGTGAGTCGTGTGCATAGCTCCCGAGTCGAATTTTATCCGTTTTTTGGCTATTATTCGCTCTTTCCCAAAAGAAGAATAGTTATTTTGATTTATAGAAGACATTATTCATGTTAAAGTGTCGAAAAATAAATTTAAAAAAATAAAATAAAATAAAGAGAAAAAAAATTAAAATTTAACCAGTGACCAGGACCGAACCCCTCTCCATCGAGTCTTCAATCTTCTTTACCCATGGCGCTAACAACAACACCACGACTCACACGTTGCTTTTACGAATATATAGCTTAAAGAACTTTTTTCGAATTAATTAACGAAATCTATTTTGGCCCATTGTGTGCCCCCTAATTAGTGTATAAAAATTCTCTTTGGTACGATTGTTTGGTATATAAAATTCTAATTTCTGGCAGAGTTTGAAAATTATAAGTTAATATTGATGGGAGTTACGGAGTGAGTCGTGTGCATAGCTCCGGAGTCGAATTTTATCCGTTTTTTGGCTATTATTCGCTCTTTCCCAAAAGAAGAATAGTTATTTTGATTTATAGAAGCCTTTATTCATGTTGAAGAGTCGAAAAAAAAATTTGAAAAAATAAAATAAAATAAATAAAAAAAAAAATTAAAATTTAACCAGTGTCGAGGACCGAACCCCTCTTCATCGAGTCTACAATCTTCTTTACCCATGGCGCTAACAACAACACCACGACTCACACGTTGCTTTCACGAATATATAGCTTTAAGAACTTTTTTCGAATTAATTAACGAAATCTATTTTGGCCCATTGTGTGCCCCCTAATTAGTGTATAAAAATTCTCTTTGTTACGATTGTTTGGTATATAAAATTCTAATTTCTGGCAGAGTTTGAAAATTATAAGATAATATTGAAGGGAGTTATGGAGTGAGTCGTGTGCATAGCTCCGGAGTCGAATTTTATCCGTTTTTTGGCTATTATTCGCTCTTTCCCAAAAGAAGAATAGTTATTTTGATTTATAGAAGACTTTATTCATGTTGAAGAGTCGAAAAATAAATTTGAAAAAATAAAATAAAATAAATAGAAAAAAAAAATAAAAATTTAACCAGTGTCCAGGACCGAACCCCTCTCCATCGAGTCTACAATCTTCTTTACCCATGGCGCTAACAACAACACCACGTCTCACACGTTGCTTTCACGAATATATAGCTTTAAGAACTTTTTTCGAATTAATTAACGAAATCTATTTTGGCCCATTGTGTGCCCCCTAATTAGTGTATAAAAATTCTCTTTGTTACGATTGTTTGGTATATAAAATTCTAATTTCTGGCAGAGTTTGAAAATTATAAGATAATATTGAAGGGAGTTATGGAGTGAGTCGTGTGCATAGCTCCGGAGTCGAATTTTATCCGTTTTTTGGCTATTATTCGCTCTTTCCCAAAAGAAGAATAGTTATTTTGATTTATAGAAGACTTTATTCATGTTGAAGAGTCGAAAAATAAATTTGAAAAAATAAAATAAAATAAATAGAAAAAAAAAATAAAAATTTAACCAGTGTCCAGGACCGAACCCCTCTCCATCGAGTCTACAATCTTCTTTACCCATGGCGCTAACAACAACACCACGACTCACACGTTGCTTTCACGAATATATAGCTTAAAGAACTTTTTCGAATTAATTAACGAAATCTATTTTGGCCCATTGTGTGCCCCCTAATTAGTGTATAAAAATTCTCTTTGGTACGATTGTTTGGTATATAAAATTCTAATTTCTTTCAGAGTTTGAAAATTATAAGTTAATATTGAAGGGAGTTACGGAGTGAGTCGTGTGCATAGCTCCGGAGTCTAATTTTATCCGTTTTTTGGCTATTATTCGCTCTTTCCCAAAAGAAGAATAGTTATTTTGATTTATAGAAGACTTTATTCATGTTGAAGAGTCGAAAAATAAATCTGAAAAAATAAAATAAAATAAATAAAAAAAAAAATTAAAATTTAACCAGTGTCCAGGACCGAACCCCTCTTCATCGAGTCTACAATCTTCTTTACCCATGGCGCTAACAACAACACCACGACTCACACGTTGCTTTCACGAATATATAGCTTAAAGAACTTTTTTCGAATTAATTAACGAAATCTATTTTGGCCCATTGTGTGCCTCCTAATTAGTGTATAAAAATTCTCTTTGGTACGATTGTTTGGTATATAAAATTCTAATTTCTGGCAGAGTTTGAAAATTATAAGTTAATATTGAAGGGAGTTACGGAGTGAGTCGTGTGCATAGCTCCCGAGTCGAATTTTATCCGTGTTTTGGCTATTATTCGCTCTTTCCCAAAAGAAGAATAGTTATTTTGATTTATAGAAGACTTTATTCATGTTGAAGTGTCGAAAAATAAATTTGAAAAAAATAAAATAAAATAAATTGAAAAAAAAATTAAAATTTAACCAGTGATCAGGACCGAACCCCTCTCCATCGAGTCTACAATCTTCTTCACCCATGGCGCTAACAACAACACCACGACTCACACGTTGCTTTCACGAATATATAGCTTAAAGAACTTTTTTCGAATTAATTAACGAAATCTATTTTGGCCCATTGTGTGCCCCCTAATTAGTGTATAAAAATTCTCTTTGGTACGATTGTTTGGTATATAAAATTCTAATTTCTGGCAGAGTTTAAAAATTATAAGTTAATATTGAAGGGAGTTACGGAGTGAGTCGTGTGCATAGCTCCGGAGTCGAATTTTATCCGTTTTTTGGCTATTATTCGCTCTTTCCCAAAAGAAGTATAGTTATTTTTATTTATAGAAGACATTATTCATGTTAAAGTGTCGAAAAATAAATTTAAAAAAATAAAATAAAATAAAGAGAAAAAAAAAATTAAAATTTAACCAGTGTCCAGGACCGAACCCCTCTCCATCGAGTCTACAATCTTCTTTACCCATGGCGCTAACAACAACACCACGACTCACACGTTGCTTTCACGAATATATAGCATAAAGAACTTTTTTCGAATTAATTAACGAAATCTATTTTGGCCCATTGTGTGCCCCCTAATTAGTGTATAAAAATTCTCTTTGGTACGATTGTTTGGTATATAAAATTATAATTTCTGGCAGAGTTTAAAAATTATAAGTTAATATTGAAGGGAGTTACGGAGTGAGTCGTGTGCATAGCTCCGGAGTCGAATTTTATCCGTTTTTTGGCTATTATTCGCTCTTTCCCAAAAGAAGTATAGTTATTTTTATTTATAGAAGACATTATTCATGTTAAAGTGTCGAAAAATAAATTTAAAAAAATAAAATAAAATATAGAGAAAAAAAAAATTAAAATTTAACCAGTGTCCAGGACCGAACCCCTCTCCATCGAGTCTACAATCTTCTTTACCCATGGCGCTAACAACAACACCACGACTCACACGTTGCTTTCACGAATATATAGCTTAAAGAACTTTTTTCGAATTAATTAACGAAATCTATTTTGGCCCATTGTGTGCCCCCTAATTAGTGTATAAAAATTCTCTTTGGTACGATTGTTTGGAATATAAAATTCTAACTTCTGGCAGAGTTTGAAAATTATAAGTTAATATTGAAGGGAGTTACGGAGTGAGTCGTGTGCAAAGCTCCGGAGTCGAATTTTATCCGTTTTTTGGCTATTATTCGCTCTTTCCCAAAAGAAGAATAGTTATTTTGATTTATAGAAGACTTTATTCATGTTGAAGAGTCGAAAAAAAAATTTGAAAAAATAAAATAAAATAAATAAAAAAAAAATTTAAAATTTATCCAGTGTCGAGGACCGAACCCCTCTTCATCGAGTCTACAATCTTCTTTACCCATGGCGCTAACAACAACACCACGACTCACACGTTGCTTTCACGAATATATAGCTTAAAGAACTTTTTTCGAATTAATTAACGAAATCTATTTTGGCCCATTGTGTGCCTCCTAATTAGTGTATAAAAATTCTCTTTGGTACGATTGTTTGGTATATAAAATTCTAATTTCTGGCAGAGTTTGAAAATTATAAGTTAATATTGAAGGGAGTTACGGAGTGAGTCGTGTGCATAGCTCCCGAGTCGAATTTTATCCGTTTTTTGGCTATTATTCGCTCTTTCCCAAAAGAAGAATAGTTATTTTGATTTATAGAAGACATTATTCATGTTAAAGTGTCGAAAAATAAATTTAAAAAAATAAAATAAAATAAAGAGAAAAAAAATTAAAATTTAACCAGTGACCAGGACCGAACCCCTCTCCATCGAGTCTTCAATCTTCTTTACCCATGGCGCTAACAACAACACCACGACTCACACGTTGCTTTTACGAATATATAGCTTAAAGAACTTTTTTCGAATTAATTAACGAAATCTATTTTGGCCCATTGTGTGCCCCCTAATTAGTGTATAAAAATTCTCTTTGGTACGATTGTTTGGTATATAAAATTCTAATTTCTGGCAGAGTTTGAAAATTATAAGTTAATATTGATGGGAGTTACGGAGTGAGTCGTGTGCATAGCTCCGGAGTCGAATTTTATCCGTTTTTTGGCTATTATTCGCTCTTTCCCAAAAGAAGAATAGTTATTTTGATTTATAGAAGCCTTTATTCATGTTGAAGAGTCGAAAAAAAAATTTGAAAAAATAAAATAAAATAAATAAAAAAAAAAATTAAAATTTAACCAGTGTCGAGGACCGAACCCCTCTTCATCGAGTCTACAATCTTCTTTACCCATGGCGCTAACAACAACACCACGACTCACACGTTGCTTTCACGAATATATAGCTTAAAGAACATTTTTCGAATTAATTAACGAAATCTATTTTGGCCCATTGTGTGCCCCCTAATTAGTGTATAAAAATTCTGTTTGGTACGATTGTTTGGTATATAAAATTCTAATTTCTGGCAGAGTTTGAAAATTATAAGTTAATATTGAAGGGAGTTACGGAGTGAGTCGTGTGCATAGCTCCCGAGTCGAATTTTATCCGTTTTTTGGCTATTATTCGCTCTTTCCCAAAAGAAGAATAGTTATTTTGATTTATAGAAGACATTATTCATGTTAAAGTGTCGAAAAATAAATTTAAAAAAATAAAATAAAATAAAGAGAAAAAAAATTAAAATTTAACCAGTGACCAGGACCGAACCCCTCTCCATCGAGTCTTCAATCTTCTTTACCCATGGCGCTAACAACAACACCACGACTCACACGTTGCTTTTACGAATATATAGCTTAAAGAACTTTTTTCGAATTAATTAACGAAATCTATTTTGGCCCATTGTGTGCCCCCTAATTAGTGTATAAAAATTCTCTTTGGTACGATTGTTTGGTATATAAAATTCTAATTTCTGGCCGAGTTTGAAAATTATAAGTTAATATTGATGGGAGTTACGGAGTGAGTCGTGTGCATAGCTCCGGAGTCGAATTTTATCCGTTTTTTGGCTATTATTCGCTCTTTCCCAAAAGAAGAATAGTTATTTTGATTTATAGAAGACTTTATTCATGTTGTAGAGTCGAAAAATAAATTTGAAAAAATAAAATAAAATAAATAGAAAAAAAATTTAAAATTTAACCAGTGTCCAGGACCGAACCCCTTTCCAACGAGTCTACAATCTTCTTTACCCATGGCGCTAACAACAACACCACAACTCACACGTTGCTTTCACGAATATATAGCTTAAAGAACATTTTTCGAATTAATTAACGAAATCTATTTTGGCCCATTGTGTGCCCCCTAATTAGTGTATAAAAATTCTCTTTGGTACGATTGTTTGGTATATAAAATTCTAATTTCTGGCCGAGTTTGAAAATTATAAGTTAATATTGAAGGGAGTTACGGAGTGAGTCGTGTGCATAGCTCCGGAGTCGAATTTTATCCGTTTTTTGGCTATTATTCGCTCTTTCCCAAAAGAAGAATAGTTATTTTGATTTATAGAAGACTTTATTCATGTTGTAGAGTCGAAAAATAAATTTGAAAAAATAAAATAAAATAAATAGAAAAAAAATTTAAAATTTAACCAGTGTCCAGGACCGAACCCCTCTCCATCGAGTCTACAATCTTCTTTACCCATGGCGCTAACAACAACACCACGACTCACACGTTGCTTTCACGAATATATAGCTTAAAGAACTTTTTTCGAATAAATTAACGAAATCTATTTTGGCCCATTGTGTGCCCCCTAATTAGTGTATAAAAATTCTGTTTGGTACGATTGTTTGGTATATAAAATTCTAATTTCTGGCAGAGTTTGAAAATTATAAGTTAATATTGAAGGGAGTTATGGAATGAGTCGTGTGCATAGCTCCGGAGTCGAATTTTATCCGTTTTTTGGCTATTATTCGCTCTTTCCCAAAAGAAGAACAGTTATTTTTATTTATAGAAGACATTATTCATGTTAAAGTGTCGAAAAATAAATTTAAAAAAAATAAAATAAAATAAATAGAAAAAAAAATTAAAGTTTAACCAGTGTCCAGGACCGAACCCCTCACCATCGAGTCTACAAACTTCTTCACCCATGGCGCTAACAACCACACCACGAATCACAAGTTGCATCCTTGAATATATAGCTTAAAGAACTTTTTTCCGGTTAATTAACAAAATCTATTTTGGCCCATTGTGTGCCCCCTAATTAGTGTATAAAAATTCCCTTTGGTACGATTGTTTGGTATATAAAATTCTAATTTCTGGCAGAGTTTGAAAATTATAAGTTAATATTGAAGGGAGTTACGGAGTGAGTCTGAGTCGTGAGCATAGCTCCGGAGTCGAATTTTATCCGTTTTTTGGCTATTATTAGCTCTTTCCCAAAAGAAGAATAGTTATTTTGATTTATAGAAGACTTTATTCATGTTGAAGAGTCGAAAAATAAATTTGAAAAAATAAAATAAAATAAATAGAAAAAAAAAATTGAAATTTAACCAGTGTCCAGGACCGAACCCCTCTCCATCGAGTCTACAATCTTCTGTACCCATGGCGCTAACAACAACACCACGACTCACACGTTGCTTTCACGAATATATAGCTTAAAGAACTTTTTTCGAATTAATTAACGAAATCTATTTTTGCCCATTGTGTGCCCCCTAATTAGTGTATAAAAATTCTCTTTGGTACGATTGTTTGGTATATAAAATTCTAATTTCTTTCAGAGTTTGAAAATTATAAGTTAATATTGAAGGGAGTTACGGAGTGAGTCGTGTGCATAGCTCCGGAGTCGAATTTTATCCGTTTTTTGGCTATTATTCGCTCTTTCCCAAAAGAAGAATAGTTATTTTGATTTATAGAAGACTTTATTCATGTTGAAGAGTCGAAAAATAAATTTGAAAAAATAAAATAAAATAAATAGAACAAAAAAAATTAAACTTTAACCAGTGTCCAGGACCGAACCCCTCTCCATCGAGTCTACAATCTTCTCTACCCATGGCGCTAACAACAACACCACGACTCACACGTTGCTTTCACGCATATATAGCTTAAAGAACTTTTTTCGAATTAATTAACGAAATCTATTTTGACCCATTGTGTGCCCCCTAATTAGAGTATAAAAATTCTCTTTGGTACGATTGTTTGGTATATAAAATTCTAATTTCTGGCAGAGTTTGAAAATTATAAGTTAATATTGAAGGGAGTTACGGAGTGAGTTGTGTGCATAGCTCCCGAGTCGAATTTTATCCGTTTTTTGGCTATTATTCTCTCTTTCCCAAAAGAAGAATAGTTATTTTGATTTATAGAAGACATTATTCATGTTAAAGTGTCGAAAAATAAATTAAAAAAAATAAAATAAAATAAATAGAAAAAAAAATAAACTTTAACCAGTGTCCAGGACAGAACCCCTCTCCATCGAGTCTACAATCTTCTTTACCCATGGCGCTAACAACAACACCTCGACTCACACGTTGCTTTCACGAATATATAGCTTAAAGAACTTTTTTCGAATCAATTAACGAAATCTATTTTGGCCCATTGTGTGCCCCCTAATTAGAGTATAAAAATTCTCTTTGGTACGATTGTTTAGTGTATAAAATTCTAATTTCTGGCAGAGTTTGAAAATTATAAGTTAATATTGAAGGGAGTTATGGAGTGAGTTGTGTGCATAGCTCCCGAGTCGAATTTTATCCGTTTTTTGGCTATTATTCTCTCTTTCCCAAAAGAAGAATAGTTATTTTGATTTATAGAAGACATTATTCATGTTAAAGTGTCGAAAAATAAATTTACAAAAATAAAATAAAATAAATAGAAAAAAAAATTAAACTTTAACCACTGTCCAGGACCGAACCCCTCTCCATCGAGTCTACAATCTTCTTTACCCATGGCGCTAACAACAACACCACGACTCACACGTTTCTTTCACGAATATATAGCTTAAAGAACTTTTTTCGAATTAATTAACGAAATCTAAGTTGGCCCATTGTGTGCCCCCTAATTAGTGTATAAAAATTCTCTTTGGTACGATTATTTGGTATATAAAATTCTAATTTCTGGCAGAGTTTGAAAATTATAAGTTAATATTGAAGGGAGTTACGGAGTGAGTGGTGTGCATAGCTCCAGAGTCGAATTTTATCCGTTTTTTGGCTATTATTCGCTCATTCCCAGAAGAAGAATAGTTATTTTGATTTATAGAAGACATTATTCATGTTAAAGTGTCGAAAAATAAATTAAAAAAAATAAAATAAAATAAATAGAAAAAAAAATTAAACTTTAACCAGTGTCCAGGACCGAACCCCTCTCCATCGAGTCTACAATCTTCTTTACCCACGGTGCTAACAACAACACCACGACTCACACGTTGCTTTCACGAATATATAGCTTAAAGAACTTTTTTCGAATTAATTAACGAAATCTATTTTGGCCCATTGTGTGCCCCCTAATTAGTGTATAAAAATTCTCTTTGGTACGATTGTTTGGTATATAAAATTCCAATTTCTGGCAGAGTTTGAAAATTATAAGTTAATATTGAAGGGAGTTACGGAGTGAGTCGTGTGCATAGCTCCAGAGTCGAATTTTATCCGTTTTTTGGCTATTATTCACTCTTTCCCAAAAGAAGAATAGTTATTTTGATTTATAGAAGACTTTATTCATGTTGAAGAGTCGAAAAATAAATTTGAAAAAATAAAATAAAATAAATAGAAAAAGAAATTAAAATTTAACCAGTGTCCAGGACCGAACCCCTCTCCATCGAGTCTACTATCTTCTTTACCCATGGCGCTAACAACAACACCACGACTCACACGTTGCTTTCACGAATATATAGCTTAAAGAACTTTTTTCGAATTAATTAACGAAATCTATTTTGGCCCATTGTGTGCCCCCTAATTAGTGTATAAAAATTCTCTTTGGTACGATTGTTTGGTATATAAAATTCTAATTTCTGGCAGAGTTTGAAAATTATTAGTTAATATTGAAGGGAGTTACGGAGTGAGTCGTGTGCATAGCTCCGGAGTCGAATTTTATCCTTTTTTTGGCTATCATTCGCTCTTTCCCAAAAGAAGAAAAGCTATTTTGATTTATAGAAGACTTTATTCATGTTGAAGAGTCGAAAAATAAATTTGAAGAAATAAAATAAAAAAAATAGAAAAAAAAATTAAAATTTAACCAGTGTCCAGGACCGAACCCCTCTCCATCGAGTCTCTAATCTTCTTTACCCATGGCGCTAACAACAACACCACGACTCACACGTTGCTTTCACGAATATATAGCTTAAAGAACTTTTTTCGAATTAATTATCGAAATCTATTTTGGCCCATTGTGTGCCCCCTAATTAGTGTATAAAAATTCTCTTTGGTACGATTGTTTGGTATATAAAATTCTAATTTCTGGCAGAGTTTGAAAATTATAAGTTAATATTGAAGGGAGTTACGGAGTGAGTCGTGTGCATAGCTCCGGAGTCAAATTTTATCCGTTTTTTGGCTATTATTCGCTCTTTCCCAAAAGAAGAATAGTTATTTTGATTTATAGAAGACTTTATTCATGTTGAAGTGTCGAAAAATAAATTTGAAAAAATAAAATAAAATAAATAGAAAATAAAATTAAAATTTAACCAGTGTCCAGGACCGAATCCCTCTCCATCGAGTCTACAATCTTCTTTACCCATGGCGCTAACAACAACACCACGACTCACACGTTGCTTTCACGAATATATAGCTTAAAGAACTTTTTTCGAATTAATTAACGAAATCTATTTTGGCCCATTGTATGCCCCCTAATTAGTGTATAAAAATTCTCTTTGGTTCGATTGTTTGGTATATAAAATTCTAATTTCTGGCAGAGTTTGAAAATTATAAGTTAATATTGAAGGGAGTTACGGAGTGAGTCGTGTGCTTAGCTCCGGAGTCGAATTTTATCCGTTTTTTGGCTATTATTCACTCTTTCCCAAAAGAAGAATAGTTATTTTGATTTATAGAAGACTTTATTCATGTTGAAGAGTCGAAAAATAAATTTGAAAAAATAAAATAAATAGAAAAAAAAATTAAAATTTAACCAGTGTCCAGGACCGAACCCCTCTCCATCGAGTCTACAATCTTCTTTACCCATGGCGCTAACAACAACACCACGACTCACACGTTGCTTTCACGAATATATAGCTTAAAGAACTTTTTTCGAATTAATTAACGAAATCTATTTTGGCCCATTGTATGCCCCCTAATTAGTGTATAAAAATTCTCTTTGGTACGATTGTTTGGTATATAAAATTCTAATTTCTGGCAGAGTTTGAAAATTATAAGTTAATATTGAAGGGAGTTACGGAGTGAGTCGTGTGCATAGCTCCGGAGTCGAATTTTATCCGTTTTTTGGCTATTATTCACTCTTTCCCAAAAGAAGAATACTTATTTTGATTTATAGAAGACATTATTCATGTTGAAGAGTCGAAAAATAAATTTGAAAAAATAAAATAAAATAAATAGAAAAAAAAATTAAAATTTAACCAGTGTCCAGGACCGAACCCCTCTCCATCGAGTCTACTATCTTCTTTACCCATAGCACTAACAACAACACCACGACTCACACGTTGCTTTCACGAATATATAGCTTAAAGAACTTTTTTCGAATTAATTAACGAAATCTATTTTGGCCCATTGTGTGCCCCCTAATTAGTGTATAAAAATTCTCTTTGGTACGATTGTTTGGTATATAAAATTCTAATTTCTGGCAGAGTTTGAAAATTATTAGTTAATATTGAAGGGAGTTACGGAGTGAGTCGTGTGCATAGCTCCGGAGTCGAATTTTATCCGTTTTTTGGCTATTATTCGCTCTTTCCCAAAAGAAGAAAAGTTATTTTGATTTATAGAAGACTTTATTCATGTTGAAGAGTCGAAAAATAAATTTGAAAAAATAAAATAAAATAAATAGAAAAAAAAATTAAAATTTAACCAGTGTCCAGGACCGAACCCCTCTCCATCGAGTCTACAATCTTCTTTTCCCATGGCGCTAACAACAACACCACGACTCACACGTTGCTTTCACGAATATATAGCTTAAAGAACTTTTTTCGAATTAATTAACGAAATCTATTTTGGCCCATTGTGTGCCCCCTAATTAGTGTATAAAAATTCTCTTTGGTACGATTGTTTGGTATATAAAATTCTAATTTCTGGCAGAGTTTGAAAATTATAAGTTAATATTGAAGGGAGTTACGGAGTGAGTCGTGTGCATAGCTCCGGAGTCAAATTTTATCCGTTTTTTTGGCTATTATTCGCTCTTTCCCAAAAGAAGAATAGTTATTTTGATTTATAGAAGACTTTATTCATGTTGAAGAGTCGAAAAATAAATTTGAAAAAATAAAATAAAATAAATAGAAAAAAAAATTTAAATTTAACCAGCGTCCAGGACCGAACCCCTCTCCATCGAGTCTACAATCTTCTTTTCCCATGGCGCTAACAACAACACCACGACTCACACGTTGCTTTTACGAATATATAGCTTAAAGAACTTTTTTCGAATTAATTAACGAAATCTATTTTGGTCCATTGTGTGCCCCCTAATTAGTGTATAAAAATTCTCTTTGGTACGATTGTTTGGTATATAAAATTCTAATTTCTGGCAGAGTTTGAAAATTATAAGTTAATATTGAAGGGAGTTACGGAGTGAGTCGTGTGCATAGCTCCGGAGTCGAATTTTATCCGTTTTTTGGCTATTATTCGCTCTTTCCCAAAAGAAGAAAAGCTATTTTGATTTATAGAAGACTTTATTCATGTTGAAGAGTCGAAAAATAAATTTGAAAAAATAAAATAAAATAAATAGAAAAAAAAAATTAAAATTTAACCAGTGTCCAGGACCGAACCCCTCTCCATCGAGTCTACAATCTTCTTTACCCATGCCGCTAACAACAACACCACGACTCACACGTTGCTTTCACGAATATATAGCTTAAAGAACTTTTTTCGAATTAATTCACGAAATCTATTTTGGCCCATTGTGTGCCTCCTAATTAGTGTATAAAAATTCTCTTTGGTACGATTGTTTGGTATATAAAATTCTAATTTCTGGCAGAGTTTGAAAATTATAAGTTAATATTGAAGGGAGTTACGGAGTGAGTCGTGTGCATAGCTCCCGAGTCGAATTTTATCCGTTTTTTGGCTATTATTCGCTCTTTCCCAAAAGAAGAATAGTTATTTTGATTTATAGAAGACATTATTCATGTTAAAGTGTCGAAAAATAAATTTAAAAAAATAAAATAAAATAAAGAGAAAAAAAAACTAAAATTTAACCAGTGACCAGGACCGAACCCCTCTCCATCGAGTCTTCAATCGTCTTTACCCATGGCGCTAACAACAACACCACGACTCACACGTTGCTTTTACGAATATATAGCTTAAAGAACTTTTTTCGAATTAATTAACGAAATCTATTTTGGCCCATTGTGTGCCCCCTAATTAGTGTATAAAAATTCTCTTTGGTACGATTGTTTGGTATATAAAATTCTAATTTCTGGCAGAGTTTGAAAATTATAAATTAATATTGATGGGAGTTACGGAGTGAGTCGTGTGCATAACTCCGGAGTCGAATTTTATCCGTTTTTTGGCTATTATTCGCTCTTTCCCAAAAGAAGAATTGTTATTTTGATTTATAGAAGACTTTATTCATGTTGAAGAGTCGAAAAATAAATTTGAAAAAATAAAATAAAATAAATAGAAAAAAAAATTAAAATTTAACTAGTGTCCAGGACCGAACCCCTCTCCATCGAGTCTACAATCTTCTTTACCCATGGCGCTAACAACAACACCACGACTCACACGTTGCTTTCAGGAATATATAGCTTTAAGAACTTTTTTCGAATTAATTAACGAAATCTATTTTGGCCCATTGTGTGCCCCCTAATTAGTGTATAAAAATTCTCTTTGTTACGATTGTTTGGTATATAAAATTCTAATTTCTGGCAGAGTTTGAAAATTATAAGATAATATTGAAGGGAGTTATGGAGTGAGTCGTGTGCATAGCTCCGGAGTCGAATTTTATCCGTTTTTTGGCTATTATTCGCTCTTTCCCAAAAGAAGAATAGTTATTTTGATTTATAGAAGACTTTATTCATGTTGAAGAGTCGAAAAATAAATTTGAAAAAATAAAATAAAATAAATAGAAAAAAAAATAAAAATTTAACCAGTGTCCAGGACCGAACCCCTCTCCATCGAGTCTACAATCTTCTTTACCCATGGCGCTAACAACAACACCACGACTCACACGTTGCTTTCACGAATATATAGCTTTAAGAACTTTTTTCGAATTAATTAACGAAATCTATTTTGGCCCATTGTGTGCCTCCTAATTAGTGTATAAAAATTCTCTTTGGTACGATTGTTTGGTATATAAAATTCTAATTTCTGGCAGAGTTTGAAAATTATAAGTTAATATTGAAGGGAGTTACGGAGTGAGTCGTGTGCATAGCTCCCGAGTCGAATTTTATCCGTTTTTTGGCTATTATTCGCTCTTTCCCAAAAGAAGAATAGTTATTTTGATTTATAGAAGACTTTATTCATGTTGAAGAGTCGAAAAATAAATTTGAAAAAATAAAATAAAATAAATAGAAAAAAAAATAAAAATTTAACCAGTGTCCAGGACCGAACCCCTCTCCATCGAGTCTACAATCTTCTTTACCCATGGCGCTAACAACAACACCACGACTCACACGTTGCTTTCACGAATATATAGCTTAAAGAACTTTTTTCGAATTAATTAACGAAATCTATTTTGGCCCATTGTGTGCCTCCTAATTAGTGTATAAAAATTCTCTTTGCTACGATTGTTTGGTATATAAAATTCTAATTTCTGGCAGAGTTTGAAAATTATAAGTTAATATTGAAGGGAGTTACGGAGTGAGTCGTGTGCATAGCTCCCGAGTCGAATTTTATCCGTTTTTTGGCTATTATTCGCTCTTTCCCAAAAGAAGAATAGTTATTTTGATTTATAGAAGACATTATTCATGTTAAAGTGTCGAAAAATAAATTTAAAAAAATAAAATAAAATAAAATAAAGAGAAAAAAAAATTAAAATTTAACCAGTGACCAGGACCGAACCCCTCTCCATCGAGTCTTCAATCTTCTTTACCCATGGCGCTAACAACAACACCACGACTCACACGTTGCTTTTACGAATATATAGCTTAAAGAACTTTTTTCGAATTAATTAACGAAATCTATTTTGGCCCATTGTGTGCCCCCTAATTAGTGTATAAAAATTCTCTTTGGTACGATTGTTTGGTATATAAAATTCTAATTTCTGGCAGAGTTTGAAAATTATAAATTAATATTGATGGGAGTTACGGAGTGAGTCGTGTGCATAGCTCCGGAGTCGAATTTTATCCGTTTTTTGGCTATTATTCGCTCTTTCCCAAAAGAAGAATTGTTATTTTGATTTATAGAAGACTTTATTCATGTTGAAGAGTCGAAAAATAAAATTGAAAAAATAAAATAAAATAAATAGAAAAAAAAATTAAAATTTAACTAGTGTCCAGGACCGAACCCCTCTCCATCGAGTCTACAATCTTCTTTACCCATGGCGCTAACAACAACACCAGGACTCACACGTTGCTTTGAGGAATATATAGCTTTAAGAACTTTTTTCGAATTAATTAACGAAATCTATTTTGGCCCATTGTGTGCCCCCTAATTAGTGTATAAAAATTCTCTTTGTTACGATTGTTTGGTATATAAAATTCTAATTTCTGGCAGAGTTTGAAAATTATAAGATAATATTGAAGGGAGTTATGGAGTGAGTCGTGTGCATAGCTCCGGAGTCGAATTTTATCCGTTTTTTGGCTATTATTCGCTCTTTCCCAAAAGAAGAAAAGTTATTTTGATTTATAGAAGACTTTATTCATGTTGAAGAGTCGAAAAATAAATTTGAAAAAATAAAATAAAATAAATAGAAAAAAAAAAAATTTAACCAGTGTCCAGGACCGAACCCCTCTCCATCGAGTCTACAATCTTCTTTACCCATGGCGCTAACAACAACACCACGACTCACACGTTGCTTTCACGAATATATAGCTTAAAGAACTTTTTCGAATTAATTAACGAAATCTATTTTGGCCCATTGTGTGCCCCCTAATTAGTGTATAAAAATTCTCTTTGGTACGATTGTTTGGAATATAAAATACTAACTTCTGGCAGAGTTTGAAAATTATAAGTTAATACTGAAGGGAGTTACGGAGTGAGTCGTGTGCAAAGCTCCGGAGTCGAATTTTATCCGTTTTTTGGCTATTATTCGCTCTTTCCCAAAAGAAGAATAGTTATTTTGATTTATAGAAGACTTTATTCATGTTGAAGAGTCGAAAAAAAAATTTGAAAAAATAAAATAAAATAAATAAAAAAAAAAAAATTAAAATTTAACCAGTGTCGAGGACCGAACCCCTCTTAATCGAGTCTACAATCTTCTTTACCCATGGCGCTAACAACAACACCACGATTCACACGTTGCTTTCACGAATATATAGCTTAAAGAACTTTTTTCGAATTAATTAACGAAATCTATTTTTGCCCATTGTGTGCCTCCTAATTAGTGTATAAAAATTCTCTTTGGTACGATTGTTTGGTATATAAAATTCTAATTTCTGGCAGAGTTTGAAAATTATAAGTTAATATTGAAGGGAGTTACGGAGTGAGTCGTGTGCATAGCTCCCGAGTCGAATTTTATCCGTTTTTTGGCTATTATTCGCTCTTTCCCAAAAGAAGAATAGTTATTTTGATTTATAGAAGACATTATTCATGTTAAAGTGTCGAAAAATAAATTTAAAAAAATAAAATAAAATAAAGAGAAAAAAAAATTAAAATTTAACCAGTGACCAGGACCGAACCCCTCTCCATCGAGTCTTCAATCTTCTTTACCCATGGCGCTAACAACAACACCACGACTCACACGTTGCTTTTACGAATATATAGCTTAAAGAACTTTTTTCGAATTAATTAACGAAATCTATTTTGGCCCATTGTGTGCCCCCTAATTAGTGTATAAAAATTCTCTTTGGTACGATTGTTTGGTATATAAAATTCTAATTTCTGGCAGAGTTTGAAAATTATAAGTTAATATTGATGGGAGTTACGGAGTGAGTCGTGTGCATAGCTCCGGAGTCGAATTTTATCCGTTTTTTGGCTATTATTCGCTCTTTCCCAAAAGAAGAATAGTTATTTTGATTTATAGAAGACTTTATTCATGTTGTAGAGTCGAAAAATAAATTTGAAAAAATAAAATAAAATAAATAGAAAAAAAATTTAAAATTTAACCAGTGTCCAGGACCGAACCCCTTTCCAACGAGACTACAATCTTCTTTACCCATTGCGCTAACAACAACAACACGACTCACACGTTGCTTTCACGAATATATAGCTTAAAGAACTTTTTTCGAATTAATTAACGAAATCTATTTTGGCCCATTGTGTGCCCCCTAATTAGTGTATAAAAATTCTCTTTGGTACGATTGTTTGGTATATAAAATTCTAATTTCTGGCAGAGTTTGAAAATTATAAGTTAATATTGAAGGGAGTTACGGAGTGAGTCGTGTGCATTGCTCCGGAGTCGAATTTTATCCGTTTTTTGGCTATTATTCGATCTTTCCCAAAAGAAGAATAGTTATTTTGATTTATAGAAGACTTTATTCATGTTGAAGAGTCGAAAAATAAATTTGAAAAAATAAAATAAAATAAATAGAAAAAAAAATTAAAATTTAACCAGTGTCCAGGACCGAACCCCTCTCCATCGAGTCTACAATCTTCTTTACCCATGGCGCTAACAACAACACCACGATTCACACGTTGCTTTCACGAATATATAGCTTAAAGAACTTTTTTCGAATTAATTAACGAAATCTATTTTTGCCCATTGTGTGCCTCCTAATTAGTGTATAAAAATTCTCTTTGGTACGATTGTTTGGTATATAAAATTCTAATTTCTGGCAGAGTTTGAAAATTATAAGTTAATATTGAAGGGAGTTACGGAGTGAGTCGTGTGCATAGCTCCCGAGTCGAATTTTATCCGTTTTTTGGCTATTATTCGCTCTTTCCCAAAAGAAGAATAGTTATTTTGATTTATAGAAGACATTATTCATGTTAAAGTGTCGAAAAATAAATTTAAAAAAATAAAATAAAATAAAGAGAAAAAAAAATTAAAATTTAACCAGTGACCAGGACCGAACCCCTCTCCATCGAGTCTTCAATCTTCTTTACCCATGGCGCTAACAACAACACCACGACTCACACGTTGCTTTTACGAATATATAGCTTAAAGAACTTTTTTCGAATTAATTAACGAAATCTATTTTGGCCCATTGTGTGCCCCCTAATTAGTGTATAAAAATTCTCTTTGGTACGATTGTTTGGTATATAAAATTCTAATTTCTGGCAGAGTTTGAAAATTATAAGTTAATATTGATGGGAGTTACGGAGTGAGTCGTGTGCATAGCTCCGGAGTCGAATTTTATCCGTTTTTTGGCTATTATTCGCTCTTTCCCAAAAGAAGAATAGTTATTTTGATTTATAGAAGACTTTATTCATGTTGTAGAGTCGAAAAATAAATTTGAAAAAATAAAATAAAATAAATAGAAAAAAAATTTAAAATTTAACCAGTGTCCAGGACCGAACCCCTTTCCAACGAGACTACAATCTTCTTTACCCATTGCGCTAACAACAACAACACGACTCACACGTTGCTTTCACGAATATATAGCTTAAAGAACTTTTTTCGAATTAATTAACGAAATCTATTTTGGCCCATTGTGTGCCCCCTAATTAGTGTATAAAAATTCTCTTTGGTACGATTGTTTGGTATATAAAATTCTAATTTCTGGCAGAGTTTGAAAATTATAAGTTAATATTGAAGGGAGTTACGGAGTGAGTCGTGTGCATTGCTCCGGAGTCGAATTTTATCCGTTTTTTGGCTATTATTCGATCTTTCCCAAAAGAAGAATAGTTATTTTGATTTATAGAAGACTTTATTCATGTTGAAGAGTCGAAAAATAAATTTGAAAAAATAAAATAAAATAAATAGAAAAAAAAATTAAAATTTAACCAGTGTCCAGGACCGAACCCCTCTCCATCGAGTCTACAATCTTCTTTTCCCATGGCGCTAACAACAACACCACAACTCACACGTTGCTTTCACGAATATATAGCTTAAAGAACATTTTTCGAATTAATTAACGAAATCTATTTTGGCCCTTTGTGTGCCCCCTAATTAGTGTATAAAAATTCTCTTTGGTACGATTGTTTGGTATATAAAATTCTAATTTCTGGCAGAGTTTGAAAATTATAAGTTAATATTGAAGGGAGTTACGGAGTGAGTCGTGTGCATAGCTCCGGAGTCAAATTTTATCCGTTTTTTGGCTATTATTCGCTCTTCCCCAAAAGAAGAATAGTTATTTTGATTTATAGAAGACTTTATTCATGTTGAAGAGTCGAAAAATAAATTTGAAAAAATAAAATAAAATAAATAGAAAAAAAAATTAAAATTTAGCCAGTGTCCAGGACCGAACCCCTCTCCATCGAGTCTACAATCTTCTTTACCCATGGCGCTAACAACAACACCACGACTCACACGTTGCTTTCACGAATATATAGCTTAAAGAACTTTTTTCGAATTAATTAACGAAATCTATTTTGGCCCATTGTGTGCCCCCTAATTAGTGTATAAAAAATCTCTTTGGTACGATTGTTTGGTATATAAAATTCTAATTTCAGGCAGAGTTTGAAAATTATAAGTTAATATTGAAGGGAGTTACGGAGTGAGTCGTGTGCATAGCTCCGGAGTCGAACTTTATCCGTTTTTTGGCTATTATTCGCTCTTTCCCAAAAGAAGAATAGTTATTTTGATTTATAGAAGACTTTATTCATGTTGAAGAGTCGAAAAATAAATTTGAAAAAATAAAATAAAATGAATAGAAAAAAAAATTAACATTTAACCAGTGTCCAGGACCGAACCCCTCTCCATCGAGTCTACAATTTTCTTTACCCATGGCGCTAAAAACAACACCACGACTCACACGTTGCTTTCACGCATATATAGCTTAAAGAACTTTTTTCGAATTAATTAACGAAATCTATTTTGACCCATTGTGTGCCCCCTAATTAGAGTATAAAAATTCTCTTTGGTACGATTGTTTGGTATATAAAATTCTAATTTCTGGCAGAGTTTGAAAATTATAAGTTAATATTGAAGGGAGTAACGGAGTGAGTTGTGTGCATAGCTCCCGAGTCGAATTTTATCCGTTTTTTGGCTATTATTCTCTCTTTCCCAAAAGAAGAATAGTTATTTTGATTTATAGAAGACATTATTCATGTTAAAGTGTCGAAAAATAAATTTACAAAAATAAAATAAAATAAATAGAAAAAAAAATTAAACTTTAACCACTGTCCAGGACCGAACCCCTCTCCATCGAGTCTACAATCTTCTTTACCCATGGCGCTAACAACAACACCACGACTCACACATTGCTTTCTCGAATATATAGCTTAAAGAACTTTTTTCGAATTAATTAACGAAATCTATTTTGGCCCATTGTGTGCCCCCTAATTAGTGTATAAAAATTCTCTTTGGTACGATTATTTGGTATATAAAATTCTAATTTCTGGCAGAGTTTGAAAATTATAAGTTAATATTGAAGGGAGTTACGGAGTGAGTGGTGTGCATAGCTCCAGAGTCGAATTTTATCCGTTTTTTGGCTATTATTCGCTCATTCCCAGAAGAAGAATAGTTATTTTGATTTATAGAAGACATTATTCATGTTAAAGTGTCGAAAAATAAATTAAAAAAAATAAAATAAAATAAATTGAAAAAAAAATTAAACTTTAACCAGTGTCCAGGACCGAACCCCTCTCCATCGAGTCTACAATCTTCTTTACCCATGGTGCTAACAACAACACCACGACTCACACGTTGCTTTCACGAATATATAGCTTAAAGAAATTTTTTCGAATTAATTAACGAAATCTATTTTGGCCCATTGTGTGCCCCCTAATTAGTGTATAAAAATTCTCTTTGGTACGATTGTTTGGTATATAAAATTCTTATTTCTGGCAGAGTTTGAAAATTATAAGTTAATATTGAAGGGAGTTACGGAGTGAGTCGTGTGCATAGCTCCAGAGTCGAATTTTATCCGTTTTTTGGCTATTTTTCACTCTTTCCCAAAAGAAGAATAGTTATTTTGATTTATAGAAGACTTTATTCATGTTGAAGAGTCGAAAAATAAATTTGAAAAAATAAAATAAAATAAATAGAAAAAAAAATTAAAATTTAACCAGTGTCCAGGACCGAACCCCTCTCCATCGAGTCTACTATCTTCTTTACCCATGGCGCTAACAACAACACCACGACTCACACGTTGTTTTCACGAATATATAGCTTAAAGAACTTTTTTCGAATTAATTAACGAAATCTATTTTGGCCCATTGTGTGCCCCCTAATTAGTGTATAAAAATTCTCTTTGGTACGATTGTTTGGTATATAAAATTCTAATTTCTGGCAGAGTTTGAAAATTATTAGTTAATATTGAAGGGAGTTACGGAGTGAGTCGTGTGCATAGCTCCGGAGTCGAATTTTATCCGTTTTTTGGCTATCATTCGCTCTTTCCCAGAAGACGAAAAGCTATTTTGATTTATAGAAGACTTTATTCATGTTGAAGAGTCGAAAAATAAATTTGAAGAAATAAAATAAAAAAAATAGAAAAAAAAATTAAAATTTAACCAGTGTCCAGGACCGAACCCCTCTCCATCGAGTCTACAATCTTCTTTACCCATGGCGCTAAAAACAACACCACGACGCACACGTTGCTTTCACGAATATATAGCTTAAAGAACTTTTTTCGAATTAATTATCGAAATCTATTTTGGCCCATTGTGTGCCCCCTAATTAGTGTATAAAAATTCTCTTTGGTACGATTGTTTGGTATATAAAATTTTAATTTCTGGCAGAGTTTGAAAATTATAAGTTAATATTGAAGGGAGTTACGGAGTGAGTCGTGTGCATAGCTCCGGAGTCAAATTTTATCCGTTTTTTGGCTATTATTCGCTCTTTCCCAAAAGAAGAATAGTTATTTTGATTTATAGAAGACTTTATTCATGTTGAAGAGTCGAAAAATAAATTTGAAAAAATAAAATAAAATAAATAGAAAAAAAAATTTAAATTTAACCAGTGTCCAGGACCGAACCCCTCTCCATCGAGTCTACAATCTTCTTTACCCATGGCGCTAACAACAACACCACGACTCACACGTTGCTTTCACGAATATATAGCTTAAAGAACTTTTTTCGAATTAATTAACGAAATCTATTTTGGTCCATTGTGTGCCCCCTAATTAGTGTATAAAAATTCTCTTTGGTACGATTGTTTGGTATATAAAATTCTAATTTCTGGCAGAGTTTGAAAATTATAAGTTAATATTGAAGGGAGTTACGGAGTGAGTCGTGTGCATAGCTCCGGAGTCTAATTTTATCCGTTTTTTGGCTATTATTCGCTCTTTCCCAAAAGAAGAATAGTTATTTTGATTTATAGAAGACTTTATTCATGTTGAAGTGTCGAAAAATAAATTTGAAAAAATAAAATAAAATAAATAGAAAATAAAATTAAAATTTAACCAGTGTCCAGGACCGAACCCCTCTCCATCGAGTCTACAATCTTCTTTACCCATGGCGCTAACAACAACACCACGACTCACACGTTGCTTTCACGAATATATAGCTTAAAGAACTTTTTTCGAATTAATTAACGAAATCTATTTTGGCCCATTGTATGCCCCCTAATTAGTGTATAAAAATTCTCTTTGGTACGATTGTTTGGTATATAAAATTCTAATTTCTGGCAGAGTTTGAAAATTATAAGTTAATATTGAAGGGAGTTACGGAGTGAGTCGTGTGCATAGCTCCGGAGTCGAATTTTATCCGTTTTTTGGCTATTATTCACTCTTTCCGAAAAGAAGAATAGTTATTTTGATTTATAGAAGACTTTATTCATGTTGAAGAGTCGAAAAATAAATTTGAAAAAATAAAATAAAATAAATAGGAAAAAAAATTAAAATTTAACCAGTGTCCAGGACCGAACCCCTCTCCATCGAGTCTACAATCTTCTTTACCCATGGCGCTAACAACAACACCACGACTCACACGTTGCTTTCACGAATATATAGCTTAAAGAACTTTTTTCGAATTAATTAACGAAATCTATTTTGGCCCATTGTATGCCCCCTAATTAGTGTATAAAAATTCTCTTTGGTACGATTGTTTGGTATATAAAATTCTAATTTCTGGCAGAGTTTGAAAATTATAAGTTAATATTGAAGGGAGTTACGGAGTGAGTCGTGTGCATAGCTCCGGAGTCGAATTTTATCCGTTTTTTGGCTATTATTCACTCTTTCCCAAAAGAAGAATAGTTATTTTGATTTATAGAAGACTTTATTCATGTTGAAGAGTCGAAAAATAAATTTGAAAAAATAAAATAAAATAAATAGAAAAAAAAATTAAAATTTAACCAGTGTCCAGGACCGAACCCCTCTCCATCGAGTCTACAATCTTCTTTACCCATGGCGCTAACAACAACACCACGACTCACACGTTGTTTTCACGAATATATAGCTTAAAGAACTTTTTTCGAATCAATTAACGAAATCTATTTTGGCCCATTGTGTGCCCCCTAATTAGTGTATAAAAATTCTCTTTGGTACGATTGTTTGGTATATAAAATTCTAATTTCTGGCAGAGTTTGAAAATTATAAGTTAATATTGAAGGGAGTTACGGAGTGAGTCGTGTGCATAGCTCCGGAGTCTAATTTTATCCGTTTTTTGGCTATTATTCGCTCTTTCCCAAAAGAAGAATAGTTATTTTGATTTATAGAAGACTTTATTCATGTTGAAGTGTCGAAAAATAAATTTGAAAAAATAAAATAAAATAAATAGAAAATAAAATTAAAATTTAACCAGTGTCCAGGACCGAAACCCTCTCCATCGAGTCTACAATCTTCTTTACCCATGGCGCTAACAACAACACCACGACTCACACGTTGCTTTCACGAATATATAGCTTAAAGAACTTTTTTCGAATTAATTAACGAAATCTATTTTGGCCCATTGTATGCCCCCTAATTAGTGTATAAAAATTCTCTTTGGTACGATTGTTTGTATATAAAATTCTAATTTCTGGCAGAGTTTGAAAATTATAAGTTAATATTGAAGGGAGTTACGGAGTGAGTCGTGTGCATAGCTCCGGAGTCGAATTTTATCCGTTTTTTGGCTATTATTCACTCTTTCCCAAAAGAAGAATAGTTATTTTGATTTATAGAAGACTTTATTCATGTTGAAGAGTCGAAAAATAAATTTGAAAAAATAAAATAAAATAAATAGAAAAAAAAATTAAAATTTAACCAGTGTCCAGGACCGAACCCCTCTCCATCGAGTCTAAAATCTTCTTTACCCATGGCGCTAACAACAACACCACGACTCACACGTTGCTTTCACGAATATATAGCTTAAAGAACTTTTTTCGAATTAATTAACGAAATCTATTTTGGCCCATTGTATGCCCCCTAATTAGTGTATAAAAATTCTCTTTGGTACGATTGTTTGGTATATAAAATTCTAATTTCTGGCAGAGTTTGAAAATTATAAGTTAATATTGAAGGGAGTTACGGAGTGAGTCGTGTGCATAGCTCCGGAGTCGAATTTTATCCGTTTTTTGGCTATTATTCACTCTTTCCCAAAAGAAGAATAGTTATTTTGATTTATAGAAGACTTTATTCATGTTGAAGAGTCGAAAAATAAATTTGAAAAAATAAAATAAAATAAATAGAAAAAAAAATTAAAATTTAACCAGTGTCCAGGACCGAACCCCTCTCCATCGAGTCTACTATCTTCTTTACCCATAGCGTTAACAACAACACCACGACTCACACGTTGCTTTCACGAATATATAGCTTAAAGAACTTTTTTCGAATTAATTAACGAAATCTATTTTGGCCCATTGTGTGCCCCCTAATTAGTGTATAAAAATTCTCTTTGGTACGATTGTTTGGTATATAAAATTCTAATTTCTGGCAGAGTTTGAAAATTATTAGTTAATATTGAAGGGAGTTACGGAGTGAGTCGTGTGCATAGCTCCGGAGTCGAATTTTATCCGTTTTTTGGCTATTATTCGCTCTTTCCCAAAAGAAGAAAAGTTATTTTGATTTATAGAAGACTTTATTCATGTTGAAGAGTCGAAAAATAAATTTGAAAAAATAAAATAAAATAAATAGAAAAAAAAAATTAAAATTTAACCAGTGTCCAGGACCGAACCCCTCTCCATCGAGTCTACAATCTTCTTTTCCCATGGCGCTAACAACAACACCACGACTCACACGTTGCTTTCACGAATATATAGCTTAAAGAACTTTTTTCGAATTAATTATCGAAATCTATTTTGGCCCATTGTGTGCCCCTTAATTAGTGTATAAAAATTCTCTTTGGTACGATTGTTTGGTATATAAAATTCTAATTTCTGGCAGAGTTTGAAAATTATAAGTTAATATTGAAGGGAGTTACGGAGTGAGTCGTGTGCATAGCTCCGGAGTCAAATTTTATCCGTTTTTTTGGCTATTATTCGCTCTTTCCCAAAAGAAGAATAGTTATTTTTATTTATAGAAGACTTTATTCATGTTGAAGAGTCGAAAAATAAATTTGAAAAAATAAAATAAAATAAATAGAAAAAAAAAATTTAAATTTAACCAGTATCCTGGACCGAACCCCTCTCCATCGAGTCTACAATCTTCTTTTCCCATGGCGCTAACAACAACACCACGACTCACACGTTGCTTTTACGAATATATAGCTTAAAGAACTTTTTTCGAATTAATTAACGAAATCTATTTTGGTCCATTGTGTGCCCCCTAATTAGTGTATAAAAATTCTCTTTGGTACGATTGTTTGGTATATAAAATTCTAATTTCTGGCAGAGTTTGAAAATTATAAGTTAATATTGAAGGGAGTTACGGAGTGAGTCGTGTGCATAGCTCCGGAGTCGAATTTTATCCGTTTTTTGGCTATTATTCGCTCTTTCCCAAAAGAAGAAAAGCTATTTTGATTTATGGAAGACTTTATTCATGTTGAAGAGTCGAAAAATAAATTTGAAAAAATAAAATAAAATAAATAGAAAAAAAAAATTAAAATTTAACCAGTGTCCAGGACCGAACCCCTCTCCATCGAGTCTACAATCTTCTTTACCCATGGCGCTAACAACAACACCACGACTCACACGTTGCTTTCACGAATATATAGCTTAAAGAACTTTTTTCGAATTAATTAACGAAATCTATTTTGGCCCATTGTGTGCCCCCTAATTAGTGTATAAAAATTCTCTTTGGTACGATTGTTTGGTATATAAAATTCTAATTTCTGGCAGAGTTTGAAAATTATAAGTTACAATTGAAGGGAGTTACGGAGTGAGTCGTGTGCATACTTCCGGAGTCTAATTTTATCCGTTTTTTGGCTATTATTCGCTCTTTCCCAAAAGAAGAAAAGCTATTTTGATTTATAGAAGACTTTATTCATGTTGAAGAGTCGAAAAATAAATTTGAAAAAATAAAATAAAATAAATAGAAAAAAAAAATTAAAATTTAACCAGTGTCCAGGACCGAACCCCTCTCCATCGAGTCTACAATCTTCTTTACCCATGGCGCTAACAACAACACCACGACTCACACGTTGCTTTCACGAATATATAGCTTAAAGAACTTTTTTCGAATTAATTAACGAAATCTATTTTGGCCCATTGTGTGCCCCCTAATTAGTGTATAAAAATTCTCTTTGGTACGATTGTTTGGTATATAAAATTCTAATTTCTGGCAGAGTTTGAAAATTATAAGTTACAATTGAAGGGAGTTACGGAGTGAGTCGTGTGCATAGCTCCGGAGTCTAATTTTATCCGTTTTTTGGCTATTATTCGCTCTTTCCCAAAAGAAGAATAGTTATTTTGATTTATAGAAGACTTTATTCATGTTGAAGTGTCGAAAAATAAATTTGAAAAAATAAAATAAAATAAATAGAAAATAAAATTAAAATTTAACCAGTGTCCAGGACCGAACCCCTCTCCATCGAGTCTACAATCTTCTTTACCCATGGCGCTAACAACAACACCACGACTCACACGTTGCTTTCACGAATATATAGCTTAAAGAACTTTTTTCGAATTAATTAACGAAATCTATTTTGGCCCATTGTATGCCCCCTAATTAGTGTATAAAAATTCTCTTTGGTACGATTGTTTGTATATAAAATTCTAATTTCTGGCAGAGTTTGAAAATTATAAGTTAATATTGAAGGGAGTTACGGAGTGAGTCGTGTGCATAGCTCCGGAGTCGAATTTTATCCGTTTTTTGGCTATTATTCACTCTTTCCCAAAAGAAGAATAGTTATTTTGATTTATAGAAGACTTTATTCATGTTGAAGAGTCGAAAAATAAATTTGAAAAAATAAAATAAAATAAATAGAAAAAAAAATTAAAATTTAACCAGTGTCCAGGACCGAACCCCTCTCCATCGAGTCTAAAATCTTCTTTACCCATGGCGCTAACAACAACACCACGACTCACACGTTGCTTTCACGAATATATAGCTTAAAGAACTTTTTTCGAATTAATTAACGAAATCTATTTTGGCCCATTGTATGCCCCCTAATTAGTGTATAAAAATTCTCTTTGGTACGATTGTTTGGTATATAAAATTCTAATTTCTGGCAGAGTTTGAAAATTATAAGTTAATATTGAAGGGAGTTACGGAGTGAGTCGTGTGCATAGCTCCGGAGTCGAATTTTATCCGTTTTTTGGCTATTATTCACTCTTTCCCAAAAGAAGAATAGTTATTTTGATTTATAGAAGACTTTATTCATGTTGAAGAGTCGAAAAATAAATTTGAAAAAATAAAATAAAATAAATAGAAAAAAAAATTAAAATTTAACCAGTGTCCAGGACCGAACCCCTCTCCATCGAGTCTACTATCTTCTTTACCCATAGCGTTAACAACAACACCACGACTCACACGTTGCTTTCACGAATATATAGCTTAAAGAACTTTTTTCGAATTAATTAACGAAATCTATTTTGGCCCATTGTGTGCCCCCTAATTAGTGTATAAAAATTCTCTTTGGTACGATTGTTTGGTATATAAAATTCTAATTTCTGCAGAGTTTGAAAATTATTAGTTAATATTGAAGGGAGTTACGGAGTGAGTCGTGTGCATAGCTCCGGAGTCGAATTTTATCCGTTTTTTGGCTATTATTCGCTCTTTCCCAAAAGAAGAAAAGTTATTTTGATTTATAGAAGACTTTATTCATGTTGAAGAGTCGAAAAATAAATTTGAAAAAATAAAATAAAATAAATAGAAGAAAAAAAATTTAAATTTAACCAGTGTCCAGGACCGAACCCCTCTCCATCGAGTCTACAATCTTCTTTTCCCATGGCGCTAACAACAACACCACGACTCACACGTTGCTTTCACGAATATATAGCTTAAAGAACTTTTTTCGAATTAATTATCGAAATCTATTTTGGCCCATTGTGTGCCCCCTAATTAGTGTATAAAAATTCTCTTTGGTACGATTGTTTGGTATATAAAATTCTAATTTCTGGCAGAGTTTGAAAATTATAAGTTAATATTGAAGGGAGTTACGGAGTGAGTCGTGTGCATAGCTCCGGAGTCAAATTTTATCCGTTTTTTTGGCTATTATTCGCTCTTTCCCAAAAGAAGAATAGTTATTTTTATTTATAGAAGACTTTATTCATGTTGAAGAGTCGAAAAATAAATTTGAAAAAATAAAATAAAATAAATAGAAAAAAAAAATTTAAATTTAACCAGTATCCAGGACCGAACCCCTCTCCATCGAGTCTACAATCTTCTTTTCCCATGGCGCTAACAACAACACCACGACTCACACGTTGCTTTTACGAATATATAGCTTAAAGAACTTTTTTCGAATTAATTAACGAAATCTATTTTGGTCCATTGTGTGCCCCCTAATTAGTGTATAAAAATTCTCTTTGGTACGATTGTTTGGTATATAAAATTCTAATTTCTGGCAGAGTTTGAAAATTGTAAGTTAATATTGAAGGGAGTTACGGAGTGAGTCGTGTGCATAGCTCCGGAGTCGAATTTTATCCGTTTTTTGGCTATTATTCGCTCTTTCCCAAAAGAAGAAAAGCTATTTTGATTTATAGAAGACTTTATTCATGTTGAAGAGTCGAAAAATAAATTTGAAAAAATAAAATAAAATAAATAGAAAAAAAAAATTAAAATTTAACCAGTGTCCAGGACCGAACCCCTCTCCATCGAGTCTACAATCTTCTTTACCCATGGCGCTAACAACAACACCACGACTCACACGTTGCTTTCACGAATATATAGCTTAAAGAACTTTTTTCGAATTAATTAACGAAATCTATTTTTGCCCATTGTGTGCCCCCTAATTAGTGTATAAAAATTCTCTTTGGTACGATTGTTTGGTATATAAAATTCTAATTTCTGGCAGAGTTTGAAAATTATAAGTTACAATTGAAGGGAGTTACGGAGTGAGTCGTGTGCATAGCTCCGGAGTCTAATTTTATCCGTTTTTTGGCTATTATTCGCTCTTTCCCAAAAGAAGAATAGTTATTTTGATTTATAGAAGACTTTATTCATGTTGAAGTGTCGAAAAATAAATTTGAAAAAATAAAATAAAATAAATAGAAAATAAAATTAAAATTTAACCAGTGTCCAGGACCGAACCCCTCTCCATCGAGTCTACAATCTTCTTTACCCATGGCGCTAACAACAACACCACGACTCACACGTTGCTTTCACGAATATATAGCTTAAAGAACTTTTTTCGAATTAATTAACGAAATCTATTTTGGCCCATTGTGTGCCCCCTAATTAGTGTTTAAAAATTCTCTTTGGTACGATTGTTTGGTATATAAAATTCTAATTTCTGGCGGAGTTTGAAAATTATAAGTTAATATTGAAGGGAGTTACGGAGTGAGTCGTGTGCATAGCTCCAGAGTCGAATTTTATCCGTTTTTTGGCTATTATTCGCTCATTCCCAGAAGAAGAATAGTTATTTTGATTTATAGAAGACTTTATTCATGTTGAAGAGTCGAAAAATAAATTTGAAAAAATAAAATAAAATAAATAGAAAAAAAAATTAAAATTTAACTAGTGTCCAGGACCGAAATCCTCTCTATCGAGTCTACAATCTTCTTTACCCATGGCGCTAACAACAACACCACGACTCACACGTTGCTTTCAGGAATATATAGCTTAAAGAACTTTTTTCGAATTAATTAACAAAATCTATTTTGGCCCATTGTGTGCCCCCTAATTAGTGTATAAAAATTCTCTTTGGTACGATTGTTTGGTATATAAAATTCTAATTTCTGGCAGAGTTTGAAAATTATAAGTTAATATTGAAGGGAGTTACGGAGTGAGTCGTGTGCATAGCTCCGGAGTCAAATTTTATCCGTTTTTTGGCTATTATTCGCTCTTTCCCAAAAGAAGAATAGTTATTTTGATTTATAGAAGACTTTATTCATGTTGAAGAGTCGAAAAATAAATTTGAAAAAATAAAATAAAATAAATAGAAGAAAAAAAATTTAAATTTAACCAGTGTCCAGGACCGAACCCCTCTCCATCGAGTCTACAATCTTCTTTACCCATGGCGCTAACAACAACACCACGACTCACACGTTGCTTTTACGAATATATAGCTTAAAGAACTTTTTTCGAATTAATTAACGAAATCTATTTTGGTCCATTGTGTGCCCCCTAATTAGTGCATAAAAATTCTCTTTGGTACGATTGTTTGGTATATAAAATTCTAATTTCTGGCAGAGTTTGAAAATTATAAGTTAATATTGAAGGGAGTTACGGAGTGAGTCGTGTGCATAGCTCCGGAGTCTAATTTTATCCGTTTTTTGGCTATTATTCGCTCTTTCCCAAAAGAAGAACAGTTATTTTGATTTATAGAAGACTTTATTCATGTTGAAGAGTCGAAAAATAAATCTGAAAAAATAAAATAAAATAAATAAAAAAAAAAAAAATTAAAATTTAACCAGTGTCCAGGACCGAACCCCTCTTCATCGAGTCTACAATCTTCTTTACCCATGGCGCTAACAACAACACCACGACTCACACGTTGCTTTCACGAATATATAGCTTAAAGAACTTTTTTCGAATTAATTAACGAAATCTATTTTGGCCCATTGTGTGCCTCCTAATTAGTGTATAAAAATTCTCTTTGGTACGATTGTTTGGTATATAAAATTCTAATTTCTGGCAGAGTTTGAAAATTATAAGTTAATATTGAAGGGAGTTACGGAGTGAGTCGTGTGCATAGCTCCCGAGTCGAATTTTATCCGTTTTTTGGCTATTATTCGCTCTTTCCCAAAAGAAGAATAGTTATTTTGATTTATAGAAGACTTTATTCATGTTGAAGTGTCGAAAAATAAATTTGAAAAAAAATAAATAAAATAAATTGAAAAAAAAATTAAAATTTAACCAGTGATCAGGACCGAGCCCCTCTCCATCGAGTCTACAATCTTCTTCACCCATGGCGCTAACAACAACACCACGACTCACACGTTGCTTTCACGAATATATAGCTTAAAGAACTTTTTTCGAATTAATTAACGAAATCTATTTTGGCCCATTGTGTGCCCCCTAATTAGTGTATAAAAATTCTCTTTGGTACGATTGTTTGGTATATAAAATTCTAATTTCTGGCAGAGTTTAAAAATTATAAGTTAATATTGAAGGGAGTTACGGAGTGAGTCGTGTGCATAGCTCCGGAGTCGAATTTTATCCGTTTTTTGGCTATTATTCGCTCTTTCCCAAAAGAAGAATAGTTATTTTGATTTATAGAAGACATTATTCATGTTAAAGTGTCGAAAAATAAATTTAAAAAAATAAAATAAAATAAAGAGAAAAAAAATTAAAATTTAACCAGTGACCAGGACCGAACCCCTCTCCATCGAGTCTTCAATCTTCTTTACCCATGGCGCTAACAACAACACCACGACTCACACGTTGCTTTTACGAATATATAGCTTAAAGAACTTTTTTCGAATTAATTAACGAAATCTATTTTGGCCCATTGTGTGCCCCCTAATTAGTGTATAAAAATTCTCTTCGGTACGATTGTTTGGTATATAAAATTCTAATTTCTGGCAGAGTTTGAAAATTATAAGTTAATATTGAAGGGAGTTACGGAGTGAGTCGTGTGCATAGCTCCGGAGTCGAATTTTATCCGTTTTTTGGCTATTATTCGCTCTTTCCCAAAAGAAGAATAGTTATTTTGATTTATAGAAGACTTTATTCATGTTGAAGAGTCGAAAAATAAATTAGAAAAAATAAAATAAAATAAATAGAAAAAAAAATTAACATTTAACCAGTGTCCAGGACCGAACCCCTCTCCATCAAGTCTACACTCTTCTTTACCCATGGCGCTAACAACAACACCACGACTCACACGTTGCTTTCACGAATATATAGCTTAAAGAACTTTTTTCGAATTAATTAAAGAAATCTATTTTGGCCCATTGTGGGCCCCCTAATTAGTGTATAAAAATTCTCTTTGGTACGATTGTTTGGAATATAAAATTCTAACTTCTGGCAGAGTTTGAAAATTATAAGTTAATATTGAAGGGAGTTACGGAGTGAGTCGTGTGCATAGCTCCCGAGTCGAATTTTATCCGTTTTTTGGCTATTATTCGCTCTTTCCCAAAAGAAGATTAGTTATTTTGATTTATAGAAGACATTATTCATGTTAAAGTGTCGAAAAATAAATTTAAAAAAATAAAATAAAATAAAGAGAAAAAAAATTAAAATTTAACCAGTGACCAGGACCGAACCCCTCTCCATCGAGTCTTCAATCTTCTTTACCCACGGCGCTAACAACAACACCACGACTCACACGTTGCTTTTACGAATATATAGCTTAAAGAACTTTTTTCGAATTAATTAACGAAATCTATTTTGGCCCATTGTGTGCCCCCTAATTAGAGTATAAAAATTCTCTTTGGTACGATTGTTTGGTATATAAAATTCTAATTTCTGGCAGAGTTTGAAAATTATAAGTTAATATTGAAGGGAGTTACGGAGTGAGTTGTGTGCATAGCTCCCGAGTCGAATTTTATCTGTTTTTCGGCTATTATTCTCTCTTTCCCAAAAGAAGAATAGTTATTTTGATTTATAGAAGACATTATTCATGTTCAAGTGTCGAAAAATAAATTTAAAAAAATAAAATAAAATAAATAGAAAAAAAAATTAAACTTTAACCAGTGTCCAGGACCGAACCCCTCTCCATCGAGTCTACAATCTTCTTTACCCATGGCGCTAACAACAACACCACGACTCACACGTTGCTTTCACGAATATATAGCTTAAAGAACTTTTTTCGAATCAATTAACGAAATCTATTTTTGCCCATTGTGTGCCCCCTAATTAGTGTATAAAAATTCTCTTTGGTACGATTGTTTGGTATATAAAATTCTAATTTCTGCCAGAGTTTGAAAATTATAAGTTAATATTGAAGGGATTTACGGAGTGAGTCGTGTGCATAGCTCCGGAGTCGAATTTTATCCGTTTTTTGGCTATTATTCGCTCTTTCCCAAAAGAAGAATAGTTATTTTGATTTATAGAAGACTTTATTCATGTGGAAGAGTCGAAAAATAAATTTGAAAAAATAAAATAAAAAAAATAGAAAAAAAAATTAACATTTAACCAGTGTCCAGGACCGAACCCCTCTCCATCGAGACTACAATCTTCTTCACCCATGGCGCTAACAACCACACCACGAATCACAAGTTGCTTCCATGAATATATAGCTTAAAGAACTTTTTTCCGGTTAATTAACAAAATTTATTTTGGCCCATTGTGTGCCCCCTAATTAGTGTATAAAAATTCCCTTTGGGAAGATTGTTTGGTATATAAAATTCTAATATCTGGCAGAGTTTGAAAATTATAAGTTAATATTGAAGGGAGTTACGGAGTGAGTCATGTGCATAGCTCCGGAGTCGAATTTTAACCGTTTTTTGGCTATTATTCGCTCTTTGCCAAAAGAATGATAGTTATTTTCATTTATAGAAGACTTTATTCATGTTGAAGAGTCGAAAAATAAATTTGAAAAAATAAAATAAAATAAATAGAAAAAAAAATTAAAATTTAACCAGTGTCCAGGACCGAACCCCTCTCCATCGAGTCTACAATCTTCTTTACCCATGGCGCTAACAACAACACCACGACTCACACGTTGCTTTTACGAATATATAGCTTAAAGAACTTTTTTCGAATTAATTAACGAAATCTATTTTGGCCCATTGTGTGCCCCCTAATTAGAGTATAAAAATTCTCTTTGGTACGATTGTTTGGTATATAAAATTCTAATTTCTGGCAGAGTTTGAAAATTATAGGTTAATATTGAAGGGAGTTACGGAGTGAGTTGTGTGCATAGCTCCCGAGTCGAATTTTATCTGTTTTTCGGCTATTATTCTCTCTTTCCCAAAAGAAGAATAGTTATTTTGATTTATAGAAGACATTATTCATGTTCAATTGTCGAAAAAAAAATTAAAAAAAATAAAATAAAATAAATAGAAAAAAAAATTAAACTTTAACCAGTGTCCAGGACCGAACCCCTCTCCATCGAGTCTACAATCTTCTTTACCCATGGCGCTAAAAACAACACCACGACTCACACGTTGCTTTCACGAATATATAGCTTAAACAACTTTTTTCGAATCAATTAACGAAATCTATTTTGGCCCATTGTGTGCCCCCTAACTAGAGTATAAAAATTCTCTTTGGTACGATTGTTTGGTATATAAAATTCTAATTTCTGGCAGAGTTTGAAAATTGTAAGTTAATATTGAAGGGAGTTACGGAGTGAGTTGCGTGCGTAGCTCCCGAGTCGAATTTTATCCGTTTTTTGGCTATTATTCTCTCTTTCCCAAAAGAAGAATAGTTATTTTGATTTATAGAAGACATTATTCATGTTAAAGTGTCGAAAAATAAATTAAAAAAATAAAATAAAATAAATAGAAAAAAAAATTAAACTTTAACCAGTGTCCAGGACCGAACCCCTCTCCATCGAGTCTACAATCTTCTTTAATCATGGCGCTAACAACAACACCACGACTCACACGTTGCTTTCACGAATATATAGCTTAAAGAACTTTTTTCGAATCAATTAACGAAATCTATTTTTGCCCATTGTGTGCCCCCTAATTAGTGTATAAAAATTCTCTTTGGTACGATTGTTTGGTATATAAAATTCTAATTTCTGGCAGAGTTTGAAAATTATAAGTTAATATTGAAGGGATTTACGGAGTGAGTCGTGTGCATAGCTCCGGAGTCGAATTTTATCCGTTTTTTGGCTATTATTCGCTCTTTCCCAAAAGAAGAATAGTTATTTTGATTTATAGAAGACTTTATTCATGTTGAAGAGTCGAAAAATAAATTTGAAAAAATAAAATAAAAAAAATAGAAAAAAAAATTAACATTTAACCAGTGTCCAGGACCGAACCCCTCTCCATCGAGACTACAATCTTCTTCACCCATGGCGCTAACAACCACACCACGAATCACAAGTTGCTTCCATGAATATATAGCTTAAAGAACTTTTTTCCGGTTTATTAACAAAATTTATTTTGGCCCATTGTGTGCCCCCTAATTAGTGTATAAAAATTCCCTTTGGGAAGATTGTTTGGTATATAAAATTCTAATATCTGGCAGAGTTTGAAAATTATAAGTTAATATTGAAGGGAGTTACGGAGTGAGTCATGTGCATAGCTCCGGAGTCGAATTTTAACCGTTTTTTGGCTATTATTCGCTCTTTGCCAAAAGAATGATAGTTATTTTCATTTATAGAAGACTTTATTCATGTTGAAGAGTCGAAAAATAAATTTGAAAAAATAAAATAAAATAAATAGAAAAAAAAATTAAAATTTAACCAGTGTCCAGGACCGAACCCCTCTCCATCGAGTCTACAATCTTCTTTACCCATGGCGCTAACAACAACACCACGACTCACACGTTGCTTTCACAAATATATAGCTTAAAGAACTTTTTTCGAATTAATTAACGAAATCTATTTTGGCCCATTGTGTGCCCCCTAAGTAGTGTATAAAAATTCTCTTTGGTACGATTGTTTGGTATATAAAATTCTAATTTCTGGCAGAGTTTGAAAATTATAAGTTAATATTGAAGGGAGTTACGGAGTGAGTCGTGTGCATAGCTCCGGAGTCGAATTTTATCCGTTTTTTGGCTATTATTCGCTCTTTCCCAAAAGAAGAATAGTTATTTTGATTTATAGAAGACTTTATTCATGTTGAAGAGTCGAAAAATAAATTTGAAAAAATAAAATAAAATAAATAGAAAAAAAAATTAAAATTTAACCAGTGTCCAGGACCGAACCCCTCTCCATCGAGTCTACAATCTTCTTTAACCATTGCGCTAACAACAACACCACGACTCACTTGTTGCTTTCACGAATATATAGCTTAAAGAACTTTTTTCGAATTATTTAACGAAATCTATTTTGGCCCATTGTGTGCCCCCTAATTAGTGTATAAAAATTCTCTCTGGTACGATTGTTTGGTATATAAAATTCTAATTTCTGGCAGAGTTTGAAAATTATAAGTTAATATTGAAGGGAGTTACGGAGTGAGTCGTGTGCATTGCTCCGGAGTCGAATTTTATCCGTTTTTTGGCTATTATTCGCTCTTTCCCAAAAGAAGAATAGTTATTTTGATTTATAGAAGACTTTATTCATGTTGAAGAGTCGAAAAATAAATTTGAAAAAATAAAATAAACTAAGTAGAAAAAAAATTAAAATTTAACCAGTGTCCAGGACCGAACCCCTCTCCATCGAGTCTACAATCTTCTTTTCCCATGGCGCTAACAACAACACCACGACTCACACGTTGCTTTCACGATTATATAGCTTAAAGAACTTTTTTCGAATTAATTAACGAAATCTATTTTGGCCCATTGTGTGCCCCCTAATTAGTGTATAAAAATTCTCTTCGATACGATTGTTTGGTATATAAAATTCTTATTTCTGGCAGAGTTTGAAAATTATAAGTTAATATTGAAGGGAGTTATGGAGTGAGTCGTGTGCATAGCTCCGGAGTCGAATTTTATCCGTTTTTTGGCTATTATTCGCTCTTTTCCAAAAGAAGAACAGTTATTTTTATTTATAGAAGACATTATTCATGTTAAAGTGTCGAAAAATAAATTTAAAAAAATAAAATAAAATAAATAGAAAAAAAATTAAAATTTAACCAGTGTCCAGGACTGAACCCCTCTCCATCGAGTCTACAATCTTCTTTACCCATGGCGCTAACAACATCACCACGACTCACACGTTGCTTTCACGATTATATAGCTTAAAGAACTTTTTTCGAATTAATTAACGAAATCTATTTTGGCCCATTGTGTGCCCCCTAATTAGTGTATAAAAATTCTCTTTGGTACGATTGTTTGGTATATAAAACTCTAATTTCTGGCAGAGTTTGAAAATTATAAGTTAATATTGAAGGGAGTTATGGAGTGAGTCGTGTGCATAGCTCCGGAGTCGAATTTTATCCGTTTTTTGGCTATTATTCTCTCTTTCCCAAAAGAAGAATAGTTATTTTGATTTATAGAAGACATTATTCATGTTCAATTGTCGAAAAATAAATTAAAAAAAATAAAATAAAATAAATAGAAAAAAAAATTAAACTTTAACCAGTGTCCAGGACCGAACCCCTCTCCATCGAGTCTACAATCTTCTTTACCCATGGCGCTAAAAACAACACCACGACTCACACGTTGCTTTCACGAATATATAGCTTAAACAACTTTTTTCGAATCAATTAACGAAATCTATTTTGGCCCATTGTGTGCCCCCTAACTAGAGTATAAAAATTCTCTTTGGTACGATTGTTTGGTATATAAAATTCTAATTTCTGGCAGAGTTTGAAAATTGTAAGTTAATATTGAAGGGAGTTACGGAGTGAGTTGCGTGCGTAGCTCCCGAGTCGAATTTTATCCGTTTTTTGGCTATTATTCTCTCTTTCCCAAAAGAAGAATAGTTATTTTGATTTATAGAAGACATTATTCATGTTAAAGTGTCGAAAAATAAATTAAAAAAATAAAATAAAATAAATAGAAAAAAAAATTAAACTTTAACCAGTGCCCAGGACCGAACCCCTCTCCATCGAGTCTACAATCTTCTTTACCCATGGCGCTAACAACAACACCACGACTCACACGTTGCTTTCACGAATATATAGCTTAAAGAACTTTTTTCGAATCAATTAACGAAATCTATTTTTGCCCATTGTGTGCCCCCTAATTAGTGTATAAAAATTCTCTTTGGTACGATTGTTTGGTATATAAAATTCTAAGATCTGGCAGAGTTTGAAAATTATAAGTTAATATTGAAGGGATTTACGGAGTGAGTCGTGTGCATAGCTCCGGAGTCGAATTTTATCCGTTTTTTGGCTATTATTCGCTCTTTCCCAAAAGAAGAATAGTTATTTTGATTTATAGAAGACTTTATTCATGTTGAAGAGTCGAAAAATAAATTTGAAAAAATAAAATAAAAAAAATAGAAAAAAAAATTAACATTTAACCAGTGTCCAGGACCGAACCCCTCTCCATCGAGACTACAATCTTCTTCACCCATGGCGCTAACAACCACACCACGAATCACAAGTTGCTTCCATGAATATATAGCTTAAAGAACTTTTTTCCGGTTTATTAACAAAATTTATTTTGGCCCATTGTGTGCCCCCTAATTAGTGTATAAAAATTCCCTTTGGGAAGATTGTTTGGTATATAAAATTCTAAGATCTGGCAGAGTTTGAAAATTATAAGTTAATATTGAAGGGAGTTACGGAGTGAGTCATGTGCATAGCTCCGGAGTCGAATTTTAACCGTTTTTTGGCTATTATTCGCTCTTTGCCAAAAGAATGATAGTTATTTTCATTTATAGAAGACTTTATTCATGTTGAAGAGTCGAAAAATAAATTTGAAAAAATAAAATAAAATAAATAGAAAAAAAAATTAAAATTTAACCAGTGTCCAGGACCGAACCCCTCTCCATCGAGTCTACAATCTTCTTTACCCATGGCGCTAACAACAACACCACGACTCACACGTTGCTTTCACAAATATATAGCTTAAAGAACTTTTTTCGAATTAATTAACGAAATCTATTTTGGCCCATTGTGTGCCCCCTAAGTAGTGTATAAAAATTCTCTTTGGTACGATTGTTTGGTATATAAAATTCTAATTTCTGGCAGAGTTTGAAAATTATAAGTTAATATTGAAGGGAGTTACGGAGTGAGTCGTGTGCATAGCTCCGGAGTCGAATTTTATCCGTTTTTTGGCTATTATTCGCTCTTTCCCAAAAGAAGAATAGTTATTTTGATTTATAGAAGACTTTATTCATGTTGAAGAGTCGAAAAATAAATTTGAAAAAATAAAATAAAATAAATAGAAAAAAAAATTAAAATTTAACCAGTGTCCAGGACCGAACCCCTCTCCATCGAGTCTACAATCTTCTTTAACCATTGCGCTAACAACAACACCACGACTCACACGTTGCTTTCACGAATATATAGCTTAAAGAACTTTTTTCGAATTATTTAACGAAATCTATTTTGGCCCATTGTGTGCCCCCTAATTAGTGTATAAAAATTCTCTCTGGTACGATTGTTTGGTATATAAAATTCTAATTTCTGGCAGAGTTTGAAAATTATAAGTTAATATTGAAGGGAGTTACGGAGTGAGTCGTGTGCATTGCTCCGGAGTCGAATTTTATCCGTTTTTTGGCTATTATTCGCTCTTTCCCAAAAGAAGAATAGTTATTTTGATTTATAGAAGACTTTATTCATGTTGAAGAGTCGAAAAATAAATTTGAAAAAATCAAATAAACTAAGTAGAAAAAAAATTAAAATTTAACCAGTGTCCAGGACCGAACCCCTCTCCATCGAGTCTACAATCTTCTTTTCCCATGGCGCTAACAACAACACCACGACTCACACGTTGCTTTCACGATTATATAGCTTAAAGAACTTTTTTCGAATTAATTAACGAAATCTATTTTGGCCCATTGTGTGCCCCCTAATTAGTGTATAAAAATTCTCTTCGGTACGATTGTTTGGTATATAAAATTCTTATTTCTGGCAGAGTTTGAAAATTATAAGTTAATATTGAAGGGAGTTATGGAGTGAGTCGTGTGCATAGCTCCGGAGTCGAATTTTATCCGTTTTTTGGCTATTATTCGCTCTTTTCCAAAAGAAGAACAGTTATTTTTATTTATAGAAGACATTATTCATGTTAAAGTGTCGAAAAATAAATTTAAAAAAATAAAATAAAATAAATAGAAAAAAAATTAAAATTTAACCAGTGTCCAGGACTGAACCCCTCTCCATCGAGTCTACAATCTTCTTTACCCATGGCGCTAACAACATCACCACGACTCACACGTTGCTTTCACGATTATATAGCTTAAAGAACTTTTTTCGAATTAATTAACGAAATCTATTTTGGCCCATTGTGTGCCCCCTAATTAGTGTATAAAAATTTTCTTTGGTACGATTGTTTGGTATATAAAACTCTTATTTCTGGCAGAGTTTGAAAATTATAAGTTAATATTGAAGGGAGTTATGGAGTGAGTCGTGTGCATAGCTCCGGAGTCGAATTTTATCCGTTTTTTGGCTATTATTCGCTCTTTCCCAAAAGAAGAACAGTTATTTTTATTTATAGAAGACATTATTCATGTTAAAGTGTCGAAAAATAAATTTAAAAAAATAAAATAAAATAAATAGAAAAAAAAAATTAAACCTTAACCAGTGTCCAGGACCGAACTTCTCACCATCGAGTCTACAAACTTCTTCACCCATGGCTCTAACAACCACACCACGAATCACAAGTTGCATCCTTGAATATATAGCTTAAAGAACTTTTTTCCGGTTAATTAACAAAATCTATTTTGGCCCATTGTGTGCCCCCTAATTAGTGTATAAAAATTCCCTTTGGTACGATTGTTTGGTATATAAAATTCTAATTTCTGGCAGAGTTTGAAAATTATAAGTTAATATTGAAGGGAGTTACGGAGTGAGTCTGAGTCGTGAGCATAGCTCCGGAGTCGAATTTTATCCGTTTTTTGGCTATTATTAGCTCTTTCCTAAAAGAAGAATAGTTATTTTGATTTATAGAAGACTTTATTCATGTTGAAGAGTCGAAAAATAAATTTGAAAAAATAAAATAAAATAAATAGAAAAAAAAAATTAAAATTTAACCAGTGTCCAGGACCGAACCCCTCTCCATCGAGTCTACAATCTTCTGTACCCATGGCGCTAACAACAACACCACGACTCACACGTTGCTTTCACGAATATATAGCTTAAAGAACTTTTTTCGAATTAATTAACGAAATCTATTTTTGCCCATTGTGTGCCCCCTAATTAGTGTATAAAAATTCTCTTTGGTACGATTGTTTGGTATATAAAATTCTAATTTCTTTCAGAGTTTGAAAATTATATGTTAATATTGAAGGGAGTTACGGAGTGAGTCGTGTGCATAGCTCCGGAGTCGAATTTTTTCCGTTTTTTGGCCATTATTCTCTCTTTCCCAAAAGAAGAATAGTTATTTTGATTTATAGAAGACATTATTCATGTTAAAGTGTCGAAAAATAAATTAAAAAAAAATAAAATAAAATAAATAGAAAAAAAAATTAAACTTTAACCAGTGTCCAGGACCGAACCCCTCTCCAACGAGTCTACAATCTTCTTTACCCATGGCGCTAACAACAACACCACGACTCACACGTTGCTTACACGAATATATAGCTTAAAGAACTTTTTTCGAATCAATTAACGAAATCTATTTTTGCCCATTGTGTGCCCCCTAATTAGTGTATAAAAATTCTCTTTGGTACGATTGTTTGGTATATAAAATTCTAATTTCTGGCAGAGTTTGAAAATTATAAGTTAATATTGAAGGGAGTTACGGAGTGAGTCATGTGCATAGCTCCGGAGTCGAATTTTAACCGTTTTTTGGCTATTATTCGCTCTTTGCCAAAAGAATGATAGTTATTTTCATTTATAGAAGACTTTATTCATGTTGAAGTGTCGAAAAATAAATTTGAAAAAAATAAAATAAAATAAATTGAAAAAAAAATTAAAATTTAACCAGTGATCAGGACCGAACCCCTCTCCATCGAGTCTACAATCTTCTTTACCCATGGCGCTAACAACAACACCACGACTCACACGTTGCATTCACGATTATATAGCTTAAAGAACTTTTTTCGAATTAATTAACGAAATCTATTTTGGCCCATTGTGTGCCCCCTAATTAGTGTATAAAAATTCTCTTTGGTACGATTGTTTGGTATATAAAATTCTAATTTCTGGCAGAGTTTGAAAATTATAAGTTAATATTGAAGGGAGTTACGGAGTGAGTCATGTGCATAGCTCCGGAGTCGAATTTTAACCGTTTTTTGGCTATTATTCGCTCTTTGCCAAAAGAATGATAGTTATTTTCATTTATAGAAGACTTTATTCATGTTGAAGTGTCGAAAAATAAATTTGAAAAATTAAATTAAATAAATTGAAAAGAAAAATAAAAATTTAACCAGTGTCCAGGACCGAACCCCTCTCCATCGAGTCTACAAGCTTCTTTACCCATGGCGCTAACAACATCACCACGACTCACACGTTGCTTTCACGATTATATAGCTTAAAGAACTTTTTTCGAATTAATTAACGAAATCTATTTTGGCCCATTGTGTGCCCCCTAATTAGTGTATAAAAATTCTCTTTGGTACGATTGTTTGGTATATAAAACTCTAATTTCTGGCAGAGTTTGAAAATTATAAGTTAATATTGAAGGGAGTTATGGAGTGAGTCGTGTGCATAGCTCCGGAGTCGAATTTTATCCGTTTTTTGGCTATTATTCGCTCTTTCCCAAAAGAAGAACAGTTATTTTTATTTATAGAAGACATTATTCATGTTAAAGTGTCGAAAAATAAATTTAAAAAAATAAAATAAAATAAATAGAAAAAAAAATTAAACTTTAACCAGTGTCCAGGACCGAACTTCTCACCATCGAGTCTACAAACATCTTCACCCATGGCTCTAACAACCACACCACGAATCACAAGTTGCATCCTTGAATATATAGCTTAAAGAACTTTTTTCCGGTTAATTAACAAAATCTATTTTGGCCCATTGTGTGCCCCTTAATTAGTGTATAAAAATTCCCTTTGGTACGATTGTTTGGTATATAAAATTCTAATTTCTGGCAGAGTTTGAAAATTATAAGTTAATATTGAAGGGTGTTACGGAGTGAGTCTGAGTCGTGAGCATAGCTCCGGAGTCGAATTTTATCCGTTTTTTGGCTATTATTAGCTCTTTCCTAAAAGAAGAATAGTTATTTTGATTTATAGAAGACTTTATTCATGTTGAAGAGTCGAAAAATAAATTTGAAAAAATAAAATAAAATAAATAGAAAAAAAAATTAAAATTTAACCAGTGTCCAGGACCGAACCCCTCTCCATCGAGTCTACAATCTTCTGTACCCATGGCGCTAACAACAACACCACGACTCACACGTTGCTCTCACGAATATATAGCTTAAAGAACTTTTTTCGAATTAATTAACGAAATCTATTTTGGCCCATTGTGTGCCCCCTAATTAGAGTATAAAAATTCTCTTTGGTACGATTGTTTGGTATATAAAATTCTAATTTCTGGCAGAGTTTGAAAATTATAAGTTAATATTGAAGGGAGTTACGGAGTGAGTTGTGTGCATAGCTCCCGAGTCGAATTTTATCTGTTTTTCGGCTATTATTCTCTCTTTCCCAAAAGAAGAATAGTTATTTTGATTTATAGAAGACATTATTCATGTTAAAGTGTCGAAAAATAAATTAAAAAAAATAAAATAAAATAAATAGAAAAAAAAATTAAACTTTAACCAGTGCCCAGGACCGAACCTCTCTCCATCGAGTCTACAATCTTCTTTACCCATGGCGCTAACAACAACACCACGACTCACACGTTGCTTTCACGAATATATAGCTTAAAGAACTTTTTTCGAATCAATTAACGAAATCTATTTTGGCCCATTGTGTGCCCCCTAATTAGAGTATAAAAATTTTCTTTGGTACGATTGTTTGGTATATAAAATTCAAATTTCTGGCAGAGTTTGAAAATTATAAGTTAATATTGAAGGGAGTTACGGAGTGAGTTGTGTGCATAGCTCCCGAGTCGAATTTTATCCGTTTTTTGGCTATTATTCTCTCTTTCCCAAAAGAAGAATAGTTATTTTGATTTATAGAAGACATTATTCATGTTAAAGTGTCGAAAAATAAATTAAAAAAAATAAAATAAAATAAATAGAAAAAAAATTTAAACTTTAACCAGTGTCCAGGACCGAACCCCTCTCCATCGAGTCTACAATCTTCTTTACCCTTGGCGCTAACAACAACACCACGACTCACACGTTGCTTTCACGAATATATAGCTTAAAGAACTTTTTTCGAATCAATTAACGAAATCTATTTTTGCCCATTGTGTGCCCCCTAATTAGTGTATAAAAATTCTCTTTGGTACGATTGTTTGGTATATAAAATTCTAATTTCTGGCAGAGTTTGAAAATTATAAGTTAATATTGAAGGGAGTTACGGAGTGAGTCATGTGCATAGCTCCGGAGTCGAATTTTAACCGTTTTTTGGCTATTATTCGCTCTTTGCCAAAAGAATGATAGTTATTTTCATTTATAGAAGACTTTATTCATGTTGAAGAGTCGAAAAATAAATTTGAAAAAAATAAAATAAAATAAATTGAAAAAAAAATTAAAATTTAACCAGTGATCAGGACCGAACCCCTCTCCATCGAGTCTACAATCTTCTTTACCCATGGCGCTAACAACAACACCACGACTCACACGTTGCATTCACGATTATATAGCTTAAAGAACTTTTTTCGAATTAATTAACGAAATCTATTTTGGCCCATTGTGTGCCCCCTAATTAGTGTATAAAAATTCTCTTTGGTACGATTGTTTGGTATATAAAATTCTAATTTCTGGCAGAGTTTGAAAATTATAAGTTAATATTGAAGGGAGTTATGGAGTGAGTCGTGTGCATAGCTCCGGAGTCGAATTTTATCCGTTTTTTGGCTATTATTCGCTCTTTCCCAAAAGAAGAACAGTTATTTTTATTTATAGAAGACATTATTCCTGTTAAAGTGTCGAAAAATAAATTTAAAAAAATAAAATAAAATAAATAGAAAAAAAAATTAAACTTTAACCAGTGTCCAGGACCGAACCCCTCACCATCGAGTCTACAAACTTCTTCACCCATGGCGCTAACAACCACACCACGAATCACAAGTTGCATCCTTGAATATATAGCTTAAAGAACTTTTTTCCGGTTAATTAACAAAATCTATTTTGGCCCATTGTGTGCCCCCTAATTAGTGTATAAAAATTCCCTTTGGTACGATTGTTTGGTATATAAAATTCTAATTTCTGGCAGAGTTTGAAAATTATAAGTTAATATTGAAGGGAGTTACGGAGTGAGTCATGTGCATAGCTCCGGAGTCGAATTTTAACCGTTTTTTGGCTATTATTCGCTCTTTGCCAAAAGAATGATAGTTATTTTCATTTATAGAAGACTTTATTCATGTTGAAGTGTCGAAAAATAAATTTGAAAAATTAAATTAAATAAATTGAAAAGAAAAATAAAAATTTAACCAGTGTCCAGGACCGAACCCCTCTCCATCGAGTCTACAAGCTTCTTTACCCATGGCGCTAACAACAACAACACGACTCACACGTTGCTTTCGCGAATATATAGCTTAAAGAACTTTTTTCGAATTAATTAACGAAATCTATTTTGGCCCATTGTGTGCCCCCTAATTAGTGTATAAAAATTCTCTTTGGTACGATTGTTTGGTATATAAAATTCTAATTTCAGGCAGAGTTTGAAAATTTTAAGTTAATATTGAAGGGAGTTACGGAGTGAGTCGTGTGCATAGCTCCCGAGTCGAATTTTATCCGTTTTTTGGCTATTATTCGCTCTTTCCCTAAAGAAGAATAGTTATTTTTATTTATAGAAGACCTTATTCATGTTAAAGTGTCGAAAAATAAATTTAAAAAAATAAAATAAAATAAAAAGAAAAAAAAATTAAACTTTAACCAGTGTCCAGGTCCGATCCCCTCTCCATCGTGTCTACAATCTTCTTTACCCATGGCGCTAACAACAACACCACGACTCACACGTTGCTATCACGAATATATAGCTTAAAGGACTTTTTTCCGGTTAATTAACGAAATCTATTTTGGCCCATTGTGTGCCCCCTAATTAGTGTATAAAAATTCTCTTTGGTACGATTGTTTGGTATATAAACTTCTAATTTCTGGCAGAGTTTGAAAATTATAAGTTAATATTGAAGGGAGTTACGGTGTGAGTTGTGTGCATAGCTCCCGAGTCGAATTTTATCCGTTTTTTGGCTATTATTCGCTCTTTCCCAAAAGAAGAATAGTTATTTTGATTTATAGAAGACATTATTCATGTTAAAGTGTCGAAAAATAAATTAAAAAAAATAAAATAAAATAAATAGAAAAAAAATTTAAACGTTAACCAGTGTCCAGGACCGAACCCCTCCCCATCGAGTCTACAAACTTCTTCACCCATGGCGCTAACAACCACACCACGAATCACAAGTTGCTTCCATGAATATATAGCTTAAAGAACTTTTTTCCGGTTAATTAACAAAATCTATTTTGGCCCATTGTGTGCCCCCTAATTAGTGTATAAAAATTCCCTTTGGGAAGATTGTTTGGTATATAAAATTCTAATTTCTGGCAGAGTTTGAAAATTATAAGTTAATATTGAAGGGAGTTACGGAGTGAGTCATGTGCATAGCTCCGGAGTCGAATTTTAACTGTTTTTTGGCTATTATTCGCTGTTTGCCAAAAGAATAATAGTTATTTTCATTTATAGAAGACTTTATTCATGTTGAAGTGTCGAAAAATAAATTTGAAAAAATAAAATAAAATAAATTGAAAAAAAAATTAAAACTTAACCAGTGACCAGGACCGAACCCCTCTCCATCGAGTCTACAATCTTCTTCACCCATGGCGCTAACAACAACACCACGACTCACACGTTGCTTTCCCGAATATATAGCTTAAAGAACTTTTTTCGAATTAATTAACGAAATCTATTTTGGCCCATTGTGTGCCCCCTAATTAGTGTTTAAAAATTCTCTTTGGTACGATTGTTTGGTATATAAAATTCTAATTTCAGGCAGAGTTTGAAAATTTTAAGTTAATATTGAAGGGAGTTACGGAGTGAGTCGTGTGCATAGCTCCCGAGTCGAATTTTATCCGTTTTTTGGCTATTATTCGCTCTTTCCCTAAAGAAGAATAGTTATTTTTATTTATAGAAGACATTATTCATGTTAAAGTGTCGAAAAATAAATTTAAAAAAATAAAATAAAATAAAAAGAAAAAAAAATTAAACTTTAACCAGTGTCCAGGTCCGAACCCCTCTCCATCGTGTCTACAATCTTCTTTACCCATGGCGCTAACAACAACACCACGACTCACACGTTGCTTTCACGAATATATAGCTTAAAGAACTTTTTTCGAATTAATTAACGAAATCTATTTTAGCCCATTGTGTGCCCCCTAATTAGTGTATAAAAATTCTCTTTGGTACGATTGTTTGGTATATAAAATTCTAATTTCTGGCAGAGTTTGAAAATTATAAGTTAATATTGAAGGGAGTTACGGAGTGAGTCGTGTGCATAGCTCCGGAGTCGAATTTTATCCGTTTTTGGCTATTATTCGCTCTTTCCCAAAAGAAGAATAGTTATTTTTATTTATAGAAGACTTTATTCATGTTGAAGAGTCGAAAAATAAATTTGAAAAAATAAAATAAAATATATCGAAAAAAAAATTAAACTTTAACCAGTGTCCAGGACCGAACCCCTCTCCATCGAGTCTACAATCTTCTTTACCCATGGCGCTAACAACAACACCACGCCTCACACGTTGCTATCACGAATATATAGCTTAAAGAACTTTTTTCCGGTTAATTAACAAAATCTATTTTGGCCCATTGTGTGCCCCCTAATTAGTGTATAAAAATTCCCTTTAGTACGATTGTTTGGTATATAAAATTCTAATTTCTGGCAGAGTTTGAAAATTATAAGTTAATATTGAAGGGAGTTACGGAGTGAGTCGTGTGCATAGCTCCGGAGTCGAATTTTATCCGTTTTTGGCTATTATTCGCTCTTTCCCAAAAGAAGAATAGTTATTTTTATTTATAGAAGACTTTATTCATGTTGAAGAGTCGAAAAATAAATTTGAAAAAATAAAATAAAATATATCGAAAAAAAAATTAAACTTTAACCAGTGTCCAGGACCGAACCCCTCTCCATCGAGTCTACAATCTTCTTTACCCATGGCGCTAACAACAACACCACGCCTCACACGTTGCTATCACGAATATATAGCTTAAAGAACTTTTTTCCGGTTAATTAACAAAATCTATTTTGGCCCATTGTGTGCCCCCTAATTAGTGTATAAAAATTCCCTTTAGTACGATTGTTTGGTATATAAAATTCTAATTTCTGGCAGAGTTTGAAAATTATAAGTTAATATTGAAGGGAGTTACGGAGTGAGTCGTGTGCATAGCTCCGGAGTCGAATTTTAACCGTTTTTTGGCTATTATTAGCTCTTTCCCAAAAGAAGAATAGTTATTTTTATTTATAGAAGACATTATTCATGTTAAAGTGTCGAAAAATAAATTTAAAAAAATAAGATGAAAAAAATAGAAAAAAAAATTAAACTTTAACCAGTGTCCAGGACCGAACCCCTCACCATCGAGTCTACAAACTTCTTCACCCTTGGCGCTAACAACCACACCACGAATCACAAGTTGCTTCCTTGAATATATAGCTTAAAGAACTTTTTTCCGGTTAATTAACAAAATCTATTTTGGCCCATTGTGTGCCCCCTAATTAGTGTATAAAAATTCCCTTTAGTACGATTGTTTGGTATATAAAATTCTAATTTCTGGCAGAGTTTGAAAATTATAAGTTAATATTGAAGGGAGTTACGGAGTGAGTCGTGTGCATAGCTCCGGAGTCGAATTTTAACCGTTTTTTGGCTATTATTCGCTCCTTTCCAAAAGAAGAATAGTTATTTTCATTTATAGAAGACTTTATTCATGTTGAAGTGAGGAAAAATAAATTTGAAAAAATAAAATAAAATAAATAGGAAAAAAAAATTAAACTTTAACCAGTGTCCAGGACCGAACCCCTCTCCATCGAGTCTACAATCTTCTTTACCCATGGCGCTAACAACAACACCACGCCTCACACGTTGCTATCACGAATATATAGCTTAAAGAACTTTTTTCCTATTAATTAATAAAATCTATTTTGGCCCATTGTGTGCCCCTAATTAGTGTATAAAAATTCTCTTTGGTACGATTGTTTGGTATATAAAATTCTAATTTCTGGCAGAGTTTGAAATTTTTAAGTTAATATTAAAGGGAGTAACGGAGTGAGTCGTGTGCGTAGCTCCGGAGTTGAAATTTATACGTTTATTGGCTATTATTCGCTCTTTCCTAAAAGAAGTATAGTTATTTTTATTTGGAGAAGACTTTATTCATGTTGAAGTGTCGAAAAATAAATTTTAAAAAATAAAATAAAATAAATAGAAAAAAAAATTAAAATTTATCCCCTGCCCAGGACCGAACCCCTCATCATCGAGTCAACAATCTTCTGGCGCGAACAACCGCACCACGACTCACAAGTTGCTTTCGCGAATATATAGCTTAAAGAGCTTTTTTCCGGTTAATTAACAAAACCTATTTTGGTCCAGTGTGTGCCCCCTAATTAGTGCATAAAAATTCCCTTTGATTCGATTGTTTGATATATAAAACTCTAATTTCTGGCAGAGTTTGAAAATTATAAGTTAATATTAAAGGGAGTTACGGAGTGAGTCGTGTGCGTAGCTCCTTTCTCGAGCCATTTTATTTTTTTTATTATTTCTTTTTATTATTCCTTTTTGCTTTCTTTGCTGGATTTCTCACGCCGAAAACACCCCATGCATGCTAGAATATCCAAAATGTTGCAAAAGAGGTCGAAAAAGAGCAAGTAAACTGATTTTATTGGATGTTTCTAGTTTTTTCCCATTTTCCCAATAAAAAAAAATATTTTCTACATGCAGGACCCTCCAGAATATCGAAATACTCATAAAAAAATAATATAATTTAAAATAAACAAAAAAAAAGAAATTTTTTGAAAATTTGTCGGTCACTGGGATTCGTAGCCAGGACACCTACCTCTAGCAACGAACTTGCTCTTATGGTGGCCTACATTCCAGTCCACAGTGATACGTAAAGCCTACCACAGTTTCGCTTCAAAAGCTTTCTCCTCTCATCTTCGTAATATACCTTCTGGGGCCCACTGTGATTACCCTAATTGGCTTATGAAAATTCTTTTTGGCAGCTATGTTTGGACCATAGACCCCTACTTAGGGTCTGAGTTTGAAAATTATACCTTGATATTAATTCGAGCTAGGGGATCTTGAAATTTGAACCTTTATCGAGCCATTTTATTTTTTATTATTCCATCACGCTTTCTTTGCTGGATTTCACACACAGAGAACACCCCATGCACGCTAGAATATCCAAAATGTTACAAAAGAAGTCGAAAAAGAGCAAATAAACTGATTTTCCTGGATTTTTCCAGTTTTTCCCCATTTTCCCATCAAAAAAAAATATTTCCTACATGCAGGATCCTCCAGAATATCGAGAAACACATAAAAAATAATATAATATAAAATAAACAAAAAAGAAAATTTTTTGCAAATTTGTCTGTCCCTGGAATTCGATTATCTTTAAACAGACCATCTTCCCGTCGAATGTGCCAAACTAAAAATCCTAAAATTGCGATTTTAAAATATGGTGCGGTATGTAGTATGTTATGTAAATAAGGGGCCGTTCCAAAAGTACGTACACAAAACTGGTGAAATATTAACCCCTCCCCCCTTCGTACAATACCGTACTTACTCCCCACCCCCTTAGAGTACGTACATTTTATTATTCTACCCCCCTTTTTCATAAAAATTAAAATAATTTTTCTTTAAATAAAATTAAATATTTATTTCAACTCATTTATTCATGTAAATTATTTAAACAAAAACACCCAACTTTATCTTTGAATCAATAAATAAAACAATCTTATCGGATCAACATAATAATTTCCTAAAATCGATACAATTAATCTACAGTAGTTTCCCAAGGGCATTCCAAATGCTTCTGGAGAGACACCAATTCACCGTTACTCTTGTCTGTGACTAATGAAAAATTTAGATTATCTTCATCAACGAGATCATCTTCGATCCACTCTGTATCATCTTCGTTTTCTTGGTTTCGGAGGATAACCAAAAGCACTTTTTTATTTTGCGAGACAACTTTTTTTTGAGAACTGATTCACTCATTCTAACAAGTGGTCGTCGTGTGAAAAAAAATACAAGAACAAACATATGCATAATACATGTGTAGGAAAAAGTCAAATTTAAATTTGGTGTATGCTAATAATGTACGTACTTTGTATAATACCTCCCCCCCCCTCCCCATCGTACAAAATCTTACAAAATTGCAAATCCTTCGGGATGTACGTACTTTTTGAACGGCCCCTAAAACGTCTAATTATAGTTAATGAATATTTGTTTTTATTAAGGTATTAAAAATCTTTTCTTAGCTGTTATTTTTCCAGCATGCTTTTTGTTTCCCCCCCCCCTGTTTTTTCGAGCAATGTTTTAAATTACTGTTCTCAATATTTCTCTTTAAAAGGAAATCACAGCGGCCACCATGAAAAATTTCCAAAGATTTAATGTGACTTATGTATTCATAAAAGCTTATATTTTGCCCCTATTTTTATTTTAATATAAGTAACGACGAAGCCAAGTCGTTAAATTAATAGACGAATTAGTTGCACAAAGATTGTTTATTGCATTAGTTAATTGTAACTTCAAACCTATTTTTGCGCGAATGGTCTTTGAATGTAAATAAAAGTCCATATCTTATCTTTATGTTAACTTACAATTTACAACTTTGCTCCATTTATTATTTATCATTGTATGATGGCTCAGGGGATAGAGCGTTCGCCTTCCAATGAGGTGAACCGGGTTCAAATCCCAGCAATGACTGGTTGATGTGAATTCCCCATCCGGCTTGCACCGATCACAGTACTGACGTGGAATATCCTCAGTGGTATACGGATCATGGGTTAGAGTCCCCTTGCAGTCAGGCTAACCGTGGGAGGTTCTTGTAGTCTTCCTCACCATGTAACGCAAATGTGGGCTAGTTCCTCCAAAAAGTCCTCCACGAAGGCAAATTTCTCCCAACACTTGATTCAGGAGTTCCCTTGTCTTCTGGGTTGGGTTCTAAATGACAAGGCTATGGAGTTGAATATAAGTAGTCGTAAACCCAAAATTGGGTCAAATGTTCAACGACGGATATTAATTAAAATATAAAATAAATGTAAACTGAGCCGTGGTGGCTCAGGCGATAGAATGTTTACCCCAACGGGGTTCGAATCCCAACGATGGCTGATCGATACGAATTGCGCACCCGCCTCGCACCAACCACAGCGCTGAAGTAAAATATCCTCAGTGGTAGACGGATTATGGGTCAGAGTCCCCTTACCAATTATGGGTAAGAGCTCCCAAAACGGGAGAGGTTTCCGCGGTTTTCCTCTCCATGTAAAGCAACTACGGATTAGTTCCATCAAAAAGTCCTCCAAGAAGGCAAATTTCTCCCAATACTTGATTCAGGAGTTCCCTTGTCTTCTGGGTTGGATTCAAAATTACAAGGCTACGGAATTGTACAATGGTAGCCATAAACCCAAGACTGGATCGGTTGCTCAACGACGGTCATAAAAAATATAGGTAAACACGATGTCAAACCGCACAAGTTTAGACGAATTAATTCGGACACAAGTGGCTCTAACTGCGATGTCAAACTTGGTATGCTCTTGACATGTACCAAAAGGCCTATATTTTATTTTTATTTTAATCTTTAACTTTCTTCCATTTATTACTTCCATATAAATAAACAAGAGGACAAAAATAAAAGCATAGACAAATTAGTTCGAATGAAGGGAACCTAATTGTACTGTCAAACTTTTCATTTTATGTCCTCTGCATATACATTACGGACTATATTTTGCTTTAAAATTAACCGATAATTTTCACATTTAGACCTATTTTTGAAATTCAATATATATGTAAGCTCGTGGCTAAACCTTAAAATAATAGACGAATTAGTTTTTTTTATGTGTGCTTTTGCTTGCACATAAAGACCTATACTTCATATTATTTCATTATAAGTAAGCAAAAAGCTAAGCAACAAAATTTTAGACCCATTAGTTCTTGCACAAGCGAGCCTTACTTACACGAAAAACGTTGTTTTTTTGTGTGTGTGTGTTTTCTGCATATACATGATTTGCTTTTATATTAATTTTCAAACTTTACCCCCATTTATTACATCTTTATGAATGTACACGTAGCCAAATAACAAAATTATCGACTAAATAGTTCGGGTAAGGGGGCCTAATTGTAATGTCGAACTTTTTTTTGTTGTTCTCTGCATGTGCATAAAGGACTATATTTTGCTTTTAATTTTTTGCCGCTAATTTTCAAACTTTGCCCCATTTATTAATTTAATATAAGTAAACACAAGGCTGAGCTATAGAAATATCGAAGGATTCTTAGGAGCACATGGAGGCCTAATTGTAATGAAAAACTTTTTGTGTGCTTTTTCCGTGTATGCATAGGGGCCTCCATTTACTCTTATACTAACCTATAATTTTCAAACTTTGCTCCATTTACACTTTTAATATGAGCAAACTTGGGGCCAAGCGATTACTTATAGACGAATTAGTTTGGGCGCAAGTGCACAGTGGGCCAGCATCCAAGGTTTCGTGGCCAAAATTAGTATTTCGATAAAATTTGTTTCAAAATTTGGGGTTTTTTATTTAGGGGATTTTATGTGCAGTTAAATTGAATTCATAGGTGAAATTTTGAAATACACTAAAAATACATCCCCCCCCCCCGCCAAAAAAAAATCGCTACTGAAATATGACGAGCAAAAATAAAATAAAAATAATATAGTACGTTTAAATAATTAAATATAGAAATGAAAATATAATATTTTCCTAATTTTATATTAAAAATGAAAATCAAGTTATATTTCCGAAGTAATATTACAAAATAACGCGAATTAATTACAAAATAACGCGAAAACATGAAAAAAAAGCATATTTTTGTTTTTCGGTATATTTAGTCCATCTTTGTAATACGGGCAAAATGGGGCAGGTTTTTTCGAAAGAAGAAACATTAAAGAAGACAACAAAAAAAGGTTTAGCTAATTACCACGTGGAACTTTTTGAAATTAAGTTTCTAAAGTCATTCAAACATCGTAAAATGTCAAATGATAAGATATAAACTTTAAGTTTGTCAAGAGTAGATATTAACTAATCCAACACATTGAAAAATTGTTCTATAATTTCAGACTAATTACTCAGATAAAAATGTAACAATAAGGTGAAATTCCTATATATATTTCTGAAAAAAAAATTTAAAAGTTACATTAGAAAAAATTTTTTTAACATATTTTTCATTACATTGTACTCTCGTCGGTCCAAAAAGTAAGTTATAATGTTTGGAATGATTATGAATACTTAATTTGGGCTATATTAAAACTGTCTGCACATATTTTAGTTGAAAATTAATTTATGACTTTTGGCCAAAAATCATGGTCTTCTGGCCAGAACCGGATTTAAGCTTTGTGGAACCCTAAACTACTGAAAATGATGAGGCCCTATTCTATTTTTATAAACCTAAAGTAAGCTGTCATTATTTTTTGGTTTTGAGTGTTAGCAATATATTATTAGAGAATATGATAATGTTACTTGATTGCTAAATATATTGATTGTGATGAGACTATAATGTAGAACCTTTAATTTGTTGCAAGTATTTTTTGAACGAGGAAAAAAAATTACAATAGAGGCTCATTTTTAGCACAGAGTAAAAATTTGGCGTGCTTGGAAGGGCATATTAAACAGTTTTTTTTTTCGAAATTCTGAATATATGTCATTTGAAATTTTAAATGATTTTTTTGCAAATTTTTTTATAAATTGTTTTTTTTTAACATTACATTTTGCTCGGCTGCTCAAAATTTATAAGACTTAGAAATATGAAATCATGAAGGTGTGTAGAAAATATGAAAGGAGTACAAGAAAATACAATTTGATTATTAGTTTCAATTTTTTTCATAACAGTCATTGAACAACCGACTTAATTTTGAGTTAACCACCACCAATGTTTAACTCTGTAGCCTTGTAATTTTGAATTGAATCCAGAGGACAAGGGAACTCCTGGATCAGTACCAAGAGGTATTGATTTGTTATGAGAACTTGAAGGACTTTGTGATCCAGACAGATTTCACATGCACCATTTTGTACATAGGTATTCTTCGACCGGCTGGATTCGAACTCCCATTCTTACAAACACGAGTCCAATCCCCAACCAACCAGGCTATCCCGGCCAAATTATTATTTTATTTTATAACCGTCATTGAGAGCCGCGATGACTGAGAGGATAGAGCGTCCGCCTTCCAATGAGGTGAACCGGAGTTCGATCCCGGTGATGGCTGGTCGATACGAATTCCGCATCTGGCTTGCGTCGACTACAGTGCTGACGTGAAATATCCTCAGTGGTAGATGGATCATGGGTTAGAGTCCTCTTGCCGTCAGGCTAACCGTGGGAGGTTCTCGTGGTCTTCCTCTCCATGTAACGCAAATGAGGGTTAGTTTCATCAAAAAGTCCTCCACGAAGGCAAATTTCACCCAATACTTTACACGGGAGTTCCCTTGTCTTCTGGGTTTGTTTCAAAATGACAAGGCTATGGAGTTGAATATTTGTAGTCGTAAATCCAAAATTGGGTCAAAATACAACGACGGATATAGATGGAACTATTGATGGAACTAACCCACATTTGAGTTAGTTGACGAAAAACCACGAAAGCTTCCCACGGTTAGTCTGACAGCAAAGGGACTGTAAACCATGATCCGTCAACCACTGAGTTTTTTTTATTTATTTTTTTAAAAAATAAATAAATTAAGAGTAATTTGGATATTTGACATTCTTGATTTTGTTGAAAATTTCCGAATATGTTCTTTATGTAAAACTATTAGACACGTGTTTTTTTTCCCTTAAACTTTGCGAATAATTTTTTTTTAATTTGATGTGTCAAAATAGAAGATTTTCTAAAATTTTGAGAAAACCACATTTGTTTGCATGCGGCAATACAGTACCTTTTCTGAAATGTGAACCATGGTACTGACCACCGCACTGAGAAAAAAAAAGTATAGTCAAAACTATTAGAATATAGTAATACAGTATAGTATAATAGTATTTGTGCGAGGACCAAAAAACAAGGTAATTTTTTTCCGTAACGGTTTAGTTATGACTTCTCGTGAAATTAACATAATAAAAATATAGTTTTTTACCATGCTGTTCGGTTATAACTGTGGTAAAATGCGGTAAATGTTTTCATGATACCTTATAGAAGCAATTCCAAACTGTGTTCTATGGAACTTTAGTGCTCCGGGGAGAGTTAAAGAGGTTCCGGGAATTAGTACTTTTTATAACCAGAATGAATACTTTTATAACTTCCAGTTAGTACTTTTTATAATCTCTCATTATATTTAGATCCGTACTATAAATCATATCTTATATAATATTTCGGTTTCCCTTATTAAATTATTTGAAGTAAAATACCAATTAAATAGAAATGGTATTTTTTAAATGAATATATATTTCTAAAAACAACATGTTGAATGTTGAACAAATTAGAAAAAGAATAAAAATTTATAAAATATTACATTAGTATTTCATTCCACACTTTTCAAATCAAAATAAAATAACTAAATTCTTTCATAAAGAAAAGTGCTTTCCAAATTATTAATTTAGAAATAGTAAGCAATTCGAAATTACTTTACATTACATTTTATTTTCAATAAACACGTTTAAAATACAAACAAAGCTGTTCAAATTTCATAAAAAGTGTCGATATATAATTTTAAGAAGTTGTTTTGACTTTGATTTAAAAATTTAAGAGCTTTATTAGAAAAGTGAAGAGTAACAATTACTTTTATCTTTGTAAACATTTCGATTAGATTTTGAAAAGCACCCAACAATGTAAAAACGAATTTTAAAAAATGTATTTTGGGCTTCAGAGGGCCCCGGCTCCAAATAAAGCTTTTAGAAAACGAAGAAAAAAGGGATCTGGGGGCCCTTACCATCTCGGTGACCCAAGCTATAGCTTATTTAGCTTATACGTAAATCCGGCCTTGCTTCTGGCCCACAGTGAAGTGGACCAAATTAGAGTGTCAAAATTCTTATTCCTTATTTTCTGGAAACATGATAACGGGTTGTTTTCACGGAGAGGCTCGTGATTCGGGCACCACTTGGCATTCTTGGCGAAAACTTTTAATTCGAACCTGCTTTGCCGCCAAATTTCTTTTCGAAGGGTTTGTAAACAAAGAATTGTACTGTGTATCGAAACAAAACATGGCGATTAACTAAATGTGTTTTATAAATCGAATGTTCATCCAAAATAGTTGGAGCAATTCCTAAAAACAGTTATAGAAGCAAAATAAAATTCTTCGCTATCAGAAATTATATACAGAACAACGATGAAGAGAGAAATTGAAATCGAATCATTTATAAAATGTCTGCCTTTCGCAATACACACTGCATGGAATGTCTACAGCGAACCTCATAAGATTAAAAGGTAATTCTTTTATAAGCTATTTTTTGTTCTAAATGTGCAGAAGTTAAAAATAAACAAAGCAAATTTGATTTGTCAAAGAGTAGGGGGGGGGACATTCTTTATTTTGATAAATAGGTAAACGTTTTGTTAATTCATATTTTGAATTTAAAAACTGCTTATAAATTGATCAAATTTAACATTATTTCTGAGTTGCACAAAACACAGCAAAGTTTAATATTTAACTTTAAAAGTATTATTCTGAATTAATTTTCAAACTATTATTCTGAAACTCTTTTAAAAACTTATAAAAGTGAGCATAAAATGCGTGCATTTCTCAAGATGAAGTAAAGGTAAATTTTGTATCCACAATTTACTTAAAGAGTGTCATTTAAATGAGTAAATTTTGCAGTTCTTTGACATTTACTAGTATTTGTATTTTTTAATTACTTAATCTTGTAGGAAAAAAATATTTTTTATTTTATTGAAATCAGATCGTTTTGTTTAATTTAAATCGTTTTAAATTATTTTTTATTTAAATCACCGGTAAAAGTTTTTTACAGAATTCATATTATAGAAAAATATTTAAAAATTGGGTACGTTTTTTATGAGAAATTTTTTTTAATGATTTATTTTTTAAATCAAAAAAATCCTAAATAATTAAAATGAAAAGCATGAAGTGAGTTTTATTCAAGAGATCAATGAAATTTGGTACAGATATCCATAATTTTATTTAGAAATTAATTCATTAAGAAACATTGAGACAAGTTTTAGATAACAGTTAGTCGGAAACTGGTCGAAATTTTTATTGGAGCTAAACTCATTTGGGTCATAAAATGCAAATAGAAAAATTATTAAATCTAATATAAGGTACAGTGCTCCAAATGAGATTTGAGCGCTCTAGTCAATCGGGGAATGGACGAATTTTTGGTCGCAAGTGTCTGTTCTCACAGGTACGAAAACAAGTTAACTAAAAGGTAGTAATAAAATGCTGTTGTAGAAAAACTTGGATATATTTTTCTAACTTGGATAGAAATTTGAATGTATAATTTTATTTAAAAACGACAATTTAGGCGATAATGAAAACTATTTTGAAAATCGTATAGCTATATAGAATAATTTGTTTTAATAGGTATACGAGTTTCGTCTATGTGATATTTCATTATTTTTTTCACATTATTATGTTTTCGTCTATATATGATTGAAATGCGAAATAAAATATTTCGCTTTTGTACTTAGTTTTGATTTACGTCAGCATATTTTAAAATGGTAAAACATTTCGTAACTTATTTTAATACACTTTAGGTAAATCTAGCAGTAAAAATAATTAAGAATCATTAAATTCGAACATTGATACGGAACATTCAATCGGAGATTTTGAATTGGCGACTTTAGCTGGAACAATCCATGTAGGAAATAAGGGGGTGTAAAGTAAATAAGATTTTAACAACGCTCGAAAGCTTAAGATAAATTGAAATTTGTTTATTTATATATTTTTTAAATCGATTAGAAGTATTCGCTTTTGCAGAAGAGAATGGGTAAATTTACAATGGATTATACTTTGAAAATGTAAAATTCGTATTTATTTGGATTTTTTTAAATCCATTTGTTAAAATGACGTATTAGTTATATTTTTTAAAAATTTGCCAAGATTGTATGTAATGGTTGGGATTTATCAAGTTTCAACTTTTCTTTCTACATTTGCTATAGCTTTTTTTTTTGTTTCCTATTTGTTTTCTCTTTTCATTTATTTTATAACTATGTTTAAAATAGTGATTAAATTTTTTTTTGTTTCAACTAATAGTTTGTTTTTATAAAAAGTTTGTTTTTATTAACAGTGGATTTATTTCTTTTTCTTTCCATTAAACTTTGATGAAAGTTGAATAGTTATAGGTTACTATTGATTCGGTATTGTTGAATAGTTATCACAAATTAAATTAAATGAACTTATTAAATTTCTATCAGGTAGTTTTATTTATGAAAAACATCAGTTTATATTGTTGTTTAAATTTGTATTATTACGAAATTATCTAATTGTTACTGACGGGATTTATGTTCGTTTTTATATAAATCCATTAAAAAATTGTGTTAATTGGAGACGAAGAATAATGAAATGCTATAAATTAGTTACATAAGTACAAATATTGAAGATGCAGCTAGTGCTATTATTATATACACATGAAATGTAATATACATTGTAGGATTTTAATAGTTTAAAAATCAGTCTAGCATCCCGATTTCTAGTTATTTTGTAAGTTTCATAGTTTTTAAAATTACTCATTTCATCTTCCAAAAATAAAAAAAATAGCTATTTACTAAGGAGCTAAATAAAGAAAGTTATTAAGCTTTATTAAAAGTGATATTTAATGGATGGTAAATTTGCAAATATTAATCACTATTTTATATGCATCACTAGAGAAATATTTAGATAGTGTTTATTTGCTTGTTAAGTGAAATTTTAAATGAAATATCAGCATGTTTAAAATATTTAGTTAATATTTTTTTAAAAATTTTATTAGCATGTTTATGGAACTAAAATGGATTTTTTGTTAAAATTGTTTATTAAAAAAGTTAATAGCATAAGCCAAATATAATTGGCATTATTCCAATCCTGAAATGAACCATAATAAACCAAAATTCAGCATCTTTAGTTATGTTACGTTCTTTATATCACCGAAATTAATAAAATATTGAAAAACAGTTCTGACATTAAAGAATAAAGATACGTTTTCAAGTTACAATTCATAGTTTTTAATAACATTTCCAAACAATGCAATGTATAATATCGTTAATATATTTTAAGGATAATTGATCTTTTTTTTTAAACACCTATAAATTCTAATATATTGATTTGACCATCATTACATTTTAAACGCTGAAAAATATTTGACAATAAACAAATGTGTTTTGCGAGGACTGCCCTAAATATGCATTTTTAGAATCATTTTATTATTAAAAATCGTCGTTAAACAGCCGACACAAGTTTAGGGTTTACGACTACTGATGTTCAACTAAGTAGCCTTGTAATTTTGAAGATAATCCAGAAGACAAGGGAACTCCTGGATCAAGTATTGGAAGAAACTTGCCTTCGTGGAGTACTTTTTGATGGAACTAACTAGCATTTGCGTTACATGGGTAGGAATCTCCCACAGTTGCAACAGACTGCAAGGGGACTCGAACCCATAATCCGTCTACCACTAAGGATATTTCACGTCAGCACTGAGGTCGGTGCAAGCCGGATGCGGATTTCGTATCGACCAGCCATCGCTGTGATTCGAACCTGGTTCACCTCATTGGAAGGCGTCCCCTGAGCCATCGCAGTTCTTTTAGAATCCTTAATAAAAACGAAAAAAAAACCTTTACATGATTACAAATTAATGTATAAGAGATGAAGTTTATCAGAAAAGGAAGGCGTGTGTAATAAACACGACAGATTTCATTGCGGGAAAAGAAGTAGAACAATAATTAGAGATATATTCAAGTTTAAATGTACAATTGGGTTTAATATGAAAAAAACACAACTACTTCGATTTAGTAGGAACAACATATGACGCAATGCTAAACGAATGGAATTTAGTTGTTGTTTATTTAGTTATTGTTATTAGTAGTTGTTGTTATTTGTTTTAGTTGTTGTTGTTTATTTAGTTGTATTTAGTTTCAATAACTTTTCTTTATAATGTAATAAAACCTGGCGAACAGCTATTTAAACGATCGAACACTTCGTTTGTTTATTTGTGGCTTGAAGTTAGGCTCGCAGAAAATGCCGTTCATGGGTTAAATTTAGTAGGAACAACACAACCTGTGACGTAGGCTATATTATACCCAATTAAACCTCTTTTGATATTTATTACATTCGCCTTCCTCTTCTGTAATTTTTCAGATTTTGAAGGTGTTTTTGTTTTTTTACTCGTTTTAAAATAATTTACATTTCTATTTTCATTTTTAAAAGGGATAAAATTTTCGAAAAGGATAAAATTTTCATGCATAACACCTATAACTTCTAAAATGTTGCGAATTTTACATATGTATTGTAAAAGGAATCACATTCAAATCATCAATTTTAAGTTACGTTTATCGGAAAATATTTTCTATCCGTATTCTGCAGTCAATAGCTAAATCACTGAAAGTAACAAAAAAAAAAAAAAAAAAAATTCAAAATTGACAGTTTTATATGTTTGGCATTTTTGTATTTACATATTGCAAAAAAAATGCTTTATTGTTTTGCTTAATTTAGCGTTTCATAGCGTTAGCAAAGGAAAGAAACTAGTGATCAAGCCGTTTTTCTGGAAATTTAATGAGGTCACCCAGGTTCGAGTGTCAGCAGTGGTTGGTTAACACGGCTTCTGCTCTCGTTTCGAACCGATCACAGTGCTGACATAAAATATCATCTGGTTTTCGGATCATGGGCTAGAGTCCCATTACCGTCAGGCTAACCCTTAGAGGTTTTCATGATTTTCCTCTCTATGTAACGCGAATGCAGGTAAATTTCATTAAAACGTCCTCCGCGAAGGCAAGTTCCTCCCAATACTTGATGGGACAGTTCCTTTGTCTTCTGGATTGTGTTCAAAATTTCAAGTCTACGGAGTTGAATATTGGCAATTAAATTGCACTACGAGAACTCAAACTATTTATCCTTTTTGCTTTTTGTTGACTGTAGATTTTGAAGAGTTAGATTATATGTTTTATGTGACTCTTACGTAATTTCTGTCATTAATTTTTTAAAACTTCAAAATTTTCCCTTAAATAAAAATTAATGAAAATTTGAAGCTAAAATATTAAAAATATACTACGCAAAAATTATTTTAAAAAATATCGCTTTTTGTATGTAATAATAAAAATTTAATGTTAATTTTTTTTCCAAAGAAGTCCTTTTATTTTATTTGATTTATGAGTTACTATTTTCTTAGCTTTATATTTCTAAGTAAAAATCGAATCATCTACCGCTATTTAAAGTTTAGGTCTCAGGTTAGGTTAGTAAACATAACATTACAATAGTTGCCAAAAACAAAAGAGAGAAAAATGCAATTAATAAGCAGACGATATCTAGAAAAGTACAGATATTTAGACTGGGAAATTAAATTATCTGAAATTGGGTATAATATAGCCTACGTCACAGGTTGTGTTGTTCCTACTAAATTTAACCCATGAACGGCATTTTCTGCGAGCCTAACTTCAAGCCACAAATAAACAAACGAAGTGTTCGATCGTTTAAATAGCTACTCGCCAGATTTTATTGCATTATAAAGAAAAGTTATTGAAACTAAATACAACTAAATAAAAAACAACAACTAAAACAAATAACAACAACTACTAATAACAATAACTAAATAAACAACAACTAAATTCCATTCGTTTAGCATTGCGTCATATGTTGTTCCTACTAAATCGAAGTAGTTGTGTTTTTTTCATATTATACTCAATTAACCACACGCGCAGACGATATTTACAAAAGTAAAGATATTCAAACCTGAAAAGGAAAATATATGAGTTATTCCATCAATAAATGCCATAAGTTTGTTTATATCTTCATTATTTTATGAGTTATTAAACATCAAAATGGGTCCGGGAATTTATAAACACCCTGTATTTCTAGAAATAAACTGAAAATGCAAACGAAAATTCGAGTTTGGTATTAGCTTCGCAAAATCAAAAAGCGTGCGAGTATTGTCTATTTTTATTTTAGTTTTAAGTTTTCTTAATCTATATTAACTAAAAATGAATTTATATAGCTGGTAGTTTGAATATCCTAAATCATGATCCGCGATGGCTAGATAGTTTTGCCTCATTGGAAGGGATAGAGCTCTCACCTTCCAATGAGGCAAACCGGGCTCGAATCCCAGTCGATACGAATTCCGCATCTGGCTTGCGCCGACCAAAATGCTGACTTGAAATATCCTCAGTGGCAGACGGATCATGGGTTAGAGTCCCTTGTCGTAAGACTAACCGTTGGAGGTTCTCGTGGTCTTCCTCTCCATGTAACGCAAATGCGGGTTAGCTCCATCAAAAAGTCCATCTCGAAGGCTAATTTCTCCCTATTCTTGATCCAGGAGTTTCTTTGTCTTCTGGAGTGGGTTCAAAATGACGAGGCTACTGAGTTGAACAATAGTAGTCGTAAACCCATAAAATTGGGTCGGCTGTTCAACGACGGTTATAAAGTAAAATATCCCAGATCATGTTAAAATATCTTAACATAATAAAAAAAAAATTTATTTTAAATTCGTTGTCATTCTTTATTTTAAGTCTTTGTCATTAGTGGCCATTTTGCTATAACTTAACTTAAACGATGTCGAGAAGCAGTAATACAGTATTACAGTACATTATTACAGAACGGTATTACAGTAAAAAGAAACTACAAAACTTTATAATAAAGAAACAGTTATTAACTACACGTGATAAAAAGAATTAGCTGGTATGTTTTAATTTGAAAACTAAAGGTATTTATGTAATTAAGTTGTTTTAAAAAATATGGAGCGAAATAACAAATATTTTCAACTTAAATTTCACTAAATTTATTGAAACATTGGTTTAGAGAAATATTTTTTATGCGTACAAAACACCCATTTATTTCTCGTCCTATCGTAATTTGGGAAGAACAATAAACAAGTTAAGCATTTATTAAATAATCAAATTCATTTTTTTAATAATAATAGAAAAAGACTTTTTGAGTTTTAAAAAAAATTAAATACATTTTACAGTTTATAATTTTTGAAAAACTCGAAAGGTAAAATTGAAAGAATTTATTTCAGAAGATATAAGATTTTTCACGTTTAAGGTTGGAATTAGACGAGATTCGTTTAACTTCAAAATTGGCATTTTAGAACTCTCTCCTTTAAACTGCGATTGAAAACAAGGGGAAAGCAGAAACAGGGGAAGGCAGTCTCTATTTCTTATTGGCGACTGCTCTGTTACGTCACAACTTCCATCAAAGCAAATCTTTCTCTCTTTTTTGATGTTCAGCATTCTAAAAATTATTTTCTATCTTAGTTAGATTCCGTTCGCATCTCCTTGAAAAGGAAAACGTTTTCGTAGTGTTTTATTCTTTCCCTTCAATGTAAGTATTCTTTCATTAACGTATTCTTTCTAAACGTTAGTATGGAAATTATTATTTAGTTTACTATTCTTTAATTGCCGCACAGTTAGGAAAGTGAGCAAAATATTCGTCCTTAATGCAGGTGTTTTATTAGTTTTTTTTTTTTATTGTATCAAAATGGTTATATTTTGTTTGTATGTCTGTCAATAGTTTTAAATGTGCATTCTAATAAGTTGATAAAAGTAGAGAATTTAATTTATCGTCTGCTCCTGTGTTTCACAAATGGAAACCCCAAGATTCCGTGGAATAGTTAAAGGGTTTTTTAGAATATTCATTTTAAAGGAAACCACAATGTTTCTTATTTTATGGTATTTCAGTTTATGTATTCGCATCAAAAGCAAATTTACTAGATTATGAGTGCGATTTTAACCACTGGCCTGTTTAATATCAAAAGATTTTTTATCTTTTTTCTTCCTGGGGACTTTTTCTATTTTTCTTCTTCAATTTTTTGAAACATCGTAGTTTTTTAAGTTTATTTTTTATTGAAAATCTGAAAATTTAGGTTAAGAATAGGTTTCCTTCCGATTCTACTTTTGTTTGTGGAATTTTTTTTTCCGCGATGGATCAATGCAGAGTTTTATACTACTAGTATTAGTACGAGAGAAAAAATAAAAGTAAAAAAAAATGCTATGAGTGGAGGACATTTTTAAAACATTGATGAGCTCGGTTTATTCATAATGTTATTGAAAGTTGTAAAGTCAACTAAATAAAATTAATAAAAGTTATAACCTTTTCCCCCTGATTATTCTAGTAAAACAATTTTATTTAGAATATAATATTTAAAACAGAGTTTCTACAATCAAATTTTAAACTTTCATTACATAATTTGAATATTTCTAAATATTATTATAGCGGCAAATTGAACCTCTTAAAGCATTATACGATAAGTACACTGTACGGTACGCAAAAAAAAAAAAAAAAAAAAAAATTACTTAGAATTACTTTTTTTCTAATGATCGGATATTAACGAACTAACTGTCAATTTTAATAGTTGATGGGGTGACCTTAAATATACTAATTAATTAATACTTACATTAAGTTACAAAATGGGGGCAAAAACTTATTTTCTCTAAATAATCATTTTCTTTTTATTAGGGCAATTTCGTAATTTATTATTCTCTGAATAACCATATAGCATTTTCCTGGCCTTTAAAATATGGGATAGACAAAATTTCGAAAAAATTGAATCATAAATATTAAGGAACATAAGGAAGTTATATATTTTTGGCAATAGTCCAAAAGGAAATGCCTAACAAAGCAGCAGGAGAAATTAAAGTTCACAAAAGAACAAGATCTAAATTTTGTTGCTTAGCGACCAATTCTGTTGCTAAGCGATCAAGTTGACGCAATAAAAAAGAATGAAATAAAAACTGAAACTTTTTTATTTAACATTTTGTGTTTGCTTGGAAGAGCTTATTTATTAACTCGATGTCGAATTTTTGACTGATTTTTGATCGAAAAGCAAATATTTTCTTTTTAATCTCCTTTGAAAGTAAAATTTGAATCGATTGTTAAATTATTTCCGTTTTTCCACGGTTTTAGAATTTGAACGCCCGAACTTTTTTTATGTCATTATTTGTGCTTTACGTAGTTTTAACATGATTATGTGAAAATCTGACACCGAACTTAAATTTACGTAAATTCATATTATATTCAGAGTAGTATGGTTAATCTTTTATACGCTTTGGATCGAATATTCCAGGTAGGGAATTTTAACTACAAGAAAGTCCCAGGAATAAAAATGTCTAGGGCTTGTAAGAGATTCTAATACATATTTATAAGGTATGATATGATTTACGAATTTTCTTTTTCTACAACTGAAGAAATTAGTGTGGTATTTTAAAAACATTGAAATGTGTATGTTTAAGAGTATAAGAGTCAATGATCCATTGTTTAAACAAATCGCTTCATTCGGACAGGTTAACGTTATTTGGTTTCCTTTAGATAAAAATGTTTTTCAAATAGCATCCGGATGTACTAAACTTATTTTCGTAAATTCGTCTTAAAATGCTCTCCAATTACAACCATCTGCATTTATCTCCAAATATCGATATATTATGATATTTTTTTTTAAATTTCTTTTACTTACAAACTTATTTTACGACTCTCACCATCACTACATACTACATAGAGATGATACGATAGTCTCCTTTTTAACAGAGTTCGTAACGCAAGAAACTGAAATAGTGGGAGTAAACCTAATAAGATAAAATGTATTTCATTAAATTTATATTCACCATAATCAGGGATCTGTTTAGAAGAAATTTAGGTCTGTTAACGGACCCTTCACAAAATATCTTTTCATAAAAACGGACCCTTCACAAAATATTTCAACTTAAAAACGGACCCTTCACAAAATGATTTTTCTTTTAATCGGACCCTTCACAAATTTGTTTATCTTCATTATTGTTTTGTTAATCGAATAAACCCTTCCCAGGGCAGAAAACAAGAAAGATGGATGTAAACGAATTTAGTTTTGTCTTCGGCAGACGATTCTTCCATCATTCGTCCGAAATGAATACTGTGAGTTCAGCAGTATAGGCTAAATACCAAATATTTGCATGTTGCATCTCTAATTTAGAAGCAGCAATTGCTGTTTATTTTTGAAATTTTAATTTTTTTATTATAATTTTACAGTTCCGAGCATAATCTTGTATCTATTTAGAATTTAAAAACTCCTTGAAAAAGTTTTTTGCAATAACCGGACCCTATTTGCACAAATTCATAAAAGCGAACCCTCCTTGAAAGAATGTGAGTGATTTTTTTCACAATTTCACGAAAAACGGACCTTTTACAAAATGTCTGGACAGACCACTGATAATATTCAATTTTTGTAACTCCAACAATCTGATTCCAAAATCTTGAAATTTTAATTTTATATTTAAAGTTAAAGATAATTTCAAAATTACAATAATGACGTCAGGATTTTCTTATCTTTTTTTTAAGGGCTACATGAATCCTGTTAAAATGCAGATGATTGCTTTTACGAACATAAAATTCTTATAAAAATAATGATCATAACCCGCATGTAACACTGAATCCCTTCCTTCCTTCCTCATTGGCTCGACAGCCCAGGATGGGCCTTGGCCTTCTCCAGTAGTTTTTTCCAAGCTGTCCTTCCTTTGGCAATGGACTTCCAATTCTTTATTTTTAATATAGATAAATCTTTCTCCAGGGTATCTAGCCATCTGAGATTTGGCCTGCCCCTTCTACGTGTTCCTGTCGGCCGGGCATCAAAAATCTTTTTCACAATACGGTCTTCTTCCATTCTTACTAAGTGGCCTGCCCATTTTATCTTTTGGACCTTAATGAATCTTATGATGTCTGATCATTATATGATCGATAGAGTTCTAAATTTGATCTTCTTAACCACTGACCGTTTTTATTAATTCCTCCAAAAATGCACCGTAATATCTTTCTCTCAAATATGCTCAGCATTTCTTCATCTGCACGAATGCACACAGAATACTTAATGATAAATACTTAATTGGCTTTAAAAAAATGAAGATCGTAATAAAAGTCGACAAGTTTCGAGCCCTCAATAATAAACGTTCTCAAGACTCGTTAGACGTGAAAGAGAGAAAAATTAAAAATGCTTGAAAAACAAAATGTTAAGTTGTCAACAAAAAAATGCAAGGTTTAGATGGGGGGAAATAGAAAACCGTGGAAGCGGAGAGTGAAATAGGAAGTAAAAAATAAAGGGGAAAAAACTCGAAAAACCACAGTAGCAGAGAGGGGCAAATCAGGAAAAAATGCATATCCATGCGCTATGGAAGAGAGAGCGAGGAATTAATGTCGTTAAGAAAGGGTTCATATGAATAAAACAAGATTCAAGGGTAACAGGGGTAGGAGGAATTATGGAATTTGTACCCAAGATCATAAAATTGTGCGGGAATAGCTGATTTACCGCTTTCTTCATAACGGACACTATTATGATGTTTTTTAGTGTAAATTTTAATGCATGTTTGGTTTGCCTCATGTTGCTAAGGTGTGTAACCTTAGCAAGGTATTCATTTTTTTATTTGTTTCTTTTTCGCTTCCCCCTCGGCTACCTCGGTATTTCTAGATTTGTATTTCTTTATATTTCATTTTTCGTTGACAACCGTACATTTTCTGTGTCAAATCAGTTTTGTTTTCCGCATTCACATCTATCGAATCTTGAGAATGGACGCTTAGTTTTGAGGACTCGAAATATTTGTTTCGCAAAGTTAAAGATGGTAATAAAAGTTTGCATGTTTCGAGCACTCAAAAAGTCTTGAATAGGCCGTGAAATGAAGTTTTTGTACGCTCGATACATACAAACTCTTATTACCGCCTTTGTATTTTTTTTAAGCCAATGAAGTTTTTGATCTTTACGCTACAATTTCTTGGTATCGTTCATTTAGCAACACAGTATATTTAAATTTAAATACTTCACGCGATATTAAAATATAATTTACATAAGAAAATGACACGTTCTTTTGGATTGAAAAAAAAAATTTAAAAAATTAGTTTTCAACTTTCTAAAAAATTAATGCAGTAGTAAATTTCTTTTTACCGCTAGCCTTAAAAGCATTTTTAAGGACATCAAAAAATTATACTTATCACTGAATTTTTACAAGTCGAATAAGACAATGGAATGTCACCAGGAGTCAAACTTAGATAATTAAAAGGTCAAGCAAGTTAATATAGGGCCAGGATAGCCTGGCTGGTAGGGCTCTCAGCCCATGTCCAATAGTTCGTGAGTTCGATCCCAGGGTGGCCAAAGTATAGTCAATGGTGATTGATGCTCGTTAAATTTGGCGAGTCGCAAAGTCCTCCATGTTACAACAAATCAATACCTCTAGGAGTACTGATCCAGGAGTTTCCTTGTCTTCTGGATTGGGTTCGAAATTACAAGGTTACTGAGGTGAACATTAGTAGTCGTAAACCCGAAATTGGGTCTGCTGTTCAACGGCGGATATGTACAAAACAAGTTAATATGTCGCCGTTCTAATCGATAGAGTTTGAAAATGTATTTTTTATTTATAAATTTTAAATTCTTTTGGGTTTATCTCAGAGTATACTTATATATACTTACAGGTATCCTGCGATAGTTCATTTTTTGCACCATTTATTTATTTTCTTATTCATTTAGAATTATTCAAGTTATGACATTTAATGCATGTGTAATATGATGGTTCCAACGTTTTTCTTTATCCTTCAACCTCTTGACATAAGAAAACGTCCGGGAAACGTCATGACAATAATTGACGTGTCTCAGACGCCTTCAACACAGAGATGCCAACTTGCTCCGGACAGCAAATAAATATTTTAAAGTGGTAGCTTATCAGTGGTGATTCTTGGTTTAATAAATTCAATTTAGCAGATTTTTAACCACCACTATTTCTAAATAATTCGTAGGCTTATATAATTCTCCACGTTATATTACTCATGTCAAGCTTTACCTTTTAAAAAGCAAGCAAAAATAGTCAAATATTTTCAAAATATAGTTTGTAGTTATTTACCGTTTTTTTTTATCTATTATTTTGGCGTGTCCGGAGCAGTTGGCATCTCTGTCAACATTCCGTTGCGATTTGTTGTTTACAGCGCATTCAAAGATCATTTCTATATCAAGAAATTAATAATTCCGCACAGTTTAGAGAATTATTTGGTATTTAACCTATACTGCTGTACGCAGAATATTCATTTCGGACGAATAATGGAAGAATCGTCTGCTGAAGACAAAACTTAATTCGTTTACATCCCTCTTTCTTGTTTTCTGCCCTGGGAAGGGGTTATTCGATTAACAAAACAATAATGAAGATTAACAAATTTGTGAAGGGTCCGATTAAAAGAAAAATCATTTTGTGAAGGGTCCGTTAACGGACCCAAATTTCTTCTAAACAGACCCCTGGTAACTTAATAGTTGGTGCATATTTGAGATCATCCGCAAGAAGTATTAGGATATACACTTAGATCCGATTATTAGAGAGAAAGTTATGTAGAAAGTTTTTTTTTTCATATTGTACAATAGTTCATAATAAAATTGTTTAAAATCTTCTGAATAAATAGGTAGCAGATAGTTGATAGTAGAAATGGTAATAATTGTGAAGAATTTAATCAGAAGAACTTGTAAAATCCTTTTTAAATTTATATTATGAAATAACAATGATGTATAACAGGGTGCGTAGCGTTTTTAAAAAGTGCTTATTTTCGTTTTTTAAAAGCCCTTAAAAGTGTTGTTTTAAAGGTGTTAAAAAGGTGTTTTTAAAAAGTGTTTTAATTTTCCCTTTTCGAAAATGAGATTTTTTTTCTTTACCATGTAGATTTTCGCCACGTATTATGCAAAAGCGCGGTTTTCACATTGTTCTATTCAACGTTTTTACAAATCTTTCAAACACAATGTATTTCGGCGTACCGTCGTTCCGTAGCTTATGAAAGCGCCAATCATTTTACATGTTTGATGAAATTCTTACGGGTCCGCATGTGCATATACTGAGTTGGGTTCAGTCTTTCATTATCATGCGCAACTCTGTTGTATTTTGCAAGAGATTCTCCATTTCAGGCTTCATTTTCCTCACTCTGAACTTGAACCGAAAAATCTCTCTATCTTTTTATGGTAGCTAATGTAATACAAAAAAAAAGAGTTCTTTGTCAGAAGCTAGTTATTTTGTCATGATCATGTGAAGTGTTTGAAAATTGTTCTTAAAAAATATTTTTAAGTGCTTGAAAAAGTACTTAAAGGTGCTTATTTTCTGTTTAAAGATTTGGCTACGCACCCTGTATAAGCAAATTTATAACAATGTGTTATTCTTTTTATTTATTAAGTTAAGATGTATGTAGTACAAAAGCTGATTTTTTCATTGTGTATTTCAAATATTAATAGCAATTAAAAAATATTCTGAAGTATTTCTTCAAGGCAGTGTTTCCCAAACTTATGACTTTTGTGCACCCTCTCTAAATTTTTCGTAACGCTGTGTACCACTAATAAAGAAAATGAGTGTATTTTTTAAAAAATATGTTTACTTTTCTTTTTGGTACAAAGTTTTCGGTAAAAAATTCTTAAATTTTGGTAAAAAATTCCATGTTAAGGATAAAAATTATATTTTATTAAAATAATCAAAATAAGTAGAATTTATTTCAAACCTTTACTATAAAAAATTGCACAAAAGTTAAAAGTCACAACTGACTGTTGACACCACTCATTATTAACTGTTAACTCTGCAAAAAAATAGCAAAAGAAAAATGCGTAATCGTAAATTTTCATGACTGGCTTTGTTTTGAAATAACAATTTTTGAAAGTTTCGTTTGTTGCAAGACATTTCGCTTAAGAACGCTTACCCCCGTTAAACTGTTCCCGTACCCCTGAGGGTACGCGTACCACACTTTGGGAAACACTGCTTTAAGGTATAGTTATTTTTTAAGTTGAGACTTTAATATTATTTAACCTTTATTTTTTAAAGAAAGCAAAAACGAAAAATCTTTTTTCTGAAGAAAAAAAAAAAAGCATTTTTGAAATCCACCTTGCTTTTACCACTATCCATCCACTATACCACTATCCAGCCGTTCAAAGTTGCACAAATTTTTTTATTGATGATGTTCGTTTCGCTTATTCTCATTGAAATCTTACTATATTTAGATATTTTTTAAATTGGTTTGCTGTTATATTTGATCTTGTTTCTTGCAGACTGTTAAATAGCAAGACTGGGAGGTTCCTCGCAATTCCTGGAGGCAGGACAGGATGGATGCACGAATGTGGACTAGTAATGTGGAATGTGGAATGTAAAATAGATAAGTGCAATTTTTGAAATATTTTATTATGGAATATTGTGTGATGAAACTATTTGATAGATGCTTCAGATATGCTTGTGTTTTTGTTTGTTTGAGTCGCTCGATTTGACTTGGTATGCTATTCATTTTGCCGATCTTAAAGTAGAGGTAGAACTCTTTCATGTTTTTAAGAGTAAAAATGACTGCAGTTGGAGAACGGTGTCATCAAAAATAGGATGATTCATGATTGAAACAGCCAATAGAAGCAATAAATAAAACGCTAAATCAATAGTAGCCAAAATCAATGATTTTTTTTATCGAAATAAATCAACGTGTTTGAAAATCATACCGGTCATATTGAGAGTATAAATAAGTTTCAGTCGTTTTCTAGCAAAAAGTAGCAGTTTATTGTGAAAAAACGGTACATTATTTTTTATTCCATTACTTGACACTATTTTATCCCATCTTTCTGGTACCACGTCGGAAGCTCTACATCTTCAAAGGATGTACATTTCTGCTCAGACAGACCGTGTGCAATAGACCGAAATAGGTGATAATCTGAAAGAGGAAGGTCTGGCGAATACGACGGGTGGGTTAGGACTTCCCATTAAGGTGTTTTCAGTTACCAAAATAAATTTTCATGCAGAATCGACGTTTAATGTCTCTTGGCTTCAGTTCGTATGGAACCCAACTTCCCTGTTTTTAAATCCTTCCCAACGATTTTAAACGATGGGAAATTGCTTTCTGAGTCACTTGTAATGTAATAGCAATTTCTCTTTGCATGTTTGTGACGAATCTTCTTCCAATTATTTTTCCAATCAATTTCGCTTCTCCAAGCAATCGATGTGCCTCAGCTTCAGATTTCTTCAAATTAAAGCAATAAATCAAAAGTTCCTGCAAATGACACTTATTTGGCACATAACATGAAAATTTTGCACGAAAACAATGACGTAATGCAAATACGGAATCACAAATACTTTAAAGCAGGGGTGTCAAACTCAAAAGCTAACTTGGGCCAAATAACCAATGCTTAACTTTAGGTGGGCCGCAAAAAAAAATCAATGTTCATAGAAACAAATATTTTTATTTTAAATAGCACATTGTAATAAACATATATAAAGTTAAATTATTGTTTGATACTTGACATCTCTTCTCCGCTACTATCTTTCCTATTTCGGGAGAAATTTTTTTGGCCGAAACTACTTTCAAAATTGACCCAACATGAGCGTTATTAATACGGTTTCGGACAGGAGATTTATTTCCATTCATAACAGAAAGTAATTGCTTGCAAACATGGAAATAATTTCATATGCGAATTTTCGAGTATTTTGAAACCTTGCCGGTAATTATTTGTAAAATTCAGGCATAACCACTTCAGTGAATTTTGCCTTCAAATTTGAGTCGCACTGAATCTCAATCACTTCCATTTGCATACTACTGGAGTCTATATTTATTGAGAAAATCGACGAAAACAAACAAAATTTGTTTTCAGAGGAATTAAAATCTTTAAACCTTGTTTCAAATTCCGTTCTAAGATTTGAAATTTTTTCTGCGTATTTTTGATACGATGTAGTATCCCTAGAGTGGCAGGTGCCGCAAGCCAATTAAAATTTCACATTTTCGCCCGTACAATTTAAAATGATCCGTATAGTTTATAAATAAAGTATATTATAATTTCATATGCTAGTTTCCTTTCTAATTCACATTTCTAATTTATTTTTACTTTGCGTCGGATATATTGACTGGGCCATAAAAATATTCATCTCGGGCCGCATGCGGCCCGAGGGCCGCAAGTTTGACACCCCTGCTTTAAAGGTTATGTTGTTACCAGATGAACAAACTTAAAATAAGACGTATAACACCAGTCAATTTCTACGTAATCTTATGATAGTGTCATCATGTGACGAACGGCGGGAACTTACTAGTACACCCAATATGATAAAAAAGAGTTCAGGTTATGTTGAAATAAGAAATAAATTATACAGCGGCTGATTTATCTCTTACTGACTATATGATCCCTACAATAGATCCTTTTGCACCCCCCGCTATTTCTTGGTTTTATTCGCTCCCTAACGTAGAGATAATTTTTCAAACGTTTATATTATTTTGTGGGTCACAGAACCCAGACGATAAAATAAAGTTGTGCGAAATAAAATACTGTAGTACGAAATCTGTAGCTTCACTAGATGTACTATGAATTAAATTTCGTTCGAGGTTTATAAGCATATACTTCAATTAAGATCAACTGATAGACGTAAAATTATCTGTCATTATGGGCGAGTATTATCTTTGTTTGTATTAACATTTTCTTATTTGTAATTGTTATTTAAGTGGCTACAAATATATCACTTTTCGGTTTCTCGGGGATAACTGTTTATGTTCTGATCAAAGTCGGCTAACTATGGGGACCTAATGTTAACTAACAGACAAGTTTTTAAGGTACTAGTAAAAATTATCGTTATATTTCATTTTAATTCAAAAATTCGTCTCGGATTTTAATATAATTTATTTTTGTCTTGTATTTTCATATTCTACCTGTTTCTTGAAATTGAGGGACAAACATAAAACGCATGTTGTCTCAGCAGAAAACTATTGTTTGTTGTTGTAACCAAAGACTGTCTAGTCTTCAACTGTTCAAACTGTCCACAACAGCCATTTTGAAACACTGTCCGCAATTGATATTTACTTTAAAAGACTCCCGATTAACTTCTTGTTAGCCAGAACTCTCACGCTTCTGCTTCTCCTATCGCTTTGGGTATTAGAAGCTTCGAAATTCTAATCTACTAATACGAATCATAAAAGATGAAGTAGCTTTATGTATTACAGGTGAAGAAGTCAGGTTCTTGTGCAAAAATTAAAAAAAAAAGAAAAACTCACATAGAACAGGCGAAAGCAGCGTATTTGCAATGGTCTAGACCAGGGGTTTCCAACTGGCGGCCCAGGGGCCGCATCTGGCCCTCGAAGCCTTTTTTTGTGGCCCGCGAACTAAAATATATTAGTTGTCATTTTTGTGCGGACAATTTTCGTAAAAAATCTTTATGGGTTTCTTCTTTATGGGGCAAAAATCTTTATGGGTTTAAAATACTTTTCTCGTTAATAAAAACCTAATTTCTTCTTTTCTGTGAAATTTAACGTACTAACGGTGCAAAAAAAATTTATTTCTCAAGTTTTGCATCCAAGAAAACATTCAAATACAAATATAATCGTGTATGTTGCTCTTTTTTATTTCATTTTTTTGTATTTTGTGAATATAATTTAGCATGTGCGTATCAGAAATTTTCTCTAAGAAATTCTCCGATTTAACTTTTTGAATCCACTCATTTTGGACGAAAATATTAACACACATATTTGTAAATTTTAAATTTAATATGTAAATATCTATTCTCTGGTAGTTACAGCAGACAAACCTCAATTTTCTCATTAAACATTTTGTGTGCTACTATTTAAGTTTTAATACCAACCTTTTTAAAGTTTTATATCTTAACAATTAGATATCTGTTGCACATCATTGTTTAATACATAGGTGCACTTTAAAGTTATTGTAGCCTGAATTTTTATTATTTTTTTAATATTTTTGAAAATATTATTAATAACAATTAAATATTTTTAAAAATCTACTTTTTATTTTAATTTGTAATTCAATACTTTATTTTTGTACAACTTGGTAAAAATCTGACAGTAATATTTAATGTTCCTTCAAACATAAGAGTCCCACATAAAAGTTTGATAAAGTTGCTGCCCGCCATTTGATATGTGTTTTTAATTATGGCCCCGGCCTCTTGTAAGTTGGAAACCCCTGGTCTAGACCCAGTGATTCTCAACCACTGTGCCGCCAAATATTAGAAATGATACAATAAAAATTATAATGCTTTTTTTATTACGAGTGAAACTTAAATTAAAGAAAAGTGCATATATATATATATATATATATATATATATATATATATATATATATATATATATATATATATATATATATATATATATATATATATATATATATGTTGTTATTTTAATTGTCATTAAATATATATATATATACTTTTTATAATTTATTTTTCCACGCTTTAATCGCGTAAACATCTTTGTTCGACGATTATCTTGTGTCTGACAATCTTAAAATAAGTTAAAATAAGAAGGAAGTGTTTTCATTGTCTTTGACACAGTTTTGGAAAATTTTGAAATAAGTAGGATATTTAATGACAATTAAAATTATTAATTAACAAGGGAAAGCAAGCTAAATTTTATCTCTCGAATAGAAATAAAAGCCAATCATTAAAGTAAGCTATGCAATTAATAGTTATAAAAACAAATTAACAAAGAATAACTAACAAAAAAATAAGCTAACATTTAATAATTAGCAAAAATACTAGTTAACAAGAAATCACAAAAAAATAACAATGTAAGAAGAAAAAAAACAGTTAATAACTATAGAAAACAAGCTAACAATTAAAATCTGGCAAAAAAAATAAATAACTGTTACTAACTAATAAAAAATTAGTCGGAAGGAATAATTGATCCCTTAATAAACATGCTTTTGTAGTACATATTATTTTATTTCGCATTCAAATTTATTATCACAAACTATTTTACACAGTATATTATAGGTAAGAAAACAACCTTTAAACTAATTCTTTTCATTGTGCGCCGTCAAATTTCGAAATCGTTAAAAGTGTGCCGCCACAAAAAAAAAAAGGTTGAGAATCACTGATCTAGACAGAAATATCATAACATGGGTGAAATGGAATGCAATATACAATGCAAATTACAAGAAAAGGTTTAATACAAAAATCACCATCAGCGAATGTGGCTTATACATGGTTACTTTATATTTTTATTTTATATTATAACCGACGTTGAATTATTGGCCCATTTTTAGTTTCACGATTCATAATTTGGAACCCAAAACAGTAAACGATAGGGTAGTTCAATCAAGCATTAGCATAAATTATTCTCCGTGGAGAACTCTTAGGTGGAACTAACCGCATTTGCGTCACATGGTTAGAGAAAAAACAAAAGCATCTCATGGTTAGTCTGACGATAAGGATATTCTAACCTATGATTAGTCTGCAATTGAGTATATTTTTTATCATAACTGTGGTCGGTGTGAACTGCAAGACAAAATTCCATCCATTCCAGCCTTCGCTGGCGTTCAAGATCTTTGGAAGGCGTTCGTGCTCAATCCTTTGATCTCTGTCGCTTCAGATTGAAATAAATAGGACCTTTATGCCAAGAACAACAAATAGCCTGGTTAGAAATCACTATTGGAGAAGAGGATAATGATCCAGAAACACAGCTCAAAGGATGCCCATGCATATACAGGCTTAGTGTGCTCGCTATGGAGTGCCTCGATTTGCTTATCTAAGTCAATCGGCTTATCTCGTATCCTTACCACCCAGAAAAATGGCGGAAATAAGCTTTCGAATGGTGTAGTGCTTGTCGAGGAATATGGCAGGCCACATAGCCTCGATCTCATTTTAAAATTACAATGGTGGTCTAGTAGCATTCTTTATACAACCCTGTTGCCTTTGAATTCGAAACTAATATCTTCCTCTTTCTTTAAATATTATATCAAAAAGTCAAAGGTTTACCAGTGTGAGAGGGCAGTACATAACTAGAAATCTGTGAAAAACTGAATCCGCCAGCAAACCCAGAGTTGGTACGCTGATGCCATATCTTATGCTCTGGGAGATTATTTATCTTTGTACTGTTCTAATGGAACTTTAATAATAATATTGTTAATAAAATTCCGTAATGTATAACTGTCGTTTCTCTTCATTTGGATACACCTAATCGCGTCACCTGTATCATCGTAAAATTCGAAATTGTACTAAAAGTTATCCCCCAAAAATCTAAAGGTGATTTATTTTGGCCACTAATGTGTGAACCTTACCACTCATCCATTTCAATACACCTCTGATTGCATTACATCTTATTTTATCTTCATAAGCAAATTCGATACACTAAGTCTTGAAATATCTAACTGAATAACTTCTACTCTTATGATCAGAATTTTAGGTAATAAAAACCCATCTTAATTTGCAGAAATGTTGATCTCTAATATGCTAATTAATTAGTACTTAATTCCAAGTTACGGAATCAGTCACAAAAAGTTTTCTTTTAGTAAACAGATCTTTTTTTCCCCACCGAATAAAATTTTTGACCATTAAAATATGCAGTAGTCACAAACTAGAAAATTGGATCCTAATTATTTAGTTAGAAAAGCTGTGAAAAGTTTGGATCTTTTAATGTTAATTTTATTATTTATTAATGTGTTTTCCGTCTTATTACTGGAACTTTTTATAAAGAATTGAAAAAAAAATTTTTTTAAATTATAAACTTAAACAATTATAACCCTAAAAGATTTTCCTGAAAAAAATTCGAAAATCGTTTAGTTTAATAATAATTGTCAAAAGATTTTGAATGGTAAATTATTGAACTTTTTTTATATAATTTTAAACTAATTTATTTCAAATAACAAAATATAAAATTTACTAAATGGGAACTAAATTGGATGAATAAACTATGAGTAATGAAATTTCTAATTTGTATTCTGAAAATTTTATTTCTCAAGAAATCATAGAAACATTCAGCAGATTATGCTGATAAAAATGATGAATGATGGGTTAAAAGAGATGATGCGAAAAAAGAAACACTTATAATATTAACATATCTTAAAATGCAAAATTATCATCAGTTATTTTCCGGTAGTAGAGTGATCCTAAAGACACAGCTCCTAGTAGATCATCGAAATCAAGCAACACTGGCAGCGGTCGGTGAGCGGGAGGGTGATCAGTCTTCAAAGGGGCCGAGTCTGTGGGGTATCGATCCTCGTTAAATTCTTCTTCTTCAGCACTACAGGCCTCGGCTGCCTCAACCACGCGTAGCCTCCAACGTCTCCTGACCATGGCGACTTTTTTCCTGTTGTTTATCTTTAATACAATCCTCGTTAAATTATAGTTAGTTGTTTATCCTCGTTAAATTATTCTGTCATAAAGTGCTCTAATTTGCATGCAAGTCGTCTCCTTCCCGCAAAATCAAAATTGCAGTGGTATGTCTTCGAATCATCTTCGGCAATGATTGCCAGACCAACGCCGATAGCCCATTCTGTAACTCTAGTGCTTTGTAAATAAAAACTATTGCTTCATCAGTTATTATACAAATTAACAATTAATTATTAAAAAAACAATTTTTACACTGATCTTGGGGCAAACCAATTTCAAAATTGAGTGCATAAGTTAAAAAGTTCCTAAAATTTCTAAACTATTCAATATTTTCCAAATTTCTGTCACCCTATCTATTTTATAGTCAAATATCCGAATATGTATATAAATGATATGTTTTTTCAGGGAGTATTTTTTGTGTCTGTTTTTGTTGTTTTATAGATAATATTAATTAGCATGTTTGAAGTTGACCCTTTAATCTTTAAAATTTATTTTGTAAAAAGCGTAAGTTCTCTTACATTTGAGCAAAAGTTATTCAGGGTGGATATCTTTTTTTATTTTTCGTAACTGTTATTTAAGCGATTTCAATTTATTACTATACTGTACGTTGATCGTAGATATGGTTAGAACTATCGCTTTTGAAAGTAGCAGCTGCAAAACGAAAACTGTAGAGTAGCGTATATTTTGCATTGCGTATTGCAAACTACTCTAGTGAAGTTGCAACGTGCTTAGGTTTCAAGCAAAACAAGATGATAGAGATTCTTGGAGAAATTTTTTTAGGCCTGGATTTGCGTTCCTATTTTAAACAAGTTTTGCTTTTCATTCTTTACAAGTCTCCTGCAAAAGAATTGTGTCGATTCTTGTGAAGTAATCATCTGTAACAAGAAAAGAAAAATCAGCTAAGGAACAAATGAATTTAAAAAAAATACAGTTGATAAAATGACTCATTACTATATTTTCCCAACCCATTTCCTTGGATAATTTTCTAAGTTGATTAAAGCATGTATCTGTAGCTTGGCTGGAATCTGTAACATGCAGGGAGCTGGTGGATTAAGAAGTATGCTGGATATCGGAAATGTTTCCGATTGTTCTGGACGTTTTCGGAAAACTTCGAAACAGGAAGATAAATTTTCTTGTTATTATATTTATGTGATTACCAATAAAAATGAGTTAAGAATATGTGAAATGATGGTACCAAGAGGAACTTGCGTATCGGTATCTGCAAATATCGTATCGCTGATCTGCAAAAATTGCGTATCGCTGATAAGAAGGGCTGATTTTTTTAATTTTTTAATTTTATAACCGTCGTTGAACAGCCGATCCAACGACTACTAATGTTCAACTCCGTAGCCTTGTCATTTTGAAGATAATCCAGAAGACAAGGGAACTCCTGGATAAAGTTTTAGGAGAAATTTGCCTTTCTTGGAGCACTTTTTGATGGAACTAACCAGCATTTGCGTTCCATGGAGAGGAAGACCTCGAGAACCTCCCATGGTTAGCCTGACGGCTAGTGGGCTCTAATCCATGATCCGTCTACCACTGAGGATATTTCGCGTCTACACTGTGGTCGAAGCAAACTGGATGCGGCCTTGTAAGGACCAGCCATCGGTGGGATTCGAACCCTGTTCACCTCATTGGAAGGCAAACGCTCTATCCCCTGAGCCATCACGGCTCTAGAAGAGCTGTTTGTCAGCATGAAAAAAACTTCGACGGCATGAAAAGTCAACAATAAATTCATAGAATTTACCCATGATCAGTTAGAAGAAAGCACAGGCGTGAATTATTGAAATGCCATATGCTTTGAAAGTATAGAGTGAGTTCAACTATGATTCGCAAAGGATTCTTTGGTACTACGATTCTCTAGAAATGGACTCTAAATGATGTCACAACATTCTCTTCGCGATAAGTTATAGATAGCGAACTAAGTGAAAATAATAAGATTCTGAAACCGGAACGGAAATTCCCGGCGTTACGCAGCCCTTTTATTATGTCCAAGGCATCTTGATTAACATCTTGCTGTGTGAACAGGTTCGATATTTTAGGAAGTTTTTGTATTTAAGTTTGCAAGTAATTCATTAGATTTACCTGTATTCCATCAATTCTATAAGGTCGTAATTGAATTACAAATTGAATGGTAAATAACACTAGTCATACTATAAATAGTAAAACAATAATATCGGAAGGTGAGTTTTTCAAGATAAAGAGTAAGAATAAATCAGAAGGTCCTATTACTAATATAAACTGCTGCGACCACTTGCGCTTACGGTTCACCAATCTATTGCTCGGATCATTCGACGACAAAAAAGCTCAAATATAAGTATAAAATATTGTTCAATAAAAAGAAAATGCACTGAAATCAGGTGTGACCAAACTACAGAATCCTGGAAATGGAACCATGGAACATTTGTAATGAATGTTACAATCCTCAGTAATAATTCCATTGAAACAGCGTGTAGTGTATCTACCACGACCTGTGTCGGGGTACTTTTTAATCGATGAAGGTTGACATTGTCGATATCTACTTTCCCCGCACTGGTGACCTTCAGGCGTGATGTGAACTCGCCCACCTTGACAGATACTCCCACTTCGATTAGAACACCATTTAAAGATGGATGTTCCACGTTGAACACTTGACTTTCCACATGTGACTGCAAACATTATCCACCTGTTGCTATTTAGTCTCGATCACACACAACGTCTGCCTGTATTCACTCGACTGCTAATGGCAACATAACGATCAACGGTACGGTGATCTTAATACAGCTCTCCCGGCTTCTCACAAAAGAGCAATGAATCAACTAATGATGTCCGTTCATCAAATTCTATCACAGATACCCCACACAGCGAACTAATTAATGGAAAACCCAGAGTGTGTTGCGGTGAAAAGGAACTACTTAGTTGAAAAGGAAGATTCCGAAATTACTATACTAAAGTGTGTAGTTACTTCTTTGTTTTGAATAAAAGATTACATTCAAGCAAAGTTTTTTTGTGTGTATTCCTTTTAAAAAAAAAAAAGGGTATTGAAATGTTTGAGTGGTAGAGTGTGTATTGGGAGTTTATTGTATGACATTTTCTAAGAGGTAAAAGGTGGTGAATTAGTCTTACTAAAGACTTTTTAATTTAAAAGTTTAAAAGTTAACTTTGTTATATATTTCACATTTCAAGCATTTTGTTTCGTCAGCTCGTTCTAATTGCTTCTCTTAATCTTTTCTCCCATTAACATCTTGCTTTTTTATATTTTATAATTTTTTCAACCATGAATTTTAAATTTTAAACTCAAACTTAAAATTGACCTTAACGCGCGCGTTAAGGTCAATTTATATTGCATTTATATTGTCTGAATATTTTTTTAAAGAATGTCTGAATATTTTTTTTAAATCTCCATCTCGTCATTTAAGGGGAAATGAAATTTTTCGGGGAAGGAAGAAAAACAAGATTCTTAACCCCCTTAGATTCGATGATAATTAAATGTAGTGGCGGAATAAAGCGATGCGTACTAAACTAAAATGAACAAAAATAATAATAAAAAAAAATTTACAGAACACATTTAAATACTTTACCTGTATGACACAAACATTCTTCGCTGTGTTCTTTCTTTCAAGGCTTGAAAACTATTTTGAAAAACTATTTCCTAACACATTTTATAGAGTAATACCTAATTGCAAGTATTTTCTTTAAAAAAAAATTAAGAAAAGAAGAGTTTTAGGATTGTACGACCAGAATTGAAGAATTTTTTTATTTAGTCAAAAGTAACTATTTTCGTGCATTTAGAACTATCGACAATTCTTATTTTTTCTTTTGACTGGAGAGATTACTGGAGAGTTAATACTTATAAATTGTTTTAAGGTAAGGTTCTATAAATTAATGATAAGCTGGCCAAAGTAAAATTTTTTGAAAACTTTTTCAAGTATTTTCTTTTTAAGTTAAGCTTGAAACTAGAATATGTATTTCCAAAAATAAGTGTTAATTTGTTAAATATTAATTATTTACATTCATCTAAAACGACAGTTAATACTCCTAAAATATCTTTTTTTTCCTCCTTGATGTCTCTTATAGTTTTAAATTTTAAATCTTTGCCATGAAAATACCGGCAGGTTTTCTGCTATTTCAACAAAATCGAAATCATCATTCGAGTTTTTGAAATTATTTTCATGTTGATTTCACGACTTTTAATGTAAGAAACTTTGTTGAAAAAAGCTGTGAATGAGTTTTAATGCGCATCGCTTTATACCATGAACATAAAAAATTCAAATGTAATCATACTTACTGCTAATGAATGGGATTAAGCATTCTAATAATGAAATATTAAGTAGAATAAATCTAAAGTCAATGCATCCTTCACTAAAGAGTGCTTGATTATGTGTTCACATTTTTAGTTCCCCCCCCCTCTTTAAACTTAACTGCATTTATTTTGCAATTTCCGATGCCCAAATCTTTACACCTTAATGACTCTGTTTATAAGAAATTTTGTACCATCTATAAATAAATACGATTCCAAAAACAAACTACTGAGATGTGTATCATTTATGAAAAGCGCTAAAAATGGTATCTGACTTTTGGAAGCAAGAAGGAAGGGGCTAAGAAGGAAGAAAGGGGTTAAGAATCATTTGTTAGAAACCCTAAAAATGGAAAGGCTTATTGTGAAAGAAAGACGAACCTCAAGGAAAAAGGTAGAGAAACTATGAAAAAACTATATACTGAAAAAAGAAAGATAAAAATTACGTAGAATTTCCAACCAATACCTTCTGCTATGGAATTTCCGTAGTTTCGGAAAATAATTTTCCTTTTGCGAAAATTATGTAAGATTCTGACATTAGAATGAAAAGAAATGTCCACTATTACATGTAAATAATTTGAACAGACGTCAGATTGACAAATGGTCATGCTCATAATTTCTGAAGAGATTTTTATAAAAAATCTATTTGTTTTAAATATTTCGGTTTTAGTTCTCAACCTCAGGAAATATTTCTCTAACTTCGCTTGTTAGAGAGTATGACAGCCTTGATGACTTTTAATTCAAAACTTTTACTCATTATTTTTAGTTATATTCTACAGCTTACAAAAAAATTATCTTTTGAAACTTTTGTTTTAGCTTGGTTTTTCATAATCTTACCATTAAAATAACTTTACCTAAAGAAAAAACATTGCCTTCTTACAGAATTTCACAATAAGCATTTTTCATTGCACGATTCTAAAATTTATTTTTGTTGATGTTCTAAAATTAATACTGTTCGAATTTTATGATGTTTGAAATCTATTCATCAGCGAAGCATGCTTGTACCATTTAATACTCAAAATCGTATTCATCAAATTATTTTGGGGTGTCTCATTTGTATGAGATGTCACCTAAAATTGCTATACCTTATTTTCTTCGATTTTCGAAACAAGTTTTAATTTATGGTGGACTGAAACTGGGTAATGTAATTTTTTTTGTAGTTTTATACCTCAATAGTGAATATGTTTCTTTTAAAAGATCACCATTCTAAAATTTAAAAATACTGTAAAAAGTTCGTTATAGTGACACTTTACAATAGGAGATGACATGGTCGTTAATGAGAAATACGCGTATCTGATGTTAAAATAGGAATAAAAATGACTTTATAGTGTCTTGTTAACCTCTTTTATTTCTCTGTTGTGCACAGGGATCTGTTCAGAAGAAATTTGGGTCCGTTAACGTACCCTTCACAAAAATCTTTTCATAAAAACGGACCCTTCACAAAATAATTTATCTTTTAATCGGACCCTTCACAAATTTGTTTATCTTCATTATTGTTTTGTTAATGAAATAAACCCTTCTCGGGGGGAAAAAGAAAGACGGTTCGAAACGAACTAAGTTTTCCAAGTTTTCTTAAGTTTTAATTCCAAACGTAGTATTCTAAGAAAATATTTCTATATCTACAAACATCGTGTGTATACATTCTTATTAATATTAAATGATAATTTTTTTGTAAATAAATAATTGATATATTTATGCATAAAAATAATTAATAGAATATTATGTTAATAAAAAATAATTTCTGGCAATTTTTTAAATAAAATATCATAAATTTAAGAATTATTTAAATTTACTTATTGTGTAACACATTAAAAGGGATACATAACTTAAGTTGTGTTATTTGTTTGTTGTATTATTTAAAATACGTCAATTGAAATTATTAAAAATGTGAGGGATTTTGTTTCCATTATTCGTCCGAAATGAATATTCTGTGTGTTCTAAATATCAAATATTTGAATGTTGCATCTCTAATTTAGTAGCAGCAGTTGATGAACAGAATCTTGTATCTATTTATAATTTAAAAACTTCTTGAAAAAGTTTTTAGCAATTTTTGCAATAGCAGTACCCTATTTGGACAAATTCACAAAAGCAGGACCCTGGTTGAAAGAATGCGACTTAACGCTTTTTTTTTTATATTCACAAATTATGACTAGTTTTTTCACAACTTTACAAAAACAGGACCTTTCACAAAATGTCTGGGCAGACCCCTGGTGTACAACTATTTTTAATTCAATTTACTTAGAGTAGACTGGTTTTCATAGAGGTTTGTACACTGAATTAACTCAGCACTTCATAACAACCCGAAATGTGTACAACAAGAATGTTTGAACAAAATGTTTTCAAAACGTAACAAGTTTTTCTGCAAGAAGAAAATGAAATGAAGGCAATACCTTTTGACGCCCTTCATAACAGTGAATGTTTATTTAATTAGTCTAGAAAGAAAATTAAAGGCCATTCTCTTGAAGTGAATGTCAGGATTTCTAAAAATGTAGCAGAACTTGCCTTTTATTAGGAGGAATATAACTTAGCTAGTAGTTGCTAATACATTTATAAAAATAAAAGGTTAAAATTGTAAAAATAAAATGATATTCATTTTTCGCTTTTCTGCCTTGATACTAAAAATAAATAACGCATCCAATTTAAGCCATTTTGCAAAACATTGCTCCCTGAAACAGCGGGAAAATGTATTTCTTTAGAAACAAAATTGTCGTAATAGCGGAAAGATAGTAATTTTTAATTCGTTAATATCATTTAATTCCTGGTATCTTTAACATTAGCATTTTGAGGGTGATTTGGAAATTCGTTGTAATAGAGGTCTTCTCGTTATACATAAACTCGTTTTGTGGAGTTTTTACTGTATCATATTTTTTTAGTTTTCTTAAGTGGATTTAACTCGCAAGAGGCGGAGCAGCTGAGAACATCACCGAGCAACTGAAGTGGAGTTAAAATTTTAGAATTTTTATTAATCGAAGGTCATTTAAAAATAAACTCTAAGTAAATTTTGTATTTTAGGTAGTTGCTATAGTTCTAATAATTGCAGCCCCTGACAGATGACGCAAATGGGCTAGAAATGTTTTAATTAACAATCACAATATAATTATGATAATCTCTATAATTAACTTTTACAATCCTATATAAAATATACCCTTTAAGAAAAATTTAATGTAAAATATAAAGAATTCAATAAGTATTATTTAAATATAAAGAATATTAACAAAGCACTTAACCCTTTCCTGTCACAAAAAGCTGCAAATAATTATAATTTGAAACTTCTAAGCGTTTCATCCTTTTTCTTGACAACCACCACTCTTAAAGAAACGGAGAACTTAAGTATTATTGTTTATTTAGTATCTACGATTGCAATTACTTATGTTATTAATTATTAAAGTTATGATGATTTTTTAACTGGTGAATAACTATTAAATCCAGGAAAAATAAAAAGCACCTCAAAATTAAAACTTTTCAAATTGCCAATTAAAGTAGAATGTCTGAGTTTTCTTGGAATAATAATTAATAATATGCGGTTTCCAGACAACTATAGATATTCAAGGAAGTGTTGAATAATGTATACTTATTAGAAAGTTCTAAACAGTTAATGCATGTACAGTTGAGATATTTTTTAAAGATTATCTTAAAAGCTGCTGGAGATGTTTCCAAGCCAGAGCAAAATCTGTTCTCAACTATGGAAAGCATATTTTCCCTGTTGGATAGTATAAGTCTCGTTGCCTATTTGCCAAATCAGTGTCTAAAATGAAAGTTGCAATTCACGATTAAAAGTTCCCCTACTTTTTTTTACCATATTTACCCACTTTTAGTTTCCTCAGTTTTTTACCTACGCAATCATGCCATTTTACTAAATTATGGAGACATTGACTCTAGGACCCACAGTAGTGAGCTGTTTTGAGAAAGTCTTATTTTACTTAAAGATTTATAAAATACTTTAAATTTTTTTTAGCTAGATTATGTAATGCAGTTTGAGTTTTGCGTCGAGCGAGTCTGGCTCTTTTGCTTTTAAGCTTGCATTATATTTAATCTTATCGTTCATTTTGCCTCTGTCTAGATTATGATGATTAAATTCAAGTTAATTTTTTTTCAAGTGATTTTAAGTAGTATGAAATGAAAAAGGTACTTACGAATACTAGAAAGGCCCTTATGAAAAAAAAATAATTCAAATGATTAACTAAAAAATTTTTAAATTGCCCTTCTTTCCCCTCTTTTTTTTCATTAGTGGTCTTCTTTTTTTTTAATTAAATTTCAATGGAGGCTCTGTCACTGTTTCAAAACAGGGCCATCTCCTTGAAATGAAAGAAAATGTTTTTTTGATCAAACTATAATTTAAACAACCTGATTACTTGTTAGTTAATAAAAGTAAGTAATCGATAAATTGTGATTGATCTACAATATAGAATATAGAATTGATCTACAATGTAGAATAAGCTGAAAAATATGTACCGACAAAATTAATAAAGCTATAATAATTTAATTTTTTTTGTATTTATTATTAATTGTGGCTTATGGCCTTATTGTTAAATTACGCAAAACACATTTTTAAAAATTTCATGTTTTCAAAATAAAGATTTACTGTACTGGATATCTTTTTTGGCTTGATATTGCTAGAGGAAAATTCATGATGACCAAATTTTAACACAATCGTGCAATTTTCCCCTTCCTAATACCTTTAGCAACCCCCCCCCCCCATCATAACCCATGCCCCACCGCATCATACCTACTTTCATGGTACCCATAATAAGTACTTTGGTACCTATATTAGCCTATTCGGTACTTAATTATACAGTTTCAATTACGATAATGCGAATAGTAGGCTATTATCAAAATTAAACGTCCCTAGAGTGAAGAATAGTATGGCGATTTTTTACCGTTCTAAGCGAATAAGTACTATTTATCGATTAATTTAACTTTTTGGTTCGTAATTTTTTTTTAATTACCCTAGATTTAACTTAGTTTTATAGAACACGTTTTAAAAGTGGAACTACAAGAGAATTGTGGTTTCAGATAACTTAAATATAAATGTAGTGAACCTCACTTCCTACGCTGTTGAATTAGCTTAGCCGATATATCTAATAAAATAATTATATGTTAAAATACGAGGAATAACTCCTGTCTTGATTAAATAAAGCTGTAGGTTTGCAAACATTTCTGATATTGTTTTCTAAATACTTAAAATGAAAAATAAACGAAAAAATACATAAAGATAATTTTTTAAACTGAATGTCTTTTTTGAACAGAATAAATGAGATTTTGGTACGAGTTTTAGGATCGAGGGCTAAATTTGAACTTTCAGGAGGAAGCTGGCACAAATTGTGCTGGAATCATAAGACCAAATTTCTTTCTTTTAAAATTAGTGTTACATAGTTGCATACCAAATGTACATTTGATGTTTGTTAATATTGCAATTAGACTTTTTTTTGTCTATAATTTAGCGTTTTTTTAAAAGTATTTCAGATATAATTTTGGTATTTTTATTTTATACTGATTTTTTTACGGTTAGTACCTATTAATTTAAGTATCTACTATTAAGTAATATTGTTTCTATTAAAACAAAACTAAGTAAACTTGACTAGAAATTTCAAGTTGAAGAAAAGTCTTATTGTTTTTTCGGATAACAAAATACGTAAATATTAATTTGCGATTTCAAAAATATATTTAAGATTGTTTTCTATAGCAAAAATATTTATTTAATTTTCTCTAAAAAAAACTCAAAGTTTGAGCTTCATTTGTAATGCAGCAAGCAAAAATCATTTTTATAGGATATTCTTTATTGTTATTCGAATATAATTGAATTTCGATTTAAGAATTAAATTTTCATTCAAAAAAAAGAAGCTTTCTTATTATTGTACTGTGGTTAGATCACGTGACGTGAATTATCTAAGCTAGATCACTTGTCTTGAAACTTATTATTTATAACAAGTTAACTTATTATTAAAAGGGTTATTGTTATTCGAATATAATTGAATTTCGATTTAAGAATTAAATTTTCATTCAAAAAAAAGAAGCTTTCTTATTATTGTAGTGTGGTTAGATCACGTGACGTGAATTATCTAAGCTAGATCACTTGTCTTGAAACTTATTATTTATAACAAGTTAACTTATTATTAAAAGGGTTATTGTTATTCGAATATAATTGAATTTCGATTTAAGAATTAAATTTTCATTCAAAAAAAAGAAGCTTTCTTATTATTGTAGTGTGGTTAGATCACGTGACGTGAATTATCTAAGCTAGATCACTTGTCTTGAAACTTATTATTTATAACAAGTTAACTTATTATTAAAAGGGTTATTGTTATTCGAATATAATTGAATTTCGATTTAAGAATTAAATTTTCATTCAAAAAAAAGAAGCTTTCTTATTATTGTAGTGTGGTTAGATCACGTGACGTGAATTATCTAAGCTAGATCACTTGTCTTGAAACTTATTATTCATAAAGCAGCTGTAAGCAATTAAGAGTGTGTTTTTTTAAATAATTAAATATGGCGCAATAAGGAATTGTTACTTAATTTTAAAGAAATATCGAGCTTTCAAATATCATGTGCTTAAAAGAGCGATAGAAACTTCGTAGTTTGTGTCTAGATAAAATGTCGACAGAATTGTAAGGAATTTTAAAAGACTATTAATTAAATTGTTTTTCGAATCGCTTTGTATTTTTTATTTTCAATATTTACTATGTAGCAATCGCTTCGTGGGTTAAACTATATATTTTTCTTTTTAACAGAGAATCATTTTCAAAATTAGGATTCAAGTTTTTACGATTTCAGAAATTAAATATGACACAGGCATGACTCTAATTTATTTATATATTTTCCGGCAATGTTTCGATCGTCAACCTGATATCTTACGGCCGAATGTTAACACTATACATAGATTTTTTTTCAGTATTTGATTTTTAAAAAACTTCCATTAATAAAATATATTGATGTAATTTTTTTTTAGTTTTAACTTTAGCCGCAATATAACAAGACTGTTTTTTTCGTCTGTTTTTTTTATTCCTTCAAAGATAGATCAATGGGGAATAAAAAAAACTTTTTGAAAATTTTAATTCGAATTTTCATTGAGTCATTAATTATGAAAAATTATAATTTTTAATAAATATATTGCTTTTTGCTTCTGTTATGTATTCCAAAACGTTATCAAATGGGATCTTTTAATGATGAGCAACCAATTATAGCATTGTATAATATATATATATTTTAAAAACCTGTTTTATTCAAAATTTTCATACTTAAATTGTTCTTTATATTAACTAAGTATTTTTCAACTTGATCGAATAAAAGCTTTTTTTCCAATTAAATATTAATATTCTGTAAGATTCAGTGTTAGTATGTTTAATTTTTAAATGCGCTTTACTTTCAAAACATAATGATTTTAGTTTTTATTGACTGCGATATATTAATGTGAACAGTTAAATACTGAAAAATAAAGTGTAACAAACATCAAAGAAATTGATATTAATTATTATAAATTGATATAAATTGAACATTAAGTAACATAAATTGCTTAATAAATCTATATTAATTTTATTCATTTCTTGGCTGTGTTGATTGCCTACATCTGTTCCATATTAATTTAATTTATATCTTGGCTGTCTATTTTACTTTTTGTCGATACCTGATCAGGCATAGCACTATCATAGCCAGCTCCATTGCAGTGCTGGGTTCATATTTTGGAGACTTACAATTTGTCATATATTAATATTAGACAACTAATCAAAGTAGGAAAATGTCATTAAATAATATTAACTAGTGGGCGGCGCCCCCTGCTCGCTAATGCTCGCCAACCCCCGAAAATTGCTACGCAATCTTATATGGTTTGCTTCGCAAACCAAGCTCGCTTCGCTAGCTACTAACTTAGGTACATTGCAAATGCACAAAATTCTAAGAATTCAAATCCGTGTAACAACTTTTTTTTAAAAAAAAAATTGCATCTTTTTATTAAATACTAAGCCATTAAAATAAATTTGAATTCAAATAAATGACATGTAATTCGTTAAACCTATTAGAAATGTGCTATAGTATAAAATCTTAAGATAAAATTTCTAAAACTGATATCTCTTTAAAAAGGTTAAAATTTTGGCTATAATTAAGTCTATTAAAAGTTGAAATAAGTGAATTGCAATGGAAAAATCTGCATCAGCAAAACATTACGCTTTTTAAAAATAATAACAACGTTTCACAACTTTGTTAAAAATATAAGTATAAGTCTTAGAACTTTGACATACAAAAGAAAAACTTGCAGAAACTAAACATTAATTTGCAATAAATACTAAATACGAACAAATACTGAGAAAGATTAAGGGCTTTGTTAATAACAAAAAGAAAATAATTACTATTAAAGATAAAGAAATTCCTTAAACACACAATTATAAATTTATGGACTTGGAGCTATCACTGTTAGGCTGTCAAATGATCTAACTCTAGAGAGGCCAATTTAAAGTTGCCCATGACTAAAAACTGGTTTAGTCAAAACTAAACTGATTCTTTCAAAAGTCTGGCCTTGTGACTTATCTATAGTCATTGAGAAAGCTAGCCGTACTGGTAACTGTTTTCTTTTTAAAAAAAAAATGGCATGTTGTTGCCCGATGGAATCAAAGGTATCCTAGGAATAAAAATGTCGTCAAATAAATTCGTGATATATAAATTCGTGAAAAAAGCGCTTTCGATAAAATACTAAAATAGAGATCTATCGACAAAGACTACTCACTTCTGCCTAGCTTAATAGTACGAGATTGCCGCAGCTGATAGGGTGAATTTCAGAAGAAATCACATTTGGTGAGAATGCTCTCTCTGGTTATTTCAGTTTCCGTTCTTAAAAGCGCTATATGTTGAGCCACATCAGCTAGATTTGGCATGTGACATTTTAAGCGGCAATCATTGGTCGATTTTCTAGCGTTGCCATTCGGGGAGTTGTAATGAGGCTTTTTTTTGTCGCCGTGTAAGAGAAATATATATATATATAGATAATAAGCTGGACTGCTCTTTTTTTGCTTAACGAAATTTTTGTTTAAGAAAATTTATTACTGATTGATTTACTCCGCATTTTACAGCGAAAAAATAAGCAGGTAAGAGAATTACGAATTAAAACTTGGAGTGAAGTTTAAACAATTTCAACTCATAAAATATTAACTTTGACATTGTCACATTTTATTATAGATTTGAAACAAATATTAAGGAAACTTTATAAATTCCTTCGCATGCGACAATTCGAATTTTTAAATTTATTGTTTTTGCTAGTAACAACTATTTTGTTAAAAAAAATTTTTTTAAATGAGCATGATTTAGTGAATTTTTTATTCCCTCAGTTAGTTTTAAATTTTTTCTTTATATAATTAAATTCAATAAATGTAGTTCTTGGAAAAATACGAGTATAATGTAGTTCTTGGAAAAATACCCTCATATTTGTCTTAGAGTAGTCTCCTACGCTCCCGTAAAACATATTAGCATTTTTGATAGGGTGCTTAATCGGTACTTTACATCATTCCTGATTTTAGAGATTTTGCATAGCAGTACCGGTTTACCCTTAACGCTGCATAATTAAGGTGAAAATTGTGTGCGAATTTTTCCATGCATGAAGCATGTGAATCAATATGAATTGTGAGCCGTTAAGTCTAAATTAATTATAATTTTAATAATTATCAAATTAAAGGTTTAAAATTATAATACTTATTGGCAATTTTTTCTGGTTTGTCTTTTGTAATATTACTTTGCTATAACCAATTGTCTTCCCAGAAAATGTAGCATAATTATTACTTCAGAGCTTATTGTATATTAAATTAAATTTTTCCAAAATACGTTTAAAAACTCCCAAAGGTTAATTATGAGGGTTAATTATAATAATCAAGGGTTATTGAATTAAACTTCCAGGGTTAATTATAATAATCAAGGGTTATCGAATTAAACTTCAAGGGTTAATTATAATAATCAAGGGTTAATTATAATAATCAAGGGTTAATTATCGAATATAAATTCTACCCGAAAAAAATGTGCGCGACGTTAACCTAAATCTTTCTGAAGAATGATTCCATGCATCAATTGATTACATATTTTCTTATTTATATTTAGTTCAATTGTAAATATATTTTCTTGAATTATCATTTCAATCTTTTAAGTATAAATCTTATACAGTATTTTGCATTTTTACCTTTTAAAGTTTATTTTTTTAGGAAAACTCTATCTGTGTTTTATGTGGTTTTACAACTCTTGCCTTTTAACACAAGAGGGGCTAATACTGTTCCAAAAAAATTATAATATTAAATAAATAAAAGTATTAAATCTAAATTTTCAAATTATCGTAAAACCCATCGATCACTTTTATTTCACGGAAACTTTGAATATCAAAACAAAGCCCCCTAACTTATTTTGATTTATTAGCCAAACGCGTTTTTTTTTCTTTTAAAAAGAAACCGAAACTTCTATAGGTTTATTTCATCCGTTTTGTTTGGTTTTCTGTTTCTTTTCTCTTCGCTAACTCCAGTGATTCTCAACCACTGTGCCGCGGCACTTTTGTGTGCCGCCAAATTCTTAAAATGTGCAGCCAAATATTAGAAATGATACAATAAAAATTATAATGCTTTTTTTTATTATGAGTAAAGTTAAAATTAAAGAAAAGTGTATATATATATCTATATACTTTTTATAATTATTCCACGCTTTAACCGCGTGAACATATTTGTCAATCTTAAAATAAGATGGAAGTGTTTAAATTGTATATAACACACAATTTTAAAAAATGTTGTAAAAGCCAATCATTACAGTAAGCTATGCAATTAATAAACAAATTAACAAAGGATAACTAAAAAAACAAATATATAAAAAACAAATTAACAAAGGATAACTAACAAAAATTAAGCTAACGATTAATAATTAGCAAAAAAACTAGTTAATAAGAAATCACAAAAAAACTAACAGTTAATAACTATAGAAAACAAGCTAACAATTAAAAACTAGCAAAAAAATAAATAACTGTTACTAACTAATAAAAAATTGGTCGAAAGAAATAATTAATCCCTTAATAAATGTGCTTTTGTAGTACATATTATTTTATTTCACATTCATAATTATTATCACAAACTATTTAACACAGTGTATTATAGGTAATTAAACAACTTTTAATCTTAATTTTTTTCATTGTATGCCGTCAAATTTCGAAATCGTTAAAAGTGTGCCGCCACAAAAAAAAAAAAGGTTGAGAATCACTGGCTTACACTATTTGATTTCGTTTCCTTATTTTGTATACGTACTGTCATAAAAGGTTAGTGCAGTATAACAGATTTCAGTAGTTTTATACGTTTGATCCATCAGTAAATGCCACAGATTTTAAAATTTAGTTTTGTTTTATTAATTTAATTGTGAATTAAATTTTAATAGGTGCATTTGTATTCATTTAATGCATATTAAAAAGTTACTCATGTGTTATTTAATATAGAATTTTCCTTAACTGAAAGAGAACAGTTTCTGTTTTCGAGAGTTGCCATTAAATATTTAAATGAAAAGAAATGTGTCGACATTTTTTACTAATTTACATAAAAATTTATGCTGACAATTTTATTTCAAAACTTATATAAAAAAAATTAAAAATTTTTAGTTTAAATCTCTTTTTTTGTGCATTATTGGTTTCTTTTTAGAGTGCTTAAAGTATTATAATTTTTTTTTTAAAATTCCATGCAGGATATTGATCTGCTCATCAATAATTTAAATGAAACTTTTCATTCGCATTTTGTAAAAGTGTATATTCAGGGTGGCCACCCACCTTGAAAACCTGGAATTATCAGGGAATTTTTTTATACCGGAAAAAACCTGGAAAAATCAGGAAATTTTAAAGAAAAGCTGGAATTTTTTTTTAATTTCACTAATTTAAGTTATTTACTTATTCTCTTAATTTAAATTATTTCATCCATTATACCCACTTTTTTTAGACGGAAATGTATGTCCAAGCAGGTGAAATATCATCAACTTAGCAATACTTTGCCTGCATCAAAATTTGCTCCCTTACAGCTCTGTTAAAAACTACAATGTCACATAAAATTCTCCCACTGTTGCTAAACGAAAGTAGAAATCTTTGACCGCTATGGGACTGTGCAATTTAGGAAAGATTCTGGTGGAGGTGGAAAAAGGGATTAGGATATTAGCTTCTGTTTTTAAATTCTGTCCTTGGGCTGAATCCATTTATGGCTTAAGTTTGTTCCATTGCTTTCTTGGGTTTTTTCCCCTTTTGACAAAATGTTTTTGTATTTTTAACTTTATAAAATTCTCCAAAAATTAGTTGATTATAATTTAATAATAATAAAATATTTTATACAAAGCTTTTGTATTCCCATTAAAATAAATCTGTGAATTATTTTTTCTCAGCAAACCAACCAATCACACATTTTTCTTTTACAATCGCTAACAGCAATGTTTGTTGACAAATTGTTACAATTGTTGCATTAATGCTAATTTTTTTCTATATCATTTTAACCTTTAAAAATATTTTAATTTTAAGTTTTTAAATTTTTTTTTACGAACTAACTATATACTAATATTTAATTTTACTCTTTTGTTGGTCAATATGTTATTTTTGATTCAAAATTTTGTACCAGAACATTAAAAAATGAATAAAAAATCTTGCGAAATTGTCAAAATAGATTATTTTTTTCAAGATATGTTAAAAAAATAACATTTTGAATAAAATATTTTATAATATAGACACTTTTCTTGTACCCACATCCTACACTTTATTAGAATAAAGAAACTAAAACCTGGAAATTTTAAGATTTTTATCTGGAAATTTGAAATCTGATTAAAGTTATTACCCTGATATTAGTTTGCTGAGTAGCAATTTTTCATTTTAAATACGTAAAAAATAAAAGCTTTAGGCTCCCTTGTTGCTTTTTAGTACAGTTACTTTTTTTCATGTTTCGATTTTAAGGTGTGGAAGCATATATAATATCTAAAATGTCTGGTTTTTTTAAAAAAATTTTTTAAATTTTATTTAAATAGGTTATAATTAGAGCCCGGATTTTGATGACCTAAAAAATCTCAATTAATGCCCTTAAAAAGTGCAAAAAATGCCCTTAAAAGTGCAAAAAGTGCCCTTAAAATGTGAAAATTGCGCTAAAAATGCCTTATAACATGACTTAAATAGAAGTAAAAATATTGAACTAAAACAATGTTTTACTCTTTAAAATTAATATGAGTCGTTTCAAAAAATATAAAGCAATGCAATTCATTAAAGTTCATTAAAGTTTGACAAATATGTTTTATATCCAAAAATAACAAAAAAAAGGAAAATATATTGACTCCAAAACATATTCATTTTGTATAGAAACTTAAATGAATATAACAACTTCCATCTCATAATATTACTAAATATCAGAATTACAGTGGATTACTAAATTTTTTTTCTAATATTTTGAAATGTAAACGAGCGTCTCTTGTCTGAAAGCAAATTTTTATACCAGGAGAAGCTTCTTTCAACGTCTACTGATGTTATTGGTGCGTACTTGAAAAGGACGGTATCACTTACTGACAATTCTTCTTCAATTTGAAAAGATGTTGCTTCACCTGTTAATATCCTAGAAATTTTCTTCATTGTTTAGAAGCCAGTGTAATAATAAAAAATTAGAAAAATTTAACAAAAAATTTAAAAAATGCTTTAAAATGCAATATACACCCCAAAATTTAAAAGAAAATGCCCTATAAATATCAAAAAATGCTCTAAAGGACAAAGAATGTCCAAAAATGCAAATGTCATCAAAATCCGGTGTGATGAATTAATTTTTTGTTAAAAGTGATATTTTGCTTCGAGTTTGTGTGAAATTAAAATTAATACTTAGATGGCTTCAAGAATTAAAAAATAAACAGGTTCTTAAAACTGTGTCAAACAAATTATTTTCTTCCTTACCTGTTTTGAGAAATAATTTTAAAAAATGTTTAAAACTATTGTGTGATTTATAATAATTTTTAAATGAAATCAACTGTTGGTCAAAGTTTATAATGATTTCTTATTTTGTTCTTTTTTCTTATTTCACGTGCCTGCTTATGAAATCAATTTAAGGCAAAATTTGCGCAATTCTGAAACGCGTGTGGACTTCAGTGCATCAAAGCCGGGACATTTTTGCAAACTAACTATCAAGTTTTTTTGTCTAAACTATTCTATTCGAAATAACTTTTAAGCAAACAAAAAACGCCTTTTCGTCTTGAAATTAAGTGTTTATTTAACAACATGTAATATTAGACTTAGAAATAACTTAATAAAAGTGCTAAGCATAGTTATAATCAAAAAGCTATAAACTTTTTATGCTATATATATATATATATATATATATATATATAAAGTTAAAAATGTTAATTATGTCAGGTTCATTATATGAGTGATAATATTATTAACTTTATTAAACGGCAAAGAATAAAATGGGAAGGTCACGTAATCAGAATTGAAGGAGACCGTACTACGAAAAGAGTTTTTAATGCCAGACCATTTGGCAACGGAAAAAAGGCAGGTCGAAATTGAGATGGATAGATGGCATAAAAAAAGATCCTTTAGTCTTAAAAACTGGAAAATACTAGCAGGGAAAAGGCTAGCCTGGAAAAAACTTCTTGAGAAGGTAAAAGCCCACCCTGGGCTGTCGAGCCATTGATGATGAAGTTGATATAGTTTTTGTTTCAGACTTATTTCCCGATACCATTAGATTAGTTTCAAGAAATCATGCAGCTTGAAGTGATTTTTTAATTCTATATTCGGTCATTCAATTAGTACATGATTAGACTCATAACTTTGAAAAATCGGAAGTATATAATTAAAAAACGTAGACAAAAAGTTGGTTTTGAATTTAAATCTTGTGACGAAACATAGTAATCACTGTTTTGAAATCACAGTAACCTTTTAGTTTATATAGTTTTTTAAAATATTTTGTAGAAATTTAATTTTCGTAGTAATTAAAAATAAAGAGAACTCAGAGAACAACAAATTTAAAAATTCGACTACTATGATCTTCTGAGGAAATTATAGTTTTAATTATTTATTTTAAAAGTGCAGAAAATAGATTTATAATTCCTATGTTTCTGAAAATCTATGCGACCTAATTTGGTGATGTTATTGATAAATTAATTTTTACACTGTTTAAAATTAGTACTTAGGATGTGTGTTCATTTGTCAAAAATGATAACAGTAATGTAATTTTATGCAAAATTCCGCAGCTTTTTCTTGTGCATCACATTCAAACAAATGTTTGTAGCACTTGCTTATTTTATGTATGCTAGAAATTCATTTCTATTTTTTGACGTAATTCATAACATAATATTAATTATTTTAGATATTTTAATAATTTTAAGGAGTTTATTTTTTTGTCACTTTTTGTTCTTATTTCGATGTAGTCTGATAATAGTTATGTGATACGCATTTTAAATGTGAAAATACTATAGAAAAAATTGCGTTTTTAAGTTTTTTTTAAATATCTTATTACATTGAAGTGAAAATCAACAAATTTTAAGGTATCGCACCAATATTCATTAATTATAAAGCTTGAGATTCGTTAATTCCTAGAAGTCGAGATGTATATTTGCATAAGGTTTAATATTTTTTCATGTCACAAAGAAATGTTAATTTTTTAAGTTAATCTAGTGCTCTCTAGTATGCACGAAATTTTTTAAAAGTACAATAACGAAAAATGAAAAACCTAAAAAAAATTGCTGTTATAAATCAGTTTTTTGAAAATTGAGAATAGTTTCATATTACAGTACCAAAATAGGATTTCTTTAATAATAAAGAACTGGGGGAAATATTAAAATATTAAAGTTTTTGTTTCAATGTATACATTTTTTCAAACATTTGACATCTTATATTATCGATAAAATATTGAGTTTGCTACATCAAGTATTTGGTTAAACTAATCGAATTTCAACGAAGTAGAATGTTCCAAATTTCAGTAATAATTAAGAAAAGACTATTATATATTTAATGGTCAAAACATTTTCACCCTGTCTTACCTGTCTTATCTTGTCTAGAACAAATAATATCCATGGTACATAAAATATTCAAGAATGAAATCAAGTAATTAATTCCTAATCTCAAATTTGGCGGTCAATTTGTGCATGAACATACAATGTTGAACTTTATTAACCAGCAAACAATTGAATCGTAATTTTTAATTGTTGCTTGAAGTTGCATAAAGAAAAATGTTAGTGAATTTTTAATGTTCGACTTGACAGGATATTTCAAAAGAGTAAAAGCATTTTCTGCCACCATAATATTTATTTTGTTGCTAATTGATCGCAAACAGGTACAAAAATAGATGGATTAAAGTCCGAAATCATTCTGTTTTTAATTTGCATAAAACTTTTTAGAAAAATCTAAGTCTTCATCATCAGAATACATTTTCTGTTACATTTTATTCGATTTGAATAAGTTCTCAGTTGTTTATTGTTTAGTTTTAAATTTTAGAAGCATAGTAGTAATGATCAACTTATATGTAGACCTTTAAACTAATTGAAACAGTTTTTCTCTTGTGTATAGCGCCCATATTTAACTCTTTTAAATAATTGCTCATAATGTATGACTCTCATATTCCTTCACCAAAGTATAATTGAAATCTAAATCATAGTTTCTACTACTATGATTAACTATTAAAAGATCTATATTTGCTGAATGCTGTTTTAATAAATATTATTCATAAATATAATGATGTTATTTGTTTTAAATATAATTTTAATAAATATAATTAATTTATTTGTTTTGTTTTTTTAAATTTCAATACAATTTTTGTAGTAAATTATGTAAGAAATATTTATTTGAAATAATGAATAGTTTCTTTTACGAGGTTATTTTAAAGAATTAAAAGAGAAATAGTCTTTATGTCACTTTTATATTTTAAAATTTTTTAAAGCTGAAAAAGTAACATACATATGTTGTACCCCTAGCATTTCAGTTGTGGTTATTTCTGAGAGGTTTATGAGAATTTTTGATTGTATTTTCTTTATTGTGTATCATTTTATTGTTTTGTCTGTCCCAATGAGTAGACCTAACAGTTTGCAACCTGCTTAATGCATGTTTAATATCAATACTTGTTGAATAAATATATGTACATAAATATATGTACATATATAATACATGTAACCATGTAAACTCATAAAAATTTTAAATAAGCTAATCATCTATGTTTTAATATTTCTTTTCTAATTCTTCGTGATGAAGACCTATCTAGTGATACTCATAGTGCGCATAAATTTGAGTGATGTCAGATATATTTCTTTACAAGAAACTTTATAATCATACGTTATTTTTAAAATAAATTGAAATAGTGAAAAGCTGACGAAGACTGGTTATCCAAAATCTTTTTTATTGGTTTCCTCTTTATGAGTTGGATAAAGGTAAGTATTTAAAAGCAAAATTTTACTTTTTATATATATATATATATATATTGCAATTTCTGACTATACTACTCCATCATTCATTCGAGAAGTTTTAATATGTTTGGTAGACTGCGTTAGTAAATCATGAAATTTTTATTCTCATTTAATAATGGAACTAAATATTTCGAATATTTAGTTCTTGTTGATTGAAAAAATCAAAAAATGGTTGAAAAAAAGTATAAAACTGATGCTGAAGGTTAAAGATTTATTAAGCAAAAAATATCGCATACCATTTATTTAAATATAATTTTTTTAAAATTTAATTATTATTTTTTATAATTTTTTATTATTTTTTCACTTTTTATTTAAATATAATTTTTTGTTGTAAAGTGTGTAAAAAAATTTATTAATTTTAATAATTCTTTTAAGAGGTTCATTTAAAGAATTAAAAAAGCGTTTTCTTGCTCTTTATGTTTCAGTCTTTTTTAAAGCTAAAAAATATTATACATGTGTTGTATACTAAAAATTTACGTTCTTGTATTTTAAGAAAAGCTTATAGGATACGATATTTGATTATATTTATTACAGTACACAATTATATTTGTTTGTTATTTTCATTTAATTGACCCCACAGTTTTCATTAAAAAAAATTAAAAGTAAGAAAAACAAAATTAAATGAAAAATATTTACAGAAGAAAATTGGAAAAAATATAATGCAAACTGTGTGGTTATTATATTGTATGTGAAAAAATTCCTTTAAATTTTATATAGTAGAATTTTTCTTATTACATATTTTGTATCATAAAATTTCTACTTAAAGTATTTTTTTCTTAAAAATATAGTTACATTGTTTTGAAAAATTGAAATTTTATTGTGTGTCCACGAATGCAAAACAACTTTTTATGCAAAACGAAAGATATATTGAAGATCACCCCCCAATATTACCTTGTTTTAATCAATTGCTTTAAAGTATCAGCCATTGAGTTGGGTCACAAAGCTGTAGATACTCTGAATATATCTGCTGAATTTAGCACACTACTGACTTCGTACGTATACAATGACTAAGAAACATATCGACGATCTTTATTCAATTGTGCTCTAGATTTTGGATTTTTACTTTCAAATTCCCATCTACACTTTCCTTTAAGAGAAATCATCGCCTTGAAAGCATCACTTGATAATAAAAGAAAAAAAAAGTTTTGGAATTCTTCTAGGTTCCTCAATAATTGGAAATATCAGAAATAAGATTCAGTAAAGAAGATAACTTTATTAATAAGAAAATTTATTAGTAAGAAAAAAATTCAATCTGAGGACTTAAAAGGGATAGTTGGCGAACGCAACTACACGAGTAGTAGTACTGCTTGAGAGAAAATTAAAAACATATCCACAAATTAAACGAAAGAAGACTATAAATACAACGAATTCACAATTTCCTTAATTGATCAACAATTAAAAATAATATGGAAATTCATTCTGAAAGCTGTCTAGAACTTGAAATATAATGAACTATTACTTATGAAGAAAGCGTACTTGTGTACAGTGATTGAATTTTAAATCATTCATAGTAACTAGAATATGGAGCATTACATGTGAACCTCTTCAGTCATTTAAATTCATTCTCTGATTGGATCTTGTGGAAGGCGAACTCTGCTTAACGAATGTCTCATCTGCGTGGGGGCAGCATCATTTCCAAACCTAGTGGCCGCAAGTTCATCTGCTCGGACAGCGATTCCGATGATCTTCAAAAGATGTTTGCTGAGCATCCCAAAAGCTGCTGATTATTCTGATATTTCGGATTCTTTTTATGACAGCAGGTATAATCAGTTCACAGAAAGGGGAGATGCAATAAAAGGAATTTATCTACAAAGTTTTTAAAATCTCCTCTCTCAGTTAAATCATGGATATTGCAATCTCCTCGAAACTTAGAACTTGAAATTTAGTGAACTATTACATAAGAAGAAAGTGTGATAGGGTACAGTGATATGGCCATTTACTCGAAACATAGTAAACTTAGAATATAGTGAACTTATGGATAAGACAATTTCCTCGAAATATAGTGAACATATAACTCGTCTGCTCGGATAACGATTATGATGATCTTCAAAAATTGTTTGTTGAGCATCCCGAAACTGCTGATTATTCTGATATTTCTGATTCTTCTTATATGACAGCGGCTATAATCAGTTTGCAAAAAAGGAGGTGCAATAAAAAGAATTTATCGACATAGTTTTTAAAATCTCCTTTCTCGATAAATTCATGGATATTGCAATCTCATCGAAACATAATGAACATAGAACGCCAAATAAAGTGAACCGTTACATAAGAAGAAAGCTTACTTGTGTACAGCGATATGGCCATTACCTCGAAATATAGTAAACGTAGACTATAGTGAACTTATAGATAAGACAATTTCCTCGAAAGAAAGTGAACATAGAACGTCTGTCTCGGACAGTGATTCTGATGATCTTTAAATGATGTTTGCTGAGCATCCCTGCTGATTAGTCTGATATTTCTTATTCTTCTTATGACATTGACTATAATGAGCTCGTAAAAGAAGGTGCTATCAAAAGAACTTTTTAGCTAAAGTTTTTAAAATATCTTCTCTCAGTAAACTCATGTAAATGGCAATTTCGCTAGCGTTGGAACAACTCGCTCTTGCAGTGGACTGTTCGAAAGAAGGCCAGAAAAAGTTGACTAGCAAACACAAAATTGTCTCTGAAAAGATGAAGAAGGTTAAACTAGAAGAGCCAGTTCCTGTTCCAACGGTTGAGCTGACTGGAGAAACCTAGAATATTCAGTCTACTTCACTCGTTCCAGCTGGGAAAAAAAGAAGGAAAATCTAGGAAATCTAAGAAAAGAAACAGCAGAGCAGCTTCTCTAACGATGCCGAAAAAACCCTCCTGATGCCCAAACATCCTACTTTGGCAGAGCTAACCCACCCAACCTCCTCAAAGCCAGTGGACTCTCCTCCAGCCAAAGCCTCTGTCATGAAAACTGTTTTCCTTGGATTGGTGAACTTTCATGACCTGTAGATTGTCCTGACTAAGGAGAACTACCATCCCTTCTGAGTGACTTGGATTGAGAAGAGAATCTCATCTAACCTTAAGTAAAAGCTCAGCTTAATCAAAATCAACTGAAGTATAAGTAGTTCTATTTTTATCTAACCAAATTGAGAGATTGATAATCTGACAACTGATGACACTGTGAGGTGAAAAACGATTTTTAAAGCAGTGTTTGATTTCAAATTTTAGTTATACTTCAAGAACGAAATTACTTCTTGTCAAGGAAAAAAATATGTACTTAACAAATAATTAGTGAGCTAAATCTTTTTAGCAATGCTCTGTTCTTTTTAGGCATGCAATGTCTAAGAAAGTTAACGATGACCTGTTGATTTTTGCCATAAAATGTCCAGCTGCAGCAACTATTATGAACAATAGGAAGTAAATAAGAAGAAAGAATATTTTATTTATTAGAAAAAAATAGAAATCTGAGTTCTTTGAAATGGTTAATGCAGAGCTCACCCCCTCAAGTGTTACAGTCGGAAAGCAAACCAAAAATAAAATATTTTCAAAAATGAATTTTTGATTTCTAAATTATTTGTAGAACCAGTTTTAATTTGAATGAAACCAAATGAAGCAATGAACGATAGAAATATGTGTTGACTGTAGAGTAAAGAGATATGGAAAGTGGTATTGCCCAAAAGCAGGAACTCAAACTTCATTTCTGAATGCAGAACTAATTAATATTAGTTTTGAAGAAAAAAAATCACCGAAGTTACTCTTAAAGTAGATTTTAGCGTTTGGAAAGAGGGAGCTACCTGCACGTGAAGAATTTAAAACGGTATTTCAATCGTCAAGTAATGTCTTACTTGAAACAACAAACAAACTCACGTCAGGAACTTTTCGACACCCTGTTGATTTGTGCCACACTTTTGAATTTTCACTCTGTAATGTCCAGTTAGACCAGTACAAAAAACATGACAATAGTATTATTACAATTCTGTTAGAAAATAAATTGGAAGTTGTGACAGCTAATGTATTATTAAATACTTTGAACTCCATTCTAAACAAAATGAAGTTAATTGTCTTTTGATTGAAAAGAATGCGGCGAAAGGACAGTGTAAGTGATGGTAGCCATTAGAACTCAAATTTTAGTTCTGATTACAGAATAGACTTTAATATCAAGAATGAAGAAAGAAACAAAAAGCAAACATACTAACAAAGGTATTTTTGCCATTTGGATTTGTAGTTAAACAATTATGTACACTTTTAAGTCTGAGATGTCCGAAAAGTTATCAAAAACGTCTAGACTTTTGCCTCAACTTTAGTTTTTTCACTATAAAATATTCAGTTTTAAAGAAACATAGAAATTAATCTGTTGAAAGACAATTTTAAATGAAGAATGTTTGGAGAGAGAGAATAAGAAAATGTTTGTCTACCTTATGGGATTTAAATGAGTTTATGATTGGTAAAACTTTTGCTGTTGTCGCATCTTTCAGATACAATCATTGATAGAAAGGGTTCCAATGCTGACTTTCAAAACACTGTCTTAAACAGGCTTCCAGTGACCTTTGTACTAATACACATTAGTCCTGCATAACCTTTATTTAAATAAAACCACCAAAGCTAAATCAAATGTGGGTTCAATCAATTGCGCCTCAAAACAGGTATTTTGATGCAAAGGACATTTTACAATAGACTAATGTCTTGCGGCTAGATTTGTTCGATTATCTGGTAAAAGCAGATCTCACCCGACCCATACCCTCACACGTCAAGTGTCTTCTCCTTGTAACTCTATTCTCCATTAAAGCTTTCAAGAACAGTGTAAACCTATTTATGTCTATGAACGAAATTGGGGGTGATTGAAAAAAATTTGACTGTTGACAAACTTCTAGAACTTGCATAATTTTATTTCAGTTATTACGTCTATTTGTGTTTAAAATTATTAAATCCCCCCCTTATTCCTCTTGCAATGTTTGCTAAGTAATTTTTTTTTAATTTTATGTAAAATGTTCAATTTTAATGGAAGTGTGTAAGTAGCTCTTTTAGTTCTTGATGCTTAATTTATATCGATACTTCTATCACATAATAATTTTGATATTTATTTATTTATTTTGATATTTATTTATTTGATATTTATTTATTTGTTATTTACTAATTTTAGTATTACTTACTTACTAGAAAGCTAATAATATTATTATTATAATGGCAAACTATTATTATTTTTTAAATTTCTTTTTATTGAGAGAGTAAAATTATGTTTACTTACTAGTTTTGAGTATTTTCAATGAAAGAAAATCCATTCCGCCCCATCGCAAGAAAAAAAAAAGATGGGGCATAGCTTTTTATTCTAAATTGTTTAATTTTTTTTCTATTTCCTTAAATATGTATTTTTTTTTTTTAATTTTACCGTCTGGGTGGATTTTCTTACATATTTTAAATGAAATGTTATTAATTTTTTTTAAATCACTTATTTGTATTGTAGTATATTATATTTAGTTCATTCCATTAAGAAAATCCATTCCACCCCATCGTAAGAAAAAAAAAGATGGGGCATAGCTTTTTATTCTAAATTGTTTTATTTTTTTTTTATTTCCTTAAATATGTATTTTTTTTTTTAATTTTACGGTCTGAATTGATTTTCTTACATATTTTAAATTAAATGTTATTATATTTATTTAAATTCATTCCTTCAAATCAAGGCAAATAAATATTTAAGAAAAATATGTTCAAATTAATTTTTTATTTGTATTTAATTTTATTATTTCTTTATAGTACCGTATTTGGGGGGGGGGTGCATTTTGTTTGTTCATATTTGCTATTATTTTGAAGATTGTTTTTAATTAAAAATGCTTTTTATTAAATTGCTTTTTATATTTTGTTTTCAAAATTCATTGAGCTATGAGTTTAACAGTTTAAATTGTATTTATTATCTTGTTTTTGTACAACTATATGATAATCTGTAATTTGAAAATAGTTTGCTAAAAAAAAAAAAAATTCTAAAAAAAAAAAAAAAATATTCTAAAAAAAAAAAAAAATTAAAATTAAAAAAAAAAAAAAAAAAAGATGAACGAAAAAGAAAAAAATTAAAAAAAGAAAAATTTAAAAAAATAAAAAAGAAAGAAAAAAAATAATAAAAGAAGAAAGTAAAAAAAAAAAAAAAAAAAAAAAATAAAAAAAAAAAGAAGAAAAAAAAGAAAAAAGAAAAAGCAAACTATTTGTAAGAGTATTTCATACGATATATTTAAATTTATCCTTTGCTCTATGCACTGTATTAATTTTCAATTGAAAAAAATACTATGTATGTAGTTTTTTGTTTCTTTTTAGTGTACAATACTGTATTAAAAACTTGCATTCATGATTACATTTTTTATATTTAGACGATTACAAATTATTATTCTTAAGTATTATTTCAAGTTATTTTTTAACATTTTTAAATACTAAAGAAATATTTTTCAAACCTCTCAAATAATTTTTTTAAGTATATATTAATTTCCTCATTTTTTCAAACATTTTTACATGTTTAAATATTTTTTTTTTGTATAGATAAAATATATGTGAAAAACAGAAGATTTATATATTTTAAAAGTATATCTTTGCATCAGTAGTATACTTTTTTCTCACCGTAGGTAATTAAGTGATATGTATTTTGTAGAGTTTGAAATAATAATTCAAATTGAGAAAATTTCGATTGAGAGTAACATTATTATGAAGTAAAGTTTATATGAAAAATACTATTATTTAAATCAAATTAATGTGATTCTATGAATCAAATTTTACTTCAAAGATTATCATCATTGAAGATTGCCAATCATTTTTAAATGATTGATACTGTTCTTATAGATTGGAATCAAGTGTCTCAATCAATGAAAGAAAAAACGTTTCGAATGGGTGATTGATTAGTGAAGTATGTCTATTTAGATCTCAGTATTCAACTTCAATCAACAGAATTTGTATTTTAATGATACTAAGCGAGCGTTTTTCAAAAGTGAAGCCTAATCTTTCTTTTTTTAAACATTTGTTATGAAATAAATAAAGCGTATTTAAAAATAGAGTGAAGCTGATGTTTCGGAAAAAAACATGCCATCTCATTTATTGGAAGTCAATCAAAAAGACTTTTGGGTTGACTTGCATCTAACAAATTTATTTCTTAATAGCAAATCCATTTTGTTTCTTCATATTGACAAAATATCGGAACTATTTTTGATGACAACACTAAAATTTAAGCTTAAATGAGGAAACGCTGGACAACGGAAACCTTGAACACGATTTTGAATAAAATAATGTGACTTACATAATATCAAACCTTTCAGAGTAAATGAATGATTGAAATAGTCTAATGGTTCATTTTGCTTGCTTCTTACTTCCGTTTAATAGATCCAAAAGTTTGCCTAAAAATTAGGAAAAGAAACGATAAAATAAAAATAATTTTAAAAAATAAGAATAATAAACTTTGCAATATATAACAAATTAAAAGAGACAAAAAATAGGGGAAAAAGTCCTATTTAATATGCAAACTGTCTGGTCATTACTTTTTTTCTGTTAAAATGCCTTACAATATTATGTAATAGAATTCTCATTTGTAATAATTTCGTTATTAAATTTTCACTTAATATATATTTTTTTTTGAAAAATATATTACATTGGCGATTTTCCAAGGTCTGATTGATAAAATGTTTTTTTCTACGATATTTTTTAAAGTGAGTCATACTGTAATTATATACTTAAATATGGTTTTAACTACTAAAAGAATAATGGTAGGAAATAAAATTCTGGAAATTAAAATCTGGAGGAAGGAAAAACATAAAGAGCACACATTTTAGTTGTGAACTAATTAACATTAGCTTTGCAAAGAAAAAAAAAGCCAAAGATTATTTTTTTATTGCTTGGAAAGAGAGAGCTACCTGTATGTGAACAATTTTGAACAGTATTTTACAAGTCACGTCAGCAATGTCCAAGAAACTTGTCGACGCCCTGTTGATTGGGGCCACAGATTTCAATTTTCACTCTGTAATGTCCAGTCATGCCGGTCGAAAAAAATTTGACCACAGAATTTTTACCATTGATGCTATGCAATCATATTCCTCCATATGAACCAGAAAATAAATTGGAAGTTGTGGCAGGTAAAGTATTAGGAAACAGTCTGAACTCTTTAAGTCTGTTGATTGAAAAGACTGTGTTGAAAAAATAGTGTCAGTGATGGTATCCATTGAAAATCAAATTTTGGTTCTATGTACAGAATAGGCTTGGATTTCAGAAATAAAAAGGAAAGAAAAGAGGTACTAATCAAACTATTTTTGTCATTTGGATCTGCAGTTCAATAATGTAGCACAATACTTGTATCCCTTTACGTCTGATGCGTCTAAGAAAATTATTGACAATGTGCGACAAGTTCAAGTTTTTCACTAAAGAAACACGGAAATTAATCTGTTGGGGCATTAACGTTTCTTTACTTTTATTACTTTTTTTCTGAAAAAATGCCTTACAAATTTATGTAATAGACTCTCCTACTTTTATCATAAGCAAGAATGTTTCAAATTCGACCCATTCTAATATCATATTTTAAATGTATCTTAGTTTTTATTATATTGGATAAAAAAATTCAATGCATTCCATGCACAAAAAAAAGAAAGAAAAGGTGAAGACAATTACGAATAATTTTATTAGTATTTAACTTTATTGCAGTTTGTTTGCTTGTAAATGTTATTATTTAGACTTTTTTCAGTTTAAAAATGATCTTTAATTAAAAACGCTTCATTTTGTTTTTAAAATTTACAGAATCATGAGTTTAATAGTTTTATTTGTATTCTCTCTAGATGCAACTAGTTGATAATCTTGTAATTTCCTTGCAATTTTGATGTTTTCTGGATTCTAATTGTTTGAAACAAATTATGTAAACCACAAAACGGTTTGCTAAAAAAATATGAAAAAAAAAAAAAAAAAAAAAAAAAAAAAAAAAAAAAAAAGGAAAGTAAAAAAAATCTATGTAATGAAAAAAAAAATAAAAAAGAAAGTAAAAAAAAATAATAAAAAAACAATAATAAAGAAATGAAAAAAAAAGGAAAGTAAAAAAAAATTTCAAAAAAAAAAAAAAATAATTAAAAAAAGCAAAGAGAAAAAAACAAATGTTAAATAAAAAAAAATAAAAAATATATATAAAATGAAAAAGCAAACCGTTTGTCGTAGCATTTTGTAAGATATTTTTGTTTTTGTCTTTAATATTGCATGCATTGTATTAATATTCAACTGAAAAGGGTACAACTTTTACTGTATAGTGTTGGAAAGTTATATTCTTTATTTTATTCTTAGTATTTAAACGTTGGAAATATTAATTTTTTAAGTTAGTCACTTTTTTTATGGTAACTTTTTGTATTTACTTGAAGCTAAGCAAAAATATTTTTATGTAGACTTATATATAAGAAATCTCATTATTAAGAATAAATTCTTTTAATCTCATTTGTTTGCTTCAGTTCAGCTAAATATTGGAAATTTTTTTTGTGGGGTTGGGCAACATTCAAAATTATGCAAAAATAAATGTACTCTAGGTAACGGTAACCTTCAACACGATTCGATTATATTTATGTGATAAACATGAATGTTAAGTTTTTCTTTGTAAATAAATGGTTTATTAGTTACTTTTGCCAATTCACCATGCCTAACTGAAATACGCATTTACTAAACATTTTTTTTATTTAAATGTTGGTACCAAATTCTTATATTGAGCTCAACTCTGAAATTTATAGTAAAAGTACTTAAATTAGTAAACAATTATAATTATAAAACTTTCTGATCGCAAAGTGTAACAGAAAATGAAAAAATTGTAAGAATTAATATGATCATCAGAGTACACTGCTCTCGCGTTTAGCTTTTAGTCAATGGGTAATTTTTTTTTAAATGCAATTGGGCGATTCCATGAAAAAGGGGAAAAGCATCGGAAAATTCAAATAAGAATAATGTTATTATTTTGGATTTTTTCTGAATTAGAAAGGTTTGAAGTTTGATAATTTATAAAAAAATTTTTTGAGAATTCAGTTTTTTAGTGTTGGTAGCCCATTGAACATTGCCATTTGCTTGTCCTGATTTGGGTGAAGAACATGGTCAGATTCTGAAAATCAATAACTTAACATTATCTTCCTTTCAAAATGTTCCAAAGAATAAATATTGTTTATTACACTTAGTTGAAATATTGTGCAGTGTTAAAATAACTTTTTGTTGTTAAATTCACTTAATTATATAAATTTCAACTAAACATTAATGCATGTAACGTAAGTTACCAAAAACTAGGAAAAGTTTTTATGTGTAAAAAAAAACATGTGATACAAAAGTAAGAATATTATTTTTTCTTTCTTAGAGGCTAGCACTAAATAAGTAGCAATAGTTTTTTTTTTAAATATTATTTATTTATTGTTTTGTGCACTATTCAATATATGTAACGTAAGTTACTGACTTGCATGTAATGTAAGTTACCAATGTGAAATGAGTTCATTTCTTTTGAAAAATTGGCATATAAACTAAATAAGATGTATCCAGCTACAATAACAAAGTTTAAATAAATAAACACTGCCTTAGGATATTAATTTTATTGAAAATCTTTGCATTAAGTCATTTTATTGGGTGTTGGCATTCATATGTTTTCAAAGTTGGACGAAATCTCTCTACAAACTAATGGTGGCAAGAAGAAAGTACAAGCACGTTAAATTCTTCTTTCAGTTCGAGAAATGTACCAAATGTTTATGGAAAAAAAATCCAGAATGCAAAATTGGAAGACTAAGTCCTTTGAGCTCCGTCCAAAGCATGTCTTGCTTAGTAGCAAACCAACTAGAAATGTTTGTCTTTGTAAGTATCACGAAAACTTCGGATAAGCTACTGAAGCCTTCAGAAAATTCCATAATGTTCCATCTTACGCAATACTTCAGAAAATTATTTTTATGTTCAGAAAAAACAGATGAGTGCTGGTCTGGAGAATGTGTGCCGGTGGATATCAAAAGTGTTCACATCTGGTCAGATGGGCCAAGGAGTTGGTTCAAGAATCGATATATAACTCCGGTCTTACCTGTTTTTGAGATTCATCATGGAAAAATATTGATGTGGAATTATTTTGCCACGTCACACGGCAAGAGTCCTGTTGATGGGACAGGTGGATCTATTAAAGGAAGTGTAAGAAATGTCGTATAGAAAGGAAAACATATTGCCATCAATGCCTCTGAGTTTAGGGTAGCAACACAAGAGCATTGAACAAAAATAAATATGGTAGAAATCACACCAGAAGATATTAAGAAGCGTCAGAAAAAGTTAATCTGTCTAGTCTATTCTCAAAAGCTCCACAGATTAAAAACATTAAGCAGATCCACCATTTAAATGTTCAAGAAGGTATACCAGAAGGGTTTTTTAAGTGAAAGATGTTGAAAAACAAAATGATGAATCCAAAATAAAAGCTGGAGATTGGTATATGGTTAGATACGAGGAAATGTTATATCCTGGTGTGATAATGTCTGTTGAAGAGCAAGAATTTAAAGTCAATGTAATGGCTGCTGTGGGAATCTATTGGAAATGACCAGGAAAAAGAGATGAAATATTCTACCAGAAAAAAAGCATGGTGAAAAGAATTGAGCCCCTATACTAGTTAATAACAGAGGACATTATGAATGTGCATAGTAATGTCTGAATCAAGTGTGTAAATCAAAAGTTTTTTGAGTTTACTTCATGTACACTTTTTCTCCCTTGCACTATACTGTTTAAATATGTTAATTTGCATTTGTACATTACTGGAGTAAAAGTTTGATGCAAAGGGAATTTCGTAACGTAAGTTACTGTAACGTAAGTTACCCATTTAAAAAATTATATTTAATTTAACTTTTGAAATAAAATCCTAAATCTAGGCATAATAAATATTTAAACATGTCAGTAAAATGATACATATAATCTTAATCAATTAACATTTGTATAAGAACAGAATTTTGCCTTCAAGCATATTGCAAATTTATGCCATTCCTTTTTCAGTAACGTAAGTTACCACACTAGTTTTAGGTTTTTACACTGCTTAAATTGAAAAATATTAATTATTCTTATTAGTTTCCTTTTGGTTTTGATTGAAATTTTAAGAAATCACTTTATTTTAGATTGTGTATTAGTATTATTTGTTTGCTTCTAAGTTCTCAGTGCAATAAAGTTTCTGTGAATGTAACGTAAGTTACCATGGAATAGCCCAATTGTTTTGTATTTGTAGCAAACTTTAATCAAATTAAAATTCCAATCTTCACTTTTTAAGACCATATTTATAAGCTGTTTGATCATTTTACATTTTTAGTTTCGAAAAAAGGAAAATTTCTGTCCTCCCAGAACAATTTTTCTTCTATTTTTAAGTGTTCTTTTACGAGTAAGTGGCGGAAAATGTTTTGTTCTTTTCAGTTAATAATGCAGCATAATTTAAAAATTATATAAGCAACTAAAATGCAATAAACTGTAATGGAAAATGAATTTTACAATTTTTTTTTTATAAAATTGAGTTCAGTCGTGATAGCCAATGTCCCTGTTAAAACCTTACAGTATTAATTCTTATTTCCAGCTATAATGTATCATTAGTAATTATATTGGAATCAGTACTTTAATTTTCATTATGACTTTTTTTTTAGCTGTATTACTTTCGGTAAACAGCCTATGGACTCGTTAATTCATGACCATTAGACTCGCATCCTAATTTTAATGTTAAATTCAACCAAGACGATGTGTCAAATTTCAGAATTTACTAGAGAGCCTAGATTCATGTCTTTTTTTAGAGACATTTTTGACGGTTATTTAGAAAATAATGAAACTTAATTTGAAATATTTTATATTAGTCTTGTATTCCGGGTAAGTCAGTATAAAGTATTTAATCAACGCTTAACTCCGTCCCGTCGGGGGGCATCCGGGGAAGAGTTAATAAAGTATTTAATAATAAACTGAAAGTAAACCGGTATTAAATCATTTAGACTGATGGATTTGACACAAGTTTATACAGGTAACTACCAGTTCGTTACTAGAATCTAATAGACGGTTTAAGATATTTTTTAATGAAGTACCAAATTATCTATTCAATGATGCTCAGTCATATTTTTCGTAGATGTATTTCTAGCATATATAAAATGATTTTTATTTGGTAAATTTAAAAGTTGTTTATCATTTCAATTTGTGAGTAAAAGGAAATATTAAGTTTTAAAATATCTACGAGAAAAGTGTAAAGAAATGGGTGGAAAGTTTGCATAATAGAACAGATCGTTGTTTTATCTTTAATTAAAAGTCTTTTTTGAAGTATACCTTTTTTTCTTCATGATTTTAGAGCCATATCAAATATTCAATATTAATTTTAAAAAAGTATACTATGCATAACAAGAATTACTTCAAAAAGGCAATTTATGTATAAAAATGTTAAAAAAAAATTTTTTTTTTAAATTTCTAAAGTTCCTGAGTTACTAAACAGGGACTTTTGTGAACAAATTATTTTTCAAAATAAATAATTGAAGACTAATCATGTACTTATGTTAGAACTCTTTCATTTTTTATGCGTAATTGTACGTAAATGCTAAAATTAACATCAAAAGTAATCCTAATTATTATTGGCTTAAGATTTTCAATTTTTATATTTTTCTTGAAAAATTTAGTATTCCGATGCAAATACATTTTTCAACACTTTAATGTTAGTTACACAACTCTAGAATAAAACATTTTTGTGCTTTTATCTAAATTTAAGCTAAAAAATACTATTTTTTAAACTTATTTATAAAAAAAAAATCGGGATTGTTTTAATTAATTTCTTAATTAAATTATAAGAATAAAATATTAATCCTTTCATTTTAGTGACTGTACATAGTGCATTTAGAAATAGGGGTTGCACGAAAACCTTGCCTTGTACGAAAAAAGGACTAATAATTAAAAAATCGGTCTGGAAATCTAAATGAAAAACCAATTATGAAATCAAAAACAACGGTTAGGTACGATCTATGAAAAACTTAATATCAAATTTAAAACAATCTGATCATAATTGGGTGATGGCTATGGTTTAAGTTTTATTTACATATTCATTTTAACTTTTTAATCAAATAATTAATTCGTCACATTTCCAAGAGGAAAACTAGTGTTTGTTTAAATGTGCTTCCACTTTCTAATTTTGAAAATGATTAAAACTGAAATATTAACTAATTCAAAAGCAATTTAAATCATTTCTAAATTATCCATATTGCCAGAAGGAAAGCAATATTCTGAAATAAGTGATTTCTTCGTGTCAATGTGCTTCCGGACCAGTGATCTCAAACCAATAATCATAGTCTTAATCTTAATCAATCTTAACCAATAATCATAGTCTTATTAATCAATCTTAACCAATAATCATCTTAAACCAATCTTAATCTTAACCAAATCTTGAACCAATAATCATAGCGGTGGTTGACTGTCTTGCTAAACTTTCTCTTTTGTATTTGTAAACAATTGATCACATAGTTAAAGGAAATAAAAATATCCAGAATTTAATTAAATTTTTTTATTATTTATGCTCGTAGTATCCCTAAGATGTTATATTGAATCAGTATAAGAACTGCTACAAGGATCTTTTATTATTTATTTATTTTAAAATTGCTTTAAATGTGGTAGGAATTTTTCAATCAGTTACGATCCGAAAAGAAACCAATAATCACATTAGATTTGTCGAGTACTATTTTATAATGTTAATAACCATTTCATAAGTATTGAAAGTAAAATTAGAAAAATCATTGCCCTTAAAGAAATTTTTGAAAGATGGGTTTTAACTGTTGTGAATGTAAACAGTGACTGTTGAGTATAATGGCTCGAATGAGATTACAGAAAAAGACAGACGACTCTTTATTTATTATTATTTTATACACTTAATTAAAACAATTGTTATTTCTATGGATGCAAAGGTATGTAAACATACTTTAAGAAAGGGGTTATCCAATATTCAACTAAATACTTTGCAATTACGTGAAATAAATCGTAAGACTTAATTTGAACAAGATTATGCACCCCACTAAGTTCTGTACGCATGCCAGCTCAGGATTTCATTTTCTTTCTGACAATTATCCCATGTATTTTTAGTCTATGCAATTTAGAATTAATACAAATGATAGAGAAAATGGGATTTCATAGTTACGCATTGTTTATTGGAAAGTGTTTAAAATTGTGATACTTTTAGTATAGTTGTAAATATCTGTAAGAAATGCATATTATGCTTTATAAAGAGTAATATATTAAAATACAAAGTCCCTGAAATTGCCAATAAGTTTTATGGAATTCCTAATCGTTAAAACTGAATTCGTTCTAAGTAAATACAAAATTCTCTAAATTTTGTCAACGAGGTTTATTTTTCCTCTTATCTGTAAATTGTGGAATAAACAATCGCTGATTCGTAAATACCAATTCTACGAAAATAAACCAGAGTTTTTTTTTCTGAATTGAAATCTAGCATCAGAATGAAGGATAAATGGATACAAAATTCTTTAAATTGACTATTTGTTTACTCGGAATACATTTAAAAAAAACTAAGAATGTTTTCTTCTGCATTGAATAGGGTTTTGAATGGTGCATACTTTAATTTTCCGACTGGCCGCTAGAAATCGAGAGATTGATAATTTTTTTAATAAAACATCAAGCATGTCGAGATTAAGGTTGCTCATCTTTTTCTAAAGTGGATAGACTCAAAATAACGATTCAAAATGTTTTGGAATTGAAGAAAAGTGTTCTTTTTTAAAAATGGTGATCATTAGTTGCGTTCAATAGTTGGTGGATAAATCAATAGTTGCAAATCTATCATTAGAGTTAACTTTACAAACATTATTTCGATTAATTTGAACGGCAAAGTTCATTCCCTTAATTACCTCCTCATATATGTTCCATGGTCTGTGAGGAAATGGCACAATTAGAAATTCTTCTTTTCAGTTAATTACTTTCTAAAACATTGTTTTATATTAAAAAAATTATTTAATGGTATGTAAATGTATGATTCGTAATTAATAAAAACGGAATTGAAATATATCTTTATTAACTACTGAAAAGCAGGCTGAAATAAACAAATGAAGCATTTCGAATGTCTTTTTTTTTAAACTTTTGAAATGGCAAAATTGTGTAACTCACTTTTAATTACTAATTACTTTCTAAAACATTGTTTTATATTAAAAAAATTATTTAATGGTATGTAAATGTATGATTCGTAATTATTAAAAACGGAATAGAAATATATCTTTATTAACTACTGAAAAGCAGGCTGAAATAAACAAATGAAGCATTTCGAATGTCTTTTTTTTTAAACTTTTGAAATGGCAAAATTGTGTAACTCAATGACTTAACTGCAGGTAGACTACAAAAGACAAACTCTATTAAGGAAAGGTTATTTTAAAAACTTTTTTTGTGCCAAGTTAAGAAAATTTCCTTTAAAAAATTTAAAAATATTTTTAATCGAAAAATATTTGCGAAATGGTGTTTTAAATCTAGAAAAGGGTAGATTTTCATTACCAACATTAATTTTTTTTTTTTTTTTTTGCAAAAAAAAAAAAAAAAATCTTTAGATGTATAAGTATAAAAAGCTATTGAACTTTCATTGTGTTCGTTATTTACATTCTGAAAAAGTCAAAAGATTTATAAGATTTCTATAATGTTATTTCCAATTTGCTGTAATTTTTTACTCGTTAAGTAACGCATTAATGAAATTTTGCTTTTTAGAATTTGTTAAAAAAGCAATATATTTGACATATATTTTAAATTATAAAAATCAGTAAAGTAGTTTAAACAATCTTATATGAAAATGCTTTGTAAATTTTTAAATTGAAGATTTTTTATAGAAAAAAAAAGAGTTTGATATAAATGAAGCTAATTTAAATCAACCAAATCTCGTTTGTAATCAAGCACTTATAATTTAGTCTGCAAGTGAACTAGCTTGGATAAGTCACAAATGTATAAAAAAATGATCCTGCAAAATATATCTTTTAGTTATATTATCAATTAAACGAAGTTAAGCTGAACAGAATTTTTTTAGAAACTTTCTCAGTTAGTCTCCCCCTCCCAACAAAATCAAATAAACTTGCAAGTATATGTTTTAAAAACAGCAATAACTATAAAGTTTTTTTTTTAATTTTATTTTTTTTATAATTTAATTTTAATAAAAATTCTAAAAGTTTAATGCTTTAAAAATATTACTAAATTGCCCAGAGTGTGTTAATATTTTAAGTAACATAAAATAGTGTAAGATTTAACGGAAAATATTTCATTTTTCATTCGTAAAACTGCATTTTATTTCAGTTTAAGTTTTTATTTATATTATATTTTTCATTTATATTCTGCAGAGGTGATTTAAATATATTAGTATTGGTATATATGATGGATAGTTATTTTAAAATTAATAAACTTTTTTCTAATCGAATTAACTTATTTTCTGTTATGCATTTGGCTTTCTAAAGTGTTAATACTGTTTCCTACTTATATGTATTTATATATTTAATATTAAGACGTATATAAAATTTTAATTTATAATAATTCTATAATGGCATAGCTTTGCAAAATTCAAAGAATTAAAATGCTTCTTTCTGACATTAGACTTATTTAAATTATTCTATTAAAGCATTACTTTCGATGCATAATTTAGTTTTTTTTATGGTATGCAACTATGTACATTTTACTAGGTTTTTGGCAAAATGTTTGTGCTAAATCATATAATGTACGCATCCTATGGTTAGACTTTCCATTATCGATTTAAAATATAAATTATTTCTATTTAATTGAAATGATTTAATTCATTTTTAACTAATAAGTACTTTCATGCTTTTTTTAGAAACAATTCTAAAACTGAATCGAAAGCAAAAAGAAATTATATATTTTTCAATATATGTTTTAGGTAAATTATTTGTAAGCCTACTATAAATGGCCGCGCATTCAGTTGATATAATTTATGGTGTGATTTTGTTTTCAAAAGACTACTTAATTAGCCGAAATAATATATGTATTGTCAGACTCGGAAATAGTTTTTAACATTACGAGTGTCCTGGATTTTATTTCAGAAGGAATCTAGAAATTCATCCACAAAATAGGCTAATAAAAAAACCTTGTAGTTAAGTAAAACTATTAACTTTAAACTCTTTCTAACATTAGTTAATTAGATTATTAATTATATCATTAACTTTTTACTGATAATCATATTTTATTAATAGTTTTCAGTGTATTAGTACCCATTACTAAAGGCATAGAGTGGATTGAGTAAGCATTTGTACATTGTAGATGTAATAAAAATAACCTATTATTTAATTAACTAATACTTAAACCTTTTAACTAATAAAAAAGCTTAAGCTGCTTAGATGGGAACAATCCTCAATGTTTGAAGACTTTTAGTTTTGCTCCTGAATTTTTAGCTCTTATGAACAAAAATATGAAACGACATTGCTTGATTTTTTTTCTTAATTGCTTTATTTATTAGCATTTAACAAATTTAATAAACTCTAAATTTGATTTTAAAGCATAGTACTTTCTTCTTTTATCATTATAGTACTTTCTTCTTTTAAATATTTAATTAAGAAGATGCTTAAAATATTTAAGTAATAACGCCATACTATTCTTGCTCAGAATGCACTTTTTTTTCTTCTTCTCATTATTACGCCCACTTGTTTTTTGACGATGTCCAGAAAAAATATTCAATTTGTTAATATTATTGCATGAAATATTTTTTTTTTTTACTTTCCGGATTCTGGAAATAGTTTTTAGGCTATAATATTTTAGTTGATTTCTTACATTCTAAGGCAAAGGGGTTCTGACCACATTGCCATAGTCATGCGGTTGGTCATGAAGTTGTAGAGCCTTAAATTCCACGGTTAGCCTGGCCCTCAGCGGGCTGTTGCGAGAATGTTTTATTTTACTACTAGGCTGAGAGCATTTTGAAAAACGCACATAATTTATGAAAAAATATATGAGCATCAATGAATTCCATTATAATATTCCACTTGATGTAAACATTTAAAAGTTTTTATTAGTTCTTAACGTATAAAGTTGATTTAAATGATGGTTTGTTATGAAATAAATTTCAATCGCTTCATAGTTGTTCAGCAGAAATAAATAGTAAAAAAACGAATCTCGTTTATTCCAAGTATCGTAAGTACCATTTTCTTTTCCCTCACTTCAAACGAGTAAATGGTTAAAATCAATAACAAAATTTTTAAACTGTGCAATATTGCATTGAATATTTATCTTCCCTTGCAAACCACCCGGTGGCTGAGCGGTTGAGCTGTCGTGCCACAGGTTCCTGGTTCGATATTTGGGCCAGGCAAGGTTGACTCAGCCTTTCATCCGTTCAGTGGGTCGATACAATGAGTACCAAGCATGCTTGGGAGCTAAACACTGGGGGTTTCACGTTTGGCCAACCAGAACATCTGCCTTTGCACCTCGGAACCCAATAGTCAAGAAAACTGAGATGGACACAGTAGGCCTTGGCCCTCTGTGGGCTGTCGCCCCACTGAGTTTAGTTTGCAAGACGTACCAACTCAATGAATATGTTTAAGTTCTCGATTTAGATTTGTCAAGTTAAAATGAGATTCCTTGATTAAAAAAAGCAACTTTAAAATAAGGCAGAGTTGTCTGGAATTTTTTTAACCTTTTTAAACATTTTTTTAAGAGTCGTGGTTGTCCTTTTCTTTTTCTAAGAAACTGCGTCCGATAGATGTAAAATTGTTGCTTAAAAGATGAGTTTTTACCAAAGTTTAAAAAAAAAAACTTGTATTTCTTAAAATTGCCGCTGTAGGATAATAATACGCCCTAATTTAATCAAATTTAGTTAAATACGTATGGTCTGGTGTTCTATTTTTCATAAAAAAAATATGAAAAATTACCAAACTACAAAATTAAATACTACTTCTTTATACACTATTAATCAAACTCTAAAAGCCATTTCTTTTTCATCTCCAATTTGATTATCAGTAAAAAACTTGAGAAACGTTATGTAAAGGTAATTAATATGTTAAAAGTAGTAAACAGGAAAGCGGTGGTGGCATATTAATAAAAAAGAAAACGATTAAAAGTCGTTTCAAAACTGAAATTATTTAGAATTCTAAGTTGTTGCTTATATGAGAAAAAGGTCATATTTAGCTGCAGAGGATATCAAACTTAAAAATGTCAGAACTCAGAGTTAAATCCATTTTAAGAATGTCGTGGAATGATGTGGAAGGAAATCAAAATGAGTATGTTTCACAGAGAATTACTGCTTGTTTCGAAAACCGGGGGGGGGGGGAATAAGGAGGGTTTCTAACATGAATTGAGACTCTACCCTTGAAATATTCCATTTCCGCTACATTGAATGACGTGATGGAGTTTCTCGGTCTTCTCAATCAACTAAAAAAAGATATTTAAACTTTATAAATGCAATGTAAATTAACCTTTTTCTTTACTTTACCTCGCAATTCATTAAATTTAAAATTCATGGTCATTGTTTGCAAAAGGAAGTAAACAGCAGAAAATTAAAAAGGGGAGATATTTTTTCTATTTTCGCAAGAGTAGCCTGGAGGTAATCTGATGTGAACACGTGCATGCTTTGTAGTAAAAGACCGTTCTCACTGCATGCGAATTCAGAGCTCGTTCTCATCCATGTTTTTATTCTTCTTCGCATTCAATGAGAATGGTTATGAAAGTGGTAATATCCGACATTTGTCTCACGCAGAGCGGAATGTCGGAGATCATAAGTTAGGACACGCTACTCGATGGCTGCTTCACTGAAGAACATTCTACTCTGTCGAAGCTGTACGACAGTGAAGTTTTTCGATGGTGCTTTCATTGAGTAGTATTTCTATGCGTATGACCTGCGACATTCCACTAATTAAGGGGAAGGGCAGTGATAATTCCAGTGCATACAATTACTCATTGTTTGCAGGTGATAACATCAGACACTTACAGTCTCATAATTGTTCCTTGAGAAAACGCTAAATTTATTTTATTTCTAGAATAGCTTTCATTTTGACCTGTTATAATAAAATGGGGGGAGGACAAATTTAAAATAAATATCCAAAATTATCATGCTTACTTCTTTTTGCATTTTTCACTTTTTCACTTTCTGTTGCATGTTTCCTTTCTCTAATATCTTGATATTTTTTTAATGAATATTTTATTACTTATATATATATGTTATCATTTCTTTATCCTTTTCCCCTTTTTTAATCCACAATAGTTTTTTTTACTGTTTTTTTAATAGATTTTGTTTATTTATATTTACTTGGTTTCTATATATGCATTAATTTTTTTAAATTTATTTATTTTCTATTTATTTTTCTACTGAGCTGTATAACTAAACAAAGCTTGACATTTTCTTGAAAATGCACAATCGTTTTGCTGTCTTTATTGAAATTTGATGTAAATTTTTTTTTATTTCACAACTTAAGGCTCTTATTGTCTGTAGACTAATATTTTTAACTTATATTTTAATAAATCTCTAATATTTAAATGTATTTTTGTATTTCAAGCTACCAATTACAAAATTTAATTCCGGTTAGTTTTTATGTTCAACTAACTAATAAATTTGCATTTGAGTTGGAACTAGTAAAGATAATGTGATGAATTTCTTTCATGACGAATTGTGCACTATTTTTTTTTTTTTTTTTGGACGACTCGATAAATTGACGTGACAACTTGCATGGCAATTTGACGAGTTTTTATGAAAAAAGTAACTACAAAGCCTCGAAATTTGAAATTGAACTCAGAAGACAAACTTCAGAGAGATGAATACAAAAAAAAAATGTGTACGAGACACAAATGAGCGTATTACACAAATGAATGTAATTTATGATTTGTATTTTAATAGGTATATTGTTTTTAAAGGTCAAATTGCACATGATGCAAATGCAGTTCCAAAGGCAGAATTCTGCTGTTTACTGTTTTAAACGAGAGCTCATTATAGAGATTTGGGAGTTATTTATTTAAAATTGCAGTTGAGAAAGCTATATTGAATTTTTCTGCTTAAAAATAAAACAGCCTTAATTTTCCCCCAGGGGGTTTGTTTTAACTCTACAATGCGGTATTTTTTTCTTTGTAAAATCTTTTATTTTTAAAACTATCTTTCAAATTATTACGAATTTCTTGCTTCCATGAAAGAAAGAAAAATACTTCTTTACAAATTAATGCAATTTTAAAATTTGAAAAATAACTAAATAAAAATACTTCTGATTTTCACAAAAAATTCATTTTTTTTTAAATGTATCATAAAAAAGAATTAACATCTAAATAAGATTGCAGAGTTAAGGCAAATACGGGCTTCACGAACCCGGGTGCCCCAGTGACGTCCATCTTCCTTTATTTGCTTTATTTCGAGAGTAAATATATTCTGAAAACTGCTAAAATTTCGCTAATTTTGACATTTTTCCTTAAGGAATAGTTTTTAAATATATAACTGCAAAAATTTTTAAAGCTCATTTGACCTGTTTAAATCATTGATATCTTATTTCATATCCTTTCGAAACTAAGTTCTGAGATCTCTATAACCGAATTATTTGTATGCAAAGGAAGATGAACGGTATTTTGCGCGTGATCTATTTATATTATTTCAGAGAGTTTTTGAAACTTTTTTTCTTCTTCTGGTTTTGGGTGATTTAGATGAGTTTTACTGAAAGTAAATTAGATTACAAAAGTATTCTTGAAAATGAAGGCATCACTCCTTCAAATGTACAGACTTTATTATACAGAGACTACAGACTTCTGTGTGAAATATTGGTATTTTCATTTTGGATGTCTGAAAATGTAGGAATTATGAGTGTTGCTTCATTATCCAATTTTACTTATTTTAAAAGAATAATTCAGTGGGTCAAGTTTGTATAAAAAAAAACTTTTTGAGCTTAGAGAGTTTAATGTATTTTTTAAAAAAAAATAAAAATGGGTGCTCTTTCCATGGAATTCCAATGAGCTTTGAATTTTAGAGCTTTCTATTGATTTTGCTAAACTGTTACTGCATTCTAGTTTTTACTATACATATTCAGGGTGCGTAGCGTTTTTAAAAAGTGCTGAAATGTGCTTATTTTTTATTTACGTTTTTTTAAAAGCCCTTAAAGGTGCTTTTTTATTTGGGATTAGTAAAAAGTGCTTAATTTTCTAATTTTTAAAAAGAGATTTTTTCTTTGTCGTATCGATTGGCGTTCTAAATTACAAAAATGCATGATTTTCACAATTTTCTCTGAAATATTTATCAGAAACTAGTTATTTTATCATGATTATGTAAAGTTTTTGACAATGTTTCCAAATTTTATCGATTTTATGTTTATAAATTAAGAACTTTAAACGATAGAAGAAAAAATTTTATTATTGCATAGATCCTAATTATGAATTTTTTTTTTTGGAGAATGATTAAAAAAAATTTTTGGGTGCTTAAAAAATACTTAAAAGGTGCTTTTTTTGTTGAAAAATCTAGCTACACACCCTGATACTATATGTTTCTTTACGTATGGAAAATCAAATTCCGTTGTTTTGAATTTTCTAATACACTTGTTTTTTTTTTCAAATATGTTTAATTATTAACATTTAGAGTAGGTGTATTAATGAGAGTGATAATTAACCCACTTAGAACAAATTCATCTAAAAAATGTGCCTAGTTAATTTTGTTTTTTCGGATCATATTTTTACATCAGAAGGGAACGTGAATTGTTCCCCAAATTCAAAATTAAAACAGTGCCCGCTGTATATTTGTTTTTACCACAATGTATATTTGTACTGTATATTTGTTTTTTCTACAATAGAAAGTTTCTGTGAATGTTGGGAGGATTGTGATGGAATTATGCCATTCAAGTGTTTTCAAAACACACTTCCAATTTCTTAACAGAGTAAACTGCTCAAGAAATAATATCTGGCTTTTAAATGATGAAAGCCAGTAATGATGATCGTTAAGAGAAAATTGCGAATCATATCCTGTTTATTAACGTATATTTTTCAACAAAAAAAATTCTCTATTTAGGTAATGAAATTCCTTACTGCTTCCAAGAAAATAAATTTTCCCCTTGGAAACTGATTCTATGAAAAAAAAAGCTTCTTCAACTCCAGAAATTTTCTATTTATCATTTTTAAATTTATGTAATTATAAATTATGATGATGGAAAAATCTGGATTTTTGCACTCTGCTGCTGTAATGTTTCAAAACAAATCAAATGAAGGAATGAAAATTACCGATGTCTTTAAGAATTAATAAATAGAAAAATCTGAAGAAAAAAATTAATGAATCAGAAATCTTTTTCAAGAACTTAATCAATATGAATATTTCCTCAAAAATAAAAAGACCTAAAAAACCAGATTAATTATGTCAAGCAATTCATTATAGTGCTGTTTTCTTTAATTATAATTATAAGTCGAATTTAGTAACTATTGGTATTAGCAATTGAACAGTCGTAGCACTTTTTATTTTAGCCGCTTTTTTTTCGTAAATCGAAATTCTAAATTGTTAAAAAAAAACTACTGATATTTATGTAAAGTATTTCTTATAAAGCAATTTTCAAAATATGAATCACAAAATATGAATTTACAGTTTATTAAGAAACCATTAAAAATATTTAATACACAAAAAATTTGAAATAATTCCTTTTTGGGTGAAAAAAATTGGGGATTAATCGCAATTTTTTTTAATAATATTTAGTCACCCTGTGGCTGGCGTGACCGTTAATTTTACCTCATATTTATTTTCTTCATTTCTTTTCATTTTGGATTTTAAAAAAATTATCTATCAAATGAATGGGTTTTTCTAAAAATGGCAAAAAATGTATAATTGTACTTAATGATTATTGAGTATGATAACTGAATGATCATTCAATTATCACGCTCAATATACAGCGAAGTCATTTTGATGTATTTTATTCAGCTAAGTATTTCATCATCTTTATTTTTAGAATACATTGATTTACTCAAAAAATTTTGTTTTGTGTAATTAAGCAGAAAATCAAAATAACTGAACTACAAGTACGAAACCTTTGTATGTGTAAAGAAAGAAAATTATTATCACTCTCATTTTTAAATATGGAAGGTTGAGTTCCTTTGTTTTAAAAGTGCAGAATTTCAGATTTTGCATTTTTCGGAGTGAATAAAGATACATGGTTAATTTGTCTTACTATTTGTTTTTTGAGAGTTCTTAAATTTTAAACGCGCACGTTTTTAAATTGAAAGAAAAAGTTCAATTAAATGTTTTGAATAACTAAAATAATATATGAACTTTATTTAAATTTAATTTATTTAATTTTAGAAAATTTCATAATGACTGTTGCTTTCTAATTTTAAAAGTACTTCCATGATATCATAACTAAGCAATATGTTACTAAAAATTTTATATATTTATTCTTATCAAATTTTCGTTTTACATTGATGTGATTAATGATTTGGAGAAAAATTAATTCTATTTTATCCACATATTGCGCATCTTACCAAATCAAAAAATTTCGGAAGTTAAATTTTAATAGTTGATTTAATAAAATGTATAGTTATTTCCTTCCTGGATTTGCAAAAGCTGCTTAAATTCTGTCAAAGCCAAACAAAGTATGGTTACTTAAATTTTGAATCCTCTTATTCAGAAAATCATTATTTATAATATCGTGTCATGTAAATGCATAAATGTAGATGTGTCCTGTATCTAAGTATACAGGATGCATCATAAATGTGCTTGCTATAAATGTATTTATTGATAAGAAAAGAAAATTTCCTCCAAATTTGTCTTAAAATATATTTTTAATAAAGAAAAAATATACATTTTAAGACAAATTTGAAAGATTAATAAATAAATAATAAAAGATTGATGCACTTGAGGCTGAAGAGGCTCTCTTTTAGTTTTATTTCATTTTAATTTGTACTAAAATAATACACAGTGAAAACTTTTACCAATTATGCTATTAGAATATTAAAAAGTTATTCTATGGAAGGTTAATGAAGCAAAACAACTTTATATTTTGTAACTTTTAATTTATTAACATTTTTTATTCTTTCATGGCGAAATTCTCTTTAGCTTAGTCTGTTACATTATTTATGTTAATTTTTTCCAAAATAGAAAGATTTAATAGATTGATTAAACTTTGTGGTTTCAGTCAAAATATGACTCTTGCTTTCTAAAAAATATTTTATTTATTTATTTTTCAAAGTATTTCGTATTCAACTAATATCACAGCTATGCAAATTAATAATAAGTTTTAAAACTTTCTATTTACTATTATGAACTTTTATTATGTGCTTCTACTATGGAGTATACATATTGGTTCATGATATGAGTTTATATGTTTAGTGTATGCTTTTTTTCTATGAGGCTCTTATATATATGGAGTATACTTCTACTATGGAGTATACTTCTGTATTGATTCATCTTATAAGCCTATATGTTTAAGCTTCTGCTATGAAGCTTTTATGTATATTTGTTAATGTTTCTAATATTTATTACATACCTTTTATATTCTACTGTATTTTTTTAAAAATAGAAAGCGTCTAAAAAGTGTTAGTTGGCTTGAAATTCAGTTCAGGAGTTTTGAATTACCCATAGACTGATAAAATTGGATTAGACTGTTCGCGCACCCCCACAACTCCCTCTGAAGGACCCCCCCCCCTCATCACAAGAATATGAATTATTAACGTTGATTGGTTGTTGGTGGATTTAACAAGAATAATAAAGTTTATTTTATTTCCTTATTAACACAGCGGCTTTGTTACCTTCCCCTTTATCACTGCTTTAAATGAAAGGCTGTCCAATAAAGAAAAAAATGCTTAATTTTTGTTTACTTTTCGAAATAATATAAAACTACACTAAAATTTAATAATTTTTAAGCAAATTTAAAATTTTCAAAAATATTAAAAGCATTTTTCTTCCTTCATTCCTTAGATAACGTATTTACAAAAAGTTCATTGCTTCGTGTTTCCTTTACTTCGGAAAAACCGTCAGTATAAATTATTTAATTACTTCAAAACTAATACGCAATTTAAAGAGACGCGAAGCGCATTTCGCATTTTCCGACTTAAGTGTACGTAGCTACGAAAAATAATACTAATAATTTTCTTGTTAATAGTTCTACTAAACTGAATTACGCGACGCAAAAAGCAAAAAAAAACTTGAACTTGCACTTTCAATAATTTAAAAATTTATAATCGCAAAGGGAATGTCAAAATGTTCCTTAACTCTTTAGAAATGTGCAAAATTTCTTGTCTCATAGTTTTTAATAATTGTCTTGTCTCATAGTTTTCGAGTTATGGTAGGAGACGCGTTCAGCCAAAATTTTCCGAAACAGCATGGGACTGCGGCCGTATTTTTTTTTTTTTTTTAAATAGAGGTTTCTGTCAACTGCGTTTATCTTCTCTGTGAGAATTTACTTAATTTGAATAATTTTGAATTGAACGAATATTTCTAAGCAAAGTATTTCGCTTTCAGATTTAACTGAATTCAGTTATAAGTTATATATATAAGATAAACTAAAATATTGAGAAAATATGGAAAAAATAATGACGAGAAGAAAATTATTTTAAATATTTTTCAGAAGTATTTAAAAAATAATAAGTTTTGATATCTTAAAAAAAAAATTTAAAAATCCGGAAAACAAAACAAAGAAAAGATACAATCTCTTCTTCAGCCCACACGATTATATCCGCAAAAAGGAGTGCTTTCTAATATTGTATTAATATTTCCGAAGCAATATATATCAATACAATAGTGTGAGGAGCACTCAAAAAAATTGAAACCAAATTCGAACACATTAAGTAAAAAATATATACGAAAAAACAAACAAATATATCAAGCAAAAAACAGAAAATAAAATGTAAAGAGATTAGAGAACAGTACACGAAAGGAAATCCACGTAGTGAAAAGCGATTTAAAATGAATCTTTCAAGAATGATTTAAAATATCTTCGTAATAAGATTGCCAGATTACAAAATATGAAAACCGAAGGATAAATAAAGTGATATCTTATGGCACGTTCTTACTGCAATACTGAAGCGCGTCTAATTTGTTGGTTACCTTGGATGAGCCCAAAAATGGATGTGCGCAAGGTAATAATATTATACAGGATAATTTAAAGTTTGTAATGAATAAGTTTAATAATTAAAATAATATTAGAAAATTAATGATTATTTCAAAAAGAAGAAAAGAAACAGGATTTTCTCGTTTTGAATTGATTTTTAACAGGCGCCAAATTATTATTACTGCTGAAATCCAAAAATTAGGCTCAAAGAGCGATGCCCTAAAACACACGAAATTAGAAAACCGAACTAAAAACGGAGACAAAAAGACGGAAAGTAAGTTGAGTTAATAGTAGATAATATATATATATATATATATATATATATAAAATTATCACAGAAGATGTGTTTTAACTTAAATACTAAACATAAAATGTTTTTTGTGTGCTTTAATTAACAAAATAGAACTTTTTTATTATGAATATGTTTAGGCCATTTAAAAAAAAAATAGCTTTAATAATTATTTTTACCAATAAATAAATTAATTTATTAATTTCCATCGCGTGTGACTAATAAAATGCAAATTAAATTCCGACATAAGAAATTTATCACCTAGATTGCGCCAACTTAAGAGTGTCCAAGCGTTTTGATAGGAAATTTTATGTTGCGAAAAGTAGTTTTTTTTTCCTTTTCTAAATAATAAAATAAAGGTTTTTGTTTTGTTCTTCACTTCAGTTTTTGTTCCCATACAAAATGCCCCAAATCTTCACTTAATATTAACCTATAATTTTGAAACTCTGTTAGATATTAATTATGGCAAGCTAAATAATTATAGACAAAAAATTTGTATTTTATCCAAACGGCTCTCCCCAGCTGCCATTTGAGCAGTTACAGCGTAGCAGTTTATTCCCAGCTGCTAATTGGACAATTCAGCAGTCTACCAATATTATTTGTCTATGGAAAAACTTCTCTGAATGATAAGCTAACTTGATTGATTCGAGAAATTCTGTTTTATGCTGTAAAACAGAAGGTAATATTTTAAGTAAATATGGATAATGAAGAGATTTGTTTGTCTTCTGAGTTCAAGGTTCGAAATTATCCCCCCAAAAATAACACTTCCCACTCTATTAATTTGTGGATAAGATGTAATTATCAAGGGTGATATAAAGTAAACATTTAAACAAACGCTTAGAAATACCGAATAATTAAACAGTCTTAGATTTATTGTTTTTTCTCCCTAAGAAAAAATAATTAATCAGCCTAAATTTCAATCCCTTCATATTTTTGTTTTGTTTTTGTTCAGATTTACTAAAATGGATTGAGCTAATTTAAAGCTAATCCCATTTTATTAAATATCAATATCAAAATTACATATTGTGCCTTTTCTTTTTGACAATGTATGACAAAGTGTAGTTTGAGGTTTATCAAAACATTTTTTTTAAATTCTGAGATATTATTTTTGTTTTAACTAATATTTTTTACCTGGATTATAATTTTATAGTTTATTTGTATGAAAAAAAATTTATTTTTGATAATTCTTACTTTTTTTCGATCACAACATTTAAGAGACGAAAATTGTTGACTATAACTTTAGTACGTCTAAATTTGCACGTCTCTACTTATTACCTCTTTAAAAATGTTTACAATATTTACTCTTTAAATTTCTTATTTTATTTCAGGGTCTAATGTAAATTATTTTTCAGGTGGAACTAATAAATATTTTAGATTAATTTTAGTTCTCAAAAAGTGTTGGCAATCGATTTCTTTCACGTGGATGAGTGGCTTAGTGTCTGCTACTAATAGATAGAGATGAAGATGGCAGGAAACCTTAAGAAAACACTGAAACTTCAACTTTTTCTAAATTAGGTAAGGCTTGACAAATATTTTTGAACTAATGATAATGTATTCAAGACAATTCATTTTGTGAAAATTATTTTTCTCGACAACTTGCGTTTTATTGGAGTCAGGATTGGCTTTTTGTCGGCAGAAACTGGTTATAACCGCTAAAAACTGGCAGAAACTAAAAAAACTTCTATATTAGTTCTAGTAATTGCTTATTGACATTTTGTTTAAGTAAACTGAAGTAACTGTAACAAACTTTTTAATTCATTGTTTGTAAATATATATATTATTTTGTTTATATTAAATATAAATAGTGCAGTATATCAAATATTTATATAAAATGAAGAATAATATAATGTAATAATAAATATAAATACTAGATTTTAGGTTATTATATTAAACTCTGAAATTCAGTAATTATTATCATTTAATTCTTAACGTAACTGAATAGAGCTATTTTCAAATAGTTTTTTTTTTCTTTTCAAGACATAATTTGCATGGCAACAATCCAATTATTATAACAGTAGCAGTTTTAATATTTTGTGGATGGCAATGCCTGCTAGTTCTGTTGGACTTGAGAGAATCTTCTCGAATTTCTCGTTCGTGCATAGCAAATTGAGAAATTGTTTAAGTTTAGAAACTGCATCAAAAGTTGTCTTTTATAGATTACTGCAGAATGCAAACAATGTAATATTTGATTTTGAATGGTGATAATTTTGTAAATAAATTGTACTTTGTTTAACATTTAATTGTTTTTTCTATGAATTATCCATTATATGTCAATCTCAGTACTTTCTGAATTTCTGCCAGTTTCTGCCACAAATGTGGCAGAAAAGGGTTTCTGCCATGCCAGTTTTAACCGGTTTCTACGAGTGGTTTTAACCACCTCGGCAGAAACTTGCCAACCTTGGTTGGAGTGGTATGTTTCACCACTAAGTGTATTGAATTAACGGCAAAGTTAAGTTTCTGTCGTTTGATGGCAATCTTTGTATTTCTCTTTCAGTTAACGTAAATGACGTCATTTTATATGTAGTTAGTGGGGCCTGTTGCCTAACAAGTGAGTCATGTATTTTTGGCAGTGCCAGCTGAATGGTTGCAAAGGCAACTTCCAATCTATTTAAGTCCTTTTGTTTTCTAACATAACTGATTGGTCAAAATCACAATCACTTAAGTAATGCTAATAATAATGTTATAATAGCAACTACTCTACCTCTCTTATATAAGACTGGCGAGTTAAGAACCGAAATTCTGTTTACCCGTCTTTTGATTGACGGTCATTTGTTTCATGTAATAAGACTGCCGAGTAAAGAACCGAAATCCTGTTTACCCGTCTTTTGATTGACAGTCATTTGTTTCATGTAATAAGACTGCCGAGTAAAGAACCGAAATTCTGTTTACCCGTCTTTTGATTGACGGTCATTTGTTTCATGTAATAAGACTGCCGAGTAAAGAACCGAAATCCTGTTTACCCGTCTTTTGATTGACGGTCATTTGTTTCATGTAATAATACTGCCGAGTAAAGAACCGAAATTCTGTTTACCCGTCTTTTGATTGACGGTCATTTGTTTCATGTAATAAGACTGCCGAGTAAAGAACCGAAATCCTGTTTACCCGTCTTTTGATTGACGGTCATTTATTTCATGTAATTAAATATCAACAGCTTTTCCAAATCACAAAGGACCGGGATAGCCTGGTTGGTATAGGGCACTGGGCCCATGTGCAAGAGGTTGCGGATTTGATTCCTGCCCTGCAGCCGAAGACTCCCTCGTGTAGTAAATGGTGAGTGATGCACGTTTAATCTGTCGAGTCACAAAGTCATCCATGTTCTCATAACAAATCATACCTCCAGGCATGCTGATCCAAGAGTTTCCTTGTTTTCTGAATTGGGTTCTAAATTATAAGACTACGGAGTTGAACATTAGTAGTCGTAAACCCGAACTCGGGTCGGCTGTTCAACGACGGTAGTAAAAAAGGAAGAAAAACACAAACTAAATGGATTTTGAATTTAATTTAACACTTCAGTGAGAGCGGAAAAGCATACATTAAATTCCGTTTCTGAAGATACAAGAGAATCTGTGTATTAAAGTTTTAATGTATTCAATGCTTATATCTATCTTCCAACTTGCCTCTTTCTTTAAACCTTTAAACAATGATCCCTCCCACGTTTATGAGCCACTGCATTAAAGTGTACTTGACAATAAAAATTTAAGACAGTGGATGATCAATTGTAAGTTCAGAGGTGATTGTGATCCGGAAAAAATCGGGATTTCCTAATTTTTTGCTAACTTCGATCCAGAAGTTTCCGGGAATCCAAGATGTAGAAGTTTCAAGAAATCATCGATCACATTTATATATAAAAATTCTAGTATGCTTTGTTTAAAAATAATAGAACTAGAATTTATTCTTAGCTCTCTTTCGTTTGTAAATTTTTTTTTTCTTGTGGAATAATAAATGTGATTAGAGATAAAAAAAATGTACTTATAAGTAATTATTCATTCAAATTATACTACATATAATTTATTTAGAATTTGATGTTTGAAAATATCAAAAATTATTTAAATTTATAAAGATATTTTGTATATATATTTTGAAATGCGTCATTAATAATTTAACTCAAGAAATTTTCCGTATTTTTTAGTTGGACTCACAATTACCTCTGTAAGTTTCAATATATTTTAAAATTATCACCTCAACGATTTTTTTTTTGTTAAAAATTTTAAATAGCTTCTAGTTTAGAAATCAGTTATTCTACAGTTTAACAAGCTGATAACTGTAGAATAACTGATTTCTGCCCTGTGTGTGGCTCTTTTGCCGGAACACAAGGATGAACCGGCAAAATTCTAAAATATTGTTTCATTTCACAAATTAATCAGCTAATCAGCAAACTAGCTACGTAATCTGCTTATTATCTACTGGGCTCCAGTTGAACTCAAAGCAATATCTTTTCTGGAAAAGCAATGTCTCCGTACACTTAAATTGCATCAATGAACACATTAGTTGATAGAATCAATCACTTTCAAAAATATAATAAAAATAATCGAATGGTTTAAAGTATTATTACACTTCAATAAAAAGAATGTCGTCAATGAATCAGGTCAATGATTAAAGAAATCAAATTAGTTGATAGAATGCGAGTAACAAATTTTTGAACTTTAACGATGGTTGGTTGGTTCTAATGGCACTTGCCACACAGGCAAGCCTGCTTGGTGAAAGGCAGAGTGTGCCATTCTTGTTTTCAGTGGCGCCATCTATGGCCAAGAATTCGACTTCGCCACACCATACGTCACACCTGTTTATAAGGCGGACCCATTCATTCATCCAAAGATCGTAATTTTGACCTGAATCAGAGAACGATCAATCTCCAATCAAGTACCCCCAGAGGTATTGATTTGTTATGGGAACATGGAGGACTCTGCGACTCGACAGAATTTTAGCTTGCATCAGTCATCAACTACACGGGGAGTCTTAGGCCGGCGAGGTTCGAACCCACGAACTCTCGAACATGGGCCCAGCGCCCTACCGACTAGGCTATCCCGGCACATCAACGATGAGTAAGCCATTAATAGACGCAGTACCTTATGAAAATGCGGAACTTAATTCCGCCCCTTAACGAAGCAAAACAGTCAATCTGCAGATTTTATTTAGTAGAGATTCTTGGCGCCGTCATTTTAGTTTTCCTGACGTTAAGATAATTAAGAAAAGGGAAACAAAAATAATCCATTGAATTGTAATAAATTCTATTGCGGGGGTGGCCAACCTGCGGCTCGCAAGCCACATGCGGCTCTTTGAAGGATTATTTGTGGCTCTCGATAAATGTACTGAATTCACAATTGCTCGGGAAAGTTAAAATAATGTCTGACCTCTCTCACAGTGTATCTTTAGTTTTTGAACTAAATTACAGCATTTTCAAAAGGATATTAAAAATAAAAACATTTTGTCATTCTCCTCAAATTAAAAGAAATTGTTCCAATATTAAACAAGAAAAACTTAACGAGTGTATAAAGAAAGCTAGAAGGAATATTGACAGAATTCCATAATTGATTTCAAGACTTGAAATATTTTAAATCATCTCTTGATTTTTTTCTGAATTAACATAGTTCAAGGTGAGTTTTCCATTTCCAATATAATTATGACCCAAAAAGCATCTGGAGAATTACAATTAATAGAGATGTACGAAGATCAAGCTCTACAATTAAAATGTAAGTCAAGGTCAATAGCTGAATTTTGGAAATTTATACCAGAATCGAAGTCTCCTGAAATAAAAAAAGGCTACTTGTCGAATTATTTCAATATTCGGAGCAACGTACTTATGTGAATCATTTTATTCCACTTTAAAATTCCTGAAATCCAAACACCGATCAGTATAAACTAACCAGCATCTCAAAGAATTACTGAGAAGTGCTGTCTCCAATTATTCACCAAATTTTAAAGAATTATCAAGAGAAGTAAAATGAAGTGTTTAACTTTTAATATTTAAACTCAAGACACATATTTTGTGCTTTTATTTACATGTTTTCAATAATTATAATTTCTGTAAAAAAAAAAAATTTACACCTTTTTTGCATGCCATTTAAATATGTATTTAATTGCGGCTCGCGAAAAATTTCAAATTTTGAAAAATGGCTCGACTATCAAGGAGCTTAGCCACCCCTGTTCTATAGCTTATTGAACATTGAGATGTAATGATTTCAATTTAATGATGTTAAATTTTTCCCCTCAGGTTACCAAAAATGAATTTGCAAGAAGCGATGTAAGTAGGTGTTCATGATTTCAGTGTTATGTAGCTGAATGCTATTCGTAAGTTTTAAAGTTTTATTTTATTTGCAATTTATTCAAAAAATGGTATGAGACTTTTCTTTGTAAAGGTAAGTTTTCTGATAATATTTCTTTTTAAGGCAAGTTCTTTTATTTAGAAGTTCTTTTTGGTGCGATATTCTAATTAACTGGAAAGTGTTAGAGTAGCTACTCTAATGATGCGTTATTTCTTCTCGTTAAAAAAATGACAAAATTTTGTCTGGGTTTTTCTTTTCTGGTTCCTATATTTTCGTTAAAGCGTTCCTGATAGACATCTTTACCATTTCGGTAGTGAAATTCGTCATCCCAACGTCCGCTTTTGACTGCATGCGAAGAAATTCAGTCATTCCGTCATCGCGTTGCATCTGCGTTTCCTACTTTTAGTTATTTTTTTTCAGTCTTTTCAATTTGTTTTTTATTTTTAATTTTTTCATTGTGATTCCCAAGCTTTTTTTTCCACTGTTTCTCTTTCCCCCCAAATTTTTTATTTTTCTAGATTGTTTCAATTGTTTTCTCCAATTTCTTTCTTTTGTGCTTTTTCCATTTTTTTCCAGTTTTGTTTCATCCAATTTTTATTTTTGTTGTGACATTTTCCATGTGTCCATTGTATCTTTTTCAAATTTTTTTTTTCATTTTGTATTTTTCTATATTGTTTAAATTGCTTTCTTCAATTTCTTTTCTTTGCGCTTTTTCCATTTTTTCCCGCTTTGTTTCATCCAATTTTTATTTTTGTTGTGATATTTCCCATGTGTACATTGTATCATTTCCAAAGTATTTTTTTTCTTATTGTATTTTTCTAGATTGTTTCAATTGTTTTCTTCAATTTCTTTCCTTTGCGCTTTTTCCTTTTTTTCTCGTTTTGTTTCCTCCAATTTCTATTTTCGTTGTGTCATTTCCTATGTGTGCATTGTATCTTTTTCAAACTTTTTTTCTTTTTGTATTTTTCTAGATTGTTTCAATTGTTTTCTTCAATTCCTTTCCTTCCTACTTTTTCCATTTTTTTCCCGGTTTGTTTCATCCAATTTTTATTTTCGTGGTGTCATTTTCCATGTGTCCATTGCATCTTTTCAATTTTTTTTGTATTTTTCTAGATTGTTTCAATTGTTTTCTTCAATTCCTTTCCTTCGTACTTTTTCCATTTTTTTCCCGTTTTGTTTCTTCCAATTTTTATTTTCCTTGTTTCATTTCCCATGTGTCCATTGTATATTTTTCTAAGTTTTTTCGCTTATTGTATTTTTCTATATTGTTTCAATTGTTTTCTTCAATTTCTTTCCTTCCTACTTTTTCCATTTTTTTCCTGTTTTGTTTCATCCAATTTTTATTTTCGTGGTGTCATTTTCCATGTGTCCATTGCATCTTTTCAATTTTTTTTATATTTTTCTAAATTGTTTCAATTGTTTTCTTCAATTCCTTTCCTTCGTACTTTTTCCATTTTTTCCCGTTTTGTGTCATCCAATTTTTATTTTCGTGGTGTCATTTTCCATGTGTCCATTGTATCTTTTAAATTTTTTTGTTTGTATTTTTCTAGATTGTTTCAATTGTTTTCTTCAATTTCCTTCCTTCGTACTTTTTCCATTTTCTTCCCGGTTTGTTTCTTCTAATTTTTATTTTCCTGGTCTCATTTTCCATGTGTCCATTGTATTTTCAAATTTTTTTTTTGTATTTTTCTAGGTTGATTCAATTGTTTTCTTCAATTCCTTTCCTTCGTACTTTTTCCATTTTTTTCCCGTTTTGTTTCATCCAATTTTTATTTTCGTGGTGTCATTTTCCATGTGTCCATTGCATCTTTTCAATTTTTTTCGCATTTTTCTAGATTGTTTCAATTGTTTTCTTCAATTCCTTTCCTTCGTACGTTTTCCATTTTTTTGCCGTTTTGTTTCATCCAATTTTTATTTTCCTGATCTCATTTTCCATGTGTCCATTGTATCTTTTCTTTTTTTTTTTTGCATTTTTCTAGATTGTTTCAACTGTTTTCTACAATTCCTTTCCTTCGTAATTTTTCCATTTTTTTCCCGTTTTGTTTCTTCCAATTTTTATTTTCGTTGTGTCATTTCTCATGTGTCCATTGCATCTTTTTCAAAAAAAAATTTTCTTATTGTATTTTTCTAGGATGATTCAATTGTTTTCTTCAATTTCTTTCCTTTGCCCTTTTTCCATTTTTTTTCCCGTTTTGTTTCCTCCAACTTTTATTTTCGTGGGGTTATTGTCTATGTGTATATTGTATCTTTTCAATTTTTTTTGTATTTTTCTAGATTGTTTCAATTGTTTTCTTCAATTCCTTTCCTTCGTACTTATTCCATTTTTCCCGTTTTCTTTCTTCCAATTTTTATTTTCGTTGTGTCATTTTCCATGTGTCCATTGTATCTTTTTCAAAAAAAAATTTTCTTATTGTATTTTTCTAGGATGATTCGATTGTTTTCTTAAATTTCTTTCCTTTGCCCTTTTTCCATTTTTTTTCCTCCAAATTTTATTTTCGTGGGGTCATTGTCTATGTGTATATTGTATCTTTTCAATTTTTTTTTTTTGTATTTTTCTAGATTATTTAAATTGTCTTCTTCAATTACTTTCCTTCGTACTTTTTCCATTTTTTTCCCGTTTTGTTTCTTCCAATTTTTATTTTCGTTGTGTCATTTCCCATGTGTCCATTGTATCTTTCTCAAAGTTTTTTTTTCTTATTGTATTTTTCTAGGTTGATTCATTTGTTTTCTTCAATTTCTTTCCTGTGTCCCTTTTCCATTTTTTTCCCGTTATGTTTCCTCCAACTTTTATTTTCGTGGTGTCATTTTCTATGTGTATATTGTATCTTTTCAACTTTTTTTTTTGTATTTTTCTAGATTGTTTGAATTTTTTTCTTCAATTCCTTTCCTTCGTACTTTTTCCATTTTTTCCCTTTTTGTTTCATACAATTTTTATTTTCGTGGTGTCATTTTCCATGTGTCCATTGTATCTTTTCAACTTTTTTTTGTATTTTTCTAGATTGTTTCAACTGTTTTCTACAATTCCTTTCCTTCGTACTTTTTCCATTTTTTTCCAGTTTTGTTTCTTCCAATTTTTTTTTTTCGTTGCGTCATTTCCCATGTGTCCATTGTATCTTTTTCAAGGTTTTTTTTTCTTATTGTATTTTTGTAGGATGATTCAATTGTTTTCTTCAATTTCTTTCCTTTGCCCTTTTTCCATTTTTTCCCGTTTTGTTTCATCCAATTTTTATTTTCGTGGTGTCATTTTCCATGTGTCCATTGTATCTTTTCAATTTTTCTTTTTGTATTTTTCTAGATTTTTTTCAATTGTTATCTTCAATTCCCATCCTTCGTACTTTTTCCATTTTTTTCCCGTTTTGTTTCATCCAATTTTTATTTTCGTGGTGTCATTTTCCATGTGTCCATTGTATCTTTTCAATTTTTTTCTTTTTGTATTTTTCTGGATTGTTTCAATTGTTATCTTCAATTCCCATCCTTCGTACTTTTTCCATTTTTTTCCCGTTTTGTTTCATCCAATTTTTATTTTCGTGGTGTCATTTTCCATGTGTCCATTGTATCTTTTCAATTTTTTTCTTTTTGTATTTTTCTGGATTGTTTCAATAGTTTTCTTCAATTACTTTCCTTCGTACTTTTTCCATTTTTCCCCGTTTTGTTTCTTCCAATTTTTATTTTCGTTGTGTCATTTCCCATGTGTCCATTGTATCTTTTCAATTTTTCTTTTTGTATTTTTCTAGATTGTTTGAATTTTTTTCTCCAATTCCTTTCCTTCGTACTTTTTCCATTTTTTCCCGTTTTGTTTCTTCCAATTTTTATTTTCGTTGTGTCATTTCCCATATGTCCATTGTATATTTTTCAAAGTTTTTTCTCTTATTGTATTTTTCTAGATTGCTTCAATTGTTTTCTTCAATTCCTTTCCTTCGTACTTTTTCGATTTTTTTCCCGTTTTGTTTCATCCAATTTTTATTTTTGTGGTGTCATTTTCCATGTGTCCATTGTATCTTTTCAACTTTTTTTTGTATTTTTCAAGATTGTTTCAACTGTTTTCTACAATTCCTTTCCTTCGTACTTTTTCCATTTTTTCCCGTTTTGTTTCTTCCAATTTTTATTTTCGTTGTGTCATTTCTCATGTGTCCATTGTATCTTTCTCAAAGTTTTTTTTTCTTATTGTATTTTTCTAGGTTGATTCAATTGTTTTCTTCAATTTCTTTCCTTTGTCCCTTTTCCATTTTTTTCCCGTTTTGTTTCCTCCATCTTTTATTTTCGTGGTGTCATTTTCTATGTGTATATTGTATCTTTTCAACTTTTTTTTTTGTATTTTGCTAGATTGTTTCAATTGTTTTCTTCAATTCCTTTCCTTCGTACTTTTTCCATTTTTTCCCGTTTTGTTTCATCCAATTTTTATTTACGTGGTGTCATTTTCCATGTGTCCATTGTATCTCTACAATTTTTTTTGTATTTTTCTAGATTTTTTTCAATTGTTTTCTTCAATTCCTTTCCTTCGTACTTTTTCCATTTTTTTCCCGTTTTGTTTCTTCCAATTTTTATTTTCGTTGTTTCATTTCCCATGTGTCCATTGTATCTTTTTCAAAGATTTTTTTTCTTATTGTATTTTTCTAGATTGTTTCAATTGTTTTCTTCAATTCCTTTCCTTCGTACTTTTCCCATTTTTTTCCAATTTTGTTTCATCGAATTTTTACTTTCGTATTGTCGTTTTCCATGTGTCCATTGCATCTTTTCAATTTTTTTTGTATTTTTCTTGATTGTTTTAATTGTTTTCTTCAATTCCTTTCCTTCGTACTTTTCCCATTTTTTTCCAATTTTGTTTCATCGAATTTTTACTTTCGTATTGTCGTTTTCCATGTGTCCATTGCATCTTTTCAATTTTTTTTGTATTTTTCTTGATTGTTTCAATTGTTTTCTTCAATTCCTTTCCTTCGTACTTTTTCCTTTTTTTTCCGTTTTGTTTCATCCAATTTTTATTTTCGTGGTGTCTTTTCCCATGTGTCCATTGTATATCTTTCAAAGTTTTTTTTCTTATTGTATTTTTCTAGATTGTTTCAAATGTTTTGTTCAATTCCTTTCCTTCGTACTTTTTCCATTTTTTTTCCCGTTTTATTTCACCCAATTTTTATTTTCGTGGTGTCTTTTCCCATTTGTCCATTGTATATTTTTCAAAGTTTCTTTTCTTATTGTATTTTTCTAGATTGTTTCAATTGTTTTCTTCAATTTCTTCCCTTTGCTCATTTTCCATTTTTTTCCCCTTTTTGTTTCATCCAATTTTTATTATTCCGTTTGATGATGGTGCTTTGTTGTTCCTTATTTTATTATGTTTTTTCAGTCTATTCTTGGAACACTTAATTTTTTTTTATTGTATTATTCTTCCGTTTACTTGCAGTGTTTTGTTTTTTGCCCTATCACTGTGTTTCTTTTCCATTGTTTCATTAAGTTTAATTTCTTTTTTTCGGTATGTTTGTTTTCCGGTTTTTCATTATATTTGTTTTCCTTTTTTTTTCATTATGATTGTTTTCCCTTTCTTCATTATGTTCTGTTATATTCCTTTGTTTTATTTATTTTCATGTTGTTTTATTTTCAGTTTTTTCATTACGTATGTTTTCTGTTTGTTCCAGAAACTTTATTTTTTGTTTTTTTTTCTCTCGTTTGTTTTGGGTGCTTTGTTTTTAGTCTTTTCCCTATTTTCCACATTTTCATTACATTTCGTTTCATATGTTTATCATGCATTGTTTTTTTTATATTCATTCATGTTTTTTCCCCTTTTGTTTACAGTGTTTTTTACCTTTTTCCATTATGTTTTATCCCGTTTTATCTTTGTTTCTTTCTACATTTAGCAGTATTCTTTTTCGCTTTTTCATTGAGTTTGTTTTGTTTTCGATTTTTTTTTATTATTTTGTTTTTTCTTTTATTCTTGGAGGTGCTTTTTTTCATGTTTTCATTGATCTTGTCTTTTTTTTTTGTATGAAGTGTTTTGTATATTGCCTTTTCATCGTTTTTGTTTTCTCGTTATTCATGGCGCTTTATTTTCGTTCGTTCAAGATGCTTTGTTTTCCATTTTTTCATTATGTTAGTTTTCGGTTTGTTTTTGATGATTTGTTTGTTTTATCTTTTAATGGTATTTGTTTTCCGTTTCTCTATTGTTTTACTTTCATATGCTCACGGTGCTCTGTTTCTCTTTTTTTTTTACCTTTTTTATCCATTTGTTCTGGGTGCTTTTTTTTCTAGTGATTGTCTTAAAATTATATTAGTTTTGTTTTTTGCTTTTATTATCTGTTTTTTCATTTTTTTTTCTTAGGTTTTCCGTTTTTTTATCTATTTGCTCAATCTGCTTTGCTTTTTGTCTTTTCATTTGCCTTTAGTGTTTCTTTTTTCGCTTTTTCATTTGATAGCATCGGCTTTTTCTTTTTTCCCTTTGTTAATGGTGGTTTTTTTAATATTTTCATTGAGCTTGTCTTGCAATGTTTAATTTTTTGTCCCCATTTTTACTATGGTGTTTTTCTTTTCATTTTCTTCCTATCATTTGTTTTTGTGCATGCTTCTTGCGCTTTATTTTCATTTTAAAACATTTAATTATTCCAAGTTTGCTTTCGATCTCTTGCAAAATTAATGATATTTAACAAGCTATGCTGTTTTTAATACAACATGTTTCAGATTTTTAGGATTATTTTGCATAGAACTATGATATATAAGGACCCTTTTGGATGATTCAAACATTGTTAATTGTTATTTGGAGGCGGATCGATGAAACATTGTTGGAAATTTGAAGACTTTTGCCGTAAGTAAAGCATATGTTTTTCGTCTTTATTTTTCTTTTTTTTTATTTCTTTTTTTTCTTCTTTTTTTTATTATGAAACTGCAGATTATATATTTATATAACACAATAAATAAATATGAAATGGACAGAAAGAAGTAAGAGAAAAACGGGGAAAATTAGGAAAATAAATAAATTTTATTTAAAAGAATATGGAGTAATGTTTATTTATCCAAAAAGCAAATAGACAAACTCTTTCAAAATTTGATTTTAAAAAACAATAGATGGCCCCACTTAAGTAATTAAATTCTATATATGACGGGTTGAGATTTCGTCCGTTATTTCTCGCTCCCGTAATATTGACGGGCTGGAAACTAATTCATTTTCTTTCTTTTTTTTTGTCCGGAAAAAATTTTTATTTCTGCTCAAGATAAAATTTATTTTTTAACCCCTTCTTTCTCGCTCCCTTGAAAATGACAGGTTGAGATTTCGTTCGTTATTTCTCGCTCCCGTGATGTTGACGAGCTAGAAACTAATTCTTTTTTTTTTTTTTTTGCCCGGAAAACATTTTATTTCTCATTTTACACACCAGATAGCAGTACCAGGATATTTTTAAAACACATATTTTTAAAATTTTCCTTGCTTGCTGGAAAACCAACATTTAACACTGAATGTTGGCTTTTTCTAAAAATTAAATTTTTTAAAATTTCAAGCTAAAAACAAATCAAAAATTAAAAATGAATTTATATCGACACTTTTATGACCGTTTTCTTGAAAATTAACCGATTATTAAGGGGTTAGAATCATTTAGTTAATTTTGTGTTATTTGAAATAAAATTAACTAAAAACTTGCTTGTTAATTTATATAATTTTTACCATGTGCAAATCCATTTCGAGCAAATCCGAGGCTAAAAATATGTGCAAAACAGGCAATGCATGTTTCTTTCTGTCTTTTTTTTTCTTAAATAAAAGTTAATTTTCTAGAATTATTTTAAAATTGTATAATTAAATATAAACCTTAATAAACTTCTTTAAACTATCCAGCATAATATTACCTTGCGCACATCCATTTTCAGGCCAATCCTTGGTAACTAACAAATCAAACGCGCTTCAGTACTGCAGTAAGAACGCACTATAAAACAAAACTCCTCTATTTACTCTTTTACCTCGATTTGCGCTTCTGTTTTCTTATTTTGTAATCTGACAATATTATTACGAATTTATTTTAAATCATTCAGGAAAATTTTCCATTCATGTAAGTTGAATTTGCTGCTCGCTTTATAGATCTCATCTTATGTTTTGTTTTGTTTTTTCTTGAAATTTTATTTTCTGTTTGTAACTTGATATTTATTACTTAATGTGCTATTTTGTTTTAAAAAACTTTTAGTGTTCCTCACACTATTGTATTGATATATTTTTCGTTGGTTATATTGATACTATATTAGAAGGCACTCCTTTTTGCGTATATAGCAGTGTGAGCTGAGAAAGAGATTATACCTTCTTTTTTTTCTCCCCCCCCCCGATATTGTATGGAATTCTTTTTTAAATAATTTTCCTTCCTTTTTACATTATTCAGTAATTTTTTCCACGTTTTCTCTACACATTAAACTACAACAGAAAGTGTTGAAAAGTTAGAACAAAGTTTTTTTTTCTTTTGAAGGGCTATTTTGTTTTCCAAGGAAACGCGGTTCCGAAGAATATTAAACAGATTAAAATATAAATCATGTGATCGCAATGTAATACCAAAGTCAACAAGTCAGCAAATAAGGTTAAATATTTTAAATTCATACTTTTTAATTATTTTAAATTGGTCCTTCGCTGAAATGTTTTGCTCCCTTTTTTATAGATAATAGTAGTAAAAATAAAAATCGTTCAGAAACCATTAAAACATTACTAAAGTTAATGAAATTTAACAAAACAAGTAATACAATATAAACATGTTAACCACAATCTTTTCCAGCATTAAAAATGTTGACTCTGTTTTTTACTATAATGATTTAACTCTCTCGGAGGTGATTGTATTCCTAGTTTTTCGTATCCATCCCTTCAGGTTTAGAAACTAGGAGCAGGGCATGTGATTTTTTTCGCCGAATTCCGCGTATTTCAAGAATATTGATTCACGGATTTCCGCGCATCAAAACTTATAAATCCGACGAGATTCTCAACACAATCTAAAATTTAAAATAACAATTAAGTTCTTCCATCTAAAATTCAAATTTTGAATCTCGTTAACAAGACGTTTTCATACGCGTGAATCTTCCGCAATTTTGATTTTATTTTTTTGGTCGGATTTTTATTGTTTTTAATATTTACAAATACGCTGGAATCCGCAAAAATCGCGATTCATATTTTCGCGATTTTAATATCTGACTTCGATGTTCATATTTACCTGATTTGAAAGTTAGACATTGTGAATCATATTCACTCGATTTAAAAATCGTACATCGTGATTCGTGTTCTCTTGATTTTAAAATCCAATACCTCAATTTGTATTTACAAGTTTTTGAAATAAATATCACGATTCCTATTCACGCGAGTTTACAACCATGTATTACTATTCGTATTTACCGGATCTAAAAATTATGCATCGAGATTCCTACTTAAGCTAATCCAATATCGCAATTTGTGTTTTCGAGTTCTTAAAGTCCAATATGGCGATTCATATATGTAATTTAATTATGCAGGGTGTTTATAAAGTCCCGGACCCATTTTGATGTTTAATAACTCATAAAATAATAAAGATAGATTAAAATTAATAACATAAATGGTTAGATAGACTCAAAAAGTTTCATGACTCTTGTCAATGAACTTCCACGTGTGCCCCCTTCATCGCAGGGAGAATATCAAGTCGATAAGCCTCCCTTTAAGTTAGTAAGTAACAACGCACTAATTTGCTCTAATTTTAACTTTTTCTGAAGTAATCTAATTTAAATAAATAATATAACTTTTAAACGAAAAAATAGATATTTCAATTAATTTTATAAAATATTTTTTTAAGGACTCTTTGCTGTTTTTTTTCTTCTGAAATGGCTAAAATTTTTGAACTCTGACGAACATAAAAGCAATTTGTGTCCAAAATTTTTCTGGCTTCGAACTTTTTCTCCTATTATTTAAAATGTTATTTTCAAAAGTTATGATTTTTTCTTTTACCTTTAAAAAAGACTTTACATTATTATGTGATTTAAATGACATACGTAAGCAGGGCCTGATTATCGCCTAGACCCAATAGGCATGGGCCTAGGGACCGCAATTTCTGAGAGGCCTCAAAAGTTAGTAAAAAATCTGATGTAAGGTGGGATAGCTTTGTGTTACCTTAGGTACTAAATGAAAAATAATTGCAGCTTACAATAAAAGAATACTTCAGCTAACTTTTAGCAAAAATCATTGATTTCAATTGTTAGTGGTCACCAAACTAATTTTATTTTGCCACAACATTGTTTTGTTGTTTTATATTTTCCTTTAATTTATAGATACGTAAACTTCATCTTAGAAAAATAATCTTCAATTGTCTGCTTTCAAAATTTCTTAGAATGTTTATCTTGAATCACGCAGTTTAATAGATTCTTTTCTATTGTTCGAACTAATTGCTCAAAATATTATGTAAACGTCAGTAATTTAATTTCAAAATAATTTTTAAGGGGCCCGGAGAATTTGGTTGGCCTTGGGGCCTGAATTTGTCCTGATCAGTCCCTGTACGTAAGTATTGCTCTCATCCTGCCTGCCCCCTTGTCAACCACTATAAGCAAATTAAAAAACCTCATCCACTTTATGTTCTTAAATAATGCTTGAACGGCCCATATTATCGTGTTGCATAAATATTTATATAATTTTAATCAATATGTGGTATTTTTTCAGCTTTCGAAATCTTAAGGAAACATGAATCCAACCAAGAGATGACATCATAGTTTTTTTTAAAGGTAAGTCATATTAACACTCAAAGGATTTAATAATCTTCGTATTCATATATAGCATCTATATCATTTATATAAATTATCAGGAAAATAATAATGATACATAATACAAAGAAAGAAATATAGCACTTCCAATACTTAAATGAAAATGCATTCAAGAATTAGCCTAAATATTATATTTGTCAAAAACGTCAACAATAAAAAAAATCGTTTTCGTTCAGAATTTCTTGACACCTTCTAGTTAGATTTAAAAAAATTATTTCTTAAAGAAAAGTTTCTTATTAGGAGGGAAAAATTTGCTATAGAAATAAATTGAAATGATTAATTTTTCTTCTGTGCGCGTTCAAATCTTGACGTATACTGGCGAAAAATGGTTTGAAACGTTTTTAATGAATTATAGGTAACAATTATGACTATCACGTCCTGATAGTGAACAACAGTGTTTTCTAATAATGCAAATAAAACGGTGTCTTGGGATATTCATCCACTTTTAGATGCACCTGGATAAAAGTTTTTATAGATTTTTTTCCGCACATGCGCTGTATAAAGCAACTACTTCAATTACTCTTATCTGGCGCAGTTTTTATAATTAATTTTTTAATTTTAAAGCAATAATTTCGTTATCAGTTTAAAATTGATTCAAACACTTTGTTTAATTTTTTAAAATATTTAATATATAGCAAAAGTGGCACTAGACCTAGTATATATTTCGGACATTTACCAAAGGTCTGGTCATACTAGGTCTGGTTAAGTGCCATTGCCCGGTATATACTACACTGATGTTTTTTTAAGGTCAAGTGCCATTGGCTGGTATACCCTACACTGATGTTTCCTTAAGGTTCAGTGCCACTGCCCGGTATACATTTGCCCAGGATAACTTACACTGAAGTTTTTATAAGGTCAAATGCCACTGCCCGGTATACCCTACACTGATGTTTTTTTAAGGTCAAGTGCCACTCACTACCCGGTATACCCTACACTGATGTTTGTTCTAATCTATCGTCAGTAAGTATGAAAATGAAGAATAAATGTAATTATATCCAAGCGTAAATTAATATCAAATCAAGCGTAAATTAACATCATTAAATATTTCGGACGTTCACCAAAGCGACTAATTTGATCGTCAACATTCACCGGTGAAAGTCAACAACCTCCGATTTCGGTCATTTACTGTAACATGCACATAGTTTACATAATAACCTCATCAGGACTTTCATACTCTGCCTAAATAGCATTTCAAAAAATTGGTTTTGTTGGTGATGATCTCGTAACGCGATAAAGAATCACGCATAGTACATGTATTAACCTCGAAGGAAAAGTGGATGAATACCCCAAGGAAAGGACCCTTTGTTTAAAAAAAAGTCTCAAAGTATAAAAAATTAAATTGGTTGAAGCGTAGGTAACATTTGTTCATTCTGCTATGGTCCTAAAATGCTGTTAAAATAAAATTATATATCATTAAATAAACACTATAATTTTCTGTGCATAAACAGCGTCAAATATAAAGTAAAGCGTGAAACATAAAGTAAAGTAAAGAAAAAGGCAATATATAAAAAAGTAAAATATGAAAAATAAAATGCGAAGCACAAAGTATAACACAAAGCCAAAAGTATATAGTGAAATGTATAGAAACAATGTAAAGAATAAAAAAAGCTCAAAATGTCAGGCAAAGTTTAAAGTATTGAGTGAGGCGTATAACATTTTAAAAAATAGAGTATAAAGTAAGGATTAAAGTGAAAAAGGGAAATTAATACAGTTTGTTGTACAGTGTGAAGTAAACTAAAGCGTTAGGTAAAGCAGAATGTAAATGTTAAATTATGAAGTGAGGCGTATAAAATTTAAAAAAAGATAGAAAATAAAGTAAAGATTAAAGTAAAAAATGGAAATTAATACAGTTTGTTGTACAGTGTGAAGTAAACTAAAGCGTCAGGCAAAGCATAAGGTAAATGTTAAATTATAAAGTGAGGCGTATAAAATTTAAAAAATAGAGTATAAAGTAAAGATTAAAGTAAAAACGGGAAATTAAAAAAGATTGTTGTACAGTGTGAAATAAACTAAAGCGTTAGGTAAAGCATAAGGTAAATGTTACATTATAAAGTGAGGCGTATAAAATTAAAAAAAATAGAGTATAAAGTCAAGATTAAAGTAAAAATGGGAAATTAATACAATTTGTTGTACAGCGTGACGTAAACTAAAGCGCTAGGTAGAGCATAAGGTAAATGTTAAATTATAAAGTGAGGCGTATAAAATTAAAAAAATAGAGTATAAAGTAAAGATTAAAGTAAAAAAGGGAAATTAATACAGTCTGTTGTACAGTGTGAAGTAAACTAAAGCGTTAGTAAAAGCATAAGGTGAATGTTAAATTATAAAGTGAGGCGTATAAAATTAAAAAAAATAGAGTATAAAGTAAGGATTAAAGTAAAAAAGGGAAATTAATACAGCTTGTGGTACAGTGTGAAGCAAACTACAGCGAGATGCATAAGGTAAATGTTAAATTATAAAGTGAGGCGCATAAAATTTAAAAAAAATAGAGTATAAAGTCAAGATTAAAGTAAAAATGGGAAATTAATACAGTTTGATGTACAGTGTGAAGTAAACCAAAGCGTTAGGAAAAGCATAAGGTAAATGTTAAATTGTAAAGTGAGGCGTATAAAATTAATAAAAATAGAGTATGAAGTAAAGATTAAAGTAAAAATGGGAAATTAATACAGTTTGTTGTACAGTGTGAAGTAAACTAAAGCGTTAGGTAGAGCATAAGGTAAATATTAAATTATAAAGTGAGGCGTATAAAATTAAAAAAAATAGATTATAAAGTAAAGATTAAAGTAAAAAAGGGAAATTAATGCAGTTTGTTGTACAGTGTGAAGGAAACTAAGGCGTTAGGTAAAGCATAAGGTAAATGTTAAATTATAAAGTGAGGCGTATAAAATAAAAAAATAGAGTATAAAGTCAAGATTAAAGTAAAAATGGGAAATTAATACAGTATGTTGTACAGTGTGAAGTAAACTAAAGCGTTAGGTAGAGCATAAGGTAAATGTTAAATTATAAAGTGAGGCATATAAAATTAAAAAAAATAGAGTATAAAGTAAGATTAAAGTAAAAAAGGGAAATTAATACAGTCTGTTGTACAGTGTGAAGTAAACTAAAGCGTTAGGAAAAGCATAAGGTAAATGTTAAATTATAAAGTGAGGCATATAAAATTAAAAAAATAGAGTATAAAGTAAAGATTAAAGTAAAAAAGGGAAATTAATACAGTCTGTTGTACAGTGTGAAGTAAACTAAAGCGTTAGTAAAAGCATAAGGTGAATGTTAAATTATAAAGTGAGGCGTATAATATTAAAAAAAATAGAGTATAAAGTACGGATTAAAGTAAAAAAGGGAAATTAATACAGTTTGTGGTACAGTGTGAATTAAACTAAAGCGAGATGCATAAGGTAAATGTTAAATTATAAAGTGAGGCGCATAAAATTTAAAAAAAATAGAGTATAAAGTCAAGATTAAAGTAAAAATGGGAAATTAATACAGTTTGTTGTACAGGGTGAAGTAAACTAAAGCGTTAGGTAGAGCATAAGGTAAATGTTAAATTATAAAGTGAGGCGTATAAAATTAAAAAAAATAGAGTATAAAGTAAAGATTAAAGTAAAAAAGGGAAATTAATACAGTTTGATGTACAGTGTGAAGTAAACCAAAGCGTTAGGAAAAGCATAAGGTAAATGTTAAATTGTAAAGTGAGGCGTATAAAATTAATAAAAATAGAGTATGAAGTAAAGATTAAAGTAAAAATGGGAAATTAATACAGTTTGTTGTACAGGGTGAAGTAAACTAAAGCGTAAGGTAGAGCATAAGGTAAATGTTAAATTATAAAGTGAGGCGTATAAAATTTAAAAAATAGAGTATAAACTAAAGATCAAAGTAAAAACGGGAAATTAATAAAGATTGTTGTACAGTGTGAAGTAAACTAAAGCGAGATGCATAATTTAAATTATAAAGTGAGGCGTATAAAATTTTAAAAAAAAGTATAAAGTCAAGATTAAAGTAAAAATGGGAAATTGATACAGTTTGTTGTACAGTGTGAAGTAAACTAAAGCGTTAGATAAGGCATAAGATAAATGTTAAAGTATAAAGTGAGGCGTAAAAAATTAAGAAAAATAGAGTATAAAGTAAAGATTAAAAAAAAGGGAAATTAATACAGTTTGTTGTGCAGTGTGAAGTAAACTAAAGCTTTAGGTAAAGCATAAGGTAAATGTTAAATTATAAAGTGAGGCTTATAAAATTAAAAAAAATAGAGTATAAAGTAAAGATTTAAAAAAGGGGAAATTAATACAGTTTATTGTACAGTGTGAAGTAAACTAAACCGTTAGGCAAAGCATAAGTTAAATTTTAAATTATAAAGTGAGGCGTATAAAATTAAAAAAATAGAGTATAAAGTAAATATTAAAGTAAAAAAGGGAAATTAATACAGTTTGATGTACAGTGTGAAGTAAACCAAAGCGTTAGGAAAAGAATAAGGTAAATGTTAAATTATAAAGTGAGGCGTATAAAATTAAAAAAAAATAGAGTATAAAGTAAAGATTAAAGTAAAAAAGGGAAATTAATACAGTTTGTTGTACAGTGTGAAGTTAACTAAAGCGTTAGGTGAAGCATAAGGTAAATGTTAAATTATAAAGTGAGGCGTATAAAATTAAAAAAATAGAGTATAAAGTAAATATTAAAGTAAAAAAGGGAAATTAATACAGTTTGTTGTACAGTGTGAAGTAAACTAAAGCGAGAGGCATAATTTAAATTATAAAGTGAGGCGTATAAAATTTTAAAAAAAGTATAAAGTAAAGATTAAAGTAAAAAAGGGAAATTAATACAGTTCGTTGTACAGTGTGAAGTAAACTAAAGCGAGATGCATAAAGTGAATGTTAAATTATAAAGTGAGGCGTATAAAATTAAAAAAATAGAGTATAAAGTAAAGATTAAAGTAAAAAAGGGAAATTAATACAGTCTGTTGTACAGTGTGAAGTAAACTAAAGCGTTAGTAAAAGCATAAGGTGAATGTTAAATTATAAAGTGAGGCGTATAAAATTTTAAAAAAAAGTATAAAGTAAAGATTAAAGTAAAAAAGGGAAATTAATACAGTTTGTTGTACAGTGTGAAGTAAAATAAAGCGAGATGCATAAGGTAAATGTTAAATCATAAAGTGAGGCGTATAAAGTAAAGATTAAAGTAAAAAAGGGAAATTAATACAGTTTGTTGTAAAGTGTGAAGTAAACTAAAGCGTTATGTAAAGCATAAGGTAAATGTTAAATTATAAAGTGAGGCGTATAAAATTAAAAAAAATAGAGTATAAAGTCAAGATTAAAGTAAAAATGGGAAATTAATACAGTTTGTTGTGCAGTGTGAAGTAAACTAAAGCTTTAGGTAAAGCATAAGGTAAATGTTAAATTATAAAGTGAGGCGTATAAAATTAAAAAAAATAGGGTATAAAATAAGGATTAAAGTAAAAAAGGGAAATTAATACAGTTTGTTGTACAGTGTGAAGTAAACTAAAGCGTCAGGCAAAGCATAAGGTAAATGTTAAATTATAAAGTGAGGCGTATAAAATTTAAAAAATAGAGTATAAACTAAAGATTAAAGTAAAAACGGGAAATTAATAAAGATTGTTGTACAGTGTGAAATAAACTAAAGCGTTAGGTAAAGCATAAGGTAAATGTTACATTATAAAGTGAGGCGTATAAAATTAAAAAAAAATAGAGTATAAAGTCAAGATTAAAGTAAAAATGGGAAATTAATACAATATGATGTACAGGGTGACGTAAACTAAAGCGCTAGGTAGAGCAGAAGGTAAATGTTAAATTATAAAGTGAGGCGTATAAAATTAAAAAAATAGAGTAAAGTAAATATTAAAGTAAAAAAGGGAAATTAATACAGTTTGTTGTACAGTGTGAAGTAAACTAAAGCGAGATGCATAATTTAAATTATAAAGTGAGGCGTATAAAATTTTAAAAAAAAGTATAAAGTCAAGATTAAAGTAAAAAAGGGAAATTAATACAGTTTGATGTACAGTGTGAAGTAAACCAAAGCGTTAGGAAAAGCATAAGGTAAATGTTAAATTGTAAAGTGAGGCGTATAAAATTAATAAAAATAGAGTATGAAGTAAAGATTAAAGTTAAAATGGGAAATAAATACAGTTTGTTGTACAGTGTGAAGTTAACTAAAGCGTTAGGTAAAGCATAAGGTAAATGTTAAATTATAAAGTGAGGCGTATAAAATTAAAAAAATAGAGTATAAAGTAAATATTAAAGTAAAAAAGGGAAATTAATACAGTTTGTTGTACAGTGTGAAGTAAACTAAAGCGAGATGCATAAGGTAAATGTTAAATCATAAAGTGAGGCGTATAAAGTAAAGATTAAAGTAAAAAAGGGAAATTAATACAGTTTGTTGTACAGTGTGAAGTAAACTAAAGCGTTATGTAAAGCATAAGGTAAATGTTAAATTATAAAGAGAGGCGTATAAAATTAAAAAAAATAGAGTATAAAGTAAATATTAAAGTAAAAAAGGGAAATTAATACAGTTTGTTGTACAGTGTGAAGTAAACTAAAGCGATATGCATAATTTAAATTTTAAATTATAAAGTGAGGCGTATAAAATTTTAAAAAAAAGTATAAAGTAAAGATTAAAGTAAAAAAGGGAAATTAATACAGTTTGTTGTACAGTGTGAAGTTAACTAAAGCTTTAGGTAACGCATAAGGTAAATGTTAAATTATAAAGTGAGGCGTATAAAATTAAAAAAAATAGAGTATAAAGTAAATATTAAAGTAAAAAAGGGAAATTAATACAGTTTGTTGTACAGTGTGAAGTAAACTAAAGCGAGATGCATAAGGTAAATGTTAAATCATAAAGTGAGGCGTATAAAGTAAAGATTAAAGTAAAAAAGGGAAATTAATGCAGTTTGTTGTACAGTGTGAAGTAAACTAAAGCGTTATTTAAAGCATAAGGTAAATATTAAATTATAAAGTGAGGCGTATAAAATTACAAAAAATAGAGTATAAAGTAAAGATTAAAGTAAAAAAGGGAAATTAATATAGTTTGTTGTACAATGTGAAGTAAACTAAAGCGTTAGGTAAAGCGTAAGGTAAATGTTAAATTATAAAGTGAGGCGTATAAAATTAAAAAAAATAGAGTATAAAGTAAAGATTGAAGTAAAAATGGGAAATTAATACAGTTTGTTGTACAGGGTGAAGTAAACTAAAGCGTTAGGTAGAGCATAACGTAAATGTTAAATTATAAAGTGAGGCGAATAAAATTAAAAAAAATAGAGTATAAAGTAAATATTAAAGTAAAAAAGGGAAATTAATACAGTTTGTTGTACAGTGTGAAGTAAACTAAAGCGAGATGCATAAGGTAAATGTTAAATCATAAAGTGAGGCGTATAAAGTAAAGATTAAAGTAAAAAAGGGAAATTAATACAGTTTGTTGTACAGTGTGAAGTAAACTAAAGCGTTATTTAAAGCATTAGGTAAATGTTAAATTATAAAGTGAGGCGTATAAAATTAAAAAAAATAGAGTATAAAGTAAAGATTAAAGTAAAAAAGGGAAATTAATACAGTTTGTTGTACAGTGTGAAGTAAACTAAAGCGAGATGCATAAGGTAAATGTTAAATCTTAAAGTGAGGCGTATAAAATTTAAAAAAAAAGTATAAAGTCAAGATTAAAGTAAAAATGGGAAATTAATACAGTTTGTTGTACAGTGTGAAGTAAACTAAAGCGTTAGGTAGAGCATAAGGTAAATATTAAATAATAAAGTGAGGCGTATAAAATTACAGAAAATAGAGTATAAAGTAAAGATTAAAGTAAAAAAGGGAAATTAATATAGTTTGTTGTACAATGTGAAGTAAACTAAAGCGTTAGGTAAAGCGTAAGGTAAATGTTAAATTATAAAGTGAGGCGTATAAAATAAAAAAAAATAGAGTATAAAGTAAAGATTAAAGTAAAAAAGGGAAATTAATACAGTTTGTTGTACAGTGTGAAGGAAACTAAGGCGTTAGGTGAAGCATAAGGTAAATGTTAAATTATAAAGTGAGGCGTATAAAATTTAAAAAAATAGAGTATAAAGTAAAGATTAAAGTAAAAAAGGGAAATTAATACAGTTTGTTGTACAGTGTGAAGTAAACTAAAGCGAGATGCATAAGGTAAATGTTAAATCATAAAGTGAGGCGTATAAAATTTTAAAAAAAAGTATAAAGTAAAGATTAAAGTAAAAAAGGGAAATTAATATAGTTTGTTGTACAATGTGAAGTAAACTAAAGCGTTAGGTAAAGCATAAGGTAAATGTTAAATTATAAAGTGAGGCGGATAAAATTTAAAAAAATAGAGTATAAAGTAAAGATTGAAGTAAAAATGGGAAATTAATACAGTTTGTTGTACAGGGTGAAGTAAACTAAAGCGTTAGGTAGAGCATAAGGTAAATGTTAAATTATAAAGTGAGGCGTATAAATTAAAGATTAAAGTAAAAAAGGGAAATTAATGCAGTTTGTTGTACAGTGTGAAGTAAACTAAAGCGTTATTTAAAGCATAAGGTAAATATTAAATTATAAAGTGAGGCGTATAAAATTACAAAAAATAGAGTATAAAGTAAAGATTAAAGTAAAAAAGGGAAATTAATATAGTTTGTTGTACAATGTGAAGTAAACTAAAGCGTTAGGTAAAGCGTAAGGTAAATGTTAAATTATAAAGTGAGGCGTATAAAATTAAAAAAAATAGAGTATAAAGTAAAGATTGAAGTAAAAATGGGAAATTAATACAGTTTGTTGTACAGGGTGAAGTAAACTAAAGCGTTAGGTAGAGCATAAGGTAAATGTTAAATTATAAAGTGAGGCGAATAAAATTAAAAAAAATAGAGTATAAAGTAAATATTAAAGTAAAAAAGGGAAATTAATACAGTTTGTTGTACAGTGTGAAGTAAACTAAAGCGAGATGCATAAGGTAAATGTTAAATCATAAAGTGAGGCGTATAAAGTAAAGATTAAAGTAAAAAAGGGAAATTAATACAGTTTGTTGTACAGTGTGAAGTAAACTAAAGCGTTATTTAAAGCATTAGGTAAATGTTAAATTATAAAGTGAGGCGTATAAAATTAAAAAAAATAGAGTATAAAGTAAAGATTAAAGTAAAAAAGGGAAATTAATACAGTTTGTTGTACAGTGTGAAGTAAACTAAAGCGAGATGCATAAGGTAAATGTTAAATCTTAAAGTGAGGCGTATAAAATTTAAAAAAAAAGTATAAAGTCAAGATTAAAGTAAAAATGGGAAATTAATACAGTTTGTTGTACAGTGTGAAGTAAACTAAAGCGTTAGGTAGAGCATAAGGTAAATATTAAATTATAAAGTGAGGCGTATAAAATTACAAAAAATAGAGTATAAAGTAAAGATTAAAGTAAAAAAGGGAAATTAATATAGTTTGTTGTACAATGTGAAGTAAACTAAAGCGTTAGGTAAAGCGTAAGGTAAATGTTAAATTATAAAGTGAGGCGTATAAAATTAAAAAAAATAGAGTATAAAGTAAAGATTAAAGTAAAAAAGGGAAATTAATACAGTTTGTTGTACAGTGTGAAGGAAACTAAGGCGTTAGGTGAAGCATAAGGTAAATGTTAAATTATAAAGTGAGGCGTATAAAATTTAAAAAAATAGAGTATAAAGTAAAGATTAAAGTAAAAAAGGGAAATTAATACAGTTTGTTGTACAGTGTGAAGTAAACTAAAGCGAGATGCATAAGGTAAATGTTAAATCATAAAGTGAGGCGTATAAAATTTTAAAAAAAAGTATAAAGTAAAGATTAAAGTAAAAAAGGGAAATTAATATAGTTTGTTGTACAATGTGAAGTAAACTAAAGCGTTAGGTAAAGCATAAGGTAAATGTTAAATTATAAAGTGAGGCGGATAAAATTTAAAAAAATAGAGTATAAAGTAAAGATTGAAGTAAAAATGGGAAATTAATACAGTTTGTTGTACAGGGTGAAGTAAACTAAAGCGTTAGGTAGAGCATAAGGTAAATGTTAAATTATAAAGTGAGGCGTATAAATTAAAAAAATAGAGTATAAAGTAAATATTAAAGTAAAAAAGGGAAATTAATACAGTTTGTTGTACAGTGTGAAGTAAACTAAAGCGAGATGCATAATTTAAATTTTAAATTATAAAGTAAGGCGTACAAAATTTTAAAAAAAAGTATAAAGTAAAGATTAAAGTAAAAAAGGGAAATTAATATAGTTTGTTGTACAATGTGAAGTAAACTAAAGCGTTAGGTAGAGCATAAGATAAATGTTAAATTATAAAGTGAGGCGTATAAAATTAAAAAAAATAGAGTATAAAGTAAAGATTAAAGTAAAAAAGGGAAATTAATACAGTTTGTTGTACAGGGTGAAGTAAACTAAAGCGTTAGGTAGAGCATAAGGTAAATGTTAAATTATAAAGTGAGGCGTATAAAATTTTAAAAAAAAGTATAAAGTAAAGATTAAAGTAAAAAAGGGAAATTAATATAGTTTGTTGTACAATGTGAAGTAAACTAAAGCGTTAGGTAAAGCATAAGGTAAATGTTAAATTATAAAGTGAGGCGGATAAAATTTAAAAAAATAGAGTATAAAGTAAAGATTGAAGTAAAAATGGGAAATTAATACAGTTTGTTGTACAGGGTGAAGTAAACTAAAGCGTTAGGTAGAGCATAAGGTAAATTTTAAATTATAAAGTAAGGCGTACAAAATTTTAAAAAAAAGTATAAAGTAAAGATTAAAGTAAAAAAGGGAAATTAATACAGTTTGTTGTACAGTGTGAAGTAAACTAAAGCGAGATGCATAAGGTAAATGTTAAATCATAAAGTGAGGCGTATAAAATTTAAAAAAAAAAGTATAAAGTAAAGATTAAAGTAAAAAAGGGAAATTAATACAGTTTGTTGTACAGTGTGAAGGAAACTAAGGCGTTAGGTGAAGCATAAGGTAAATGTTAAATTATAAAGTGAGGCGTATAAAATTTAAAAAAATAGAGTATAAAGTAAAGATTAAAGTAAAAAAGGGAAATTAATACAGTTTGTTGTACAGTGTGAAGTAAACTAAAGCGAGATGCATAAGGTAAATGTTAAATCATAAAGTGAGGCGTATAAAATTTTAAAAAAAAGTATAAAGTAAAGATTAAAGTAAAAAAGGGAAATTAATATAGTTTGTTGTACAATGTGAAGTAAACTAAAGCGTTAGGTAAAGCATAAGGTAAATGTTAAATTATAAAGTGAGGCGGATAAAATTTAAAAAAATAGAGTATAAAGTAAAGATTGAAGTAAAAATGGGAAATTAATACAGTTTGTTGTACAGGGTGAAGTAAACTAAAGCGTTAGGTAGAGCATAAGGTAAATGTTAAATTATAAAGTGAGGCGTATAAATTAAAAAAATAGAGTATAAAGTAAATATTAAAGTAAAAAAGGGAAATTAATACAGTTTGTTGTACAGTGTGAAGTAAACTAAAGCGAGATGCATAATTTAAATTTTAAATTATAAAGTAAGGCGTACAAAATTTTAAAAAAAAGTATAAAGTAAAGATTAAAGTAAAAAAGGGAAATTAATATAGTTTGTTGTACAATGTGAAGTAAACTAAAGCGTTAGGTAGAGCATAAGATAAATGTTAAATTATAAAGTGAGGCGTATAAAATTAAAAAAAATAGAGTATAAAGTAAAGATTAAAGTAAAAAAGGGAAATTAATACAGTTTGATATACAGTGTGAAGTAAACCAAAGCGTTAGGAAAAGCATAAGGTAAATGTTAAATTGTAAAGTGAGGCGTATAAAATTAATAAAAATAGAGTATGAAGTAAAGATTAAAGTAAAAATGGGAAATTAATACAGTATGTTGTACAGTGTGAAGTTAACTAAAGCGTTAGGTAAAGCATAAGAAAAATGTTAAATAATAAAGTGAGGCGTATAAAATTAAAAAAATAGAGTATAAAGTAAATATTAAAGTAAAAAAGGGAAATTAATACAGTTTGTTGTACAGTGTGAAGTAAACTAAAGCGTTATGTAAAGCATAAGGTAAATGTTAAATTATAAAGAGAGGCGTATAAAATTAAAAAAAAATAGAGTATAAGGTAAATATTAAAGTAAAAAAGGGAAATTAATACAGTTTGTTGTACAGTGTGAAATAAACTAAAGCGAGATGCATAATTTAAATTTTAAATTATAAAGTGAGGCGTATAAAATTTTTAAAAAAAGTATAAAGTAAAGATTAAAGTAAAAAAGGGAAATTAATACAGTTTGTTGTACAGTGTGAAGGAAACTAAGGCGTTAGGTAAAGCATAAGGTAAATGTTAAATTATAAAGTGAGGCGTATAAAATTTAAAAAAATAGAGTATAAAGTAAAGATTAAAGTAAAAAAGGGAAATTAATACAGTTTGTTGTACAGTGTGAAGTAAACTAAAGCGAGATGCATAAGGTAAATGTTAAATCATAAAGTGAGGCGTATAAAATTTTTAAAAAAAGTATAAAGTAAAGATTAAAGTAAAAAAGGGAAATTAATATAGTTTGTTGTACAATGTGAAGTAAACTAAAGCGTTAGGTAAAGCATAAGGTAAATGTTAAATTATAAAGTGAGGCGTATAAAATTAAAAAAAATAGAGTATAAAGTAAAGATTAAAGTAAAAATGGGAAATTAATACAGTATGTTGTACAGTGTGAAGTTAACTAAAGCGTTAGGTAAAGCATAAGAAAAATGTTAAATAATAAAGTGAGGCGTATAAAATTAAAAAAATAGAGTATAAAGTAAATATTAAAGTAAAAAAGGGAAATTAATACAGTTTGTTGTACAGTGTGAAGTAAACTAAAGCGTTATGTAAAGCATAAGGTAAATGTTAAATTATAAAGAGAGGCGTATAAAATTAAAAAAAATAGAGTATAAGGTAAATATTAAAGTAAAAAAGGGAAATTAATACAGTTTGTTGTACAGTGTGAAGGAAACTAAGGCGTTAGGTAAAGCATAAGGTAAATGTTAAATTATAAAGTGAGGCGTATAAAATTAAAAAAAATAGAGTATAAAGTAAATATTAAAGTAAAAAAGGGAAATTAATACAGTTTGTTGTACAGTGTGAAGTAAACTAAAGCGATATGCATAATTTAAATTTTAAATTATAAAGTGAGGCGTATAAAATTTTAAAAAAAAGTATAAAGTAAAGATTAAAGTAAAAAAGGGAAATTAATACAGTTTGTTGTACAGTGTGAAGTTAACTAAAGCTTTAGGTAACGCATAAGGTAAATGTTAAATTATAAAGTGAGGCGTATAAAATTAAAAAAAATAGAGTATAAAGTAAATATTAAAGTAAAAAAGGGAAATTAATACAGTTTGTTGTACAGTGTGAAGTAAACTAAAGCGAGATGCATAAGGTAAATGTTAAATCATAAAGTGAGGCGTATAAAGTAAAGATTAAAGTAAAAAAGGGAAATTAATGCAGTTTGTTGTACAGTGTGAAGTAAACTAAAGCGTTATTTAAAGCATAAGGTAAATATTAAATTATAAAGTGAGGCGTATAAAATTACAAAAAATAGAGTATAAAGTAAAGATTAAAGTAAAAAAGGGAAATTAATATAGTTTGTTGTACAATGTGAAGTAAACTAAAGCGTTAGGTAAAGCGTAAGGTAAATGTTAAATTATAAAGTGAGGCGTATAAAATTAAAAAAAATAGAGTATAAAGTAAAGATTGAAGTAAAAATGGGAAATTAATACAGTTTGTTGTACAGGGTGAAGTAAACTAAAGCGTTAGGTAGAGCATAAGGTAAATGTTAAATTATAAAGTGAGGCGAATAAAATTAAAAAAAATAGAGTATAAAGTAAATATTAAAGTAAAAAAGGGAAATTAATACAGTTTGTTGTACAGTGTGAAGTAAACTAAAGCGAGATGCATAAGGTAAATGTTAAATCATAAAGTGAGGCGTATAAAGTAAAGATTAAAGTAAAAAAGGGAAATTAATACAGTTTGTTGTACAGTGTGAAGTAAACTAAAGCGTTATTTAAAGCATTAGGTAAATGTTAAATTATAAAGTGAGGCGTATAAAATTAAAAAAAATAGAGTATAAAGTAAAGATTAAAGTAAAAAAGGGAAATTAATACAGTTTGTTGTACAGTGTGAAGTAAACTAAAGCGAGATGCATAAGGTAAATGTTAAATCTTAAAGTGAGGCGTATAAAATTTAAAAAAAAAGTATAAAGTCAAGATTAAAGTAAAAATGGGAAATTAATACAGTTTGTTGTACAGTGTGAAGTAAACTAAAGCGTTAGGTAGAGCATAAGGTAAATATTAAATTATAAAGTGAGGCGTATAAAATTACAAAAAATAGAGTATAAAGTAAAGATTAAAGTAAAAAAGGGAAATTAATATAGTTTGTTGTACAATGTGAAGTAAACTAAAGCGTTAGGTAAAGCGTAAGGTAAATGTTAAATTATAAAGTGAGGCGTATAAAATAAAAAAAAATAGAGTATAAAGTAAAGATTAAAGTAAAAAAGGGAAATTAATACAGTTTGTTGTACAGTGTGAAGGAAACTAAGGCGTTAGGTGAAGCATAAGGTAAATGTTAAATTATAAAGTGAGGCGTATAAAATTTAAAAAAATAGAGTATAAAGTAAAGATTAAAGTAAAAAAGGGAAATTAATACAGTTTGTTGTACAGTGTGAAGTAAACTAAAGCGAGATGCATAAGGTAAATGTTAAATCATAAAGTGAGGCGTATAAAATTTTAAAAAAAAGTATAAAGTAAAGATTAAAGTAAAAAAGGGAAATTAATATAGTTTGTTGTACAATGTGAAGTAAACTAAAGCGTTAGGTAAAGCATAAGGTAAATGTTAAATTATAAAGTGAGGCGGATAAAATTTAAAAAAATAGAGTATAAAGTAAAGATTGAAGTAAAAATGGGAAATTAATACAGTTTGTTGTACAGGGTGAAGTAAACTAAAGCGTTAGGTAGAGCATAAGGTAAATGTTAAATTATAAAGTGAGGCGTATAAATTAAAGATTAAAGTAAAAAAGGGAAATTAATGCAGTTTGTTGTACAGTGTGAAGTAAACTAAAGCGTTATTTAAAGCATAAGGTAAATATTAAATTATAAAGTGAGGCGTATAAAATTACAAAAAATAGAGTATAAAGTAAAGATTAAAGTAAAAAAGGGAAATTAATATAGTTTGTTGTACAATGTGAAGTAAACTAAAGCGTTAGGTAAAGCGTAAGGTAAATGTTAAATTATAAAGTGAGGCGTATAAAATTAAAAAAAATAGAGTATAAAGTAAAGATTGAAGTAAAAATGGGAAATTAATACAGTTTGTTGTACAGGGTGAAGTAAACTAAAGCGTTAGGTAGAGCATAAGGTAAATGTTAAATTATAAAGTGAGGCGAATAAAATTAAAAAAAATAGAGTATAAAGTAAATATTAAAGTAAAAAAGGGAAATTAATACAGTTTGTTGTACAGTGTGAAGTAAACTAAAGCGAGATGCATAAGGTAAATGTTAAATCATAAAGTGAGGCGTATAAAGTAAAGATTAAAGTAAAAAAGGGAAATTAATACAGTTTGTTGTACAGTGTGAAGTAAACTAAAGCGTTATTTAAAGCATTAGGTAAATGTTAAATTATAAAGTGAGGCGTATAAAATTAAAAAAAATAGAGTATAAAGTAAAGATTAAAGTAAAAAAGGGAAATTAATACAGTTTGTTGTACAGTGTGAAGTAAACTAAAGCGAGATGCATAAGGTAAATGTTAAATCTTAAAGTGAGGCGTATAAAATTTAAAAAAAAAGTATAAAGTCAAGATTAAAGTAAAAATGGGAAATTAATACAGTTTGTTGTACAGTGTGAAGTAAACTAAAGCGTTAGGTAGAGCATAAGGTAAATATTAAATTATAAAGTGAGGCGTATAAAATTACAAAAAATAGAGTATAAAGTAAAGATTAAAGTAAAAAAGGGAAATTAATACAGTTTGTTGTACAGTGTGAAGGAAACTAAGGCGTTAGGTGAAGCATAAGGTAAATGTTAAATTATAAAGTGAGGCGTATAAAATTTAAAAAAATAGAGTATAAAGTAAAGATTGAAGTAAAAATGGGAAATTAATACAGTTTGTTGTACAGGGTGAAGTAAACTAAAGCGTTAGGTAGAGCATAAGGTAAATGTTAAATTATAAAGTGAGGCGTATAAATTGAAAAAATAGAGTATAAAGTAAATATTAAAGTAAAAAAGGGAAATTAATACAGTTTGTTGTACAGTGTGAAGTAAACTAAAGCGAGATGCATAATTTAAATTTTAAATTATAAAGTAAGGCGTACAAAATTTTAAAAAAAAGTATAAAGTAAAGATTAAAGTAAAAAAGGGAAATTAATATAGTTTGTTGTACAATGTGAAGTAAACTAAAGCGTTAGGTAGAGCATAAGATAAATGTTAAATTATAAAGTGAGGCGTATAAAATTAAAAAAAATAGAGTATAAAGTAAAGATTAAAGTAAAAAAGGGAAATTAATACAGTTTGATATACAGTGTGAAGTAAACCAAAGCGTTAGGAAAAGCATAAGGTAAATGTTAAATTGTAAAGTGAGGCGTATAAAATTAATAAAAATAGAGTATGAAGTAAAGATTAAAGTAAAAATGGGAAATTAATACAGTATGTTGTACAGTGTGAAGTTAACTAAAGCGTTAGGTAAAGCATAAGAAAAATGTTAAATAATAAAGTGAGGCGTATAAAATTAAAAAAATAGAGTATAAAGTAAATATTAAAGTAAAAAAGGGAAATTAATACAGTTTGTTGTACAGTGTGAAGTAAACTAAAGCGTTATGTAAAGCATAAGGTAAATGTTAAATTATAAAGAGAGGCGTATAAAATTAAAAAAAATAGAGTATAAGGTAAATATTAAAGTAAAAAAGGGAAATTAATACAGTTTGTTGTACAGTGTGAAGTAAACTAAAGCGAGATGCATAATTTAAATTTTAAATTATAAAGTGAGGCGTATAAAATTTTTAAAAAAAGTATAAAGTAAAGATTAAAGTAAAAAAGGGAAATTAATACAGTTTGTTGTACAGTGTGAAGGAAACTAAGGCGTTAGGTAAAGCATAAGGTAAATGTTAAATTATAAAGTGAGGCGTATAAAATTTAAAAAAATAGAGTATAAAGTAAAGATTAAAGTAAAAAAGGGAAATTAATACAGTTTGTTGTACAGTGTGAAGTAAACTAAAGCGAGATGCATAAGGTAAATGTTAAATCATAAAGTGAGGCGTATAAAATTTTTAAAAAAAGTATAAAGTAAAGATTAAAGTAAAAAAGGGAAATTAATATAGTTTGTTGTACAATGTGAAGTAAACTAAAGCGTTAGGTAAAGCATAAGGTAAATGTTAAATTATAAAGTGAGGCGTATAAAATTAAAAAAAATAGAGTATAAAGTAAAGATTAAAGTAAAAATGGGAAATTAATACAGTATGTTGTACAGTGTGAAGTTAACTAAAGCGTTAGGTAAAGCATAAGAAAAATGTTAAATAATAAAGTGAGGCGTATAAAATTAAAAAAATAGAGTATAAAGTAAATATTAAAGTAAAAAAGGGAAATTAATACATTTTGTTGTACAGTGTGAAGTAAACTAAAGCGTTATGTAAAGCATAAGGTAAATGTTAAATTATAAAGAGAGGCGTATAAAATTAAAAAAAATAGAGTATAAGGTAAATATTAAAGTAAAAAAGGGAAATTAATACAGTTTGTTGTACAGTGTGAAGTAAACTAAAGCGAGATGCATAATTTAAATTTTAAATTATAAAGTGAGGCGTATAAAATTTTTAAAAAAAGTATAAAGTAAAGATTAAAGTAAAAAAGGGAAATTAATACAGTTTGTTGTACAGTGTGAAGGAAACTAAGGCGTTAGGTAAAGCATAAGGTAAATGTTAAATTATAAAGTGAGGCGTATAAAATTTAAAAAAATAGAGTATAAAGTAAAGATTAAAGTAAAAAAGGGAAATTAATACAGTTTGTTGTACAGTGTGAAGTAAACTAAAGCGAGATGCATAAGGTAAATGTTAAATCATAAAGTGAGGCGTATAAAATTTTTAAAAAAAGTATAAAGTAAAGATTAAAGTAAAAAAGGGAAATTAATATAGTTTGTTGTACAATGTGAAGTAAACTAAAGCGTTAGGTAAAGCATAAGGTAAATGTTAAATTATAAAGTGAGGCGTATAAAATTAAAAAAAATAGAGTATAAAGTAAAGATTGAAGTAAAAATGGGAAATTAATACAGTTTGTTGTACAGGGTGAAGTAAACTAAAGCGTTAGGTAGAGCATAAGGTAAATGTTAAATTATAAAGTGAGGCGTATAAAATTAAAAAAAATAGAGTATAAAGTAAAGATTAAAGTAAAAAAGGGAAATTAATACAGTTTGATGTACAGTGTGAAGTAAACCAAAGCGTTAGGAAAAGCATAAGGTAAATGTTAAATTGTAAAGTGAGGCGTATAAAATTAATAAAAATAGAGTATGAAGTAAAGATTAAAGTAAAAATGGTAAATTAATACAGTTCGTTGTACAGTGTGAAGTTAACTAAAGCGTTAGGTAAAGCATAAGGTAAATGTTAAATTATAAAGTGAGGCGTATAAAATTAAAAAAATAGAGTATAAAGTAAATATTAAAGTAAAAAAGGGAAATTAATACAGTTAGTTGTACAGTGTGAAGTAAACTAAAGCGAGATGCATAAGGTAAATGTTAAATCATAAAGTGAGGCGTATAAAGTAAAGATTAAAGTAAAAAAGGGAAATTAATACAGTTTGTTGTACAGTGTGAAGGAAACTAAGGCGTTAGGTGAAGCATAAGGTAAATGTTAAATTATAAAGTGAGACGTATAAAATTTAAAAAAATAGAGTATAAAGTAAAGATTAAAGTAAAAAAGGGAAATTAATACAGTTTGTTGTACAGTGTGAAGTAAACTAAAGCGAGATGCATAAGGTAAATGTTAAATCATAAAGTGAGGCGTATAAAATTTAAAAAAAAAAGTATAAAGTAAAGATTAAAGTAAAAAAGGGAAATTAATACAGTTTGATGTACAGCGTGAAGGAAACTAAGGCGTTAGGTAGAGCATAAGGTAAATGTTACATTATAAAGTGAGGCGTATAAAATTAAAAAAATAGAGTATAAAGTCAAGATTAAAGTAAAAATGGGAAATTAATACAGTTTGTTGTACAGTGTGAAGTAAACTAAAGCGTTAGGTAGAGCATAAGGTAAATATTAAATTATAAAGTAAGGCGTATAAAATTACAAAAAATAGAGTATAAAGTAAAGATAAAAGTAAAAAAGGGAAATTAATATAGTTTGTTGTACAATGTGAAGTAAACTAAAGCGTTAGGTAAAGCATAAGGTAAATGTTAAATTATAAAGTGAGGCGTATAAAATTAAAAAAAATAGAGTATAAAGTAAAGATTAAAGTAAAAAAGGGAAATTAATACAGTTTGATATACAGTGTGAAGTAAACCAAAGCGTTAGGAAAAGCATAAGGTAAATGTTAAATTGTAAAGTGAGGCGTATAAAATTAATAAAAATAGAGTATGAAGTAAAGATTAAAGTAAAAATGGGAAATTAATACAGTTTGTTGTACAGTGTGAAGTTAACTAAAGCGTTAGGTAAAGCATAAGGTAAATGTTAAATTATAAAGTGAGGCGTATAAAATTAAAAAAATAGAGTATAAAGTAAATATTAAAGTAAAAAAGGGAAATTAATACAGTTTGTTGTACAGTGTGAAGTAAACTAAAGCGAGATGCATAAGGTAAATGTTAAATCATAAAGTGAGGCGTATAAAGTAAAGATTAAAGTAAAAAAGGGAAATTAATACAGTTTGTTGTACAGTGTGAAGGAAACTAAGGCGTTAGGTGAAGCATAAGGTAAATGTTAAATTATAAAGTGAGACGTATAAAATTTAAAAAAATAGAGTATAAAGTAAAGATTAAAGTAAAAAAGGGAAATTAATACAGTTTGTTGTACAGTGTGAAGTAAACTAAAGCGAGATGCATAAGGTAAATGTTAAATCATAAAGTGAGGCGTATAAAATTTAAAAAAAAAAGTATAAAGTAAAGATTAAAGTAAAAAAGGGAAATTAATACAGTTTGATGTACAGCGTGAAGGAAACTAAGGCGTTAGGTAGAGCATAAGGTAAATGTTACATTATAAAGTGAGGCGTATAAAATTAAAAAAATAGAGTATAAAGTCAAGATTAAAGTAAAAATGGGAAATTAATACAGTTTGTTGTACAGTGTGAAGTAAACTAAAGCGTTAGGTAGAGCATAAGGTAAATATTAAATTATAAAGTGAGGCGTATAAAATTACAAAAAATAGAGTATAAAGTAAAGATTAAAGTAAAAAAGGGAAATTAATACAGTTTGTTGTACAGTGTGAAGTAAACTAAAGCGAGATGCATAAGGTAAATGTTAAATCATAAAGTGAGGCGTATAAAGTAAAGATTAAAGTAAAAAAGAGAAATTAATACAGTTTGTTGTACAGTGTGAAGGAAACTAAGGCGTTAGGTAAAGCATAAGGTAAATGTTAAATTATAAAGTGAGGCGTATAAAATTAAAAAAAATAGAGTATAAAGTAAAGATTAAAGTAAAAAAGGGAAATTAATACAGTTTGATATACAGTGTGAAGTAAACCAAAGCGTTAGGAAAAGCATAAGGTAAATGTTAAATTGTAAAGTGAGGCGTATAAAATTAATAAAAATAGAGTATGAAGTAAAGATTAAAGTAAAAATGGGAAATTAATACAGTTTGTTGTACAGTGTGAAGTTAACTAAAGCGTTAGGTAAAGCATAAGGTAAATGTTAAATTATAAAGTGAGGCGTATAAAATTAAAAAAATAGAGTATAAAGTAAATATTAAAGTAAAAAAGGGAAATTAATACAGTTTGTTGTACAGTGTGAAGTAAACTAAAGCGAGATGCATAAGGTAAATGTTAAATCATAAAGTGAGGCGTATAAAGTAAAGATTAAAGTAAAAAAGGGAAATTAATACAGTTTGTTGTACAGTGTGAAGGAAACTAAGGCGTTAGGTGAAGCATAAGGTAAATGTTAAATTATAAAGTGAGACGTATAAAATTTAAAAAAATAGAGTATAAAGTAAAGATTAAAGTAAAAAAGGGAAATTAATACAGTTTGTTGTACAGTGTGAAGTAAACTAAAGCGAGATGCATAAGGTAAATGTTAAATCATAAAGTGAGGCGTATAAAATTTAAAAAAAAAGTATAAAGTAAAGATTAAAGTAAAAAAGGGAAATTAATACAGTTTGATGTACAGCGTGAAGGAAACTAAGGCGTTAGGTAGAGCATAAGGTAAATGTTACATTATAAAGTGAGGCGTATAAAATTAAAAAAATAGAGTATAAAGTCAAGATTAAAGTAAAAATGGGAAATTAATACAGTTTGTTGTACAGTGTGAAGTAAACTAAAGCGTTAGGTAGAGCATAAGGTAAATATTAAATTATAAAGTGAGGCGTATAAAATTACAAAAAATAGAGTATAAAGTAAAGATTAAAGTAAAAAAGGGAAATTAATACAGTTTGTTGTACAGTGTGAAGTAAACTAAAGCGAGATGCATAAGGTAAATGTTAAATCATAAAGTGAGGCGTATAAAGTAAAGATTAAAGTAAAAAAGGGAAATTAATACAGTTTGTTGTACAGTGTGAAGGAAACTAAGGCGTTAGGTGAAGCATAAGGTAAATGTTACATTATAAAGTGAGGCGTATAAAATTAAAAAAATAGAGTATAAAGTCAAGATTAAAGTAAAAATGGGAAATTAATACATTTTGTTGTACAGTGTGAAGTAAACTAAAGCGAGATGCATAATTTAAATTTTAAATTATAAAGTAAGGCGTACAAAATTTAAAAAAAAGTATAAAGTAAAGATTAAAGTAAAAAAGGGAAATTAATATAGTTTGTTGTACAATGTGAAGTAAACTAAAGCGTTAGGTAGAGCATAAGATAAATGTTAAATTATAAAGTGAGGCGTATAAAATTAAAAAAAATAGAGTATAAAGTAAAGATTAAAGTAAAAAAGGGAAATTAATACAGTTTGATATACAGTGTGAAGTAAACCAAAGCGTTAGGAAAAGCATAAGGTAAATGTTAAATTGTAAAGTGAGGCGTATAAAATTAATAAAAATAGAGTATGAAGTAAAGATTAAAGTAAAAATGGGAAATTAATACAGTATGTTGTACAGTGTGAAGTTAACTAAAGCGTTAGGTAAAGCATAAGAAAAATGTTAAATAATAAAGTGAGGCGTATAAAATTAAAAAAATAGAGTATAAAGTAAATATTAAAGTAAAAAAGGGAAATTAATACAGTTTGTTGTACAGTGTGAAGTAAACTAAAGCGTTATGTAAAGCATAAGGTAAATGTTAAATTATAAAGAGAGGCGTATAAAATTAAAAAAAATAGAGTATAAGGTAAATATTAAAGTAAAAAAGGGAAATTAATACAGTTTGTTGTACAGTGTGAAGTAAACTAAAGCGAGATGCATAATTTAAATTTTAAATTATAAAGTGAGGCGTATAAAATTTTTAAAAAAAGTATAAAGTAAAGATTAAAGTAAAAAAGGGAAATTAATACAGTTTGTTGTACAGTGTGAAGGAAACTAAGGCGTTAGGTAAAGCATAAGGTAAATGTTAAATTATAAAGTGAGGCGTATAAAATTTAAAAAAATAGAGTATAAAGTAAAGATTAAAGTAAAAAAGGGAAATTAATACAGTTTGTTGTACAGTGTGAAGTAAACTAAAGCGAGATGCATAAGGTAAATGTTAAATCATAAAGTGAGGCGTATAAAATTTTTAAAAAAAGTATAAAGTAAAGATTAAAGTAAAAAAGGGAAATTAATATAGTTTGTTGTACAATGTGAAGTAAACTAAAGCGTTAGGTAAAGCATAAGGTAAATGTTAAATTATAAAGTGAGGCGTATAAAATTAAAAAAAATAGAGTATAAAGTAAAGATTAAAGTAAAAATGGGAAATTAATACAGTATGTTGTACAGTGTGAAGTTAACTAAAGCGTTAGGTAAAGCATAAGAAAAATGTTAAATAATAAAGTGAGGCGTATAAAATTAAAAAAATAGAGTATAAAGTAAATATTAAAGTAAAAAAGGGAAATTAATACAGTTTGTTGTACAGTGTGAAGTAAACTAAAGCGTTATGTAAAGCATAAGGTAAATGTTAAATTATAAAGAGAGGCGTATAAAATTAAAAAAAATAGAGTATAAGGTAAATATTAAAGTAAAAAAGGGAAATTAATACAGTTTGTTGTACAGTGTGAAGTAAACTAAAGCGAGATGCATAATTTAAATTTTAAATTATAAAGTGAGGCGTATAAAATTTTTAAAAAAAGTATAAAGTAAAGATTAAAGTAAAAAAGGGAAATTAATACAGTTTGTTGTACAGTGTGAAGGAAACTAAGGCGTTAGGTAAAGCATAAGGTAAATGTTAAATTATAAAGTGAGGCGTATAAAATTTAAAAAAATAGAGTATAAAGTAAAGATTAAAGTAAAAAAGGGAAATTAATACAGTTTGTTGTACAGTGTGAAGTAAACTAAAGCGAGATGCATAAGGTAAATGTTAAATCATAAAGTGAGGCGTATAAAATTTTTAAAAAAAGTATAAAGTAAAGATTAAAGTAAAAAAGGGAAATTAATATAGTTTGTTGTACAATGTGAAGTAAACTAAAGCGTTAGGTAAAGCATAAGGTAAATGTTAAATTATAAAGTGAGGCGTATAAAATTAAAAAAAATAGAGTATAAAGTAAAGATTGAAGTAAAAATGGGAAATTAATACAGTTTGTTGTACAGGGTGAAGTAAACTAAAGCGTTAGGTAGAGCATAAGGTAAATGTTAAATTATAAAGTGAGGCGTATAAAATTAAAAAAAATAGAGTATAAAGTAAAGATTAAAGTAAAAAAGGGAAATTAATACAGTTTGATGTACAGTGTGAAGTAAACCAAAGCGTTAGGAAAAGCATAAGGTAAATGTTAAATTGTAAAGTGAGGCGTATAAAATTAATAAAAATAGAGTATGAAGTAAAGATTAAAGTAAAAATGGGAAATTAATACAGTTCGTTGTACAGTGTGAAGTTAACTAAAGCGTTAGGTAAAGCATAAGGTAAATGTTAAATTATAAAGTGAGGCGTATAAAATTAAAAAAATAGAGTATAAAGTAAATATTAAAGTAAAAAAGGGAAATTAATACAGTTAGTTGTACAGTGTGAAGTAAACTAAAGCGAGATGCATAAGGTAAATGTTAAATCATAAAGTGAGGCGTATAAAGTAAAGATTAAAGTAAAAAAGGGAAATTAATACAGTTTGTTGTACAGTGTGAAGGAAACTAAGGCGTTAGGTGAAGCATAAGGTAAATGTTAAATTATAAAGTGAGACGTATAAAATTTAAAAAAATAGAGTATAAAGTAAAGATTAAAGTAAAAAAGGGAAATTAATACAGTTTGTTGTACAGTGTGAAGTAAACTAAAGCGAGATGCATAAGGTAAATGTTAAATCATAAAGTGAGGCGTATAAAATTTAAAAAAAAAAGTATAAAGTAAAGATTAAAGTAAAAAAGGGAAATTAATACAGTTTGATGTACAGCGTGAAGGAAACTAAGGCGTTAGGTAGAGCATAAGGTAAATGTTACATTATAAAGTGAGGCGTATAAAATTAAAAAAATAGAGTATAAAGTCAAGATTAAAGTAAAAATGGGAAATTAATACAGTTTGTTGTACAGTGTGAAGTAAACTAAAGCGTTAGGTAGAGCATAAGGTAAATATTAAATTATAAAGTAAGGCGTATAAAATTACAAAAAATAGAGTATAAAGTAAAGATAAAAGTAAAAAAGGGAAATTAATATAGTTTGTTGTACAATGTGAAGTAAACTAAAGCGTTAGGTAAAGCATAAGGTAAATGTTAAATTATAAAGTGAGGCGTATAAAATTAAAAAAAATAGAGTATAAAGTAAAGATTAAAGTAAAAAAGGGAAATTAATACAGTTTGATATACAGTGTGAAGTAAACCAAAGCGTTAGGAAAAGCATAAGGTAAATGTTAAATTGTAAAGTGAGGCGTATAAAATTAATAAAAATAGAGTATGAAGTAAAGATTAAAGTAAAAATGGGAAATTAATACAGTTTGTTGTACAGTGTGAAGTTAACTAAAGCGTTAGGTAAAGCATAAGGTAAATGTTAAATTATAAAGTGAGGCGTATAAAATTAAAAAAATAGAGTATAAAGTAAATATTAAAGTAAAAAAGGGAAATTAATACAGTTTGTTGTACAGTGTGAAGTAAACTAAAGCGAGATGCATAAGGTAAATGTTAAATCATAAAGTGAGGCGTATAAAGTAAAGATTAAAGTAAAAAAGGGAAATTAATACAGTTTGTTGTACAGTGTGAAGGAAACTAAGGCGTTAGGTGAAGCATAAGGTAAATGTTAAATTATAAAGTGAGACGTATAAAATTTAAAAAAATAGAGTATAAAGTAAAGATTAAAGTAAAAAAGGGAAATTAATACAGTTTGTTGTACAGTGTGAAGTAAACTAAAGCGAGATGCATAAGGTAAATGTTAAATCATAAAGTGAGGCGTATAAAATTTAAAAAAAAAAGTATAAAGTAAAGATTAAAGTAAAAAAGGGAAATTAATACAGTTTGATGTACAGCGTGAAGGAAACTAAGGCGTTAGGTAGAGCATAAGGTAAATGTTACATTATAAAGTGAGGCGTATAAAATTAAAAAAATAGAGTATAAAGTCAAGATTAAAGTAAAAATGGGAAATTAATACAGTTTGTTGTACAGTGTGAAGTAAACTAAAGCGTTAGGTAGAGCATAAGGTAAATATTAAATTATAAAGTGAGGCGTATAAAATTACAAAAAATAGAGTATAAAGTAAAGATAAAAGTAAAAAAGGGAAATTAATACAGTTTGTTGTACAGTGTGAAGTAAACTAAAGCGAGATGCATAATTTAAATTTTAAATTATAAAGTGAGGCGTATAAAATTTTAAAAAAAAGTATAAAGTAAAGATTAAAGTAAAAAAGGGAAATTAATACAGTTTGTTGTACAGTGTGAAGGAAACTAAGGCGTTAGGTAAAGCATAAGGTAAATGTTAAATTATAAAGTGAGGCGTATAAAATTTAAAAAAATAGAGTATAAAGTAAAGATTAAAGTAAAAAAGGGAAATTAATACAGTTTGTTGTACAGTGTGAAGTAAACTAAAGCGAGATGCATAAGGTAAATGTTAAATCATAAAGTGAGGCGTATAAAATTTTTAAAAAAAGTATAAAGTAAAGATTAAAGTAAAAAAGGGAAATTAATATAGTTTGTTGTACAATGTGAAGTAAACTAAAGCGTTAGGTAAAGCATAAGGTAAATGTTAAATTATAAAGTGAGGCGTATAAAATTAAAAAAAATAGAGTATAAAGTAAAGATTGAAGTAAAAATGGGAAATTAATACAGTTTGTTGTACAGGGTGAAGTAAACTAAAGCGTTAGGTAGAGCATAAGGTAAATGTTAAATTATAAAGTGAGGCGTATAAAATTAAAAAAAATAGAGTATAAAGTAAAGATTAAAGTAAAAAAGGGAAATTAATACAGTTTATGTACAGTGTGAAGTAAACCAAAGCGTTAGGAAAAGCATAAGGTAAATGTTAAATTGTAAAGTGAGGCGTATAAAATTAATAAAAATAGAGTATGAAGTAAAGATTAAAGTAAAAATGGGAAATTAATACAGTTTGTTGTACAGTGTGAAGTTAACTAAAGCGTTAGGTAAAGCATAAGGTAAATGTTAAATTATAAAGTGAGGCGTATAAAATTAAAAAAATAGAGTATAAAGTAAATATTAAAGTAAAAAAGGGAAATTAATACAGTTTGTTGTACAGTGTGAAGTAAACTAAAGCGAGATGCATAAGGTAAATGTTAAATCATAAAGTGAGGCGTATAAAGTAAAGATTAAAGTAAAAAAGGGAAATTAATACAGTTTGTTGTACAGTGTGAAGGAAACTAAGGCGTTAGGTGAAGCATAAGGTAAATGTTAAATTATAAAGTGAGACGTATAAAATTTAAAAAAATAGAGTATAAAGTAAAGATTAAAGTAAAAAAGGGAAATTAATACAGTTTGTTGTACAGTGTGAAGTAAACTAAAGCGAGATGCATAAGGTAAATGTTAAATCATAAAGTGAGGCGTATAAAATTTAAAAAAAAAGTATAAAGTAAAGATTAAAGTAAAAAAGGGAAATTAATACAGTTTGATGTACAGCGTGAAGGAAACTAAGGCGTTAGGTAGAGCATAAGGTAAATGTTACATTATAAAGTGAGGCGTATAAAATTAAAAAAATAGAGTATAAAGTCAAGATTAAAGTAAAAATGGGAAATTAATACAGTTTGTTGTACAGTGTGAAGTAAACTAAAGCGTTAGGTAGAGCATAAGGTAAATATTAAATTATAAAGTGAGGCGTATAAAATTACAAAAAATAGAGTATAAAGTAAAGATAAAAGTAAAAAAGGGAAATTAATACAGTTTGTTGTACAGTGTGAAGTAAACTAAAGCGAGATGCATATTTTAAATTATAAAGTGAGGCGTATAAAATTTTAAAAAAAAGTATAAAGTAAAGATTAAAGTAAAAAAGGGAAATTAATACAGTTTGTTGTACAGTGTGAAGGAAACTAAGGCGTTAGGTAAAGCATAAGGTAAATGTTAAATTATAAAGTGAGGCGTATAAAATTTAAAAAAATAGAGTATAAAGTAAAGATTAAAGTAAAAAAGGGAAATTAATACAGTTTGTTGTACAGTGTGAAGTAAACTAAAGCGAGATGCATAAGGTAAATGTTAAATCATAAAGTGAGGCGTATAAAATTTTTAAAAAAAGTATAAAGTAAAGATTAAAGTAAAAAAGGGAAATTAATATAGTTTGTTGTACAATGTGAAGTAAACTAAAGCGTTAGGTAAAGCATAAGGTAAATGTTAAATTATAAAGTGAGGCGTATAAAATTAAAAAAAATAGAGTATAAAGTAAAGATTGAAGTAAAAATGGGAAATTAATACAGTTTGTTGTACAGTGTGAAGTAAACTAAAGCGAGATGCATAAGGTAAATGTTAAATCATAAAGTGAGGCGTATAAAATTTTTAAAAAAAGTATAAAGTAAAGATTAAAGTAAAAAAGGGAAATTAATATAGTTTGTTGTACAATGTGAAGTAAACTAAAGCGTTAGGTAAAGCATAAGGTAAATGTTAAATTATAAAGTGAGGCGTATAAAATTAAAAAAAATAGAGTATAAAGTAAAGATTGAAGTAAAAATGGGAAATTAATACAGTTTGTTGTACAGGGTGAAGTAAACTAAAGCGTTAGGTAGAGCATAAGGTAAATGTTAAATTATAAAGTGAGGCGTATAAAATTAAAAAAAATAGAGTATAAAGTAAAGATTAAAGTAAAAAAGGGAAATTAATACAGTTTAATGTACAGTGTGAAGTAAACCAAAGCGTTAGGAAAAGCATAAGGTAAATGTTAAATTGTAAAGTGAGGCGTATAAAATTAATAAAAATAGAGTATGAAGTAAAGATTAAAGTAAAAATGGGAAATTAATACAGTTTGTTGTACAGTGTGAAGTTAACTAAAGCGTTAGGTAAAGCATAAGGTAAATGTTAAATTATAAAGTGAGGCGTATAAAATTAAAAAAATAGAGTATAAAGTAAATATTAAAGTAAAAAAGGGAAATTAATACAGTTTGTTGTACAGTGTGAAGTAAACTAAAGCGAGATGCATAAGGTAAATGTTAAATCATAAAGTGAGGCGTATAAAGTAAAGATTAAAGTAAAAAAGGGAAATTAATACAGTTTGTTGTACAGTGTGAAGGAAACTAAGGCGTTAGGTGAAGCATAAGGTAAATGTTAAATTATAAAGTGAGACGTATAAAATTTAAAAAAATAGAGTATAAAGTAAAGATTAAAGTAAAAAAGGGAAATTAATACAGTTTGTTGTACAGTGTGAAGTAAACTAAAGCGAGATGCATAAGGTAAATGTTAAATCATAAAGTGAGGCGTATAAAATTTAAAAAAAAAGTATAAATTAAAGATTAAAGTAAAAAAGGGAAATTAATACAGTTTGATGTACAGCGTGAAGGAAACTAAGGCGTTAGGTAGAGCATAAGGTAAATGTTACATTATAAAGTGAGGCGTATAAAATTAAAAAAATAGAGTATAAAGTCAAGATTAAAGTAAAAATGGGAAATTAATACAGTTTGTTGTACAGTGTGAAGTAAACTAAAGCGTTAGGTAGAGCATAAGGTAAATATTAAATTATAAAGTAAGGCGTATAAAATTACAAAAAATAGAGTATAAAGTAAAGATAAAAGTAAAAAAGGGAAATTAATATAGTTTGTTGTACAATGTGAAGTAAACTAAAGCGTTAGGTAAAGCATAAGGTAAATGTTAAATTATAAAGTGAGGCGTATAAAATTAAAAAAAATAGAGTATAAAGTAAAGATTAAAGTAAAAAAGGGAAATTAATACAGTTTGATATACAGTGTGAAGTAAACCAAAGCGTTAGGAAAAGCATAAGGTAAATGTTAAATTGTAAAGTGAGGCGTATAAAATTAATAAAAATAGAGTATGAAGTAAAGATTAAAGTAAAAATGGGAAATTAATACAGTTTGTTGTACAGTGTGAAGTTAACTAAAGCGTTAGGTAAAGCATAAGGTAAATGTTAAATTATAAAGTGAGGCGTATAAAATTAAAAAAATAGAGTATAAAGTAAATATTAAAGTAAAAAAGGGAAATTAATACAGTTTGTTGTACAGTGTGAAGTAAACTAAAGCGAGATGCATAAGGTAAATGTTAAATCATAAAGTGAGGCGTATAAAGTAAAGATTAAAGTAAAAAAGGGAAATTAATACAGTTTGTTGTACAGTGTGAAGGAAACTAAGGCGTTAGGTGAAGCATAAGGTAAATGTTAAATTATAAAGTGAGACGTATAAAATTTAAAAAAATAGAGTATAAAGTAAAGATTAAAGTAAAAAAGGGAAATTAATACAGTTTGTTGTACAGTGTGAAGTAAACTAAAGCGAGATGCATAAGGTAAATGTTAAATCATAAAGTGAGGCGTATAAAATTTAAAAAAAAAGTATAAAGTAAAGATTAAAGTAAAAAAGGGAAATTAATACAGTTTGATGTACAGCGTGAAGGAAACTAAGGCGTTAGGTAGAGCATAAGGTAAATGTTACATTATAAAGTGAGGCGTATAAAATTAAAAAAATAGAGTATAAAGTCAAGATTAAAGTAAAAATGGGAAATTAATACAGTTTGTTGTACAGTGTGAAGTAAACTAAAGCGTTAGGTAGAGCATAAGGTAAATATTAAATTATAAAGTGAGGCGTATAAAATTACAAAAAATAGAGTATAAAGTAAAGATAAAAGTAAAAAAGGGAAATTAATACAGTTTGTTGTACAGTGTGAAGTAAACTAAAGCGAGATGCATAATTTAAATTTTAAATTATAAAGTGAGGCGTATAAAATTTTAAAAAAAAGTATAAAGTAAAGATTAAAGTAAAAAAGGGAAATTAATACAGTTTGTTGTACAGTGTGAAGGAAACTAAGGCGTTAGGTAAAGCATAAGGTAAATGTTAAATTATAAAGTGAGGCGTATAAAATTTAAAAAAATAGAGTATAAAGTAAAGATTAAAGTAAAAAAGGGAAATTAATACAGTTTGTTGTACAGTGTGAAGTAAACTAAAGCGAGATGCATAAGGTAAATGTTAAATCATAAAGTGAGGCGTATAAAATTTTTAAAAAAAGTATAAAGTAAAGATTAAAGTAAAAAAGGGAAATTAATATAGTTTGTTGTACAATGTGAAGTAAACTAAAGCGTTAGGTAAAGCATAAGGTAAATGTTAAATTATAAAGTGAGGCGTATAAAATTAAAAAAAATAGAGTATAAAGTAAAGATTGAAGTAAAAATGGGAAATTAATACAGTTTGTTGTACAGGGTGAAGTAAACTAAAGCGTTAGGTAGAGCATAAGGTAAATGTTAAATTATAAAGTGAGGCGTATAAAATTAAAAAAAATAGAGTATAAAGTAAAGATTAAAGTAAAAAAGGGAAATTAATACAGTTTGATGTACAGTGTGAAGTAAACCAAAGCGTTAGGAAAAGCATAAGGTAAATGTTAAATTGTAAAGTGAGGCGTATAAAATTAATAAAAATAGAGTATGAAGTAAAGATTAAAGTAAAAATGGGAAATTAATACAGTTTGTTGTACAGTGTGAAGTTAACTAAAGCGTTAGGTAAAGCATAAGGTAAATGTTAAATTATAAAGTGAGGCGTATAAAATTAAAAAAAATAGAGTAAAAAGTAAATATTAAAGTAAAAAAGGGAAATTAATACAGTTTGTTGTACAGTGTGAAGTAAACTAAAGCGAGATGCATAAGGTAAATGTTAAATCATAAAGTGAGGCGTATAAAGTAAAGATTAAAGTAAAAAAGGGAAATTAATACAGTTTGTTGTACAGTGTGAAGGAAACTAAGGCGTTAGGTGAAGCATAAGGTAAATGTTAAATTATAAAGTGAGACGTATAAAATTTAAAAAAATAGAGTATAAAGTAAAGATTAAAGTAAAAAAGGGAAATTAATACAGTTTGTTGTACAGTGTGAAGTAAACTAAAGCGAGATGCATAAGGTAAATGTTAAATCATAAAGTGAGGCGTATAAAATTTAAAAAAAAAGTATAAAGTAAAGATTAAAGTAAAAAAGGGAAATTAATACAGTTTGATGTACAGCGTGAAGGAAACTAAGGCGTTAGGTAGAGCATAAGGTAAATGTTACATTATAAAGTGAGGCGTATAAAATTAAAAAAATAGAGTATAAAGTCAAGATTAAAGTAAAAATGGGAAATTAATACAGTTTGTTGTACAGTGTGAAGTAAACTAAAGCGTTAGGTAGAGCATAAGGTAAGTATTAAATTATAAAGTGAGGCGTATAAAATTACAAAAAATAGAGTATAAAGTAAAGATAAAAGTAAAAAAGGGAAATTAATATAGTTTGTTGTACAATGTGAAGTAAACTAAAGCGTTAGGTAAAGCATAAGGTAAATGTTAAATTATAAAGTGAGGCGTATAAAATTAAAAAAAATAGAGTATAAAGTAAAGATTAAAGTAAAAAAGGGAAATTAATACAGTTTGATATACAGTGTGAAGTAAACCAAAGCGTTAGGAAAAGCATAAGGTAAATGTTAAATTGTAAAGTGAGGCGTATAAAATTAATAAAAATGGAGTATGAAGTAAAGATTAAAGTAAAAATGGGAAATTAATACAGTTTGTTGTACAGTGTGAAGGAAACTAAGGCGTTAGGTGAAGCATAAGGTAAATGTTAAATTATAAAGTGAGACGTATAAAATTTAAAAAAATAGAGTATAAAGTAAATATTAAAGTAAAAAAGGGAAATTAATACAGTTTGTTGTACAGTGTGAAGTAAACTAAAGCGAGATGCATAAGGTAAATGTTAAATCATAAAGTGAGGCGTATAAAGTAAAGATTAAAGTAAAAAAGGGAAATTAATACAGTTTGTTGTACAGTGTGAAGGAAACTAAGGCGTTAGGTGAAGCATAAGGTAAATGTTAAATTATAAAGTGAGACGTATAAAATTTAAAAAAATAGAGTATAAAGTAAAGATTAAAGTAAAAAAGGGAAATTAATACAGTTTGTTGTACAGTGTGAATTAAACTAAAGCGAGATGCATAAGGTAAATGTTAAATCGTAAAGTGAGGCGTATAAAATTTTAAAAAAAAGTATAAAGTAAAGATTAAAGTAAAAAAGGGAAATTAATACAGTTTGATGTACAGCGTGAAGGAAACTAAGGCGTTAGGTAGAGCATAAGGTAAATGTTACATTATAAAGTGAGGCGTATAAAATTAAAAAAATAGAGTATAAAGTAAAGATAAAAGTAAAAAAGGGAAATTAATATAGTTTGTTGTACAATGTGAAGTAAACTAAAGCGTTAGGTAAACCATAAGGTAAATGTTAAATTATAAAGTGAGGCGTATAAAATTAAAAAAAATAGAGTATAAAGTAAAGATTAAAGTAAAAAAGGGAAATTAATACAGTTTGATATACAGTGTGAAGTAAACCAAAGCGTTAGGAAAAGCATAAGGTAAATGTTAAATTGTAAAGTGAGGCGTATAAAATTAATAAAAATAGAGTATGAAGTAAAGATTAAAGTAAAAATGGGAAATTAATACAGTTTGTTGTACAGTGTGAAGTTAACTAAAGCGTTAGGTAAAGCATAAGAAAAATGTTAAATAATAAAGTGAGGCGTATAAAATCAAAAAAATAGAGTATAAAGTAAATATTAAAGTAAAAAAGGGAAATTAATACAGTTTGTTGTACAGTGTGAAGTAAACTAAAGCGAGATGCATAAGGTAAATGTTAAATCATAAAGTGAGGCGTATAAAGTAAAGATTAAAGTAAAAAAGGGAAATTAATACAGTTTGTTGTACAGTGTGAAGTAAACTAAAGCGTTATGTAAAGCATAAGATAAATGTTAAATTATAAAGAGAGGCGTATAAAATTAAAAAAAATAGAGTATAAAGTAAATATTAAAGTAAAAAAGGGAAATTAATACAGTTTGTTGTACATTGTGAAGTAAACTAAAGCGAGATGCATAATTTAAATTTTAAATTATAAAGTGAGGCGTATAAAATTTAAAAAAAAAGTATAAAGTAAAGATTAAAGTAAAAAAGGGAAATTAATACAGTTTGTTGTACAGTGTGAAGGAAACTAAGGCGTTAGGTAAAGCATAAGGTAAATGTTAAATTATAAAGTGAGGCGTATAAAATTAAAAAAAATAGAGTATAAAGTAAAGATTAAAGTAAAAAAGGGAAATTAATACAGTTTGTTGTACAGTGTGAAGTAAACTAAAGCGAGATGCATAAGGTAAATGTTAAATCATAAAGTGAGGCATATAAAATTTTTAAAAAAAGTATAAAGTAAAGATTAAAGTAAAAAAGGGAAATTAATACAGTTTGTTGTACAGCGTGAAGGAAACTAAGGCGTTAGGTAGAGCATAAGGTAAATGTTACATTATAAAGTGAGGCGTATAAAATTTTAAAAAAAAGTATAAAGTAAAGATTAAAGTAAAAAAGGGAAATTAATACAGTTTGATGTACAGCGTGAAGGAAACTAAGGCGTTAGGTAGAGCATAAGGTAAATGTTACATTATAAAGTGAGGCGTATAAAATTAAAAAAATAGAGTATAAAGTAAAGATAAAAGTAAAAAAGGGAAATTAATATAGTTTGTTGTACAATGTGAAGTAAACTAAAGCGTTAGGTAAACCATAAGGTAAATGTTAAATTATAAAGTGAGGCGTATAAAATTAAAAAAAATAGAGTATAAAGTAAAGATTAAAGTAAAAAAGGGAAATTAATACAGTTTGATATACAGTGTGAAGTAAACCAAAGCGTTAGGAAAAGCATAAGGTAAATGTTAAATTGTAAAGTGAGGCGTATAAAATTAATAAAAATAGAGTATGAAGTAAAGATTAAAGTAAAAATGGGAAATTAATACAGTTTGTTGTACAGTGTGAAGTTAACTAAAGCGTTAGGTAAAGCATAAGAAAAATGTTAAATAATAAAGTGAGGCGTATAAAATCAAAAAAATAGAGTATAAAGTAAATATTAAAGTAAAAAAGGGAAATTAATACAGTTTGTTGTACAGTGTGAAGTAAACTAAAGCGAGATGCATAAGGTAAATGTTTAATCATAAAGTGAGGCGTATAAAGTAAAGATTAAAGTAAAAAAGGGAAATTAATACAGTTTGTTGTACAGTGTGAAGTAAACTAAAGCGTTATGTAAAGCATAAGGTAAATGTTAAATTATAAAGAGAGGCGTATAAAATTAAAAAAAATAGAGTATAAAGTAAATATTAAAGTAAAAAAGGGAAATTAATACAGTTTGTTGTACATTGTGAAGTAAACTAAAGCGAGATGCATAATTTAAATTTTAAATTATAAAGTGAGGCGTATAAAATTTAAAAAAAAAGTATAAAGTAAAGTTTAAAGTAAAAAAGGGAAATTAATACAGTTTGTTGTACAGTGTGAAGGAAACTAAGGCGTTAGGTAAAGCATAAGGTAAATGTTAAATTATAAAGTGAGGCGTATAAAATTAAAAAAAATAGAGTATAAAGTAAAGATTAAAGTAAAAAAGGGAAATTAATACAGTTTGTTGTACAGTGTGAAGTAAACTAAAGCGAGATGCATAAGGTAAATGTTAAATCATAAAGTGAGGCATATAAAATTTTTAAAAAAAGTATAAAGTAAAGATTAAAGTAAAAAAGGGAAATTAATACAGTTTGTTGTACAGCGTGAAGGAAACTAAGGCGTTAGGTAGAGCATAAGGTAAATGTTACATTATAAAGTGAGGCGTATAAAATTAAAAAAATAGAGTATAAAGTCAAGATTAAAGTAAAAATGGAAAATTAATACAGTTTGTTGTACAGTGAGAAGTAAACTAAAGCGAGATGCATAAGGTAAATGTTAAATCATAAAGTGAGGCGTATAAAATTTTAAAAAAAAGTATAAAGTAAAGATTAAAGTAAAAAAGGGAAATTAATACAGTTTGTGGTACAGTGTGAAGTAAACTAAAGCGAGATGCATAAGGTATATGTTAAATTATAAAGTGAGGCGTATAAAATTAAAAAAATAGAGTATAAAGTCAAGATTAAAGTAAAAATGGGAAATTAATACAGTTTGTTATACAGTGTGAAGTAAACTAAAGCGTTAGGTAGAGCATAAGGTAAATATTAAATTATAAAGTGAGGCGTATAAAATTACAAAAAATAGAGTATAAAGTCAAGATTAAAGTAAAAAAGGGAAATTAATACAGTCTGTTGCACAGTGTGAAGTAAACTAAAGCGTTAGGAAAAGCATAAGGTAAATGTTAAATTATAAAGTGAGGCGTATAAAATTAAAAAAATAGAGTATAAAGTAAAGATTAAAGTAAAAAAGGGAAATTAATACAGTCTGTTGTACTGTGTGAAGTAAACTAAAGCGTTAGTAAAAGCATAAGGTGAATGTTAAATTATAAAGTGAGGCGTATAAAATTAAAAAAAATAGAGTATAAAGTAAGGATTAAAGTAAAAAAGGGAAATTAATACAGTTTGTGGTACAATGTGAAGTAAACTAAAGCGAGATGCATAAGGTAAATGTTAAATTATAAAGTGAGGCGTATAAAATTTAAAAAAAAAGTATAAAGTAAAGATTAAAGTAAAAAAGGGAAATTAATACAGTTTGTTGTACAGTGTGCAGGAAACTAAGGCGTTAGGAAAAGCATAAGGTAAATGTTAAATTGTAAAGTGAGGCGTATAAAATTAATAAAAATAGAGTATGAAGTAAAGATTAAAGTAAAAAAGGGAAATTAATATAGTTTGTTGTACAGCGTGAAGGAAACTAAAGCGTTAGGTAAAGCATAAGGTAAATGTTAAATTATAAAGTGAGGCGTATAAAATAAAAAAAATATATATATAAAGTCAAGATTAAAGTAAAAATGGGAAATTAATACAGTCTGTTGTACAGTGTGAAGTAAACTAAAGCGTTAGGAAAAGCATAAGATAAATGTTAAATTATAAAGTGAGGCGAATAAAATTAAAAAAAATAGATTATAAAGTAAAGATTAAAGTAAAAAAGGGAAATTAATACAGTTTGTTGTACAGCGTGATGGAAACTAAGGCGTTAGGTAAAGCATAAGGTAGATGTTAAATTATAAAGTGAGGCGTATAAAATTAAAAAAATAGAGTATAAAGTCAAGATTAAAGTAAAAATGGGAAATTAATACAGTTTGTTATACAGTGTGAAGTAAACTAAAGCGTTAGGTAGAGCATAAGGTAAATATTAAATTATAAAGTGAGGCGTATAAAATTACAAAAAATAGAGTATAAAGTCAAGATTAAAGTAAAAATGGGAAATTAATACAGTTTGTTGTACAGTGTGAAGTAAACTAAAGCGAGATGCATAAGGTAAATGTTAAATCATAAAGTGAGGCGTATAAAGTAAAGATTAAAGTAAAAAAGCGAAATTAATACAGTTTGTTGTACAGTGTGAAGGAAACTAAGGCGTTAGGTGAAGCATAAGGTAAATGTTAAATTATAAAGTGAGACGTATAAAATTTAAAAAAATAGAGTATAAAGTAAAGATTAAAGTAAAAAAGGGAAATTAATACAGTTTGTTGTACAGTGTGAAGTAAACTAAAGCGAGATGCATAAGGCAAATGTTAAATCATAAAGTGAGGCGTATAAAGTAAAGATTAAAGTAAAAAAGGGAAATTAATACAGTTTGTTGTACAGTGTGATGTAAACCAAAGCGTTATTTAAAGCATAAGGTAAATGTTAAATTATAAAGTGAGGCGTATAAAATTAAAAAAAAAATAGATTATAAAGTAAACATTAAAGTAAAAAAGGGAAATTAATACAGTTTGTTGTACAGTGAGAAGTAAACTAAAGCGAGATGCATAAGGTAAATGTTAAATCATAAAGTGAGGCGTATAAAATTTTAAAAAAAAGTATAAAGTAAAGATTAAAGTAAAAAAGGGAAATTAATACAGTTTGTGGTACAGTGTGAAGTAAACTAAAGCGAGTTGCATAAGGTATATGTTAAATTATAAAGTGAGGCGTATAAAATTAAAAAAATAGAGTATAAAGTCAAGATTAAAGTAAAAATGGGAAATTAATACAGTTTGTTATACAGTGTGAAGTAAACTAAAGCGTTAGGTAGAGCATAAGGTAAATATTAAATTATAAAGTGAGGCGTATAAAATTACAAAAAATAGAGTATAAAGTCAAGATTAAAGTAAAAATGGGAAATTAATACAGTTTGTTGTACAGTGTGAAGTAAACTAAGGCGTTAGGTAGAGCATAAGGTAAATGTTACATTATAAAGTGAGGCGTATAAAATTAAAAAAATAGAGTATAAAGTCAAGATTAAAGTAAAAATGGGAAATTAATACAGTTTGTTGTACAGTGTGAAGTAAACTAAAGCGTTAGGTAGAGCATAAGGTAAATATTAAATTATAAAGTAAGGCGTATAAAATTACAAAAAATAGAGTATAAAGTAAAGATAAAAGTAAAAAAGGGAAATTAATATAGTTTGTTGTACAATGTGAAGTAAACTAAAGCGTTAGGTAAAGCATAAGGTAAATGTTAAATTATAAAGTGAGGCGTATAAAATTAAAAAAAATAGAGTATAAAGTAAAGATTAAAGTAAAAAAGGGAAATTAATACAGTTTGATATACAGTGTGAAGTAAACCAAAGCGTTAGGAAAAGCATAAGGTAAATGTTAAATTGTAAAGTGAGGCGTATAAAATTAATAAAAATAGAGTATGAAGTAAAGATTAAAGTAAAAATGGGAAATTAATACAGTTTGTTGTACAGTGTGAAGTTAACTAAAGCGTTAGGTAAAGCATAAGGTAAATGTTAAATTATAAAGTGAGGCGTATAAAATTAAAAAAATAGAGTATAAAGTAAATATTAAAGTAAAAAAGGGAAATTAATACAGTTTGTTGTACAGTGTGAAGTAAACTAAAGCGAGATGCATAAGGTAAATGTTAAATCATAAAGTGAGGCGTATAAAGTAAAGATTAAAGTAAAAAAGGGAAATTAATACAGTTTGTTGTACAGTGTGAAGGAAACTAAGGCGTTAGGTGAAGCATAAGGTAAATGTTAAATTATAAAGTGAGACGTATAAAATTTAAAAAAATAGAGTATAAAGTAAAGATTAAAGTAAAAAAGGGAAATTAATACAGTTTGTTGTACAGTGTGAATTAAACTAAAGCGAGATGCATAAGGTAAATGTTAAATCATAAAGTGAGGCGTATAAAATTTTAAAAAAAAGTATAAAGTAAAGATTAAAGTAAAAAAGGGAAATTAATACAGTTTGATGTACAGCGTGAAGGAAACTAAGGCGTTAGGTAGAGCATAAGGTAAATGTTACATTATAAAGTGAGGCGTATAAAATTAAAAAAATAGAGTATAAAGTAAAGATAAAAGTAAAAAAGGGAAATTAATATAGTTTGTTGTACAATGTGAAGTAAACTAAAGCGTTAGGTAAACCATAAGGTAAATGTTAAATTAGAAAGTGAGGCGTATAAAATTAAAAAAAATAGAGTATAAAGTAAAGATTAAAGTAAAAAAGGGAAATTAATACAGTTTGATATACAGTGTGAAGTAAACCAAAGCGTTAGGAAAAGCATAAGGTAAATGTTAAATTGTAAAGTGAGGCGTATAAAATTAATAAAAATAGAGTATGAAGTAAAGATTAAAGTAAAAATGGGAAATTAATACAGTTTGTTGTACAGTGTGAAGTTAACTAAAGCGTTAGGTAAAGCATAAGAAAAATGTTAAATAATAAAGTGAGGCGTATAAAATCAAAAAAATAGAGTATAAAGTAAATATTAAAGTAAAAAAGGGAAATTAATACAGTTTGTTGTACATTGTGAAGTAAACTAAAGCGAGATGCATAATTTAAATTTTAAATTATAAAGTGAGGCGTATAAAATTTTAAAAAAAAGTATAAAGTAAAGATTAAAGTAAAAAAGGGAAATTAATACAGTTTGTTGTACAGTGTGAAGGAAACTAAGGCGTTAGGTAAAGCATAAGGTAAATGTTAAATTATAAAGTGAGGCGTATAAAATTAAAAAAAATAGAGTATAAAGTAAAGATTAAAGTAAAAAAGGGAAATTAATACAGTTTGTTGTACATTGTGAAGTAAACTAAAGCGAGATGCATAATTTAAATTTTAAATTATAAAGTGAGGCGTATAAAATTTAAAAAAAAAGTATAAAGTAAAGATTAAAGTAAAAAAGGGAAATTAATACAGTTTGTTGTACAGTGTGAAGGAAACTAAGGCGTTAGGTAAAGCATAAGGTAAATGTTAAATTATAAAGTGAGGCGTATAAAATTAAAAAAAATAGAGTATAAAGTAAAGATTAAAGTAAAAAAGGGAAATTAATACAGTTTGTTGTACAGTGTGAAGTAAACTAAAGCGAGATGCATAAGGTAAATGTTAAATCATAAAGTGAGGCATATAAAATTTTTAAAAAAAGTATAAAGTAAAGATTAAAGTAAAAAAGGGAAATTAATACAGTTTGTTGTACAGCGTGAAGGAAACTAAGGCGTTAGGTAGAGCATAAGGTAAATGTTACATTATAAAGTGAGGCGTATAAAATTAAAAAAATAGAGTATAAAGTCAAGATTAAAGTAAAAATGGAAAATTAATACAGTTTGTTGTACAGTGTGAAGTAAACTAAAGCGTTAGGTAGAGCATAAGGTAAATATTAAATTATAAAGTGAGGCGTATAAAATTACAAAAATTAGAGTATAAAGTAAAGATTAAAGTAAAAAAGGGAAATTAATATAGTTTGTTGTACAATGTGAAGTAAACTTAGGCGTTAGGTAGAGCATAAGGTAAATGATAAATTATAAAGTGAGGCGTATAAAATTAAAAAAATAGAGTATAAAGTCAAGATTAAAGTAAAAATGGGAAATTAATACAGTTTGTTGTACTGTGTGAAGTTAACTAAAGCGTTAGGTAAAGCATAAGGTAAATGTTAAATTGTAAAGTGAGGCGTATAAAATTAAAAAAAAATACAGTATAAAGTAAATATTAAAGTAAAAAAGGGAAATTAATGCAGTTTGTTGTACAGTGTTAAGTAAACTAAAGCGAGATGCATAAGGCAAATGTTAAATCATAAAGTGAGGCGTATAAAGTAAAGATTAAAGTAAAAAAGGGAAATTAATACAGTTTGTTGTACAGTGTGATGTAAACCAAAGCGTTATTTAAAGCATAAGGTAAATGTTAAATTATAAAGTGAGGCGTATAAAATTAAAACAAAAATAGATTATAAAGTAAACATTAAAGTAAAAAAGGGAAATTAATACAGTTTGTTGTACAGTGAGAAGTAAACGAAAGCGAGATGCATAAGGTAAATGTTAAATCATAAAGTGAGGCGTATAAAATTTTAAAAAAAAGTATAAAGTAAAGATTAAAGTAAAAAAGGGAAATTAATACAGTTTGTGGTACAGTGTGAAGTAAACTAAAGCGAGATGCATAAGGTATATGTTAAATTATAAAGTGAGGCGTATAAAATTAAAAAAATAGAGTATAAAGTCAAGATTAAAGTAAAAATGGGAAATTAATACAGTTTGTTATACAGTGTGAAGTAAACTAAAGCGTTAGGTAGAGCATAAGGTAAATATTAAATTATAAAGTGAGGCGTATAAAATTAATAAAATAGAGTATAAAGTCAAGAATAAAGTAAAAATGGGAAATTAATACAGTTTGTTGTACAGTGTGAAGTAAACCAAAGCGTTAGGAAAAGCATAAGGTAAATGTTAAATTGTAAAGTGAGGCGTATAAAATTAATAAAAATAGAGTATGAAGTAAAGATTAAAGTAAAAAAGGGAAATTAATATAGTTTGTTGTACAGCGTGAAGGAAACTAAAGCGTTAGGTAAAGCATAAGGTAAATGTTAAATTATAAAGTGAGGCGTATAAAATAAAAAAAATATATATATAAAGTCAAGATTAAAGTAAAAATGGGAAATTAATACAGTCTGTTGTACAGTGTGAAGTAAACTAAAGCGTTAGGAAAAGCATAAGATAAATGTTAAATTATAAAGTGAGGCGAATAAAATTAAAAAAAATAGATTATAAAGTAAAGATTAAAGTAAAAAAGGGAAATTAATACAGTTTGTTGTACAGCGTGATGGAAACTAAGGCGTTAGGTAAAGCATAAGGTAGATGTTAAATTATAAAGTGAGGCGTATAAAATTAAAAAAATAGAGTATAAAGTCAAGATTAAAGTAAAAATGGGAAATTAATACAGTTTGTTATACAGTGTGAAGTAAACTAAAGCGTTAGGTAGAGCATAAGGTAAATATTAAATTATAAAGTGAGGCGTATAAAATTACAAAAAATAGAGTATAAAGTCAAGATTAAAGTAAAAATGGGAAATTAATACAGTTTGTTGTACAGTGTGAAGTAAACTAAAGCGTTAGGTAGAGCATAAGGTAAATGTTAAATTATAAAGTGAGGCGTATAAAATTAAAAAAATAGAGTATAAAGTAAAGATTAAAGTAAAAAAGGGAAATTAATACAGTCTGTTGTACTGTGTGAAGTAAACTAAAGCGTTAGTAAAAGCATAAGGTGAATGTTAAATTATAAAGTGAGGCGTATAAAATTAAAAAAAATAGAGTATAAAGTAAGGATTAAAGTAAAAAAGGGAAATTAATACAGTTTGTGGTACAATGTGAAGTAAACTAAAGCGAGATGCATAAGGTAAATGTTAAATTATAAAGTGAGGCGTATAAAATTTAAAAAAAAAGTATAAAGTAAAGATTAAAGTAAAAAAGGGAAATTAATACAGTTTGTTGTACAGTGTGCAGGAAACTAAGGCGTTAGGTAGAGCATAAGGTAAATGTTAAATTATAAAGTGAGGCGTATAAAATTAAAAAAATAGAGTATAAAGTCAAGAATAAAGTAAAAATGGGAAATTAATACAGTTTGTTGTACAGTGTGAAGTAAACTAAAGCGTTAGGTAGAGCATAAGGTAAATGTTAAATTATAAAGTGAGGCGTATAAAATTAAAAAAAATAGAGTATAAAGTAAAGATTAAAGTAAAAAAGGGAAATTAATACAGTTTGAAGTACAGTGTGAAGTAAACCAAAGCGTTAGGAAAAGCATAAGGTAAATGTTAAATTGTAAAGTGAGGCGTATAAAATTAATAAAAATAGAGTATGAAGTAAAGATTAAAGTAAAAAAGGGAAATTAATATAGTTTGTTGTACAGCGTGAAGGAAACTAAAGCGTTAGGTAAAGCATAAGGTAAATGTTAAATTATAAAGTGAGGCGTATAAAAAAAAAATATATATATATAAAGTCAAGATTAAAGTAAAAATGGGAAATTAATACAGTCTGTTGTACAGTGTGAAGTAAACTAAAGCGTTAGGAAAAGCATAAGATAAATGTTAAATTATAAAGTGAGGAGAATAAAATTAAAAAAAATAGATTATAAAGTAAAGATTAAAGTAAAAAAGGGAAATTAATACAGTTTGTTGTACAGCGTGATGGAAACTAAGGCGTTAGGTAAAGCATAAGAAATATGTTAAATTATAAAGTGAGGCGTATAAAATTAAAAAAATAGAGTATAAAGTCAAGATTAAAGTAAAAATGGGAAATTAATACAGTTTGTTATACAGTGTGAAGTAAACTAAAGCGTTAGGTAGAGCATAAGGTAAATATTAAATTATAAAGTGAGGCGTATAAAATTACAAAAAATAGAGTATAAAGTCAAGATTAAAGTAAAAATGGGAAATTAATACAGTTTGTTGTACAGTGTGAAGTAAACTAAAGCGTTAGGTAGAGCATAAGGTAAATGTTAAATTATAAAGTGAGGCGTATAAAATTAAAAAAATAGAGTATAAAGTAAAGATTAAAGTAAAAAAGGGAAATTAATACAGTCTGTTGCACAGTGTGAAGTAAACTAAAGCGTTAGGAAAAGCATAAGGTAAATGTTAAATTATAAAGTGAGGCGTATAAAATTAAAAAAATAGAGTATAAAGTAAAGATTAAAGTAAAAAAGGGAAATTAATACAGTCTGTTGTACAGTGTGAAGTAAACTAAAGCGTTAGTAAAAGCATAAGGTGAATGTTAAATTATAAAGTGAGGCGTATAAAATTAAAAAAAATAGAGTATAAAGTAAGGATTAAAGTAAAAAAGGGAAATTAATACAGTTTGTGGTACAATGTGAAGTAAACTAAAGCGAGATGCATAAGGTAAATGTTAAATTATAAAGTGAGGCGTATAAAATTTAAAAAAAAATGTATAAAGTAAAGATTAAAGTAAAAAAGGGAAATTAATACAGTTTGTTGTACAGTGTGCAGGAAACTAAGGCGTTAGGTAGAGCATAAGGTAAATGTTAAATTATAAAGTGAGTCGTATAAAATTTAAAAAAAATAGAGTACAAAGTCAAGATTAAAGTAAAAAAGGTAAATTAATACAGTTTGTTGTACAGTGTGAAGTAAACTAAAGCGAGATGCATAAGGTAAATGTTAAATCATAAAGTGAGGCGTATAAAATTTAAAAAAAAGTATAAAGTAAAGATTAAAGTAAAAAAGGGAAATTAATATAGTTTGTTGTACAATGTGAAGTAAACTAAAGCGTTAGGTAAAGCATAAGGTAAATGTTAAATTATAAAGTGAGGCGGATAAAATTAAAAAAAATAGAGTATAAAGTAAAGATTGAAGTAAAAATGGGAAATTAATACAGTTTGTTGTACAGGGTGAAGTAAACTAAAGCGTTAGGTAGAGCATAAGGTAAATGTTAAATTATAAAGTGAGGCGTATAAAATTAAAAAAATAGAGTATAAAGTAAATATTAAAGTAAAAAAGGGAAATTAATACAGTTTGTTGTACAGTGTGAAGTAAACCAAAGCGTTAGGAAAAGCATAAGGTAAATGTTAAATTGTAAAGTGAGGCGTATAAAATTAATAAAAATAGAGTATGAAGTAAAGATTAAAGTAAAAATGGGAAATTAATACAGTTTGTTGTACAGTGTGAAGTTAACTAAAGCGTTAGGTAAAGCATAAGAAAAATGTTAAATAATAAAGTGAGGCGTATAAAATTAAAAAAATAGAGTATAAAGTAAATATTAAAGTAAAAAAGGGAAATTAATACAGTTTGTTGTACAGTGTGAAGTAAACTAAAGCGAGATGCATAAGGTAAATGTTAAATCATAAAGTGAGGCGTATAAAGTAAAGATTAAAGTAAAAAAGGGAAATTAATACAGTTTGTTGTACAGTGTGAAGTAAACTAAAGCGTTATGTAAAGCATAAGGTAAATGTTAAATTATAAAGTGAGGCGTATAAAATTAAAAAAAATAGAGTATAAAGTAAAGATTAAAGTAAAAAAGGGAAATTAATACAGTTTGTTGTACAGTGTGAAGTAAACTAAAGCGAGATGCATAAGGTAAATGTTAAATCATAAAGTGAGGCGTATAAAATTTTAAAAAAAAGTAGAAAGTAAAGATTAAAGTAAAAAAGGGAAATTAATACAGTTTGATGTACAGCGTGAAGGAAACTAAGGCGTTAGGTAGAGCATAAGGTAAATGTTACATTATAAAGTGAGGCGTATAAAATTAAAAAAATAGAGTATAAAGTCAAGATTAAAGTAAAAATGGGAAATTAATACAGTTTGTTGTACAGTGTGAAGTAAACTAAAGCGTTAGGTAGAGCATAAGGTAAATATTAAATTATAAAGTGAGGCGTATAAAATTACAAAAAATAGAGTATAAAGTAAAGATAAAAGTAAAAAAGGGAAATTAATACAGTTTGATATACAGTGTGAAGTAAACCAAAGCGTTAGGAAAAGCATAAGGTAAATGTTAAATTGTAAAGTGAGGCGTATAAAATTAATAAAAATGGAGTATGAAGTAAAGATTAAAGTAAAAATGGGAAATTAATACAGTTTGTTGTACAGTGTGAAGTAAACTAAAGCGAGATGCATAAGGTAAATGTTAAATCATAAAGTGAGGCGTATAAAGTAAAGATTAAAGTAAAAAAGGGAAATTAATACAGTTTGTTGTACAGTGTGAAGGAAACTAAGGCGTTAGGTGAAGCATAAGGTAAATGTTAAATTATAAAGTGAGACGTATAAAATTTAAAAAAATAGAGTATAAAGTAAAGATTAAAGTAAAAAAGGGAAATTAATACAGTTTGTTGTACAGTGTGAAGTAAACTAAAGCGAGATGCATAAGGTAAATGTTAAATCATAAAGTGAGGCGTATAAAATTTAAAAAAAAAGTATAAAGTAAAGATTAAAGTAAAAAAGGGAAATTAATACAGTTTGATGTACAGCGTGAAGGAAACTAAGGCGTTAGGTAGAGCATAAGGTAAATGTTACATTATAAAGTGAGGCGTATAAAATTAAAAAAATAGAGTATAAAGTCAAGATTAAAGTAAAAATGGGAAATTAATACAGTTTGTTGTACAGTGTGAAGTAAACTAAAGCGTTAGGTAGAGCATAAGGTAAATATTAAATTATAAAGTGAGGCGTATAAAATTACAAAAAATAGAGTATAAAGTAAAGATAAAAGTAAAAAAGGGAAATTAATATAGTTTGTTGTACAATGTGAAGTAAACTAAAGCGTTAGGTAAACCATAAGGTAAATGTTAAATTATAAAGTGAGGCGTATAAAATTAAAAAAAATAGAGTATAAAGTAAAGATTAAAGTAAAAAAGGGAAATTAATACAGTTTGATATACAGTGTGAAGTAAACCAAAGCGTTAGGAAAAGCATAAGGTAAATGTTAAATTGTAAAGTGAGGCGTATAAAATTAATAAAAATAGAGTATGAAGTAAAGATTAAAGTAAAAATGGGAAATTAATATAGTTTGTTGTACAGTGTGAAGTTAACTAAAGCGTTAGGTAAAGCATAAGAAAAATGTTAAATAATAAAGTGAGGCGTATAAAATTAAAAAAATAGAGTATAAAGTAAATATTAAAGTAAAAAAGGGAAATTAATACAGTTTGTTGTACATTGTGAAGTAAACTAAAGCGAGATGCATAATTTAAATTTTAAATTATAAAGTGAGGCGTATAAAATTTTAAAAAAAAGTATAAAGTAAAGATTAAAGTAAAAAAGGGAAATTAATACAGTTTGTTGTACAGTGTGAAGGAAACTAAGGCGTTAGGTAAAGCATAAGGTAAATGTTAAATTATAAAGTGAGGCGTATAAAATTAAAAAAAATAGAGTATAAAGTAAAGATTAAAGTAAAAAAGGGAAATTAATACAGTTTGTTGTACAGTGTGAAGTAAACTAAAGCGAGATGCATAAGGTAAATGTTAAATCATAAAGTGAGGCGTATAAAATTTTTAAAAAAAGTATAAAGTAAAGATTAAAGTAAAAAAGGGAAATTAATACAGTTTGTTGTACAGCGTGAAGGAAACTAAGGCGTTAGGTAGAGCATAAGGTAAATGTTACATTATAAAGTGAGGCGTATAAAATTAAAAAAATAGAGTATAAAGTCAAGATTAAAGTAAAAATGGAAAATTAATACAGTTTGTTGTACAGTGTGAAGTAAACTAAAGCGTTAGGTAGAGCATAAGGTAAATATTAAATTATAAAGTGAGGCGTATAAAATTACAAAAAATAGAGTATAAAGTAAAGATAAAAGTAAAAAAGGGAAATTAATACAGTTTGATATACAGTGTGAAGTAAACCAAAGCGTTAGGAAAAGCATAAGGTAAATGTTAAATTGTAAAGTGAGGCGTATAAAATTAATAAAAATGGAGTATGAAGTAAAGATTAAAGTAAAAATGGGAAATTAATACAGTTTGTTGTACAGTGTGAAGTAAACTAAAGCGAGATGCATAAGGTAAATGTTAAATCATAAAGTGAGGCGTATAAAGTAAAGATTAAAGTAAAAAAGGGAAATTAATACAGTTTGTTGTACAGTGTGAAGGAAACTAAGGCGTTAGGTGAAGCATAAGGTAAATGTTAAATTATAAAGTGAGACGTATAAAATTTAAAAAAATAGAGTATAAAGTAAAGATTAAAGTAAAAAAGGGAAATTAATACAGTTTGTTGTACAGTGTGAAGTAAACTAAAGCGAGATGCATAAGGTAAATGTTAAATCATAAAGTGAGGCGTATAAAATTTTAAAAAAAAGTATAAAGTAAAGATTAAAGTAAAAAAGGGAAATTAATACAGTTTGATGTACAGCGTGAAGGAAACTAAGGCGTTAGTTAGAGCATAAGGTAAATGTTACATTATAAAGTGAGGCGTATAAAATTAAAAAAATAGAGTATAAAGTCAAGATTAAAGTAAAAATGGGAAATTAATACAGTTTGTTGTACAGTGTGAAGTAAACTAAAGCGTTAGGTAGAGCATAAGGTAAATATTAAATTATAAAGTGAGGCGTATAAAATTACAAAAAATAGAGTATAAAGTAAAGATAAAAGTAAAAAAGGGAAATTAATATAGTTTGTTGTACAATGTGAAGTAAACTAAAGCGTTAGGTAAACCATAAGGTAAATGTTAAATTATAAAGTGAGGCGTATAAAATTAAAAAAAATAGAGTATAAAGTAAAGATTAAAGTAAAAAAGGGAAATTAATACAGTTTGATATACAGTGTGAAGTAAACCAAAGCGTTAGGAAAAGCATAAGGTAAATGTTAAATTGTAAAGTGAGGCGTATAAAATTAATAAAAATAGAGTATGAAGTAAAGATTAAAGTAAAAATGGGAAATTAATACAGTTTGTTGTACAGTGTGAAGTTAACTAAAGCGTTAGGTAAAGCATAAGAAAAATCTTAAATAATAAAGTGAGGCGTATAAAATTAAAAAAATAGAGTATAAAGTAAATATTAAAGTAAAAAAGGGAAATTAATACAGTTTGTTGTACATTGTGAAGTAAACTAAAGCGAGATGCATAATTTAAATTTTAAATTATAAAGTGAGGCGTATAAAATTTTAAAAAAAAGTATAAAGTAAAGATTAAAGTAAAAAAGGGAAATTAATACAGTTTGTTGTACAGTGTGAAGGAAACTAAGGCGTTAGGTAAAGCATAAGGTAAATGTTAAATTATAAAGTGAGGCGTATAAAATTAAAAAAAATAGAGTATAAAGTAAAGATTAAAGTAAAAAAGGGAAATTAATACAGTTTGTTGTACAGTGTGAAGTAAACTAAAGCGAGATGCATAAGGTAAATGTTAAATCATAAAGTGAGGCGTATAAAATTTTTAAAAAAAGTATAAAGTAAAGATTAAAGTAAAAAAGGGAAATTAATACAGTTTGTTGTACAGCGTGAAGGAAACTAAGGCGTTAGGTAGAGCATAAGGTAAATGTTACATTATAAAGTGAGGCGTATAAAATTAAAAAAATAGAGTATAAAGTCAAGATTAAAGTAAAAATGGAAAATTAATACAGTTTGTTGTACAGTGTGAAGTAAACTAAAGCGTTAGGTAGAGCATAAGGTAAATATTAAATTATAAAGTGAGGCGTATAAAATTACAAAAAATAGAGTATAAAGTAAAGATTAAAGTAAAAAAGGGAAATTAATATAGTTTGTTGTACAATGTGAAGTAAACTTAGGCGTTAGGTAGAGCATAAGGTAAATGTTAAATTATAAAGTGAGGCGTATAAAATTAAAAAAATAGAGTATAAAGTAAATATTAAAGTAAAAAAGGGAAATTAATGCAGTTTGTTGTACAGTGTTAAGTAAACTAAAGCGAGATGCATAAGGCAAATGTTAAATCATAAAGTGAGGCGTATAAAGTAAAGATTAAAGTAAAAAAGGGAAATTAATACAGTTTGTTGTACAGTGTGATGTAAACCAAAGCGTTATTTAAAGCATAAGGTAAATGTTAAATTATAAAGTGAGGCGTATAAAATTAAAAAATAAATAGATTATAAAGTAAACATTAAAGTAAAAAAGGGAAATTAATACAGTTTGTTGTACAGTGAGAAGTAAACTAAAGCGAGATGCATAAGGTAAATGTTAAATCATAAAGTGACGCGTATAAAATTTTAAAAAAAAGTATAAAGTAAAGATTAAAGTAAAAAAGGGAAATTAATACAGTTTGTGGTACAGTGTGAAGTAAACTAAAGCGAGTTGCATAAGGTATATGTTAAATTATAAAGTGAGGCGTATAAAATTAAAAAAAATAGAGTATAAAGTCAAGATTAAAGTAAAAATGGGAAATTAATACAGTTTGTTATACAGTGTGAAGTAAACTAAAGCGTTAGGTAGAGCATAAGGTAAATATTAAATTATAAAGTGAGGCGTATAAAATTACAAAAAATAGAGTATAAAGTCAAGATTAAAGTAAAAATGGGAAATTAATACAGTTTGTTGTACAGTGTGAAGTAAACTAAAGCGTTAGGTAGAGCATAAGGTAAATGTTAAATTATAAAGTGAGGCGTATAAAATTAAAAAAAATAGAGTATAAAGTAAAGATTAAAGTAAAAAAGGGAAATTAATACAGTCTGTTGCACAGTGTGAAGTAAACTAAAGCGTTAGGAAAAGCATAAGGTAAATGTTAAATTATAAAGTGAGGCGTATAAAATTAAAAAAATAGAGTATAAAGTAAAGATTAAAGTAAAAAAGGGAAATTAATACAGTCTGTTGTACTGTGTGAAGTAAACTAAAGCGTTAGTAAAAGCATAAGGTGAATGTTAAATTATAAAGTGAGGCGTATAAAATTAAAACAAAATAGAGTATAAAGTAAGGATTAAAGTAAAAAAGGGAAATTAATACAGTTTGTGGTACAATGTGAAGTAAACTAAAGCGAGATGCATAAGGTAAATGTTAAATTATAAAGTGAGGCGTATAAAATTTTAAAAAAAAGTATAAAGTAAAGATTAAAGTAAAAAAGGGAAATTAATACAGTTTGTTGTACAGTGTGCAGGAGACTAAGGCGTTAGGTAGAGCATAAGGTAAATGTTAAATTATAAAGTGAGGCGTATAAAATTAAAAAAATAGAGTATAAAGTCAAGAATAAAGTAAAAATGGGAAATTAATACAGTTTGTTGTACAGTGTGAAGTAAACTGAAGCGTTAGGTAGAGCATAAGGTAAATGTTAAATTATAAAGTGAGGCGTATAAAATTAAAAAAAATAGAGTATAAAGTAAAGATTAAAGTAAAAAAGGGAAATTAATACAGTTTGAAGTACAGTGTGAAGTAAACCAAAGCGTTAGGAAAAGCATAAGGTAAATGTTAAATTGTAAAGTGAGGCGTATAAAATTAATAAAAATAGAGTATGAAGAAAAGATTAAAGTAAAAAAGGGAAATTAATATAGTTTGTTGTACAGCGTGAAGGAAACTAAAGCGTTAGGTAAAGCATAAGGTAAATGTTAAATTATAAAGTGAGGCGTATAAAATAAAAAAAAATATATATATAAAGTCAAGATTAAAGTAAAAATGGGAAATTAATACAGTCTGTTGTACAGTGTGAAGTAAACTAAAGCGTTAGGAAAAGCATAAGATAAATGTTAAATTATAAAGTTAGGCGAATAAAATTAAAAAAAATAGATTATAAAGTAAAGATTAAAGTAAAAAAGGGAAATTAATACAGTTTGTTGTACAGCGTGATGGAAACTAAGGCGTTAGGTAAAGCATAAGGTATATGTTAAATTATAAAGTGAGGCGTATAAAATTAAAAAAATAGAGTATAAAGTCAAGATTAAAGTAAAAATGGGAAATTAATACAGTTTGTTATACAGTGTGAAGTAAACTAAAGCGTTAGGTAGAGCATAAGGTAAATATTAAATTATAAAGTGAGGCGTATAAAATTACAAAAAATAGAGTATAAAGTCAAGATTAAAGTAAAAAAGGGAAATTAATACAGTTTGTTGTACAGTGTGAAGTAAACTAAAGCGAGATGCATAAGGTAAATGTTAAATCATAAAGTGAGGCGTATAAAATTTTAAAAAAAAGTAGAAAGTAAAGATTAAAGTAAAAAAGGGAAATTAATACAGTTTGATGTACAGCGTGAAGGAAACTAAGGCGTTAGGTAGAGCATAAGGTAAATGTTACATTATAAAGTGAGGCGTATAAAATTAAAAAAATAGAGTATAAAGTCAAGATTAAAGTAAAAATGGGAAATTAATACAGTTTGTTGTACAGTGTGAAGTAAACTAAAGCGTTAGGTAGAGCATAAGGTAAATATTAAATTATAAAGTGAGGCGTATAAAATTACAAAAAATAGAGTATAAAGTAAAGATAAAAGTAAAAAAGGGAAATTAATACAGTTTGAAGTACAGTGTGAAGTAAACCAAAGCGTTAGGAAAAGCATAAGGTAAATGTTAAATTGTAAAGTGAGGCGTATAAAATTAATAAAAATAGAGTATGAAGAAAAGATTAAAGTAAAAAAGGGAAATTAATATAGTTTGTTGTACAGCGTGAAGGAAACTAAAGCGTTAGGTAAAGCATAAGGTAAATGTTAAATTATAAAGTGAGGCGTATAAAATAAAAAAAAATATATATATAAAGTCAAGATTAAAGTAAAAATGGGAAATTAATACAGTCTGTTGTACAGTGTGAAGTAAACTAAAGCGTTAGGAAAAGCATAAGATAAATGTTAAATTATAAAGTTAGGCGAATAAAATTAAAAAAAATAGATTATAAAGTAAAGATTAAAGTAAAAAAGGGAAATTAATACAGTTTGTTGTACAGCGTGATGGAAACTAAGGCGTTAGGTAAAGCATAAGGTATATGTTAAATTATAAAGTGAGGCGTATAAAATTAAAAAAATAGAGTATAAAGTCAAGATTAAAGTAAAAATGGGAAATTAATACAGTTTGTTATACAGTGTGAAGTAAACTAAAGCGTTAGGTAGAGCATAAGGTAAATATTAAATTATAAAGTGAGGCGTATAAAATTACAAAAAATAGAGTATAAAGTCAAGATTAAAGTAAAAAAGGGAAATTAATACAGTTTGTTGTACAGTGTGAAGTAAACTAAAGCGAGATGCATAAGGTAAATGTTAAATCATAAAGTGAGGCGTATAAAGTAAAGATTAAAGTAAAAAAGGGAAATTAATACAGTTTGTTGTACAGTGTGATGTAAACCAAAGCGTTATTTAAAGCATAAGGTAAATGTTAAATTATAAAGTGAGGCGTATAAAATTAAAAAATAAATAGATTATAAAGTAAACATTAAAGTAAAAAAGGGAAATTAATACAGTTTGTTGTACAGTGAGAAGTAAACTAAAGCGAGATGCATAAGGTAAATGTTAAATCATAAAGTGACGCGTATAAAATTTTAAAAAAAAGTATAAAGTAAAGATTAAAGTAAAAAAGGGAAATTAATACAGTTTGTGGTACAGTGTGAAGTAAACTAAAGCGAGTTGCATAAGGTATATGTTAAATTATAAAGTGAGGCGTATAAAATTAAAAAAAATAGAGTATAAAGTCAAGATTAAAGTAAAAATGGGAAATTAATACAGTTTGTTATACAGTGTGAAGTAAACTAAAGCGTTAGGTAGAGCATAAGGTAAATATTAAATTATAAAGTGAGGCGTATAAAATTACAAAAAATAGAGTATAAAGTCAAGATTAAAGTAAAAATGGGAAATTAATACAGTTTGTTGTACAGTGTGAAGTAAACTAAAGCGTTAGGTAGAGCATAAGGTAAATGTTAAATTATAAAGTGAGGCGTATAAAATTAAAAAAAATAGAGTATAAAGTAAAGATTAAAGTAAAAAAGGGAAATTAATACAGTCTGTTGCACAGTGTGAAGTAAACTAAAGCGTTAGGAAAAGCATAAGGTAAATGTTAAATTATAAAGTGAGGCGTATAAAATTAAAAAAATAGAGTATAAAGTAAAGATTAAAGTAAAAAAGGGAAATTAATACAGTCTGTTGTACTGTGTGAAGTAAACTAAAGCGTTAGTAAAAGCATAAGGTGAATGTTAAATTATAAAGTGAGGCGTATAAAATTAAAACAAAATAGAGTATAAAGTAAGGATTAAAGTAAAAAAGGGAAATTAATACAGTTTGTGGTACAATGTGAAGTAAACTAAAGCGAGATGCATAAGGTAAATGTTAAATTATAAAGTGAGGCGTATAAAATTTTAAAAAAAAGTATAAAGTAAAGATTAAAGTAAAAAAGGGAAATTAATACAGTTTGTTGTACAGTGTGCAGGAGACTAAGGCGTTAGGTAGAGCATAAGGTAAATGTTAAATTATAAAGTGAGGCGTATAAAATTAAAAAAATAGAGTATAAAGTCAAGAATAAAGTAAAAATGGGAAATTAATACAGTTTGTTGTACAGTGTGAAGTAAACTGAAGCGTTAGGTAGAGCATAAGGTAAATGTTAAATTATAAAGTGAGGCGTATAAAATTAAAAAAAATAGAGTATAAAGTAAAGATTAAAGTAAAAAAGGGAAATTAATACAGTTTGAAGTACAGTGTGAAGTAAACCAAAGCGTTAGGAAAAGCATAAGGTAAATGTTAAATTGTAAAGTGAGGCGTATAAAATTAATAAAAATAGAGTATGAAGAAAAGATTAAAGTAAAAAAGGGAAATTAATATAGTTTGTTGTACAGCGTGAAGGAAACTAAAGCGTTAGGTAAAGCATAAGGTAAATGTTAAATTATAAAGTGAGGCGTATAAAATAAAAAAAAATATATATATAAAGTCAAGATTAAAGTAAAAATGGGAAATTAATACAGTCTGTTGTACAGTGTGAAGTAAACTAAAGCGTTAGGAAAAGCATAAGATAAATGTTAAATTATAAAGTTAGGCGAATAAAATTAAAAAAAATAGATTATAAAGTAAAGATTAAAGTAAAAAAGGGAAATTAATACAGTTTGTTGTACAGCGTGATGGAAACTAAGGCGTTAGGTAAAGCATAAGGTATATGTTAAATTATAAAGTGAGGCGTATAAAATTAAAAAAATAGAGTATAAAGTCAAGATTAAAGTAAAAATGGGAAATTAATACAGTTTGTTATACAGTGTGAAGTAAACTAAAGCGTTAGGTAGAGCATAAGGTAAATATTAAATTATAAAGTGAGGCGTATAAAATTACAAAAAATAGAGTATAAAGTCAAGATTAAAGTAAAAAAGGGAAATTAATACAGTTTGTTGTACAGTGTGAAGTAAACTAAAGCGAGATGCATAAGGTAAATGTTAAATCATAAAGTGAGGCGTATAAAATTTTAAAAAAAAGTAGAAAGTAAAGATTAAAGTAAAAAAGGGAAATTAATACAGTTTGATGTACAGCGTGAAGGAAACTAAGGCGTTAGGTAGAGCATAAGGTAAATGTTACATTATAAAGTGAGGCGTATAAAATTAAAAAAATAGAGTATAAAGTCAAGATTAAAGTAAAAATGGGAAATTAATACAGTTTGTTGTACAGTGTGAAGTAAACTAAAGCGTTAGGTAGAGCATAAGGTAAATATTAAATTATAAAGTGAGGCGTATAAAATTACAAAAAATAGAGTATAAAGTAAAGATAAAAGTAAAAAAGGGAAATTAATACAGTTTGATATACAGTGTGAAGTAAACCAAAGCGTTAGGAAAAGCATAAGGTAAATGTTAAATTGTAAAGTGAGGCGTATAAAATTAATAAAAATGGAGTATGAAGTAAAGATTAAAGTAAAAATGGGAAATTAATACAGTTTGTTGTACAGTGTGAAGTAAACTAAAGCGAGATGCATAAGGTAAATGTTAAATCATAAAGTGAGGCGTATAAAGTAAAGATTAAAGTAAAAAAGGGAAATTAATACAGTTTGTTGTACAGTGTGAAGGAAACTAAGGCGTTAGGTGAAGCATAAGGTAAATGTTAAATTATAAAGTGAGACGTATAAAATTTAAAAAAATAGAGTATAAAGTAAAGATTAAAGTAAAAAAGGGAAATTAATACAGTTTGTTGTACAGTGTGAAGTAAACTAAAGCGAGATGCATAAGGTAAATGTTAAATCATAAAGTGAGGCGTATAAAATTTAAAAAAAAAGTATAAAGTAAAGATTAAAGTAAAAAAGGGAAATTAATACAGTTTGATGTACAGCGTGAAGGAAACTAAGGCGTTAGGTAGAGCATAAGGTAAATGTTACATTATAAAGTGAGGCGTATAAAATTAAAAAAATAGAGTATAAAGTCAAGATTAAAGTAAAAATGGGAAATTAATACAGTTTGTTGTACAGTGTGAAGTAAACTAAAGCGTTAGGTAGAGCATAAGGTAAATATTAAATTATAAAGTGAGGCGTATAAAATTACAAAAAATAGAGTATAAAGTAAAGATAAAAGTAAAAAAGGGAAATTAATATAGTTTGTTGTACAATGTGAAGTAAACTAAAGCGTTAGGTAAACCATAAGGTAAATGTTAAATTATAAAGTGAGGCGTATAAAATTAAAAAAAATAGAGTATAAAGTAAAGATTAAAGTAAAAAAGGGAAATTAATACAGTTTGATATACAGTGTGAAGTAAACCAAAGCGTTAGGAAAAGCATAAGGTAAATGTTAAATTGTAAAGTGAGGCGTATAAAATTAATAAAAATAGAGTATGAAGTAAAGATTAAAGTAAAAATGGGAAATTAATATAGTTTGTTGTACAGTGTGAAGTTAACTAAAGCGTTAGGTAAAGCATAAGAAAAATGTTAAATAATAAAGTGAGGCGTATAAAATTAAAAAAATAGAGTATAAAGTAAATATTAAAGTAAAAAAGGGAAATTAATACAGTTTGTTGTACATTGTGAAGTAAACTAAAGCGAGATGCATAATTTAAATTTTAAATTATAAAGTGAAGCGTATAAAATTTTGAAAAAAAGTATAAAGTAAAGATTAAAGTAAAAAAGGGAAATTAATACAGTTTGTTGTACAGTGTGAAGGAAACTAAGGCGTTAGGTAAAGCATAAGGTAAATGTTAAATTATAAAGTGAGGCGTATAAAATTAAAAAAAATAGAGTATAAAGTAAAGATTAAAGTAAAAAAGGGAAATTAATACAGTTTGTTGTACAGTGTGAAGTAAACTAAAGCGAGATGCATAAGGTAAATGTTAAATCATAAAGTGAGGCGTATAAAATTTTTAAAAAAAGTATAAAGTAAAGATTAAAGTAAAAAAGGGAAATTAATACAGTTTGTTGTACAGCGTGAAGGAAACTAAGGCGTTAGGTAGAGCATAAGGTAAATGTTACATTATAAAGTGAGGCGTATAAAATTAAAAAAATAGAGTATAAAGTCAAGATTAAAGTAAAAATGGAAAATTAATACAGTTTGTTGTACAGTGTGAAGTAAACTAAAGCGTTAGGTAGAGCATAAGGTAAATATTAAATTATAAAGTGAGGCGTATAAAATTACAAAAAATAGAGTATAAAGTAAAGATAAAAGTAAAAAAGGGAAATTAATACAGTTTGATATACAGTGTGAAGTAAACCAAAGCGTTAGGAAAAGCATAAGGTAAATGTTAAATTGTAAAGTGAGGCGTATAAAATTAATAAAAATGGAGTATGAAGTAAAGATTAAAGTAAAAATGGGAAATTAATACAGTTTGTTGTACAGTGTGAAGTAAACTAAAGCGAGATGCATAAGGTAAATGTTAAATCATAAAGTGAGGCGTATAAAGTAAAGATTAAAGTAAAAAAGGGAAATTAATACAGTTTGTTGTACAGTGTGAAGGAAACTAAGGCGTTAGGTGAAGCATAAGGTAAATGTTAAATTATAAAGTGAGACGTATAAAATTTAAAAAAATAGAGTATAAAGTAAAGATTAAAGTAAAAAAGGGAAATTAATACAGTTTGTTGTACAGTGTGAAGTAAACTAAAGCGAGATGCATAAGGTAAATGTTAAATCATAAAGTGAGGCGTATAAAATTTAAAAAAAAAGTATAAAGTAAAGATTAAAGTAAAAAAGGGAAATTAATACAGTTTGATGTACAGCGTGAAGGAAACTAAGGCGTTAGGTAGAGCATAAGGTAAATGTTACATTATAAAGTGAGGCGTATAAAATTAAAAAAATAGAGTATAAAGTCAAGATTAAAGTAAAAATGGGAAATTAATACAGTTTGTTGTACAGTGTGAAGTAAACTAAAGCGTTAGGTAGAGCATAAGGTAAATATTAAATTATAAAGTGAGGCGTATAAAATTACAAAAAATAGAGTATAAAGTAAAGATAAAAGTAAAAAAGGGAAATTAATATAGTTTGTTGTACAATGTGAAGTAAACTAAAGCGTTAGGTAAACCATAAGGTAAATGTTAAATTATAAAGTGAGGCGTATAAAATTAAAAAAAATAGAGTATAAAGTAAAGATTAAAGTAAAAAAGGGAAATTAATACAGTTTGATATACAGTGTGAAGTAAACCAAAGCGTTAGGAAAAGCATAAGGTAAATGTTAAATTGTAAAGTGAGGCGTATAAAATTAATAAAAATAGAGTATGAAGTAAAGATTAAAGTAAAAATGGGAAATTAATATAGTTTGTTGTACAGTGTGAAGTTAACTAAAGCGTTAGGTAAAGCATAAGAAAAATGTTAAATAATAAAGTGAGGCGTATAAAATTAAAAAAATAGAGTATAAAGTAAATATTAAAGTAAAAAAGGGAAATTAATACAGTTTGTTGTACATTGTGAAGTAAACTAAAGCGAGATGCATAATTTAAATTTTAAATTATAAAGTGAAGCGTATAAAATTTTAAAAAAAAGTATAAAGTAAAGATTAAAGTAAAAAAGGGAAATTAATACAGTTTGTTGTACAGTGTGAAGGAAACTAAGGCGTTAGGTAAAGCATAAGGTAAATGTTAAATTATAAAGTGAGGCGTATAAAATTAAAAAAAATAGAGTATAAAGTAAAGATTAAAGTAAAAAAGGGAAATTAATACAGTTTGTTGTACAGTGTGAAGTAAACTAAAGCGAGATGCATAAGGTAAATGTTAAATCATAAAGTGAGGCGTATAAAATTTTTAAAAAAAGTATAAAGTAAAGATTAAAGTAAAAAAGGGAAATTAATACAGTTTGTTGTACAGCGTGAAGGAAACTAAGGCGTTAGGTAGAGCATAAGGTAAATGTTACATTATAAAGTGAGGCGTATAAAATTAAAAAAATAGAGTATAAAGTCAAGATTAAAGTAAAAATGGAAAATTAATACAGTTTGTTGTACAGTGTGAAGTAAACTAAAGCGTTAGGTAGAGCATAAGGTAAATATTAAATTATAAAGTGAGGCGTATAAAATTACAAAAAATAGAGTATAAAGTAAAGATAAAAGTAAAAAAGGGAAATTAATACAGTTTGATATACAGTGTGAAGTAAACCAAAGCGTTAGGAAAAGCATAAGGTAAATGTTAAATTGTAAAGTGAGGCGTATAAAATTAATAAAAATGGAGTATGAAGTAAAGATTAAAGTAAAAATGGGAAATTAATACAGTTTGTTGTACAGTGTGAAGTAAACTAAAGCGAGATGCATAAGGTAAATGTTAAATCATAAAGTGAGGCGTATAAAGTAAAGATTAAAGTAAAAAAGGGAAATTAATACAGTTTGTTGTACAGTGTGAAGGAAACTAAGGCGTTAGGTGAAGCATAAGGTAAATGTTAAATTATAAAGTGAGACGTATAAAATTTAAAAAAATAGAGTATAAAGTAAAGATTAAAGTAAAAAAGGGAAATTAATACAGTTTGTTGTACAGTGTGAAGTAAACTAAAGCGAGATGCATAAGGTAAATGTTAAATCATAAAGTGAGGCGTATAAAATTTTAAAAAAAAGTATAAAGTAAAGATTAAAGTAAAAAAGGGAAATTAATACAGTTTGATGTACAGCGTGAAGGAAACTAAGGCGTTAGTTAGAGCATAAGGTAAATGTTACATTATAAAGTGAGGCGTATAAAATTAAAAAAATAGAGTATAAAGTCAAGATTAAAGTAAAAATGGGAAATTAATACAGTTTGTTGTACAGTGTGAAGTAAACTAAAGCGTTAGGTAGAGCATAAGGTAAATATTAAATTATAAAGTGAGGCGTATAAAATTACAAAAAATAGAGTATAAAGTAAAGATAAAAGTAAAAAAGGGAAATTAATATAGTTTGTTGTACAATGTGAAGTAAACTAAAGCGTTAGGTAAACCATAAGGTAAATGTTAAATTATAAAGTGAGGCGTATAAAATTAAAAAAAATAGAGTATAAAGTAAAGATTAAAGTAAAAAAGGGAAATTAATACAGTTTGATATACAGTGTGAAGTAAACCAAAGCGTTAGGAAAAGCATAAGGTAAATGTTAAATTGTAAAGTGAGGCGTATAAAATTAATAAAAATAGAGTATGAAGTAAAGATTAAAGTAAAAATGGGAAATTAATACAGTTTGTTGTACAGTGTGAAGTTAACTAAAGCGTTAGGTAAAGCATAAGAAAAATGTTAAATAATAAAGTGAGGCGTATAAAATTAAAAAAATAGAGTATAAAGTAAATATTAAAGTAAAAAAGGGAAATTAATACAGTTTGTTGTACATTGTGAAGTAAACTAAAGCGAGATGCATAATTTAAATTTTAAATTATAAAGTGAGGCGTATAAAATTTTAAAAAAAAGTATAAAGTAAAGATTAAAGTAAAAAAGGGAAATTAATACAGTTTGTTGTACAGTGTGAAGGAAACTAAGGCGTTAGGTAAAGCATAAGGTAAATGTTAAATTATAAAGTGAGGCGTATAAAATTAAAAAAAATAGAGTATAAAGTAAAGATTAAAGTAAAAAAGGGAAATTAATACAGTTTGTTGTACAGTGTGAAGTAAACTAAAGCGAGATGCATAAGGTAAATGTTAAATCATAAAGTGAGGCGTATAAAATTTTTAAAAAAAGTATAAAGTAAAGATTAAAGTAAAAAAGGGAAATTAATACAGTTTGTTGTACAGCGTGAAGGAAACTAAGGCGTTAGGTAGAGCATAAGGTAAATATTAAATTATAAAGTGAGGCGTATAAAATTACAAAAAATAGAGTATAAAGTAAAGATTAAAGTAAAAAAGGGAAATTAATATAGTTTGTTGTACAATGTGAAGTAAACTTAGGCGTTAGGTAGAGCATAAGGTAAATGTTAAATTATAAAGTGAGGCGTATAAAATTAAAAAAATAGAGTATAAAGTAAATATTAAAGTAAAAAAGGGAAATTAATGCAGTTTGTTGTACAGTGTTAAGTAAACTAAAGCGAGATGCATAAGGCAAATGTTAAATCATAAAGTGAGGCGTATAAAGTAAAGATTAAAGTAAAAAAGGGAAATTAATACAGTTTGTTGTACAGTGTGATGTAAACCAAAGCGTTATTTAAAGCATAAGGTAAATGTTAAATTATAAAGTGAGGCGTATAAAATTAAAAAATAAATAGATTATAAAGTAAACATTAAAGTAAAAAAGGGAAATTAATACAGTTTGTTGTACAGTGAGAAGTAAACTAAAGCGAGATGCATAAGGTAAATGTTAAATCATAAAGTGACGCGTATAAAATTTTAAAAAAAAGTATAAAGTAAAGATTAAAGTAAAAAAGGGAAATTAATACAGTTTGTGGTACAGTGTGAAGTAAACTAAAGCGAGTTGCATAAGGTATATGTTAAATTATAAAGTGAGGCGTATAAAATTAAAAAAAATAGAGTATAAAGTCAAGATTAAAGTAAAAATGGGAAATTAATACAGTTTGTTATACAGTGTGAAGTAAACTAAAGCGTTAGGTAGAGCATAAGGTAAATATTAAATTATAAAGTGAGGCGTATAAAATTACAAAAAATAGAGTATAAAGTCAAGATTAAAGTAAAAATGGGAAATTAATACAGTTTGTTGTACAGTGTGAAGTAAACTAAAGCGTTAGGTAGAGCATAAGGTAAATGTTAAATTATAAAGTGAGGCGTATAAAATTAAAAAAAATAGAGTATAAAGTAAAGATTAAAGTAAAAAAGGGAAATTAATACAGTCTGTTGCACAGTGTGAAGTAAACTAAAGCGTTAGGAAAAGCATAAGGTAAATGTTAAATTATAAAGTGAGGCGTATAAAATTAAAAAAATAGAGTATAAAGTAAAGATTAAAGTAAAAAAGGGAAATTAATACAGTCTGTTGTACTGTGTGAAGTAAACTAAAGCGTTAGTAAAAGCATAAGGTGAATGTTAAATTATAAAGTGAGGCGTATAAAATTAAAACAAAATAGAGTATAAAGTAAGGATTAAAGTAAAAAAGGGAAATTAATACAGTTTGTGGTACAATGTGAAGTAAACTAAAGCGAGATGCATAAGGTAAATGTTAAATTATAAAGTGAGGCGTATAAAATTTTAAAAAAAAGTATAAAGTAAAGATTAAAGTAAAAAAGGGAAATTAATACAGTTTGTTGTACAGTGTGCAGGAGACTAAGGCGTTAGGTAGAGCATAAGGTAAATGTTAAATTATAAAGTGAGGCGTATAAAATTAAAAAAATAGAGTATAAAGTCAAGAATAAAGTAAAAATGGGAAATTAATACAGTTTGTTGTACAGTGTGAAGTAAACTGAAGCGTTAGGTAGAGCATAAGGTAAATGTTAAATTATAAAGTGAGGCGTATAAAATTAAAAAAAATAGAGTATAAAGTAAAGATTAAAGTAAAAAAGGGAAATTAATACAGTTTGAAGTACAGTGTGAAGTAAACCAAAGCGTTAGGAAAAGCATAAGGTAAATGTTAAATTGTAAAGTGAGGCGTATAAAATTAATAAAAATAGAGTATGAAGAAAAGATTAAAGTAAAAAAGGGAAATTAATATAGTTTGTTGTACAGCGTGAAGGAAACTAAAGCGTTAGGTAAAGCATAAGGTAAATGTTAAATTATAAAGTGAGGCGTATAAAATAAAAAAAAATATATATATAAAGTCAAGATTAAAGTAAAAATGGGAAATTAATACAGTCTGTTGTACAGTGTGAAGTAAACTAAAGCGTTAGGAAAAGCATAAGATAAATGTTAAATTATAAAGTTAGGCGAATAAAATTAAAAAAAATAGATTATAAAGTAAAGATTAAAGTAAAAAAGGGAAATTAATACAGTTTGTTGTACAGCGTGATGGAAACTAAGGCGTTAGGTAAAGCATAAGGTATATGTTAAATTATAAAGTGAGGCGTATAAAATTAAAAAAATAGAGTATAAAGTCAAGATTAAAGTAAAAATGGGAAATTAATACAGTTTGTTATACAGTGTGAAGTAAACTAAAGCGTTAGGTAGAGCATAAGGTAAATATTAAATTATAAAGTGAGGCGTATAAAATTACAAAAAATAGAGTATAAAGTCAAGATTAAAGTAAAAATGGGAAATTAATACAGTTTGTTGTACAGTGTGAAGTAAACTAAAGCGTTAGGTAGAGCATAAGGTAAATGTTAAATTATAAAGTGAGGCGTATAAAATTAAAAAAATAGAGTATAAAGTAAAGATTAAAGTAAAAAAGGGAAATTAATACAGTCTGTTGCACAGTGTGAAGTAAACTAAAGCGTTAGGAAAAGCATAAGGTAAATGTTAAATTATAAAGTGAGGCGTATAAAATTAAAAAAATAGAGTATAAAGTAAAGATTAAAGTAAAAAAGGGAAATTAATACAGTCTGTTGTACAGTGTGAAGTAAACTAAAGCGTTAGTAAAAGCATAAGGTGAATGTTAAATTATAAAGTGAGGCGTATAAAATTAAAAAAAATAGAGTATAAAGTAAGGATTAAAGTAAAAAAGGGAAATTAATACAGTTTGTGGTACAATGTGAAGTAAACTAAAGCGAGATGCATAAGGTAAATGTTAAATTATAAAGTGAGGCGTATAAAATTTAAAAAAAAAAGTATAAAGTAAAGATTAAAGTAAAAAAGGGAAATTAATACAGTTTGTTGTACAGTGTGCAGGAAACTAAAGCGTTAGGTAGAGCATAAGGTAAATGTTAAATTATAAAGTGAGTCGTATAAAATTTAAAAAAAATAGAGTACAAAGTCAAGATTAAAGTAAAAAAGGGAAATTAATACAGTTTGTTGTACAGTGTGAAGTAAACTAAAGCGAGATGCATAAGGTAAATGTTAAATCATAAAGTGAGGCGTATAAAATTTAAAAAAAAGTATAAAGTAAAGATTAAAGTAAAAAAGGGAAATTAATATAGTTTGTTGTACAATGTGAAGTAAACTAAAGCGTTAGGTAAAGCATAAGGTAAATGTTAAATTATAAAGTGAGGCGGATAAAATTAAAAAAAATAGAGTATAAAGTAAAGATTGAAGTAAAAATGGGAAATTAATACAGTTTGTTGTACAGGGTGAAGTAAACTAAAGCGTTAGGTAGAGCATTAGGTAAATGTTAAATTATAAAGTGAGGCGTATAAAATTAAAAAAATAGAGTATAAAGTAAATATTAAAGTAAAAAAGGGAAATTAATACAGTTTGTTGTACAGTGTGAAGTAAACCAAAGCGTTAGGAAAAGCATAAGGTAAATGTTAAATTGTAAAGTGAGGCGTATAAAATTAATAAAAATAGAGTATGAAGTAAAGATTAAAGTAAAAATGGGAAATTAATACAGTTTGTTGTACAGTGTGAAGTTAACTAAAGCGTTAGGTAAAGCATAAGAAAAATGTTAAATAATAAAGTGAGGCGTATAAAATTAAAAAAATAGAGTATAAAGTAAATATTAAAGTAAAAAAGGGAAATTAATACAGTTTGTTGTACAGTGTGAAGTAAACTAAAGCGAGATGCATAAGGTAAATGTTAAATCATAAAGTGAGGCGTATAAAATTTTAAAAAAAAGTATAAAGTAAAGATTAAAGTAAAAAAGGGAAATTAATACAGTTTGTTGTACAATGTAAATCATAAAGTAATGTTAAATCATAAAGTGAGGCGTATAAAATTTTAAAAAAAAGTATAAAGTAAAGATTAAAGTAAAAAAGGGAAATTAATACAGTTTGTTGTACAGTGTGGTGCAGGAAACTAAGGCGTTAGGTAAAGCATAAGGTAAATGTTAAATTATAAAGTGAGGCGTATAAAATTAAAAAAAATAGAGTATAAAGTAAAGATTAAAGTAAAAAAGGGAAATTAATACAGTTTGTTGTACAGTGTGAAGTAAACTAAAGCGAGATGCATAAGGTAAATGTTAAATCATAAAGTGAGGCGCATAAAATTTTTAAAAAAAGTATAAAGTAAAGATTAAAGTAAAAAAGGGAAATTAATACAGTTTGTTGTACAGCGTGAAGGAAACTAAGGCGTTAGGTAGAGCATAAGGTAAATGTTACATTATAAAGTGAGGCGTATAAAATTAAAAAAATAGAGTATAAAGTCAAGATTAAAGTAAAAATGGAAAATTAATACAGTTTGTTGTACAGTGTGAAGTAAACTAAAGCGTTAGGTAGAGCATAAGGTAAATATTAAATTATAAAGTGAGGCGTATAAAATTACAAAAAATAGAGTATAAAGTAAAGATTAAAGTAAAAAAGGGAAATTAATATAGTTTGTTGTACAATGTGAAGTAAACTTAGGCGTTAGGTAGAGCATAAGGTAAATGTTAAATTATAAAGTGAGGCGTATAAAATTAAAAAAATAGAGTATAAAGTCAAGATTAAAGTAAAAATGGGAAATTAATACAGTTTGTTGTACTGTGTGAAGTTAACTAAAGCGTTAGGTAAAGCATAAGGTAAATGTTAAATTGTAAAGTGAGGCGTATAAAATTAAAAAAAAATAGAGTATAAAGTAAATATTAAAGTAAAAAAGGGAAATTAATGCAATTTGTTGTACAGTGTTAAGTAAACTAAAGCGAGATGCATAAGGCAAATGTTAAATCATAAAGTGAGGCGTATAAAGTAAAGATTAAAGTAAAAAAGGGAAATTAATACAGTTTGTTGTACAGTGTGATGTAAACCAAAGCGTTATTTAAAGCATAAGGTAAATGTTAAATTATAAAGTGAGGCGTATAAAATTAAAAAAAAAATAGATTATAAAGTAAACATTAAAGTAAAAAAGGGAAATTAATACAGTTTGTTGTACAGTGAGAAGTAAACTAAAGCGAGATGCATAAGGTAAATGTTAAATCATAAAGTGAGGCGTATAAAATTTTAAAATAAAGTATAAAGTAAAGATTAAAGTAAAAAAGGGAAATTAATACAGTTTGTGGTACAGTGTGAAGTAAACTAAAGCGAGATGCATAAGGTATATGTTAAATTATAAAGTGAGGCGTATAAAATTAAAAAAATAGAGTATAAAGTCAAGATTAAAGTAAAAATGGGAAATTAATACAGTTTGTTATACAGAGTGAAGTAAACTAAAGCGTTAGGTAGAGCATAAGGTAAATATTAAATTATAAAGTGAGGCGTATAAAATTACAAAAAATAGAGTATAAAGTCAAGATTAAAGTAAAAATGGGAAATTAATACAGTTTGTTGTACAGTGTGAAGTAAACTAAAGCGTTAGGTAGAGCATAAGGTAAATGTTAAATTATAAAGTGAGGCGTATAAAATTAAAAAAAATAGAGTATAAAGTAAAGATTAAAGTAAAAAAGGGAAATTAATACAGTCTGTTGCACAGTGTGAAGTAAACTAAAGCGTTAGGAAAAGCATAAGGTAAATGTTAAATTATAAAGTGAGGCGTATAAAATTAAAAAAATAGAGTATAAAGTAAAGATTAAAGTAAAAAAGGGAAATTAATACAGTCTGTTGTACTGTGTGAAGTAAACTAAAGCGTTAGTAAAAGCATAAGGTGAATGTTAAATTATAAAGTGAGGCGTATAAAATTAAAACAAAATAGTGTATAAAGTAAGGATTAAAGTAAAAAAGGGAAATTAATACAGTTTGTGGTACAATGTGAAGTAAACTAAAGCGAGATTCATAAGGTAAATGTTAAATTATAAAGTGAGGCGTATAAAATTTTAAAAAAAAGTATAAAGTAAAAATTAAATTAAAAAAGGGAAATTAATACAGTTTGTTGTACAGTGTGCAGGAAACTAAGGCGTTAGGTAGAGCATAAGGTAAATGTTAAATTATAAAGTGAGGCGTATAAAATTAAAAAAATAGAGTATAAAGTCAAGAATAAAGTAAAAATGGGAAATTAATACAGTTTGTTGTACAGTGTGAAGTAAACTAAAGCGTTAGGTAGAGCATAAGGTAAATGTTAAATTATAAAGTGAGGCGTATAAAATTTTAAAAAATAGAGTATAAAGTAAAGATTAAAGTAAAAAAGGGAAATTAATACAGTTTGAAGTACAGTGTGAAGTAAACCAAAGCGTTAGGAAAAGCATAAGGTAAATGTTAAATTGTAAAGTGAGGCGTATAAAATTAATAAAAATAGAGTATGAAGTAAAGATTAAAGTAAAAAAGGGAAATTAATATAGTTTGTTCTACAGCGTGAAGGAAACTAAAGCGTTAGGAAAAGCATAAGATAAATGTTAAATTATAAAGTTAGGCGAATAAAATTAAAAAAAATAGATTATAAAGTAAAGATTAAAGTAAAAAAGGGAAATTAATACAGTTTGTTGTACAGCGTGATGGAAACTAAGGCGTTAGGTAAAGCATAAGGTATATGTTAAATTATAAAGTGAGGCGTATAAAATTAAAAAAATAGAGTATAAAGTCAAGATTAAAGTAAAAATGGGAAATTACAGTTTGTTATACAGTATGAAGTAAACTAAAGCGTTAGGTAGAGCATAAGGTAAATATTAAATTATAAAGTGAGGCGTATAAAATTACAAAAAATAGAGTATAAAGTCAAGATTAAAGTAAAAATGGGAAATTAATACAGTTTGTTGTACAGTGTGAAGTAAACTGAAGCGTTAGGTAGAGCATAAGGTAAATGTTAAATTATAAAGTGAGGCGTATAAAATTAAAAAAATAGAGTATAAAGTAAAGATTAAAGTAAAAAAGGGAAATTAATACAGTCTGTTGCACAGTGTGAAGTAAACTAAAGCGTTAGGAAAAGCATAAGGTAAATGTTAAATTATAAAGTGAGGCGTATAAAATTAAAAAAATAGAGTATAAAGTAAAGATTAAAGTAAAAAAGGGAAATTAATACAGTCTGTTGTACAGTGTGAAGTAAACTAAAGCGTTAGTAAAAGCATAAGGTGAATGTTAAATTATAAAGTGAGGCGTATAAAATTAAAAAAAATAGAGTATAAAGTAAGGATTAAAGTAAAAAAGGGAAATTAATACAGTTTGTGGTACAATGTGAAGTAAACTAAAGCGAGATGCATAAGGTAAATGTTAAATTATAAAGTGAGGCGTATAAAATTTAAAAAAAAAAGTATAAAGTAAAGATTAAAGTAAAAAAGGGAAATTAATACAGTTTGTTGTACAGTGTGCAGGAAACTAAGGCGTTAGGTAGAGCATAAGGTAAATGTTAAATTATAAAGTGAGTCGTATAAAATTTAAAAAAAATAGAGTACAAAGTCAAGATTAAAGTAAAAAAGGGAAATTAATACAGTTTGTTGTACAGTGTGAAGTAAACTAAAGCGAGATGCATAAGGTAAATGTTAAATCATAAAGTGAGGCGTATAAAATTTAAAAAAAAGTATAAAGTAAAGATTAAAGTATAAAAGGGAAATTAATATAGTTTGTTGTACAATGTGAAGTAAACTAAAGCGTTAGGTAAAGCATAAGGTAAATGTTAAATTATAAAGTGAGGCGGATAAAATTAAAAAAAATAGAGTATAAAGTAAAGATTGAAGTAAAAATGGGAAATTAAAACAGTTTGTTGTACAGGGTGAAGTAAACTAAAGCGTTAGGTAGAGCATAAGGTAAATGTTAAATTATAAAGTGAGGCGTATAAAATTAATAAAAATAGAGTATGAAGTAAAGATTAAAGTAAAAATGGGAAATTAATACAGTTTGTTGTACAGTGTGAAGTTAACTAAAGCGTTAGGTAAAGCATAAGAAAAATGTTAAATAATAAAGTGAGGCGTATAAAATTAAAAAAATAGAGTATAAAGTAAATATTAAAGTAAAAAAGGGAAATTAATACAGTTTGTTGTACAGTGTGAAGTAAACTAAAGCGAGATGCATAAGGTAAATGTTAAATCATAAAGTGAGGCGTATAAAGTAAAGATTAAAGTAAAAAAGGGAAATTAATACAGTTTGTTGTACAGTGTGAAGTAAACTAAAGTGTTATGTAAAGCATAAGGTAAATGTTAAATTATAAAGAGAGGCGTATAAAATTAAAAAAAATAGAGTATAAAGTAAATATTAAAGTAAAAAAGGGAAATTAATACAGTTTGTTGTACAGTGTGAAGTAAACTAAAGCGAGATGCATAATTTAAATTTTAAATTATAAAGTGAGGCGTATAAAATTTTAAAAAAAGTATAAAGTAAAGATTAAAGTAAAAAAGGGAAATTAATACAGTTTGTTGTACAGTGTGAAGGAAACTAAGGCGTTAGGTAAAGCATAAGGTAAATGTTAAATTATAAAGTGAGGCGTATAAAATTAAAAAAAATAGAGTATAAAGTAAAGATTAAAGTAAAAAAGGGAAATTAATACAGTTTGTTGTACAGTGTGAAGTAAACTAAAGCGAGATGCATAAGGTAAATGTTAAATCATAAAGTGAGGCGTATAAAATTTTTAAAAAAAGTATAAAGTAAAGATTAAAGTAAAAAAGGGAAATTAATATAGTTTGTTGTACAATGTGAAGTAAACTAAAGCGTTAGGTAAAGCATAAGGTAAATGTTAAATTATAAAGTGAGGCGTATAAAATTTAAAAAAAAAGTATAAAGTAAAGATTAAAGTAAAAAAGGGAAATTAATACAGTTTGATGTACAGCGTGAAGGAAACTAAGGCGTTAGGTAGAGCATAAGGTAAATGTTACATTATAAAGTGAGGCGTAAAAAATTAAAAAAATAGAGTATAAAGTCAAGATTAAAGTAAAAATGGGAAATTAATACAGTTTGTTGTACAGTGTGAAGTAAACTAAAGCGTTAGGTAGAGCATAAGGTAAATATTAAATTATAAAGTGAGGCGTATAAAATTACAAAAAATAGAGTATAAAGTAAAGATAAAAGTAAAAAAGGGAAATTAATATAGTTTGTTGTACAATGTGAAGTAAACTAAAGCGTTAGGTAAAGCATAAGGTAAATGTTAAATTATAAAGTGAGGCGTATAAAATTAAAAAAAATAGAGTATAAAGTAAAGTTTAAAGTAAAAAAGGGAAATTAATACAGTTTGATATACAGTGTGAAGTAAACCAAAGCGTTAGGAAAAGCATAAGGTAAATGTTAAATTGTAAAGTGAGGCGTATAAAATTAATAAAAATAGAGTATGAAGTAAAGATTAAAGTAAAAATGGGAAATTAATACAGTTTGTTGTGCAGTGTGAAGTTAACTAAAGCGTTAGGTAAAGCATAAGGTAAATGTTAAATTATAAAGTGAGGGGTATAAAATTAAAAAAATAGAGTATAAAGTAAATATTAAAGTAAAAAAGGGAAATTAATACAGTTTGTTGTACAGTGTGAAGTAAACTAAAGCGAGATGCATAAGGTAAATGTTAAATCATAAAGTGAGGCGTATAAAGTAAAGATTAAAGTAAAAAAGAGAAATTAATACAGTTTGTTGTACAGTGTGAAGGAAACTAAGGCGTTAGGTGAAGCATAAGGTAAATGTTAAATTATAAAGTGAGACATATAAAATTTAAAAAAATAGAGTATAAAGTAAAGATTAAAGTAAAAAAGGGAAATTAATACAGTTTGTTGTACAGTGTGAAGTAAACTAAAGCGAGATGCATAAGGTAAATGTTAAATCATAAAGTGAGGCGTATAAAATTTAAAAAAAAAGTATAAAGTAAAGATTAAAGTAAAAAAGGGAAATTAATACAGTTTGATGTACAGCGTGAAGGAAACTAAGGCGTTAGGTAGAGCATAAGGTAAATGTTACATTATAAAGTGAGGCGTATAAAATTAAAAAAATAGAGTATAAAGTCAAGATTAAAGTAAAAATGGGAAATTAATACAGTTTGTTGTACAGTGTGAAGTAAACTAAAGCGTTAGGTAGAGCATAAGGTAAATATTAAATTATAAAGTGAGGAGTATAAAATTACAAAAAATAGAGTATAAAGTAAAGATAAAAGTAAAAAAGGGAAATTAATATAGTTTGTTGTACAATGTGAAGTAAACTAAAGCGTTAGGTAAAGCATAAGGTAAATGTTAAATTATAAAGTGAGGCGTATAAAATTAAAAAAAATTAGAGTATAAAGTAAAGATTAAAGTAAAAAAGGTAAATTAATACAGTTTGATATACAGTGTGAAGTAAACCAAAGCGTTAGGAAAAGCATAAGGTAAATTTTAAATTATAAAGTGAGGCGTATAAAATTTTAAAAAAAAGTATAAAGCAAAAATTAAAGTAAAAAAGGGAAATTAATACAGTTTGTTGTACAGCGTGAAGGAAACTAAGGCGTTAGGTAGAGCATAAGGTAAATTTTAAATTATAAAGTGAGGCGTATAAAATTACAAAAAATAGAGTATAAAGTAAAGATTAAAGTAAAAAAGGGAAATTAATATAGTTTGTTGTACAATGTGAAGTAAACTTAGGCGTTAGGTAGAGCATAAGGTAAATGTTAAATTATAAAGTGAGGCGTATAAAATTAAAAAAATAGAGTATAAAGTCAAGATTAAAGTAAAAATGGGAAATTAATACAGTTTGTTGTACTGTGTGAAGTTAACTAAAGCGTTAGGTAAAGCATAAGGTAAATGTTAAATTGTAAAGTGAGGCGTATAAAATTAAAAAAAATAGAGTATAAAGTAAAGATTAAAGTAAAAAAGGGAAATTAATACAGTTTGTTGTACAGTGTGAAGTAAACTAAAGCGAGATGCATAAGGTAAATGTTAAATCATAAAGTGAGGCGTATAAAATTTTTAAAAAAAGTATAAAGCAAAGATTAAAGTAAAAAAGGGAAATTAATACAGTTTGTTGTACAGCGGGAAGGAAACTAAGGCGTTAGGTAGAGCATAAGGTAAATGTTACATTATAAAGTGAGGCGTATAAAATTAAAAAAATAGAGTATAAAGTCAAGATTAAAGTAAAAATGGGAAATTAAAACAGTTTGTTGTACAGTGTGAAGTAAACTAAAGCGTTAGGTAGAGCATAAGGTAAATATTAAATTATAAAGTGAGGCGTATAAAATTACAAAAAATAGAGTATAAAGTAAAGATTAAAGTAAAAAAGGGAAATTAATATAGTTTGTTGTACAATGTGAAGTAAACTTAGGCGTTAGGTAGAGCATAAGGTAAATGTTAAATTATAAAGTGAGGCGTATAAAATTAAAAAAATAGAGTATAAAGTCAAGATTAAAGTAAAAAAGGGAAATTAATGCAGTTTGTTGTACAGTGTTAAGTAAACTAAAGCGAGATGCATAAGGTAAATGTTAAATCATAAAGTGAGGCGTATAAAGTAAAGATAAAAGTAAAAAAGGGAAATTAATACAGTTTGTTGTACAGTGTGATGTAAACCAAAGCGTTATTTAAAGCATAAGGTAAATGCTAAATTATAAAGTGAGGCGTATAAAATTAAAAAAAAAATAGATTATAAAGTAAACATTAAAGTAAAAAAGGGAAATTAATACAGTTTGTTGTACAGTGAGAAGTAAACTAAAGCGAGATGCATAAGGTAAATGTTAAATCATAAAGTGAGGCGTATAAAATTTTAAAAAAAAGTATAAAGTAAAGATTAAAGTAAAAAAGGGAAATTAATACAGTTTGTGGTACAGTGTGAAGTAAACTAAAGCGAGATGCATAAGGTATATGTTAAATTATAAAGCGAGGCGTATAAAATTAAAAAAATAGAGTATAAAGTCAAGATTAAAGTAAAAATGGGAAATTAATACAGTTTGTTATACAGTGTGAAGTAAACTAAAGCGTTAGGTAGAGCATAAGGTAAATATTAAATTATAAAGTGAGGCGTATAAAATTACAAAAAATAGAGTATAAAGTCAAGATTAAAGTAAAAATGGGAAATTAATACAGTTTGTTGTACAGTGTGAAGTAAACTAAAGCGTTAGGTAGAGCATAAGGTAAATGTTAAATTATAAAGTGAGGCGTATAAAATTAAAAAAAATAGAGTATAAAGTAAAGATTAAAGTAAAAAAGGGAAATTAATACAGTCTGTTGTACAGTGTGAAGTAAACTAAAGCTTTAGTAAAAGCATAAGGTGAATGTTAAATTATAAAGTGAGGCGTATAAAATTAAAAAAAATAGAGTATAAAGTAAGGATTAAAGTAAAAAAGGGAAATTAATACAGTTTGTGGTACAATGTGAAGTAAACTAAAGCGAGATGCATAAGGTAAATGTTAAATCATAAAGTGAGGCGTATAAAATTTTTAAAAAAAGTATAAAGTAAAGATTAAAGTAAAAAAGGGAAATTAATATAGTTTGTTGTACAATGTGAAGTAAACTAAAGCGTTAGGTAAAGCATAAGGTAAATGTTAAATTATAAAGTGAGGCGTATAAAATTTAAAAAAAAAGTATAAAGTAAAGATTAAAGTAAAAAAGGGAAATTAATACAGTTTAATGTACAGCGTGAAGGAAACTAAGGCGTTAGGTAGAGCATAAGGTAAATGTTACATTATAAAGTGAGGCGTATAAAATTAAAAAAATAGAGTATAAAGTCAAGATTAAAGTAAAAATGGGAAATTAATACAGTTTGTTGTACAGTGTGAAGTAAACTAAAGCGTTAGGTAGAGCATAAGGTAAATATTAAATTATAAAGTGAGGCGTATAAAATTACAAAAAATAGAGTATAAAGTAAAGATTAAAGTAAAAAAGGGAAATTAATACAGTTTATTGTACAGTGTGAAGTAAACTAAAGCGAGATGCATAAGGTAAATGTTAAATCATAAAGTGAGGCGTATAAAATAAAGATTAAAGTAAAAAAGGGAAATTAATACAGTTTGTTGTACAGTGTGAAGGAAACTAAGGCGTTAGGTGAAGCATAAGGTAAATATTAAATTATAAAGTGAGACGTATAAAATTTAAAAAAATAGAGTATAAAGTAAAGATTAAAGTAAAAAAGGGAAATTAATACAGTTTGTTGTACAGTGTGAAGTAAACTAAAGCGAGATGCATAAGGTAAATGTTAAATCATAAAGTGAGGCGTATAAAATTTAAAAAAAAAGTATAAAGTAAAGATTAAAGTAAAAAAGGGAAATTAATACAGTTTGATGTACAGCGTGAAGGAAACTAAGGCGTTAGGTAGAGCATAAGGTAAATGTTACATTATAAAGTGAGGCGTATAAAATTAAAAAAATAGAGTATAAAGTCAAGATTAAAGTAAAAATGGGAAATTAATACAGTTTGTTGTACAGTGTGAAGTAAACTAAAGCGTTAGGTAGAGCATAAGGTAAATATTAAATTATAAAGTGAGGCGTATAAAATTACAAAAAATAGAGTATAAAGTAAAGATAAAAGTAAAAAAGGGAAATTAATATAGTTTGTTGTACAATGTGAAGTAAACTAAAGCGTTAGGTAAAGCATAAGGTAAATGTTAAATTATAAAGTGAGGCGTATAAAATTAAAAAAAATAGAGTATAAAGTAAAGATTAAAGTAAAAAAGGGAAATTAATACAGTTTGATATACAGTGTGAAGTAAACCAAAGCGTTAGGAAAAGCATAAGGTAAATGTTAAATTGTAAAGTGAGGCGTATAAAATTAATAAAAATAGAGTATGAAGTAAAGATTAAAGTAAAAATGGGAAATTAATACAGTTTGTTGTACAGTGTGAAGTTAACTAAAGTGTTAGTTAAAGCATAAGGTAAATGTTAAATTATAAAGTGAGGCGTATAAAATTAAAAAAATAGAGTATAAAGTAAATATTAAAGTAAAAAAGGGAAATTAATACAGTTTGTTGTACAGTGTGAAGTAAACTAAAGCGAGATGCATAAGGTAAATGTTAAATCATAAAGTGAGGCGTATAAAGTAAAGATTAAAGTAAAAAAGGGAAATTAATACAGTTTGTTGTACAGTGTGAAGGAAACTAAGGCGTTAGGTGAAGCATAAGGTAAATGTTAAATTATAAAGTGAGACGTATAAAATTTTAAAAAATAGAGTATAAAGTAAAGATTAAAGTAAAAAAGGGAAATTAATACAGTTTGTTGTACAGTGTGAAGTAAACTAAAGCGAGATGCATAAGGTAAATGTTAAATCATAAAGTGAGGCGTATAAAATTTAAAAAAAAAGTATAAAGTAAAGATTAAAGTAAAAAAGGGAAATTAATACAGTTTGATGTACAGCGTGAAGGAAACTAAGGCGTTAGGTAGAGCATAAGGTAAATGTTAAATTATAAAGTGAGGCGTATAAAATTAAAAAAAATAGAGTATAAAGTAAAGATTAAAGTAAAAAAGGGAAATTAATACAGTCTGTTGTACAGTGTGAAGTAAACTAAAGCTTTAGTAAAAGCATAAGGTGAATGTTAAATTATAAAGTGAGGCGTATAAAATTAAAAAAAATAGAGTATAAAGTAAGGATTAAAGTAAAAAAGGGAAATTAATACAGTTTGTGGTACAATGTGAAGTAAACTAAAGCGAGATGCATAAGGTAAATGTTAAATCATAAAGTGAGGCGTATAAAATTTTTAAAAAAAGTATAAAGTAAAGATTAAAGTAAAAAAGGGAAATTAATATAGTTTGTTGTACAATGTGAAGTAAACTAAAGCGTTAGGTAAAGCATAAGGTAAATGTTAAATTATAAAGTGAGGCGTATAAAATTTAAAAAAAAAGTATAAAGTAAAGATTAAAGTAAAAAAGGGAAATTAATACAGTTTAATGTACAGCGTGAAGGAAACTAAGGCGTTAGGTAGAGCATAAGGTAAATGTTACATTATAAAGTGAGGCGTATAAAATTAAAAAAATAGAGTATAAAGTCAAGATTAAAGTAAAAATGGGAAATTAATACAGTTTGTTGTACAGTGTGAAGTAAACTAAAGCGTTAGGTAGAGCATAAGGTAAATATTAAATTATAAAGTGAGGCGTATAAAATTACAAAAAATAGAGTATAAAGTAAAGATTAAAGTAAAAAAGGGAAATTAATACAGTTTATTGTACAGTGTGAAGTAAACTAAAGCGAGATGCATAAGGTAAATGTTAAATCATAAAGTGAGGCGTATAAAATAAAGATTAAAGTAAAAAAGGGAAATTAATACAGTTTGTTGTACAGTGTGAAGGAAACTAAGGCGTTAGGTGAAGCATAAGGTAAATATTAAATTATAAAGTGAGACGTATAAAATTTAAAAAAATAGAGTATAAAGTAAAGATTAAAGTAAAAAAGGGAAATTAATACAGTTTGTTGTACAGTGTGAAGTAAACTAAAGCGAGATGCATAAGGTAAATGTTAAATCATAAAGTGAGGCGTATAAAATTTAAAAAAAAAGTATAAAGTAAAGATTAAAGTAAAAAAGGGAAATTAATACAGTTTGATGTACAGCGTGAAGGAAACTAAGGCGTTAGGTAGAGCATAAGGTAAATGTTACATTATAAAGTGAGGCGTATAAAATTAAAAAAATAGAGTATAAAGTCAAGATTAAAGTAAAAATGGGAAATTAATACAGTTTGTTGTACAGTGTGAAGTAAACTAAAGCGTTAGGTAGAGCATAAGGTAAATATTAAATTATAAAGTGAGGTGTATAAAATTACAAAAAATAGAGTATAAAGTAAAGATAAAAGTAAAAAAGGGAAATTAATATAGTTTGTTGTACAATGTGAAGTAAACTAAAGCGTTAGGTAAAGCATAAGGTAAATGTTAAATTATAAAGTGAGGCGTATAAAATTAAAAAAAATAGAGTATAAAGTAAAGATTAAAGTAAAAAAGGGAAATTAATACAGTTTGATATACAGTGTGAAGTAAACCAAAGCGTTAGGAAAAGCATAAGGTAAATGTTAAATTGTAAAGTGAGGCGTATAAAATTAATAAAAATAGAGTATGAAGTAAAGATTAAAGTAAAAATGGGAAATTAATACAGTTTGTTGTACAGTGTGAAGTTAACTAAAGTGTTAGTTAAAGCATAAGGTAAATGTTAAATTATAAAGTGAGGCGTATAAAATTAAAAAAATAGAGTATAAAGTAAATATTAAAGTAAAAAAGGGAAATTAATACAGTTTGTTGTACAGTGTGAAGTAAACTAAAGCGAGATGCATAAGGTAAATGTTAAATCATAAAGTGAGGCGTATAAAGTAAAGATTAAAGTAAAAAAGGGAAATTAATACAGTTTGTTGTACAGTGTGAAGGAAACTAAGGCGTTAGGTGAAGCATAAGGTAAATGTTAAATTATAAAGTGAGACGTATAAAATTTTAAAAAATAGAGTATAAAGTAAAGATTAAAGTAAAAAAGGGAAATTAATACAGTTTGTTGTACAGTGTGAAGTAAACTAAAGCGAGATGCATAAGGTAAATGTTAAATCATAAAGTGAGGCGTATAAAATTTAAAAAAAAAGTATAAAGTAAAGATTAAAGTAAAAAAGGGAAATTAATACAGTTTGATGTACAGCGTGAAGGAAACTAAGGCGTTAGGTAGAGCATAAGGTAAATGTTACATTATAAAGTGAGGCGTATAAAATTAAAAAAATAGAGTTTAAAGTCAAGATTAAAGTAAAAATGGGAAATTAATACAGTTTGTTGTACAGTGTGAAGTAAACTAAAGCGTTAGGTAGAGCATAAGGTAAATATTAAATTATAAAGTGAGGCGTATAAAATTACAAAAAATAGAGTATAAAGTAAAGATAAAAGTAAAAAAGGGAAATTAATATAGTTTGTTGTACAATGTGAAGTAAACTAAAGCGTTAGGTAAAGCATAAGGTAAATGTTAAATTATAAAGTGAGGCGTATAAAATTAAAAAAAAATAGAGTATAAAGTAAAGATTAAAGTAAAAAAGGGAAATTAATACAGTTTGATATACAGTGTGAAGTAAACCAAAGCGTTAGGAAAAGCATAAGGTAAATGTTAAATTGTAAAGTGAGGCGTATAAAATTAATAAAAATAGAGTATGAAGTAAAGATTAAAGTAAAAATGGGAAATTAATACAGTTTGTTGTACAGTGTGAAGTTAACTAAAGCGATAGGTAAAGCATAAGAAAAATGTTAAATAATAAAGTGAGGCGTATAAAATTAAAAAAATAGAGTATAAAGTAAATATTAAAGTAAAAAAGGGAAATTAATACAGTTTGTTGTACAGTGTGAAGTAAACTAAAGCGAGATGCATAAGGTAAATGTTAAATCATAAAGTGAGGCGTATAAAGTAAAGATTAAAGTAAAAAAGGGAAATTAATACAGTTTGTTGTACAGTGTGAAGTAAACTAAAGCGTTATGTAAAGCATAAGGTAAATGTTAAATTATAAAGAGAGGCGTATAAAATTAAAAAAAATAGAGTATAAAGTAAATATTAAAGTAAAAAAGGGAAATTAATACAGTTTGTTGTACATTGTGAAGTAAACTAAAGCGAGATGCATAATTTAAATTTTAAATTATAAAGTGAGGCGTATAAAATTTTAAAAAAAAGTATAAAGTAAAGATTAAAGTAAAAAAGGGAAATTAATACAGTTTGTTGTACAGTGTGAAGGAAACTAAGGCGTTAGGTAAAGCATAAGGTAAATGTTAAATTATAAAGTGAGGCGTATAAAATTAAAAAAAAATAGAGTATAAAGTAAAGATTAAAGTAAAAAAGGGAAATTAATACAGTTTGTTGTACAGTGTGAAGTAGACTAAAGCGAGATGCATAAGGTAAATCTTAAATCATAAAGTGAGGCGTATAAAATTTTTAAAAAAAGTATAAAGCAAAGATTAAAGTAAAAAAGGGAAATTAATACAGTTTGTTGTACAGCGTGAAGGAAACTAAGGCGTTAGGTAGAGCATAAGGTAAATGTTACATTATAAAGTGAGGCGTATAAAATTAAAAAAATAGAGTATAAAGTCAAGATTAAAGTAAAAATGGGAAATTAAAACAGTTTGTTGTACAGTGTGAAGTAAACTAAAGCGTTAGGTAGAGCATAAGGTAAATATTAAATTATAAAGTGAGGCGTATAAAATTACAAAAAATAGAGTATAAAGTAAAGATTAAAGTAAAAAAGGGAAATTAATATAGTTTGTTGTACAATGTGAAGTAAACTTAGGCGTTAGGTAGAGCATAAGGTAAATGTTAAATTATAAAGTGAGGCGTATAAAATTAAAAAAATAGAGTATAAAGTATAGATTAAAGTAAAAAAGGGAAATTAATGCAGTTTGTTTTACAGTGTTAAGTAAACTAAAGCGAGATGCATAAGGTAAATGTTAAATCATAAAGTGAGGCGTATAAAGTAAAGATAAAAGTAAAAAAGGGAAATTAATACAGTTTGTTGTACAGTGTGATGTAAACCAAAGCGTTATTTAAAGCATAAGGTAAATGCTAAATTATAAAGTGAGGCGTATAAAATTAAAAAAAAAAATAGATTATAAAGTAAACATTAAAGTAAAAAAGGGAAATTAATACAGTTTGTTGTACAGTGAGAAGTAAACTAAAGCGAGATGCATAAGGTAAATGTTAAATCATAAAGTGAGGCGTATAAAATTTTAAAAAAAAGTATAAAGTAAAGATTAAAGTAAAAAAGGGAAATTAATACAGTTTGTGGTACAGTGTGAAGTAAACTAAAGCGAGATGCATAAGGTATATGTTAAATTATAAAGTGAGGCGTATAAAATTAAAAAAATAGAGTATAAAGTCAAGATTAAAGTAAAAATTGGAAATTAATACAGTTTGTTATACAGTGTGAAGTAAACTTAAGCGTTAGGTAGAGCATAAGGTAAATGTTAAATTATAAAGTGAGGCGTATAAAATTAAAAAAAATAGAGTATAAAGTAAAGATTAAAGTAAAAAAGGGAAATTAATACAGTTTGATATACAGTGTGAAGTAAACCAAAGCGTTAGGAAAAGCATAAGGTAAATGTTAAATTGTAAAGTGAGGCGTATAAAATTAATAAAAATAGAGTATGAAGTAAAGATTAAAGTAAAAATGGGAAATTAATACAGTTTGTTGTACAGTGTGAAGTTAACTAAAGTGTTAGTTAAAGCATAAGGTAAATGTTAAATTATAAAGTGAGGCGTATAAAATTAAAAAAATAGAGTATAAAGTAAATATTAAAGTAAAAAAGGGAAATTAATACAGTTTGTTGTACAGTGTGAAGTAAACTAAAGCGAGATGCATAAGGTAAATGTTAAATCATAAAGTGAGGCGTATAAAGTAAAGATTAAAGTAAAAAAGGGAAATTAATACAGTTTGTTGTACAGTGTGAAGGAAACTAAGGCGTTAGGTGAAGCATAAGGTAAATGTTAAATTATAAAGTGAGACGTATAAAATTTTAAAAAATAGAGTATAAAGTAAAGATTAAAGTAAAAAAGGGAAATTAATACAGTTTGTTGTACAGTGTGAAGTAAACTAAAGCGAGATGCATAAGGTAAATGTTAAATCATAAAGTGAGGCGTATAAAATTTAAAAAAAAAGTATAAAGTAAAGATTAAAGTAAAAAAGGGAAATTAATACAGTTTGATGTACAGCGTGAAGGAAACTAAGGCGTTAGGTAGAGCATAAGGTAAATGTTAAATTATAAAGTGAGGCGTATAAAATTAAAAAAAATAGAGTATAAAGTAAAGATTAAAGTAAAAAAGGGAAATTAATACAGTCTGTTGTACAGTGTGAAGTAAACTAAAGCTTTAGTAAAAGCATAAGGTGAATGTTAAATTATAAAGTGAGGCGTATAAAATTAAAAAAAATAGAGTATAAAGTAAGGATTAAAGTAAAAAAGGGAAATTAATACAGTTTGTGGTACAATGTGAAGTAAACTAAAGCGAGATGCATAAGGTAAATGTTAAATCATAAAGTGAGGCGTATAAAATTTTTAAAAAAAGTATAAAGTAAAGATTAAAGTAAAAAAGGGAAATTAATATAGTTTGTTGTACAATGTGAAGTAAACTAAAGCGTTAGGTAAAGCATAAGGTAAATGTTAAATTATAAAGTGAGGCGTATAAAATTTAAAAAAAAAGTATAAAGTAAAGATTAAAGTAAAAAAGGGAAATTAATACAGTTTAATGTACAGCGTGAAGGAAACTAAGGCGTTAGGTAGAGCATAAGGTAAATGTTACATTATAAAGTGAGGCGTATAAAATTAAAAAAATAGAGTATAAAGTCAAGATTAAAGTAAAAATGGGAAATTAATACAGTTTGTTGTACAGTGTGAAGTAAACTAAAGCGTTAGGTAGAGCATAAGGTAAATATTAAATTATAAAGTGAGGCGTATAAAATTACAAAAAATAGAGTATAAAGTAAAGATTAAAGTAAAAAAGGGAAATTAATACAGTTTATTGTACAGTGTGAAGTAAACTAAAGCGAGATGCATAAGGTAAATGTTAAATCATAAAGTGAGGCGTATAAAATAAAGATTAAAGTAAAAAAGGGAAATTAATACAGTTTGTTGTACAGTGTGAAGGAAACTAAGGCGTTAGGTGAAGCATAAGGTAAATGTTAAATTATAAAGTGAGACGTATAAAATTTTAAAAAATAGAGTATAAAGTAAAGATTAAAGTAAAAAAGGGAAATTAATACAGTTTGTTGTACAGTGTGAAGTAAACTAAAGCGAGATGCATAAGGTAAATGTTAAATCATAAAGTGAGGCGTATAAAATTTAAAAAAAAAGTATAAAGTAAAGATTAAAGTAAAAAAGGGAAATTAATACAGTTTGATGTACAGCGTGAAGGAAACTAAGGCGTTAGGTAGAGCATAAGGTAAATGTTACATTATAAAGTGAGGCGTATAAAATTAAAAAAATAGAGTTTAAAGTCAAGATTAAAGTAAAAATGGGAAATTAATACAGTTTGTTGTACAGTGTGAAGTAAACTAAAGCGTTAGGTAGAGCATAAGGTAAATATTAAATTATAAAGTGAGGCGTATAAAATTACAAAAAATAGAGTATAAAGTAAAGATAAAAGTAAAAAAGGGAAATTAATATAGTTTGTTGTACAATGTGAAGTAAACTAAAGCGTTAGGTAAAGCATAAGGTAAATGTTAAATTATAAAGTGAGGCGTATAAAATTAAAAAAAAATAGAGTATAAAGTAAAGATTAAAGTAAAAAAGGGAAATTAATACAGTTTGATATACAGTGTGAAGTAAACCAAAGCGTTAGGAAAAGCATAAGGTAAATGTTAAATTGTAAAGTGAGGCGTATAAAATTAATAAAAATAGAGTATGAAGTAAAGATTAAAGTAAAAATGGGAAATTAATACAGTTTGTTGTACAGTGTGAAGTTAACTAAAGCGATAGGTAAAGCATAAGAAAAATGTTAAATAATAAAGTGAGGCGTATAAAATTAAAAAAATAGAGTATAAAGTAAATATTAAAGTAAAAAAGGGAAATTAATACAGTTTGTTGTACAGTGTGAAGTAAACTAAAGCGAGATGCATAAGGTAAATGTTAAATCATAAAGTGAGGCGTATAAAGTAAAGATTAAAGTAAAAAAGGGAAATTAATACAGTTTGTTGTACAGTGTGAAGTAAACTAAAGCGTTATGTAAAGCATAAGGTAAATGTTAAATTATAAAGAGAGGCGTATAAAATTAAAAAAAATAGAGTATAAAGTAAATATTAAAGTAAAAAAGGGAAATTAATACAGTTTGTTGTACATTGTGAAGTAAACTAAAGCGAGATGCATAATTTAAATTTTAAATTATAAAGTGAGGCGTATAAAATTTTAAAAAAAAGTATAAAGTAAAGATTAAAGTAAAAAAGGGAAATTAATACAGTTTGTTGTACAGTGTGAAGGAAACTAAGGCGTTAGGTAAAGCATAAGGTAAATGTTAAATTATAAAGTGAGGCGTATAAAATTAAAAAAAAATAGAGTATAAAGTAAAGATTAAAGTAAAAAAGGGAAATTAATACAGTTTGTTGTACAGTGTGAAGTAGACTAAAGCGAGATGCATAAGGTAAATCTTAAATCATAAAGTGAGGCGTATAAAATTTTTAAAAAAAGTATAAAGCAAAGATTAAAGTAAAAAAGGGAAATTAATACAGTTTGTTGTACAGCGTGAAGGAAACTAAGGCGTTAGGTAGAGCATAAGGTAAATGTTACATTATAAAGTGAGGCGTATAAAATTAAAAAAATAGAGTATAAAGTCAAGATTAAAGTAAAAATGGGAAATTAAAACAGTTTGTTGTACAGTGTGAAGTAAACTAAAGCGTTAGGTAGAGCATAAGGTAAATATTAAATTATAAAGTGAGGCGTATAAAATTACAAAAAATAGAGTATAAAGTAAAGATTAAAGTAAAAAAGGGAAATTAATATAGTTTGTTGTACAATGTGAAGTAAACTTAGGCGTTAGGTAGAGCATAAGGTAAATGTTAAATTATAAAGTGAGGCGTATAAAATTAAAAAAATAGAGTATAAAGTATAGATTAAAGTAAAAAAGGGAAATTAATGCAGTTTGTTTTACAGTGTTAAGTAAACTAAAGCGAGATGCATAAGGTAAATGTTAAATCATAAAGTGAGGCGTATAAAGTAAAGATAAAAGTAAAAAAGGGAAATTAATACAGTTTGTTGTACAGTGTGATGTAAACCAAAGCGTTATTTAAAGCATAAGGTAAATGCTAAATTATAAAGTGAGGCGTATAAAATTTAAAAAAAAATAGATTATAAAGTAAACATTAAAGTAAAAAAGGGAAATTAATACAGTTTGTTGTACAGTGAGAAGTAAACTAAAGCGAGATGCATAAGGTAAATGTTAAATCATAAAGTGAGGCGTATAAAATTTTAAAAAAAAGTATAAAGTAAAGATTAAAGTAAAAAAGGGAAATTAATACAGTTTGTGGTACAGTGTGAAGTAAACTAAAGCGAGATGCATAAGGTATATGTTAAATTATAAAGTGAGGCGTATAAAATTAAAAAAATAGAGTATAAAGTCAAGATTAAAGTAAAAATTGGAAATTAATACAGTTTGTTATACAGTGTGAAGTAAACTTAAGCGTTAGGTAGAGCATAAGGTAAATGTTAAATTATAAAGTGAGGCGTATAAATTTAAAAAAAATAGAGTATAAAGTAAAGATTAAAATAAAAAAGGGAAATTAATACAGTCTGTTGCACAGTGTGAAGTAAACTAAAGCGTTAGGAAAAGCATAAGGTAAATGTTAAATTATAAAGTGAGGCGTATAAAATTAAAAAAATAGAGTATAAAGTAAAGATTAAAGTAAAAAAGGGAAATTAATACAGTCTGTTGTACAGTGTGAAGTAAACTAAAGCGTTAGTAAAAGCATAAGGTGAATGTTAAATTATAAAGTGAGGCGTATAAAATTAAAAAAAACAGAGTATAAAGTAAGGATTAAAGTAAAAAAGGGAAATTAATACAGTTTGTGGTACAATGTGAAGTAAACTAAAGCGAGATGCATAAGGTAAATGTTAAATTATAAAGTGAGGCGTATAAAATTTTAAAAAAAAGTATAAAGTAAAGATTAAAGTAAAAAAGGGAAATTAATACAGTTTGTTGTACAGTGTGCAGGAAACTAAGGCGTTAGGTAGAGCATAAGGTAAATGTTAAATTATAAAGTGAGGCGTATAAAATTAAAAAAATAGAGTATAAAGTCAAGAATAAAGTAAAAATGGGAAATTAATACAGTTTGTTGTACAGTGTGAAGTAAACTAAAGCGTTAGGTAGATCATAAGGTAAATGTTAAATTATAAAGTGAGGCGTATAAAATTAAAAAAAATAGAGTATAAGTAAAGATTAAAGTAAAAAAGGGAAATTAATACAGTTTGAAGTACAGTGTGAAGTAAACCAAAGCGTTAGGAAAAGCATAAGGTAAATGTTAAATTGTAAAGTGAGGCGTATAAAATAAAAAAAAAATATATATATAAAGTCAAGATTAAAGTAAAAATGGGAAATTAATACAGTCTGTTGTACAGTGTGAAGTAAACTAAAGCGTTAGGAAAAGCATAAGATAAATGTTAAATTATAAAGTGAGGCGAATAAAATTAAAAAAAATAGATTATAAAGTAAAGATTAAAGTAAAAAAGCAAAATTAATACAGTTTGTTGTACAGTGTGAAGTAAACTAAAGCGTTAGGTAAAGCATAAGGTAAATGTTAAATTATAAAGTGAGGCTTATAAAATTAAAAAAAATAGAGTATAAAGTAAAGATTAAAAAAAAGGGAAATTAATGCGGTTTATTGTACAGTGTGAAGTAAACTAAAGCGTTAGGTAAAGCATAAGGTAAATGTTAAATTATAAAGTGAGGCGTATGAAATTAAAAAAAATAGAGTATAAAGTAAAGATTAAAGTAAAAAAGGGATATTAATACAGTTTGTTGTACAGTGTGAAGTAAACAAAAGCGAGATGCATGAGGTAAATGTTAAATTATAAAGTGAGGCGTATAAAATTAAAAAAAATAGATTATAAAGTAAAGATTAAAGTAAAAAAGGGAAATTAATACAGTTTGTTGTACAGCGTGAAGGAAACTAAGGCGTTAGGTAAAGCATAAGGTAAATGTTAAATTATAAAGTGAGGCGTATAAAATTTAAAAAATAGAGTATAAAGTCAAGATTAAAGTAAAAATGGGAAATTAATACAGTTTGTTGTACAGTGTGAAGTAAACTAAAGCGTTAGGTAGAGCATAAGGTAAATATTAAATTATAAAGTGAGGCGTATAAAATTAAAAAAAATAGAGTATAAAGTCAAGATTAAAGTAAAAATGGGAAATTAATACAGTTTGTTGTACAGTGTGAAGTAAACTAAAGCGTTAGGTAAAGCATAAGGTAAATGTTAAATTATAAAGTGAGGCGTATAAAATTAAAAAAAATAGAGTATAAAGTAAAGATTGAAGTAAAAAAGGGAAATTAATACAGTTTGTTGTACAGTGTGCAGGAAACTAAGGCGTTAGGTAGAGCATAAGGTAAATGTTAAATTATAAAGTGAGGCGTATAAAATTAAAAAAAATAGAGTATAAAGTCAAGAATAAAGTAAAAATGGGAAATTAATACAGTTTGTTGTACAGTGTGAAGTAAACTAAAGCGTTAGGTAGAGCATAAGGTAAATATTAAATTATAAAGTGAGGCGTATAAAATTACAAAAAATAGAGTATAAAGTAAAGATTGAAGTAAAAAAGGGAAATTAATACAGTTTGTTGTACAGTGTGAAGTAAACTAAGGCGTTAGGTAGAGCATAAGGTAAATGTTAAATTATAAAGTGAGTCGTATAAAATTAAAAAAATAGAGTATAAAGTCAAGATTAAAGTAAAAATGGGAAATTAATACAATTTGTTGTACAGGGTGAAGTAAACTAAAGCGTAAGGTAGAACATAAGGTAAATGTTAAATTATAAAGTGAGGCGTATAAAATTAAAAAAAATAGAGTATAAAGTAAAGATTAAAGTAAAAAAGGGAAATTAATACAGTTTGTTGTACAGTGTGAAGTAAACTAAAGCGAGATGCATAAGGTAAATGTTAAATCATAAAGAGAGGCGTATAAAGTAAAGATTAAAGTAAAAAAGGGAAATTAATACAGTTTGTTGTACAGTGTGAAGTAAACTAAGGCGTTATTTAAAGCATAAGGTAAATGTGTTAAATTATAAAGTGAGGCGTATAAAATTAAAAAAAAATAGATTATAAAGTAAAGATTAAAGTAAAAAAGGGAAATTAATACAGTTTGTTGAACAGTGTGAAGGAAACTAAGGCGTTAGGTAAAGCATAAGGTAAGTGTTAAATTATAAAGTGAGGCGTATAAAATTTTAAAAAAAAAGTATAAAGTAAAGATTAAAGTAAAAAAGGGAAATTAATACAGTTTGTTGTATAGTGTGCAGGAAACTAAGGCGTTAGGTAGAGCATAAGGTAAATGTTAAATTATAAAGTGAGTCGTATAAAATTTAAAAAAAATAGAGTACAAAGTCAAGATTAAAGTAAAAAAGGGAAATTAATACAGTTTGTTGTACAGTGTGAAGTAAACTAAAGCGAGATGCATAAGGTAAATGTTAAATCATAAAGTGAGGCGTATAAAATTTAAAAAAAAAGTATAAAGTAAAGATTAAAGTAAAAAAGGGAAATTAATATAGTTTGTTGTACAATGTGAAGTAAACTAAAGCGTTAGGTAAAGCATAAGGTAAATGTTAAATTATAAAGTGAGGCGGATAAAATTTAAAAAAATAGAGTATAAAGTAAAGATTGAAGTAAAAATGGGAAATTAATACAGTTTGTTGTACAGGGTGAAGTAAACTAAAGCGTTAGGTAGAGCATAAGGTAAATGTTAAATTATAAAGTGAGGCGTATAAAATTAAAAAAATAGAGTATAAAGTAAATATTAAAGTAAAAAAGGGAAATTAATACAGTTTGTTGTACAGTGTGAAGTTAACTAAAGCGTTAGGTAAAGCATAAGAAAAATGTTAAATAATAAAGTGAGGCGTATAAAATTAAAAAAATAGAGTATAAAGTAAATATTAAAGTAAAAAAGGGAAATTAATACAGTTTGTTGTACAGTGTGAAGTAAACTAAAGCGAGATGCATAAGGTAAATGTTAAATCATAAAGTGAGGCGTATAAAGTAAAGATTAAAGTAAAAAAGGGAAATTAATACAGTTTGTTGTACAGTGTGAAGTAAACTAAAGCGTTATGTAAAGCATAAGGTAAATGTTAAATTATAAAGAGAGGCGTATAAAATTAAAAAAAATAGAGTATAAAGTAAAGATTAAAGTAAAAAAGGGAAATTAATACAGTTTGTTGTACAGTGTGAAGTAAACTAAAGCGAGATGCATAAGGTAAATGTTAAATCATAAAGTGAGGCGTATAAAGTAAAGATTAAAGTAAAAAAGGGAAATTAATACAGTTTGTTGTACAGTGTGAAGGAAACTAAGGCGTTAGGTGAAGCATAAGGTAAATATTAAATTATAAAGTGAGACGTATAAAATTTAAAAAAATAGAGTATAAAGTAAAGATTAAAGTAAAAAAGGGAAATTAATACAGTTTGTTGTACAGTGTGAAGTAAACTAAAGCGAGATGCATAAGGTAAATGTTAAATCATAAAGTGAGGCGTATAAAATTTAAAAAAAAAGTATAAAGTAAAGATTAAAGTAAAAAAGGGAAATTAATACAGTTTGATGTACAGCGTGAAGGAAACTAAGGCGTTAGGTAGAGCATAAGGTAAATGTTACATTATAAAGTGAGGCGTATAAAATTAAAAAAATAGAGTATAAAGTCAAGATTAAAGTAAAAATGGGAAATTAATACAGTTTGTTGTACAGTGTGAAGTAAACTAAAGCGTTAGGTAGAGCATAAGGTAAATATTAAATTATAAAGTGAGGCGTATAAAATTACAAAAAATAGAGTATAAAGTAAAGATAAAAGTAAAAAAGGGAAATTAATATAGTTTGTTGTACAATGTGAAGTAAACTAAAGCGTTAGGTAAAGCATAAGGTAAATGTTAAATTATAAAGTGAGGCGTATAAAATTAAAAAAAATAGAGTATAAAGTAAAGATTAAAGTAAAAAAGGGAAATTAATACAGTTTGATATACAGTGTGAAGTAAACTAAAGCGTTAGGTAGAGCATAAGGTAAATATTAAATTATAAAGTGAGGCGTATAAAATTACAAAAAATAGAGTATAAAGTAAAGATAAAAGTAAAAAAGGGAAATTAATATAGTTTGTTGTACAATGTGAAGTAAACTAAAGCGTTAGGTAAAGCATAAGGTAAATGTTAAATTATAAAGTGAGGCGTATAAAATTAAAAAAAAAATAGAGTATAAAGTAAAGATTAAAGTAAAAAAGGGAAATTAATACAGTTTGATATACAGTGTGAAGTAAACCAAAGCGTTAGGAAAAGCATAAGGTAAATGTTAAATTGTAAAGTGAGGCGTATAAAATTAATAAAAATAGAGTATGAAGTAAAGATTAAAGTAAAAATGGGAAATTAATACAGTTTGTTGTACAGTGTGAAGTTAACTAAAGCGTTAGGTAAAGCATAAGAAAAATGTTAAATAATAAAGTGAGGCGTATAAAATTAAAAAAATAGAGTATAAAGTAAATATTAAAGTAAAAAAGGGAAATTAATACAGTTTGTTGTACAGTGTGAAGTAAACTAAAGCGAGATGCATAAGGTAAATGTTAAATCATAAAGTGAGGCGTATAAAGTAAAGATTAAAGTAAAAAAGGGAAATTAATACAGTTTGTTGTACAGTGTGAAGTAAACTAAAGCGTTATGTAAAGCATAAGGTAAATGTTAAATTATAAAGAGAGGCGTATAAAATTAAAAAAAATAGAGTATAAAGTAAATATTAAAGTAAAAAAGGGAAATTAATACAGTTTGTTGTACATTGTGAAGTAAACTAAAGCGAGATGCATAATTTAAATTTTAAATTATAAAGTGAGGCGTATAAAATTTTAAAAAAAAGTATAAAGTAAAGATTAAAGTAAAAAAGGGAAATTAATACAGTTTGTTGTACAGTGTGAAGTAAACTAAAGCGAGATGCATAAGGTAAATGTTAAATCATAAAGTGAGGCGTATAAAATTTTTAAAAAAAGTATAAAGCAAAGATTAAAGTAAAAAAGGGAAATTAATACAGTTTGTTGTACAGCGTGAAGGAAACTAAGGCGTTAGGTAGAGCATAAGGTAAATGTTACATTATAAAGTGAGGCGTATAAAATTAAAAAAATAGAGTATAAAGTCAAGATTAAAGTAAAAATGGGAAATTAAAACAGTTTGTTGTACAGTGTGAAGTAAACTAAAGCGTTAGGTAGAGCATAAGGTAAATATTAAATTATAAAGTGAGGCGTATAAAATTACAAAAAATAGAGTATAAAGTAAAGATTAAAGTAAAAAAGGGAAATTAATATAGTTTGTTGTACAATGTGAAGTAAACTTAGGCGTTAGGTAGAGCATAAGGTAAATGTTAAATTATAAAGTGAGGCGTATAAAATTAAAAAAATAGAGTATAAAGTCAAGATTAAAGTAAAAATGGGAAATTAATACAGTTTGTTGTACTGTGTGAAGTTAACTAAAGCGTTAGGTAAAGCATAAGGTAAATGTTAAATTGTAAAGTGAGGCGTATAAAATTAAAAAAAATAGAGTATAAAGTAAAGATTAAAGTAAAAAAGGGAAATTAATGCAGTTTGTTGTACAGTGTTAAGTAAACTAAAGCGAGATGCATAAGGTAAATGTTAAATCATAAAGTGAGGCGTATAAAGTAAAGATAAAAGTAAAAAAGGGAAATTAATACAGTTTGTTGTACAGTGTGATGTAAACCAAAGCGTTATTTAAAGCATAAGGTAAATGCTAAATTATAAAGTGAGGCGTATAAAATTAAAAAAAAAATAGATTATAAAGTAAACATTAAAGTAAAAAAGGGAAATTAATACAGTTTGTTGTACAGTGAGAAGTAAACTAAAGCGAGATGCATAAGGTAAATGTTAAATCATAAAGTGAGGCGTATAAAATTTTAAAAAAAAGTATAAAGTAAAGATTAAAGTAAAAAAGGGAAATTAATACAGTTTGTGGTACAGTGTGAAGTAAACTGAAGCGAGATGCATAAGGTATATGTTAAATTATAAAGTGAGGCGTATAAAATTAAAAAAATAGAGTATAAAGTCAAGATTAAAGTAAAAATGGGAAATTAAAACAGTTTGTTGTACAGTGTGAAGTAAACTAAAGCGTTAGGTAGAGCATAAGGTAAATATTAAATTATAAAGTGAGGCGTATAAAATTACAAAAAATAGAGTATAAAGTAAAGATTAAAGTAAAAAAGGGAAATTAATATAGTTTGTTGTACAATGTGAAGTAAACTTAGGCGTTAGGTAGAGCATAAGGTAAATGTTAAATTATAAAGTGAGGCGTATAAAATTAAAAAAATAGAGTATAAAGTCAAGATTAAAGTAAAAATGGGAAATTAATACAGTTTGTTGTACTGTGTGAAGTTAACTAAAGCGTTAGGTAAAGCATAAGGTAAATGTTAAATTGTAAAGTGAGGCGTATAAAATTAAAAAAAATAGAGTATAAAGTAAAGATTAAAGTAAAAAAGGGAAATTAATACAGTCTGTTGTACAGTGTGAAGTAAACTAAAGCGTTAGTGAAAGCATAAGGTGAATGTTAAATTATAAAGTGAGGCGTATAAAATTTAAAAAAATAGAGTATAAAGTAAGGATTAAAGTAAAAAAGGGAAATTAATACAGTTTGTGGTACAATGTGAAGTAAACTAAAGCGAGATGCATAAGGTAAATGTTAAATTATAAAGTGAGGCGTATAAAATTTTAAAAAAAAGTATAAAGTAAAGATTAAAGTAAAAAAGGGAAATTAATACAGTTTGTTGTACAGTGTGCAGGAAACTAAGGTGTTAGGTAGAGCATAAGGTAAATGTTAAATTATAAAGTGAGGCGTATAAAATTAAAAAAAATAGAGTATAAAGTAAAGAGTAAGTAAAAAAGGGAAATTAATACAGTTTGAAGTACAGTGTGAAGTAAACCAAAGCGTTAGGAAAAGCATAAGGTAAATGTTAAATTGTAAAGTGAGGCGTATAAAATTAATAAAAATAGAGTATGAAGTAAAGATTAAAGTAAAAAAGGGAAATTAATATAGTTTGTTGTACAGCGTGAAGGAAACTAAAGCGTTAGGTAAAGCATAAGGTAAATGTTAAATTATAAAGTGAGGCGTATAAAATAAAAAAAATATATATATATAAAGTCAAGATTAAAGTAAAAATGGGAAATTAATACAGTCTGTTGTACAGTGTGAAGTAAACTAAAGCGTTAGGAAAAGCATAAGATAAATGTTAAATTATAAAGTGAGGCGAATAAAATTAAAAAAAATAGATTATAAAGTAAAGATTAAAGTAAAAAAGGGAAATTAATACAGTTTGTTGTACAGTGTGAAGTAAACTAAAGCGTTAGGTAAAGCATAAGGTAAATGTTAAATTATAAAGTGAGGCGAATAAAATTAAAAAAAATAGATTATAAAGTAAAGATTAAAGTAAAAAAGGGAAATTAATACAGTTTGTTGTACAGTGTGAAGTAAACTAAAGCGTTAGGTAAAGCATAAGGTAAATGTTAAATTATAAAGTGAGGCTTATAAAATTAAAAAAAATAGAGTATAAAGTAAAGATTAAAAAAAAGGGAAATTAATGCGGTTTATTGTACAGTGTGAAGTAAACTAAAGCGTTAGGTAAAGCATAAGGTAAATGTTAAATTATAAAGTGAGGCGTATGAAATTAAAAAAAATAGAGTATAAAGTAAAGATTAAAGTAAAAAAGGGATATTAATACAGTTTGTTGTACAGTGTGAAGTAAACAAAAGCGAGATGCATGAGGTAAATGTTAAATTATAAAGTGAGGCGTATAAAATTAAAAAAAATAGATTATAAAGTAAAGATTAAAGTAAAAAAGGGAAATTAATACAGTTTGTTGTACAGCGTGAAGGAAACTAAGGCGTTAGGTAAAGCATAAGGTAAATGTTAAATTATAAAGTGAGGCGTATAAAATTTAAAAAATAGAGTATAAAGTCAAGATTAAAGTAAAAATGGGAAATTAATACAGTTTGTTGTACAGTGTGAAGTAAACTAAAGCGTTAGGTAGAGCATAAGGTAAATATTAAATTATAAAGTGAGGCGTATAAAATTAAAAAAAATAGAGTATAAAGTCAAGATTAAAGTAAAAATGGGAAATTAATACAGTTTGTTGTACAGTGTGAAGTAAACTAAAGCGTTAGGTAAAGCATAAGGTAAATGTTAAATTATAAAGTGAGGCGTATAAAATTAAAAAAAATAGAGTATAAAGTAAAGATTGAAGTAAAAAAGGGAAATTAATACAGTTTGTTGTACAGTGTGCAGGAAACTAAGGCGTTAGGTAGAGCATAAGGTAAATGTTAAATTATAAAGTGAGGCGTATAAAATTAAAAAAATAGAGTATAAAGTCAAGAATAAAGTAAAAATGGGAAATTAATACAGTTTGTTGTACAGTGTGAAGTAAACTAAAGCGTTAGGTAGAGCATAAGGTAAATATTAAATTATAAAGTGAGGCGTATAAAATTACAAAAAATAGAGTATAAAGTAAAGATTGAAGTAAAAAAGGGAAATTAATACAGTTTGTTGTACAGTGTGAAGCAAACTAATGCGTTATGTAAAGCATAAGGTAAATGTTAAATTATAAAGTGAGTCGTATAAAATTAAAAAAATAGAGTATAAAGTCAAGATTAAAGTAAAAATGGGAAATTAATACAATTTGTTGTACAGGGTGAAGTAAACTAAAGCGTAAGGTAGAACATAAGGTAAATGTTAAATTATAAAGTGAGGCGTATAAAATTAAAAAAAATAGAGTATAAAGTAAAGATTAAAGTAAAAAAGGGAAATTAATACAGTTTGTTGTACAGTGTGAAGTAAACTAAAGTGAGATGCATAAGGTAAATGTTAAATCATAAAGAGAGGCGTATAAAGTAAAGATTAAAGTAAAAAAGGGAAATTAATACAGTTTGTTGTACAGTGTGAAGTAAACTAAAGCGTTAGGTAAAGCATAAGGTAAATGTTAAATTATAAAGTGAGGCGGATAAAATTAAAAAAAATAGAGTATAAAGTAAAGATTGAAGTAAAAATGGGAAATTAATACAGTTTGTTGTACAGGGTGAAGTAAACTAAAGCGTTAGGTAGAGCATAAGGTAAATGTTAAATTATAAAGTGAGGCGTATAAAATTAAAAAAATAGAGTATAAAGTAAATATTAAAGTAAAAAAGGGAAATTAATACAGTTTGTTGTACAGTGTGAAGTAAACCAAAGCGTTAGGAAAAGCATAAGGTAAATGTTAAATTGTAAAGTGAGGCGTATAAAATTAATAAAAATAGAGTATGAAGTAAAGATTAAAGTAAAAATGGGAAATTAATACAGTTTGTTGTACAGTGTGCAGGAAACTAAGGCGTTAGGTAGAGCATAAGGTAAATGTTAAATTATAAAGTGAGTCGTATAAAATTTAAAAAAAATAGAGTACAAAGTCAAGATTAAAGTAAAAAAGGGAAATTAATACAGTTTGTTGTACAGTGTGAAGTAAACTAAAGCGAGATGCATAAGGTAAATGTTAAATCATAAAGTGAGGCGTATAAAATTTTAAAAAAAAGTATAAAGTAAAGATTAAAGTAAAAAAGGGAAATTAATATAGTTTGTTGTACAATGTGAAGTAAACTAAAGCGTTAGGTAAAGCATAAGGTAAATGTTAAATTATAAAGTGAGGCGGATAAAATTAAAAAAAATAGAGTATAAAGTAAAGATTGAAGTAAAAATGGGAAATTAATACAGTTTGTTGTACAGGGTGAAGTAAACTAAAGCGTTAGGTAGAGCATAAGGTAAATGTTAAATTATAAAGTGAGGCGTATAAAATTAAAAAAATAGAGTATAAAGTAAATATTAAAGTAAAAAAGGGAAATTAATACAGTTTGTTGTACAGTGTGAAGTAAACCAAAGCGTTAGGAAAAGCATAAGGTAAATGTTAAATTGTAAAGTGAGGCGTATAAAATTAATAAAAATAGAGTATGAAGTAAAGATTAAAGTAAAAATGGGAAATTAATACAGTTTGTTGTACAGTGTGAAGTTAACTAAAGCGTTAGGTAAAGCATAAGAAAAATGTTAAATAATAAAGTGAGGCGTATAAAATTAAAAAAATAGAGTATAAAGTAAATATTAAAGTAAAAAAGGGAAATTAATACAGTTTGTTGTACAGTGTGAAGTAAACTAAAGCGAGATGCATAAGGTAAATGTTAAATCATAAAGTGAGGCGTATAAAGTAAAGATTAAAGTAAAAAAGGGAAATTAATACAGTTTGTTGTACAGTGTGAAGTGAACTAAAGCGTTATGTAAAGCATAAGGTAAATGTTAAATTATAAAGAGAGGCGTATAAAATTAAAAAAAATAGAGTATAAAGTAAATATTAAAGTAAAAAAGGGAAATTAATACAGTTTGTTGTACAGTGTGAAGTAAACTAAAGCGAGATGCATAATTTAAATTTTAAATTATAAAGTGAGGCGTATAAAATTTTAAAAAAAGTATAAAGTAAAGATTAAAGTAAAAAAGGGAAATTAATACAGTTTGTTGTACAGTGTGAAGGAAACTAAGGCGTTAGGTAAAGCATAAGGTAAATGTTAAATTATAAAGTGAGGCGTATAAAATTAAAAAAAATAGAGTATAAAGTAAAGATTAAAGTAAAAAAGGGAAATTAATACAGTTTGTTGTACAGTGTGAAGTAAACTAAAGCGAGATGCATAAGGTAAATGTTAAATCATAAAGTGAGGCGTATAAAATTTTTAAAAAAAGTATAAAGTAAAGATTAAAGTAAAAAAGGGAAATTAATATAGTTTGTTGTACAATGTGAAGTAAACTAAAGCGTTAGGTAAAGCATAAGGTAAATGTTAAATTATAAAGTGAGGCGTATAAAATTTAAAAAAAAAGTATAAAGTAAAGATTAAAGTAAAAAAGGGAAATTAATACAGTTTGATGTACAGCGTGAAGGAAACTAAGGCGTTAGGTAGAGCATAAGGTAAATGTTGCATTATAAAGTGAGGCGTATAAAATTAAAAAAATAGAGTATAAAGTCAAGATTAAAGTAAAAATGGGAAATTAATACAGTTTGTTGTACAGTGTGAAGTAAACTAAAGCGTTAGGTAGAGCATAAGGTAAATATTAAATTATAAAGTGAGGCGTATAAAATTACAAAAAATAGAGCATAAAGTAAAGATTAAAGTAAAAAAGGGAAATTAATACAGTTTGTTGTACAGTGTGAAGTAAACTAAAGCGAGATGCATAAGGTAAATGTTAAATCATAAAGTGAGGCGTATAAAGTAAAGATTAAAGTAAAAAAGGGAAATTAATACAGTTTGTTGTACAGTGTGAAGGAAACTAAGGCGTTAGGTGAAGCATAAGGTAAATATTAAATTATAAAGTGAGACGTATAAAATTTAAAAAAATAGAGTATAAAGTAAAGATTAAAGTAAAAAAGGGAAATTAATACAGTTTGTTGTACAGTGTGAAGTAAACTAAAGCGAGATGCATAAGGTAAATGTTAAATCATAAAGTGAGGCGTATAAAATTTAAAAAAAAAGTATAAAGTAAAGATTAAAGTAAAAAAGGGAAATTAATACAGTTTGATGTACAGCGTGAAGGAAACTAAGGCGTTAGGTAGAGCATAAGGTAAATGTTACATTATAAAGTGAGGTGTATAAAATTAAAAAAATAGAGTATAAAGTCAAGATTAAAGTAAAAATGGGAAATTAATACAGTTTGTTGTACAGTGTGAAGTAAACTAAAGCGTTAGGTAGAGCATAAGGTAAATATTAAATTATAAAGTGAGGCGTATAAAATTACAAAAAATAGAGTATAAAGTAAAGATAAAAGTAAAAAAGGGAAATTAATATAGTTTGTTGTACAATGTGAAGTAAACTAAAGCGTTAGGTAAAGCATAAGGTAAATGTTAAATTATAAAGTGAGGCGTATAAAATTAAAAAAAATAGAGTATAAAGTAAAGATTAAAGTAAAAAAGGGAAATTAATACAGTTTGATATACAGTGTGAAGTAAACCAAAGCGTTAGGAAAAGCATAAGGTAAATGTTAAATTGTAAAGTGAGGCGTATAAAATTAATAAAAATAGAGTATGAAGTAAAGATTAAAGTAAAAATGAGAAATTAATACAGTTTGTTGTACAGTGTGAAGTTAACTAAAGCGTTAGGTAAAGCATAAGGTAAATGTTAAATTATAAAGTGAGGCGTATAAAATTAAAAAAATAGAGTATAAAGTAAATATTAAAGTAAAAAAGGGAAATTAATACAGTTTGTTGTACAGTGTGAAGTAAACTAAAGCGAGATGCATAAGGTAAATGTTAAATCATAAAGTGAGGCGTATAAAGTAAAGATTAAAGTAAAAAAGGGAAATTAATACAGTTTGTTGTACAGTGTGAAGGAAACTAAGGCGTTAGGTGAAGCATAAGGTAAATGTTAAATTATAAAGTGAGACGTATAAAATTTAAAAAAATAGAGTATAAAGTAAAGATTAAAGTAAAAAAGGGAAATTAATACAGTTTGTTGTACAGTGTGAAGTAAACTAAAGCGAGATGCATAAGGTAAATGTTAAATCATAAAGTGAGGCGTATAAAATTTAAAAAAAAAGTATAAAGTAAAGATTAAAGTAAAAAAGGGAAATTAATACAGTTTGATGTACAGCGTGAAGGAAACTAAGGCGTTAGGTAGAGCATAAGGTAAATGTTACATTATAAAGTGAGGCGTATAAAATTAAAAAAATAGAGTATAAAGTCAAGATTAAAGTAAAAATGGGAAATTAATACAGTTTGTTGTACAGTGTGAAGTAAACTAAAGCGTTAGGTAGAGCATAAGGTAAATATTAAATTATAAAGTGAGGCGTATAAAATTACAAAAAATAGAGAATAAAGTAAAGATAAAAGTAAAAAAAAGAAATTAATATAGTTTGTTGTACAATGTGAAGTAAACTAAAGCGTTAGGTAAAGCATAAGGTAAATGTTAAATTATAAAGTGAGGCGTATAAAATTAAAAAAAAATAGAGTATAAAGTAAAGATTAAAGTAAAAAAGGGAAATTAATACAGTTTGATATACAGTGTGAAGTAAACCAAAGCGTTAGGAAAAGCATAAGGTAAATGTTAAATTGTAAAGTGAGGAGTATAAAATTAATAAAAATAGAGTATGAAGTAAAGATTAAAGTAAAAATGGGAAATTAATACAGTTTGTTGTACAGTGTGAAGTTAACTAAAGCGTTAGGTAAAGCATAAGAAAAATGTTAAATAATAAAGTGAGGCGTATAAAATTAAAAAAATAGAGTATAAAGTAAATATTAAAGTAAAAAGGGGAAATTAATACAGTTTGTTGTACAGTGTGAAGTAAACTAAAGCGAGATGCATAAGGTAAATGTTAAATCATAAAGTGAGGCGTATAAAGTAAAGATTAAAGTAAAAAAGGGAAATTAATACAGTTTGTTGTACATTGTGAAGTAAACTAAAACGAGATGCATAATTTAAATTTTAAATTATAAAGTGAGGCGTATAAAATTTTAAAAAAAAGTATAAAGTAAAGATTAAAGTAAAAAAGGGACATTAATACAGTTTGTTGTACAGTGTGAAGGAAACTAAGGCGTTAGGTAAAGCATAAGGTAAATGTTAAATTATAAAGTGAGGCGTATAAAATTAAAAAAAAATAGAGTATAAAGTAAAGATTAAATTAAAAAAGGGAAATTAATACAGTTTGTTGTACAGTGTGAAGTAAACTAAAGCGAGATGCATAAGGTAAATGTTAAATCATAAAGTGAGGCGTATAAAATTTTTAAAAAAAGTATAAAGTAAAGATTAAAGTAAAAAAGGGAAATTAATACAGTTTGTTGTACAGCGTGAAGGAAACTAAGGCGTTAGGTAGAGCATAAGGTAAATGTTACATTATAAAGTGAGGCGTATAAAATTAAAAAAATAGAGTATAAAGTCAAGATTAAAGTAAAAATGGGAAATTAAAACAGTTTGTTGTACAGTGTGAAGTAAACTAAAGCGTTAGGTAGAGCATAAGGTAAATATTAAATTATAAAGTGAGGCGTATAAAATTTCAAAAAATAGAGTATAAAGTAAAGATTAAAGTAAAAAAGGGAAATTAATATAGTTTGTTGTACAATGTGAAGTAAACTTAGGCGTTAGGTAGAGCATAAGGTAAATGTTAAATTATAAAGTGAGGCGTATAAAATTAAAAAAATAGAGTATAAAGTCAAGATTAAAGTAAAAATGGGAAATTAATACAGTTTGTTGTACTGTGTGAAGTTAACTAAAGCGTTAGGTAAAGCATAAGGTAAATGTTAAATTGTAAAGTGAGGCGTATAAAATTAAAAAAAATAGAGTATAAAGTAAAGATAAAAGTAAAAAAGGGAAATTAATACAGTTTGTTGTACAGTGAGAAGTAAACTAAAGCGAGATGCATAAGGTAAATGTTAAATCATAAAGTGAGGCGTATAAAATTTTAAAAAAAAGTATAAAGTAAAGATTAAAGTAAAAAAGGGAAATTAATACAGTTTGTGGTACAGTGTGAAGTAAACTAAAGCGAGATGCATAAGGTATATGTTAAATTATAAAGTGAGGCGTATAAAATTAAAAAAATAGAGTATAAAGTCAAGATTAAAGTAAAAATGGGAAATTAATACAGTTTGTTATACAGTGTGAAGTAAACTAAAGCGTTAGGTAGAGCATAAGGTAAATATTAAATTATAAAGTGAGGCGTATAAAATTACAAAAAATAGAGTATAAAGTCAAGATTAAAGTAAAAATGGGAAATTAATACAGTTTGTTGTACAGTGTGAAGTAAACTAAAGCCTTAGGTAGAGCATAAGGTAAATGTTAAATTATAAAGTGAGGCGTATAAAATTAAAAAAAATAGAGTATAAAGTAAAGATAAAAGTAAAAAAGGGAAATTAATACAGTCTGTTGCACAGTGTGAAGTAAACTAAAGCGTTAGGAAAAGCATAAGGTAAATGTTAAATTATAAAGTGAGGCGTATAAAATTAAAAAAAATAGAGTATACAGTAAAGATTAAAGTAAAAAAGGGAAATTAATACAGTCTGTTGTACAGTGTGAAGTAAACTAAAGCGTTAGTAATAGCATAAGGTGAATGTTAAATTATAAAGTGAGGCGTATAAAATTAAAAAAAATAGAGTATAAAGTAAGGATTAAAGTAAAAAAGGGAAATTAATACAGTTTGTGGTACAATGTGAAGTAAACTAAAGCGAGATGCATAAGGTAAATGTTAAATTATAAAGTGAGGCGTATAAAATTTAAAAAAAAAGTATAAAGTAAAGATTAAAGTAAAAAAGGGAAATTAATACAGTTTGTTGTACAGTGTGCAGGAAACTAAGGCGTTAGGTAGAGCATAAGGTAAATGTTAAATTATAAAGTGAGGCGTATAAAATTAAAAAAATAGAGTATAAAGTCAAGAATAAAGTAAAAATGGGAAATTAATACAGTTTGTTGTACAGTGTGAAGTAAACTAAAGCGTTAGGTAGATCATAAGCTAAATGTTAAATTATAAAGTGAGGCGTATAAAATTAAAAAAAATAGAGTATAAAGTAAAGGTTAAAGTAAAGAAGGGAAATTAATACAGTTTGAAGTACAGTGTGAAGTAAACCAAAGCGTTAGGAAAAGCATAAGGTAAATGTTAAATTGTAAAGTGAGGCGTATAAAATTAATAAAAATAGAGTATGAAGTAAAGATTAAAGTAAAAAAGGGAAATTAATATAGTTTGTTGTACAGCGTGAAGGAAACTAAAGCGTTAGGTAAAGCATAAGGTAAATGTTAAATTATAAAGTGAGGCGTATAAAATAAAAAAAATATATATATAAAGTCAAGATTAAAGTAAAAATGGGAAATTAATACAGTCTGTTGTACAGTGTGAAGTAAACTAAAGCGTTAGGAAAAGCATAAGATAAATGTTAAATTATAAAGTGAGGCGAATAAAATTAAAAAAAATAGATTATAAAGTAATGATTAAAGTAAAAAAGGGAAATTAATACAGTTTGTTGTACAGTGTGAAGTAAACTAAAGCGTTAGGTAAAGCATAAGGTAAATGTTAAATTATAAAGTGAGGCTTATAAAATTAAAAAAAATAGAGTATAAAGTAAAGATTAAAAAAAAGGGAAATTAATGCGGTTTATTGTACAGTGTGAAGTAAACTAAAGCGTTAGGTAAAGCATAAGGTAAATGTTAAATTATAAAGTGAGGCGTATGAAATTAAAAAAAATAGAGTATAAAGTAAAGATTAAAGTAAAAAAGGAATATTAATACAGTTTGTTGTACAGTGTGAAGTAAACAAAAGCGAGATGCATGAGGTAAATGTTAAATTATAAAGTGAGGCGTATAAAATTAAAAAAAATAGATTATAAAGTAAAGATTAAAGTAAAAAAGGGAAATTAATACAGTTTGTTGTACAGCGTGAAGGAAACTAAGGCGTTAGGTAAAGCATAAGGTAAATGTTAAATTATAAAGTGAGGCGTATAAAATTTAAAAAATAGAGTATAAAGTCAAGATTAAAGTAAAAATGGGAAATTAATACAGTTTGTTGTACAGTGTGAAGTAAACTAAAGCGTTAGGTAGAGCATAAGGTAAATATTAAATTATAAAGTGAGGCGTATAAAATTAAAAAAAATAGAGTATAAAGTCAAGATTAAAGTAAAAATGGGAAATTAATACAGTTTGTTGTACAGTGTGAAGTAAACTAAAGTTTTAGGTAAAGCATAAGGTAAATGTTAAATTATGAAGTGAGGCGTATAAAATTAAAAAAAATAGAGTATAAAGTAAAGATTGAAGTAAAAAAGGGAAATTAATACAGTTTGTTGTACAGTGTGCAGGAAACTAAGGCGTTAGGTAGAGCATAAGGTAAATGTTAAATTATAAAGTGAGGCGTATAAAATTAAAAAAATAGAGTATAAAGTCAAGAATAAAGTAAAAATGGGAAATTAATACAGTTTGTTGTACAGTGTGAAGTAAACTAAAGCGTTAGGTAGAGCATAAGGTAAATATTAAATTATAAAGTGAGGCGTATAAAATTACAAAAAATAGAGTATAAAGTAAAGATTGAAGTAAAAAAGGGAAATTAATACAGTTTGTTGTACAGTGTGAAGCAAACTAATGCGTTATGTAAAGAATAAGGTAAATGTTAAATTATAAAGTGAGTCGTATAAAATTTAAAAAAAATAGAGTACAAAGTCAAGATTAAAGTAAAAATGGGAAATTAATACAATTTGTTGTACAGGGTGAAGTAAACTAAAACGTAAGGTAGAACGTAAGGTAAATGTTAAATTATAAAGTGAGGCGTATAAAATTAAAAAAAATAGAGTATAAAGTAAAGATTAGAGTAAAAAAGGGAAATTAATACAGTTTGTTGTACAGTGTGAAGTAAACTAAAGCGAGATGCATAAGGTAAATGTTAAATCATAAAGAGAGGCGTATAAAGTAAAGATTAAAGTAAAAAAGGGAAATTAATACAGTTTGTTGTACAGTGTGAAGTAAACTAAGGCGTTATTTAAAGCATAAGGTAAATGTGTTAAATTATAAAGTGAGGCGTATAAAATTAAAAAAAAATAGATTATAAAGTAAAGATTAAAGTAAAAAAGGGAAATTAATACAGTTTGTTGTACAGTGTGAAGGAAACTAAGGCGTTAGGTAAAGCATAAGGTAAATGTTAAATTATAAAGTGAGGCGTATAAAATTTAAAAAATAAAGTATAAAGTAAAGATTAAAGTAAAAAAGGGAAATTAATACAGTTTGTTGTACAGTGTGCAGGAAACTAAGGCGTTAGGTAGAGCATAAGGTAAATGTTAAATTATAAAGTGAGTCGTATAAAATTTAAAAAAAATAGAGTACAAAGTCAAGATTAAAGTAAAAAAGGGAAATTAATACAGTTTGTTGTACAGGGTGAAGTAAACTAAAACGTAAGGTAGAACGTAAGGTAAATGTTAAATTATAAAGTGAGGCGTATAAAATTAAAAAAAATAGAGTATAAAGTAAAGATTAAAGTAAAAAAGGGAAATTAATACAGTTTGTTGTACAGTGTGAAGTAAACTAAAGCGAGATGCATAAGGTAAATGTTAAATCATAAAGAGAGGCGTATAAAGTAAAGATTAAAGTAAAAAAGGGAAATTAATACAGTTTGTTGTACAGTGTGAAGTAAACTAAGGCGTTATTTAAAGCATAAGGTAAATGTGTTAAATTATAAAGTGAGGCGTATAAAATTAAAAAAAAATAGATTATAAAGTAAAGATTAAAGTAAAAAAGGGAAATTAATACAGTTTGTTGTACAGTGTGAAGGAAACTAAGGCGTTAGGTAAAGCATAAGGTAAATGTTAAATTATAAAGTGAGGCGTATAAAATTTAAAAAATAAAGTATAAAGTAAAGATTAAAGTAAAAAAGGGAAATTAATACAGTTTGTTGTACAGTGTGCAGGAAACTAAGGCGTTAGGTAGAGCATAAGGTAAATGTTAAATTATAAAGTGAGTCGTATAAAATTTAAAAAAAATAGAGTACAAAGTCAAGATTAAAGTAAAAAAGGGAAATTAATACAGTTTGTTGTACAGTGTGAAGTAAACTAAAGCGAGATGCATAAGGTAAATGTTAAATCATAAAGTGAGGCGTATAAAATTTTAAAAAAAAGTATAAAGTAAAGATTAAAGTAAAAAAGGGAAATTAATATAGTTTGTTGTACAATGTGAAGTAAACTAAAGCGTTAGGTAAAGCATAAGGTAAATGTTAAATTATAAAGTGAGGCGGATAAAATTAAAAAAAATAGAGTATAAAGTAAAGATTGAAGTAAAAATGGGAAATTAATACAGTTTGTTGTACAGGGTGAAGTAAACTAAAGCGTTAGGTAGAGCATAAGGTAAATGTTAAATTATAAAGTGAGGCGTATAAAATTAAAAAAATAGAGTATAAAGTAAATATTAAAGTAAAAAAGGGAAATTAATACAGTTTGTTGTACAGTGTGAAGTAAACCAAAGCGTTAGGAAAAGCATAAGGTAAATGTTAAATTGTAAAGTGAGGCGTATAAAATTAATAAAAATAGAGTATGAAGTAAAGATTAAAGTAAAAATGGGAAATTAATACAGTTTGTTGCACAGTGTGAAGTTAACTAAAGCGTTAGGTAAAGCATAAGAAAAATGTTAAATAATAAAGTGAGGCGTATAAAATTAAAAAAATAGAGTATAAAGTAAATATTAAAGTAAAAAAGGGAAATTAATACAGTTTGTTGTACAGTGTGAAGTAAACTAAAGCGAGATGCATAAGGTAAATGTTAAATCATAAAGTGAGGCGTATAAAGTAAAGATTAAAGTAAAAAAGGGAAATTAATACAGTTTGTTGTACAGTGTGAAGTGAACTAAAGCGTTATGTAAAGCATAAGGTAAATGTTAAATTATAAAGAGAGGCGTATAAAATTAAAAAAAATAGAGTATAAAGTAAATATTAAAGTAAAAAAGGGAAATTAATACAGTTTGTTGTACAGTGTGAAGTAAACTAAAGCGAGATGCATAATTTAAATTTTAAATTATAAAGTGAGGCGTATAAAATTTTAAAAAAAGTATAAAGTAAAGATTAAAGTAAAAAAGGGAAATTAATACAGTTTGTTGTACAGTGTGAAGGAAACTAAGGCGTTAGGTAAAGCATAAGGTAAATGTTAAATTATAAAGTGAGGCGTATAAAATTAAAAAAAATAGAGTATAAAGTAAAGATTAAAGTAAAAAAGGGAAATTAATACAGTTTGTTGTACAGTGTGAAGTAAACTAAAGCGAGATGCATAAGGTAAATGTTAAATCATAAAGTGAGGCGTATAAAATTTTTAAAAAAAGTATAAAGTAAAGATTAAAGTAAAAAAGGGAAATTAATATAGTTTGTTGTACAATGTGAAGTAAACTAAAGCGTTAGGTAAAGCATAAGGTAAATGTTAAATTATAAAGTGAGGCGTATAAAATTTAAAAAAAAAGTATAAAGTAAAGATTAAAGTAAAAAAGGGTAATTAATACAGTTTGATGTACAGCGTGAAGGAAACTAAGGCGTTAGGTAGAGCATAAGGTAAATGTTACATTATAAAGTGAGGCGTATAAAATTAAAAAAATAGAGTATAAAGTCAAGATTAAAGTAAAAATGGGAAATTAATACAGTTTGTTGTACAGTGTGAAGTAAACTAAAGCGTTAGGTAGAGCATAAGGTAAATATTAAATTATAAAGTGAGGCGTATAAAATTACAAAAAATAGAGTATAAAGTAAAGATTAAAGTAAAAAAGGGAAATTAATACAGTTTGTTGTACAGTGTGAAGTAAACTAAAGCGAGATGCATAAGGTAAATGTTAAATCATAAAGTGAGGCGTATAAAGTAAAGATTAAAGTAAAAAAGGGAAATTAATACAGTTTGTTGTACAGTGTGAAGGAAACTAAGGCGTTAGGTGAAGCATAAGGTAAATATTAAATTATAAAGTGAGACGTATAAAATTTAAAAAAATAGAGTATAAAGTAAAGATTAAAGTAAAAAAGGGAAATTAATACAGTTTGTTGTACAGTGTGAAGTAAACTAAAGCGAGATGCATAAGGTAAATGTTAAATCATAAAGTGAGGCGTATAAAATTTAAAAAAAAAGTATAAAGTAAAGATTAAAGTAAAAAAGGGAAATTAATACAGTTTGATGTACAGCGTGAAGGAAACTAAGGCGTTAGGTAGAGCATAAGGTAAATGTTAAATTATAAAGTGAGTCGTATAAAATTTAAAAAAAATAGAGTACAAAGTCAAGATTAAAGTAAAAAAGGGAAATTAATACAGTTTGTTGTACAGGGTGAAGTAAACTAAAACGTAAGGTAGAACGTAAGGTAAATGTTAAATTATAAAGTGAGGCGTATAAAATTAAAAAAAATAGAGTATAAAGTAAAGATTAAAGTAAAAAAGGGAAATTAATACAGTTTGTTGTACAGTGTGAAGTAAACTAAAGCGAGATGCATAAGGTAAATGTTAAATCATAAAGAGAGGCGTATAAAGTAAAGATTAAAGTAAAAAAGGGAAATTAATACAGTTTGTTGTACAGTGTGAAGTAAACTAAGGCGTTATTTAAAGCATAAGGTAAATGTGTTAAATTATAAAGTGAGGCGTATAAAATTAAAAAAAAATAGATTATAAAGTAAAGATTAAAGTAAAAAAGGGAAATTAATACAGTTTGTTGTACAGTGTGAAGGAAACTAAGGCGTTAGGTAAAGCATAAGGTAAATGTTAAATTATAAAGTGAGGCGTATAAAATTTAAAAAATAAAGTATAAAGTAAAGATTAAAGTAAAAAAGGGAAATTAATACAGTTTGTTGTACAGTGTGCAGGAAACTAAGGCGTTAGGTAGAGCATAAGGTAAATGTTAAATTATAAAGTGAGTCGTATAAAATTTAAAAAAAATAGAGTACAAAGTCAAGATTAAAGTAAAAAAGGGAAATTAATACAGTTTGTTGTACAGTGTGAAGTAAACTAAAGCGAGATGCATAAGGTAAATGTTAAATCATAAAGTGAGGCGTATAAAATTTTAAAAAAAAGTATAAAGTAAAGATTAAAGTAAAAAAGGGAAATTAATATAGTTTGTTGTACAATGTGAAGTAAACTAAAGCGTTAGGTAAAGCATAAGGTAAATGTTAAATTATAAAGTGAGGCGGATAAAATTAAAAAAAATAGAGTATAAAGTAAAGATTGAAGTAAAAATGGGAAATTAATACAGTTTGTTGTACAGGGTGAAGTAAACTAAAGCGTTAGGTAGAGCATAAGGTAAATGTTAAATTATAAAGTGAGGCGTATAAAATTAAAAAAATAGAGTATAAAGTAAATATTAAAGTAAAAAAGGGAAATTAATACAGTTTGTTGTACAGTGTGAAGTAAACCAAAGCGTTAGGAAAAGCATAAGGTAAATGTTAAATTGTAAAGTGAGGCGTATAAAATTAATAAAAATAGAGTATGAAGTAAAGATTAAAGTAAAAATGGGAAATTAATACAGTTTGTTGCACAGTGTGAAGTTAACTAAAGCGTTAGGTAAAGCATAAGAAAAATGTTAAATAATAAAGTGAGGCGTATAAAATTAAAAAAATAGAGTATAAAGTAAATATTAAAGTAAAAAAGGGAAATTAATACAGTTTGTTGTACAGTGTGAAGTAAACTAAAGCGAGATGCATAAGGTAAATGTTAAATCATAAAGTGAGGCGTATAAAGTAAAGATTAAAGTAAAAAAGGGAAATTAATACAGTTTGTTGTACAGTGTGAAGTGAACTAAAGCGTTATGTAAAGCATAAGGTAAATGTTAAATTATAAAGAGAGGCGTATAAAATTAAAAAAAATAGAGTATAAAGTAAATATTAAAGTAAAAAAGGGAAATTAATACAGTTTGTTGTACAGTGTGAAGTAAACTAAAGCGAGATGCATAATTTAAATTTTAAATTATAAAGTGAGGCGTATAAAATTTTAAAAAAAGTATAAAGTAAAGATTAAAGTAAAAAAGGGAAATTAATACAGTTTGTTGTACAGTGTGAAGGAAACTAAGGCGTTAGGTAAAGCATAAGGTAAATGTTAAATTATAAAGTGAGGCGTATAAAATTAAAAAAAATAGAGTATAAAGTAAAGATTAAAGTAAAAAAGGGAAATTAATACAGTTTGTTGTACAGTGTGAAGTAAACTAAAGCGAGATGCATAAGGTAAATGTTAAATCATAAAGTGAGGCGTATAAAATTTTTAAAAAAAGTATAAAGTAAAGATTAAAGTAAAAAAGGGAAATTAATATAGTTTGTTGTACAATGTGAAGTAAACTAAAGCGTTAGGTAAAGCATAAGGTAAATGTTAAATTATAAAGTGAGGCGTATAAAATTTAAAAAAAAAGTATAAAGTAAAGATTAAAGTAAAAAAGGGTAATTAATACAGTTTGATGTACAGCGTGAAGGAAACTAAGGCGTTAGGTAGAGCATAAGGTAAATGTTACATTATAAAGTGAGGCGTATAAAATTAAAAAAATAGAGTATAAAGTCAAGATTAAAGTAAAAATGGGAAATTAATACAGTTTGTTGTACAGTGTGAAGTAAACTAAAGCGTTAGGTAGAGCATAAGGTAAATATTAAATTATAAAGTGAGGCGTATAAAATTACAAAAAATAGAGTATAAAGTAAAGATTAAAGTAAAAAAGGGAAATTAATACAGTTTGTTGTACAGTGTGAAGTAAACTAAAGCGAGATGCATAAGGTAAATGTTAAATCATAAAGTGAGGCGTATAAAGTAAAGATTAAAGTAAAAAAGGGAAATTAATACAGTTTGTTGTACAGTGTGAAGGAAACTAAGGCGTTAGGTGAAGCATAAGGTAAATATTAAATTATAAAGTGAGGCGTATAAAATTAAAAAAAAATAGATTATAAAGTAAAGATTAAAGTAAAAAAGGGAAATTAATACAGTTTGTTGTACAGTGTGAAGGAAACTAAGGCGTTAGGTAAAGCATAAGGTAAATGTTAAATTATAAAGTGAGGCGTATAAAATTTAAAAAATAAAGTATAAAGTAAAGATTAAAGTAAAAAAGGGAAATTAATACAGTTTGTTGTACAGTGTGCAGGAAACTAAGGCGTTAGGTAGAGCATAAGGTAAATGTTAAATTATAAAGTGAGTCGTATAAAATTTAAAAAAAATAGAGTACAAAGTCAAGATTAAAGTAAAAAAGGGAAATTAATACAGTTTGTTGTACAGGGTGAAGTAAACTAAAACGTAAGGTAGAACGTAAGGTAAATGTTAAATTATAAAGTGAGGCGTATAAAATTAAAAAAAATAGAGTATAAAGTAAAGATTAAAGTAAAAAAGGGAAATTAATACAGTTTGTTGTACAGTGTGAAGTAAACTAAAGCGAGATGCATAAGGTAAATGTTAAATCATAAAGAGAGGCGTATAAAGTAAAGATTAAAGTAAAAAAGGGAAATTAATACAGTTTGTTGTACAGTGTGAAGTAAACTAAGGCGTTATTTAAAGCATAAGGTAAATGTGTTAAATTATAAAGTGAGGCGTATAAAATTAAAAAAAAATAGATTATAAAGTAAAGATTAAAGTAAAAAAGGGAAATTAATACAGTTTGTTGTACAGTGTGAAGGAAACTAAGGCGTTAGGTAAAGCATAAGGTAAATGTTAAATTATAAAGTGAGGCGTATAAAATTTAAAAAATAAAGTATAAAGTAAAGATTAAAGTAAAAAAGGGAAATTAATACAGTTTGTTGTACAGTGTGCAGGAAACTAAGGCGTTAGGTAGAGCATAAGGTAAATGTTAAATTATAAAGTGAGTCGTATAAAATTTAAAAAAAATAGAGTACAAAGTCAAGATTAAAGTAAAAAAGGGAAATTAATACAGTTTGTTGTACAGTGTGAAGTAAACTAAAGCGAGATGCATAAGGTAAATGTTAAATCATAAAGTGAGGCGTATAAAATTTTAAAAAAAAGTATAAAGTAAAGATTAAAGTAAAAAAGGGAAATTAATATAGTTTGTTGTACAATGTGAAGTAAACTAAAGCGTTAGGTAAAGCATAAGGTAAATGTTAAATTATAAAGTGAGGCGGATAAAATTAAAAAAAATAGAGTATAAAGTAAAGATTGAAGTAAAAATGGGAAATTAATACAGTTTGTTGTACAGGGTGAAGTAAACTAAAGCGTTAGGTAGAGCATAAGGTAAATGTTAAATTGTAAAGTGAGGCGTATAAAATTAATAAAAATAGAGTATGAAGTAAAGATTAAAGTAAAAATGGGAAATTAATACAGTTTGTTGCACAGTGTGAAGTTAACTAAAGCGTTAGGTAAAGCATAAGAAAAATGTTAAATAATAAAGTGAGGCGTATAAAATTAAAAAAATAGAGTATAAAGTAAATATTAAAGTAAAAAAGGGAAATTAATACAGTTTGTTGTACAGTGTGAAGTAAACTAAAGCGAGATGCATAAGGTAAATGTTAAATCATAAAGTGAGGCGTATAAAGTAAAGATTAAAGTAAAAAAGGGAAATTAATACAGTTTGTTGTACAGTGTGAAGTGAACTAAAGCGTTATGTAAAGCATAAGGTAAATGTTAAATTATAAAGAGAGGCGTATAAAATTAAAAAAAATAGAGTATAAAGTAAATATTAAAGTAAAAAAGGGAAATTAATACAGTTTGTTGTACAGTGTGAAGTAAACTAAAGCGAGATGCATAATTTAAATTTTAAATTATAAAGTGAGGCGTATAAAATTTTAAAAAAAGTATAAAGTAAAGATTAAAGTAAAAAAGGGAAATTAATACAGTTTGTTGTACAGTGTGAAGGAAACTAAGGCGTTAGGTAAAGCATAAGGTAAATGTTAAATTATAAAGTGAGGCGTATAAAATTAAAAAAAATAGAGTATAAAGTAAAGATTAAAGTAAAAAAGGGAAATTAATACAGTTTGTTGTACAGTGTGAAGTAAACTAAAGCGAGATGCATAAGGTAAATGTTAAATCATAAAGTGAGGCGTATAAAATTTTTAAAAAAAGTATAAAGTAAAGATTAAAGTAAAAAAGGGAAATTAATATAGTTTGTTGTACAATGTGAAGTAAACTAAAGCGTTAGGTAAAGCATAAGGTAAATGTTAAATTATAAAGTGAGGCGTATAAAATTTAAAAAAAAAGTATAAAGTAAAGATTAAAGTAAAAAAGGGTAATTAATACAGTTTGATGTACAGCGTGAAGGAAACTAAGGCGTTAGGTAGAGCATAAGGTAAATGTTACATTATAAAGTGAGGCGTATAAAATTAAAAAAATAGAGTATAAAGTCAAGATTAAAGTAAAAATGGGAAATTAATACAGTTTGTTGTACAGTGTGAAGTAAACTAAAGCGTTAGGTAGAGCATAAGGTAAATATTAAATTATAAAGTGAGGCGTATAAAATTACAAAAAATAGAGTATAAAGTAAAGATTAAAGTAAAAAAGGGAAATTAATACAGTTTGTTGTACAGTGTGAAGTAAACTAAAGCGAGATGCATAAGGTAAATGTTAAATCATAAAGTGAGGCGTATAAAGTAAAGATTAAAGTAAAAAAGGGAAATTAATACAGTTTGTTGTACAGTGTGAAGGAAACTAAGGCGTTAGGTGAAGCATAAGGTAAATATTAAATTATAAAGTGAGACGTATAAAATTTAAAAAAATAGAGTATAAAGTAAAGATTAAAGTAAAAAAGGGAAATTAATACAGTTTGTTGTACAGTGTGAAGTAAACTAAAGCGAGATGCATAAGGTAAATGTTAAATCATAAAGTGAGGCGTATAAAATTTAAAAAAAAAGTATAAAGTAAAGATTAAAGTAAAAAAGGGAAATTAATACAGTTTGATGTACAGCGTGAAGGAAACTAAGGCGTTAGGTAGAGCATAAGGTAAATGTTACATTATAAAGTGAGGCATATAAAATTAAAAAAATAGAGTATAAAGTCAAGATTAAAGTAAAAATGGGAAATTAATACAGTTTGTTGTACAGTGTGAAGTAAACTAAAGCGTTAGGTAGAGCATAAGGTAAATATTAAATTATAAAGTGAGGCGTATAAAATTACAAAAAATAGAGTATAAAGTAAAGATAAAAGTAAAAAAGGGAAATTAATATAGTTTGTTGTACAATGTGAAGTAAACTAAAGCGTTAGGTAAAGCATAAGGTAAATGTTAAATTATAAAGTGAGGCGTATAAAATTAAAAAAAATAGAGTATAAAGTAAAGATTAAAGTAAAAAAGGGAAATTAATACAGTTTGATATACAGTGTGAAGTAAACCAAAGCGTTAGGAAAAGCATAAGGTAAATGTTAAATTGTAAAGTGAGGCGTATAAAATTAATAAAAATAGAGTATGAAGTAAAGATTAAAGTAAAAATGAGAAATTAATACAGTTTGTTGTACAGTGTGAAGTTAACTAAAGCGTTAGGTAAAGCATAAGGTAAATGTTAAATTATAAAGTGAGGCGTATAAAATTAAAAAAATAGAGTATAAAGTAAATATTAAAGTAAAAAAGGGAAATTAATACAGTTTGTTGTACAGTGTGAAGTAAACTAAAGCGAGATGCATAAGGTAAATGTTAAATCATAAAGTGAGGCGTATAAAGTAAAGATTAAAGTAAAAAAGGGAAATTAATACAGTTTGTTGTACAGTGTGAAGGAAACTAAGGCGTTAGGTGAAGCATAAGGTAAATGTTAAATTATAAAGTGAGACGTATAAAATTTAAAAAAATAGAGTATAAAGTAAAGATTAAAGTAAAAAAGGGAAATTAATACAGTTTGTTGTACAGTGTGAAGTAAACTAAAGCGAGATGCATAAGGTAAATGTTAAATCATAAAGTGAGGCGTATAAAATTTAAAAAAAAAGTATAAAGTAAAGATTAAAGTAAAAAAGGGAAATTAATACAGTTTGATGTACAGCGTGAAGGAAACTAAGGCGTTAGGTAAAGCATAAGGTAAATGTTAAATTATAAAGTGAGGCGTATAAAATTAAAAAAAAATAGAGTATAAAGTAAAGATTAAAGTAAAAAAGGGAAATTAATACAGTTTGATATACAGTGTGAAGTAAACCAAAGCGTTAGGAAAAGCATAAGGTAAATGTTAAATTGTAAAGTGAGGCGTATAAAATTAATAAAAATAGAGTATGAAGTAAAGATTAAAGTAAAAATGGGAAATTAATACAGTTTGTTGTACAGTGTGAAGTTAACTAAAGCGTTAGGTAAAGCATAAGAAAAATGTTAAATAATAAAGTGAGGCGTATAAAATTAAAAAAATAGAGTATAAAGTAAATATTAAAGTAAAAAGGGGAAATTAATACAGTTTGTTGTACAGTGTGAAGTAAACTAAAGCGAGATGCATAAGGTAAATGTTAAATCATAAAGTGAGGCGTATAAAGTAAAGATTAAAGTAAAAAAGGGAAATTAATACAGTTTGTTGTACATTGTGAAGTAAACTAAAACGAGATGCATAATTTAAATTTTAAATTATAAAGTGAGGCGTATAAAATTTTAAAAAAAAGTATAAAGTAAAGATTAAAGTAAAAAAGGGACATTAATACAGTTTGTTGTACAGTGTGAAGGAAACTAAGGCGTTAGGTAAAGCATAAGGTAAATGTTAAATTATAAAGTGAGGCGTATAAAATTAAAAAAAAATAGAGTATAAAGTAAAGATTAAATTAAAAAAGGGAAATTAATACAGTTTGTTGTACAGTGTGAAGTAAACTAAAGCGAGATGCATAAGGTAAATGTTAAATCATAAAGTGAGGCGTATAAAATTTTTAAAAAAAGTATAAAGTAAAGATTAAAGTAAAAAAGGGAAATTAATATAGTTTGTTGTACAGCGAGAAGGAAACTAAGGCGTTAGGTAGAGCATAAGGTAAATGTTACATTATAAAGTGAGGCGTATAAAATTAAAAAAATAGAGTATAAAGTCAAGATTAAAGTAAAAATGGGAAATTAAAACAGTTTGTTGTACAGTGTGAAGTAAACTAAAGCGTTAGGTAGAGCATAAGGTAAATATTAAATTATAAAGTGAGGCGTATAAAATTTCAAAAAATAGAGTATAAAGTAAAGATTAAAGTAAAAAAGGGAAATTAATATAGTTTGTTGTACAATGTGAAGTAAACTTAGGCGTTAGGTAGAGCATAAGGTAAATGTTAAATTATAAAGTGAGGCGTATAAAATTAAAAAAATAGAGTATAAAGTCAAGATTAAAGTAAAAATGGGAAATTAATACAGTTTGTTGTACTGTGTGAAGTTAACTAAAGCGTTAGGTAAAGCATAAGGTAAATGTTAAATTGTAAAGTGAGGCGTATAAAATTAAAAAAAAATAGAGTATAAAGTAAAGATTAAAGTAAAAAAGGGAAATTAATGCAGTTTGTTGTACAGTGTTAAGTAAACTAAAGCGAGATGCATAAGGTAAATGTTAAATCATAAAGTGAGGCGTATAAAGTAAAGATAAAAGTAAAAAAGGGAAATTAATACAGTTTGTTGTACAGTGTGATGTAAACCAAAGCGTTATTTAAAGCATAAGGTAAATGCTAAATTATAAAGTGAGGCGTATAAAATTAAAAAAAAATAGATTATAAAGTAAACATTAAAGTAAAAAAGGGAAATTAATACAGTTTGTTGTACAGTGAGAAGTAAACTAAAGCGAGATGCATAAGGTAAATGTTAAATCATAAAGTGAGGCGTATAAAATTTTAAAAAAAAGTATAAAGTAAAGATTAAAGTAAAAAAGGGAAATTAATACAGTTTGTGGTACAGTGTGAAGTAAACTAAAGCGAGATGCATAAGGTATATGTTAAATTATAAAGTGAGGCGTATAAAATTAAAAAAATAGAGTATAAAGTCAAGATTAAAGTAAAAATGGGAAATTAATACAGTTTGTTATACAGTGTGAAGTAAACTAAAGCGTTAGGTAGAGCATAAGGTAAATATTAAATTATAAAGTGAGGCATATAAAATTAAAAAAATAGAGTATAAAGTCAAGATTAAAGTAAAAATGGGAAATTAATACAGTTTGTTGTACAGTGTGAAGTAAACTAAAGCGTTAGGTAGAGCATAAGGTAAATATTAAATTATAAAGTGAGGCGTATAAAATTACAAAAAATAGAGTATAAAGTAAAGATAAAAGTAAAAAAGGGAAATTAATATAGTTTGTTGTACAATGTGAAGTAAACTAAAGCGTTAGGTAAAGCATAAGGTAAATGTTAAATTATAAAGTGAGGCGTATAAAATTAAAAAAAAATAGAGTATAAAGTAAAGATTAAAGTAAAAAAGGGAAATTAATACAGTTTGATATACAGTGTGAAGTAAACCAAAGCGTTAGGAAAAGCATAAGGTAAATGTTAAATTGTAAAGTGAGGCGTATAAAATTAATTAAAAATAGAGTATGAAGTAAAGATTAAAGTAAAAATGGGAAATTAATACAGTTTGTTGTACAGTGTGAAGTTAACTAAAGCGTTAGGTAAAGCATAAGAAAAATGTTAAATAATAAAGTGAGGCGTATAAAATTAAAAAAATAGAGTATAAAGTAAATATTAAAGTAAAAAGGGGAAATTAATACAGTTTGTTGTACAGTGTGAAGTAAACTAAAGCGAGATGCATAAGGTAAATGTTAAATCATAAAGTGAGGCGTATAAAGTAAAGATTAAAGTAAAAAAGGGAAATTAATACAGTTTGTTGTACATTGTGAAGTAAACTAAAACGAGATGCATAATTTAAATTTTAAATTATAAAGTGAGGCGTATAAAATTTTAAAAAAAAGTATAAAGTAAAGATTAAAGTAAAAAAGGGACATTAATACAGTTTGTTGTACAGTGTGAAGGAAACTAAGGCGTTAGGTAAAGCATAAGGTAAATGTTAAATTATAAAGTGAGGCGTATAAAATTAAAAAAAAATAGAGTATAAAGTAAAGATTAAATTAAAAAAGGGAAATTAATACAGTTTGTTGTACAGTGTGAAGTAAACTAAAGCGAGATGCATAAGGTAAATGTTAAATCATAAAGTGAGGCGTATAAAATTTTTAAAAAAAGTATAAAGTAAAGATTAAAGTAAAAAAGGGAAATTAATATAGTTTGTTGTACAGCGTGAAGGAAACTAAGGCGTTAGGTAGAGCATAAGGTAAATGTTACATTATAAAGTGAGGCGTATAAAATTAAAAAAATAGAGTATAAAGTCAAGATTAAAGTAAAAATGGGAAATTAAAACAGTTTGTTGTACAGTGTGAAGTAAACTAAAGCGTTAGGTAGAGCATAAGGTAAATATTAAATTATAAAGTGAGGCGTATAAAATTTCAAAAAATAGAGTATAAAGTAAAGATTAAAGTAAAAAAGGGAAATTAATATAGTTTGTTGTACAATGTGAAGTAAACTTAGGCGTTAGGTAGAGCATAAGGTAAATGTTAAATTATAAAGTGAGGCGTATAAAATTAAAAAAATAGAGTATAAAGTCAAGATTAAAGTAAAAATGGGAAATTAATACAGTTTGTTGTACTGTGTGAAGTTAACTAAAGCGTTAGGTAAAGCATAAGGTAAATGTTAAATTGTAAAGTGAGGCGTATAAAATTAAAAAAAATAGAGTATAAAGTAAAGATTAAAGTAAAAAAGGGAAATTAATGCAGTTTGTTGTACAGTGTTAAGTAAACTAAAGCGAGATGCATAAGGTAAATGTTAAATCATAAAGTGAGGCGTATAAAGTAAAGATAAAAGTAAAAAAGGGAAATTAATACAGTTTGTTGTACAGTGTGATGTAAACCAAAGCGTTATTTAAAGCATAAGGTAAATGCTAAATTATAAAGTGAGGCGTATAAAATTAAAAAAAAATAGATTATAAAGTAAACATTAAAGTAAAAAAGGGAAATTAATACAGTTTGTTGTACAGTGAGAAGTAAACTAAAGCGAGATGCATAAGGTAAATGTTAAATCATAAAGTGAGGCGTATAAAATTTTAAAAAAAAGTATAAAGTAAAGATTAAAGTAAAAAAGGGAAATTAATACAGTTTGTGGTACAGTGTGAAGTAAACTAAAGCGAGATGCATAAGGTATATGTTAAATTATAAAGTGAGGCGTATAAAATTAAAAAAATAGAGTATAAAGTCAAGATTAAAGTAAAAATGGGAAATTAATACAGTTTGTTATACAGTGTGAAGTAAACTAAAGCGTTAGGTAGAGCATAAGGTAAATATTAAATTATAAAGTGAGGCGTATAAAATTACAAAAAATAGAGTATAAAGTCAAGATTAAAGTAAAAATGGGAAATTAATACAGTTTGTTGTACAGTGTGAAGTAAACTAAAGCCTTAGGTAGAGCATAAGGTAAATGTTAAATTATAAAGTGAGGCGTATAAAATTAAAAAAAATAGAGTATAAAGTAAAGATAAAAGTAAAAAAGGGAAATTAATACAGTCTGTTGCACAGTGTGAAGTAAACTAAAGCGTTAGGAAAAGCATAAGGTAAATGTTAAATTATAAAGTGAGGCGTATAAAATTAAAAAAATAGAGTATAAAGTAAAGATTAAAGTAAAAAAGGGAAATTAATACAGTCTGTTGTACAGTGTGAAGTAAACTAAAGCGTTAGTAAAAGCATAAGGTGAATGTTAAATTATAAAGTGAGGCGTATAAAATTAAAAAAAATAGAGTATAAAGTAAGGATTAAAGTAAAAAAGGGAAATTAATACAGTTTGTGGTACAATGTGAAGTAAACTAAAGCGAGATGCATAAGATAAATGTTAAATTATAAAGTGAGGCGTATAAAATTTAAAAAAAAAGTATAAAGTAAAGATTAAAGTAAAAAAGGGAAATTAATACAGTTTGTTGTACAGTGTGCAGGAAACTAAGGCGTTAGGTAGAGCATAAGGTAAATGTTAAATTATAAAGTGAGGCGTATAAAATTAAAAAAATAGAGTATAAAGTCAAGAATAAAGTAAAAATGGGAAATTAATACAGTTTGTTGTACAGTGTGAAGTAAACTAAAGCGTTAGGTAGATCATAAGGTAAATGTTAAATTATAAAGTGAGGCGTATAAAATTAAAAAAAATAGAGTATAAAGTAAAGGTTAAAGTAAAGAAGGGAAATTAATACAGTTTGAAGTACAGTGTGAAGTAAACCAAAGCGTTAGGAAAAGCATAAGGTAAATGTTAAATTGTAAAGTGAGGCGTATAAAATTAATAAAAATAGAGTATGAAGTAAAGATTAAAGTAAAAAAGGGAAATTAATATAGTTTGTTGTACAGCGTGAAGGAAACTAAAGCGTTAGGTAAAGCATAAGGTAAATGTTAAATTATAAAGTGAGGCGTATAAAATAAAAGAAATATATATATAAAGTCAAGATTAAAGTAAAAATGGGAAATTAATACAGTCTGTTGTACAGTGTGAAGTAAACTAAAGCGTTAGGAAAAGCATAAGATAAATGTTAAATTATAAAGTGAGGCGAATAAAATTAAAAAAAATAGATTATAAAGTAAAGATTAAAGTAAAAAAGGGAAATTAATACAGTTTGTTGTACAGTGTGAAGTAAACTAAAGCGTTAGGTAAAGCATAAGGTAAATGTTAAATTATAAAGTGAGGCTTATAAAATTAAAAAAAATAGAGTATAAAGTAAAGATTAAAAAAAAGGGAAATTAATGCGGTTTATTGTACAGTGTGAAGTAAACTAAAGCGTTAGGTAAAGCATAAGGTAAATGTTAAATTATAAAGTGAGGCGTATGAAATTAAAAAAAATAGAGTATAAAGTAAAGATTAAAGTAAAAAAGGGATATTAATACAGTTTGTTGTACAGTGTGAAGTAAACAAAAGCGAGATGCATGAGGTAAATGTTAAATTATAAAGTGAGGCGTATAAAATTAAAAAAAATAGATTATAAAGTAAAGATTAAAGTAAAAAAGGGAAATTAATACAGTTTGTTGTACAGCGTGAAGGAAACTAAGGCGTTAGGTAAAGCATAAGGTAAATGTTAAATTATAAAGTGAGGCGTATAAAATTTAAAAAATAGAGTATAAAGTCAAGATTAAAGTAAAAATGGGAAATTAATACAGTTTGTTGTACAGTGTGAAGTAAACTAAAGCGTTAGGTAGAGCATAAGGTAAATATTAAATTATAAAGTGAGGCGTATAAAATTAAAAAAAATAGAGTATAAAGTCAAGATTAAAGTAAAAATGGGAAATTAATACAGTTTGTTGTACAGTGTGAAGTAAACTAAAGTTTTAGGTAAAGCATAAGGTAAATGTTAAATTATGAAGTGAGGCGTATAAAATTAAAAAAAATAGAGTATAAAGTAAAGATTGAAGTAAAAAAGGGAAATTAATACAGTTTGTTGTACAGTGTGCAGGAAACTAAGGCGTTAGGTAGAGCATAAGGTAAATGTTAAATTATAAAGTGAGGCGTATAAAATTAAAAAAATAGAGTATAAAGTCAAGAATAAAGTAAAAATGGGAAATTAATACAGTTTGTTGTACAGTGTGAAGTAAACTAAAGCGTTAGGTAGAGCATAAGGTAAATATTAAATTATAAAGTGAGGCGTATAAAATTACAAAAAATAGAGTATAAAGTAAAGATTGAAGTAAAACAGGGAAATTAATACAGTTTGTTGTACAGTGTGAAGCAAACTAATGCGTTATGTAAAGAATAAGGTAAATGTTAAATTATAAAGTGAGTCGTATAAAATTTAAAAAAAATAGAGTACAAAGTCAAGATTAAAGTAAAAATGGGAAATTAATACAATTTGTTGTACAGGGTGAAGTAAACTAAAACGTAAGGTAGAACGTAAGGTAAATGTTAAATTATAAAGTGAGGCGTATAAAATTAAAAAAAATAGAGTATAAAGTAAAGATTAAAGTAAAAAAGGGAAATTAATACAGTTTGTTGTACAGTGTGAAGTAAACTAAAGCGAGATGCATAAGGTAAATGTTAAATCATAAAGAGAGGCGTATAAAGTAAAGATTAAAGTAAAAAAGGGAAATTAATACAGTTTGTTGTACAGTGTGAAGTAAACTAAGGCGTTATTTAAAGCATAAGGTAAATGTGTTAAATTATAAAGTGAGGCGTATAAAATTAAAAAAAAATAGATTATAAAGTAAAGATTAAAGTAAAAAAGGGAAATTAATACAGTTTGTTGTACAGTGTGAAGTAAACTAAAGCGTTATTTAAAGCATAAGGTAAATGTTAAATTATAAAGTGAGGCGTATAAAATTAAAAAAAATAGATTATAAAGTAAAGATTAAAGTAAAAAAGGGAAATTAATACAGTTTGTTGTACAGTGTGAAGGAAACTAAGGCGTTAGGTAAAGCATAAGGTAAATGTTAAATTATAAAGTGAGGCGTATAAAATTAAAAAAAATAGAGTATAAAGTAAAGATTAAAGTAAAAAAGGGAAATTAATACAGTTTGTTGTACATTGTGAAGTAAACTAATGCGTTATGTAAAGCAAAAGGTAAATGTTAAATTATAAAGTGAGGCGTATAAAATTTAAAAAAAATAGAGTATAAAGTCAAGATTAAAGTAAAAATGGGAAATTAATACAATTTGTTGTACAGGGTGAAGTAAACTAAAGCATTAAATAGAGCATAAGGTAAATGTTAAATTATAAAGTGAGGCGTATAAAATTTAAAAAAATAGAGTATAAAGTAAAGATTAAAGTAAAAAAGGGAAATTAATACAGTTTGTTGTACATTGTGAAGTAAACTAATGCGTTATGTAAAGCAAAAGGTAAATGTTAAATTATAAAGTGAGGCGTATAAAATTTTAAAAAAATAGAGTATAAAGTCAAGATTAAAGTAAAAATGGGAAATTAATACAATTTGTTGTACAGGGTGAAGTAAACTAAAGCATTAGGTAGAGCATAAGGTAAATGTTAAATTATAAAGTGAGGCTTATAAAATTAAAAAAAATAGAGTATAAAGTAAAGATTAAAAAAAAGGGAAATTAATGCGGTTTATTGTACAGTGTGAAGTAAACTAAAGCGTTAGGTAAAGCATAAGGTAAATGTTAAATTATAAAGTGAGGCGTATGAAATTAAAAAAAATAGAGTATAAAGTAAAGATTAAAGTAAAAAAGGGATATTAATACAGTTTGTTGTACAGTGTGAAGTAAACAAAAGCGAGATGCATGAGGTAAATGTTAAATTATAAAGTGAGGCGTATAAAATTAAAAAAAATAGATTATAAAGTAAAGATTAAAGTAAAAAAGGGAAATTAATACAGTTTGTTGTACAGCGTGAAGGAAACTAAGGCGTTAGGTAAAGCATAAGGTAAATGTTAAATTATAAAGTGAGGCGTATAAAATTTAAAAAATAGAGTATAAAGTCAAGATTAAAGTAAAAATGGGAAATTAATACAGTTTGTTGTACAGTGTGAAGTAAACTAAAGCGTTAGGTAGAGCATAAGGTAAATATTAAATTATAAAGTGAGGCGTATAAAATTAAAAAAAATAGAGTATAAAGTCAAGATTAAAGTAAAAATGGGAAATTAATACAGTTTGTTGTACAGTGTGAAGTAAACTAAAGTTTTAGGTAAAGCATAAGGTAAATGTTAAATTATAAAGTGAGGCGTATAAAATTAAAAAAAATAGAGTATAAAGTAAAGATTGAAGTAAAAAAGGGAAATTAATACAGTTTGTTGTACAGTGTGCAGGAAACTAAGGCGTTAGGTAGAGCATAAGGTAAATGTTAAATTATAAAGTGAGGCGTATAAAATTAAAAAAATAGAGTATAAAGTCAAGAATAAAGTAAAAATGGGAAATTAATACAGTTTGTTGTACAGTGTGAAGTAAACTAAAACGTTAGGTTGAGCATAAGGTAAATATTAAATTATAAAGTGAGGCGTATAAAATTACAAAAAATAGAGTATAAAGTAAAGATTGAAGTAAAAAAGGGAAATTAATACAGTTTGTTGTACAGTGTGAAGCAAACTAATGCGTTATGTAAAGCATAAGGTAAATGTTAAATTATAAAGTGAGTCGTATAAAATTTAAAAAAAATAGAGTACAAAGTCAAGATTAAAGTAAAAATGGGAAATTAATACAATTTGTTGTACAGGGTGAAGTAAACTAAAACGTAAGGTAGAACATAAGGTAAATGTTAAATTATAAAGTGAGGCGTATAAAATTAAAAAAAATAGAGTATAAAGTAAAGATTAAAGTAAAAAAGGGAAATTAATACAGTTTGTTGTACAGTGTGAAGTAAACTAAAGCGAGATGCATAAGGTAAATGTTAAATCATAAAGAGAGGCGTATAAAGTAAAGATTAAAGTATAAAAGGGAAATTAATACAGTTTGTTGTACAGTGTGAAGTAAACTAAGGCGTTATTTAAAGCATAAGGTAAATGTGTTAAATTATAAAGTGAGGCGTATAAAATTAAAAAAAAATAGATTATAAAGTAAAGATTAAAGTAAAAAAGGGAAATTAATACAGTTTGTTGTACAGTGTGAAGTAAACTAAAGCGTTATTTAAAGCATAAGGTAAATGTTAAATTATAAAGTGAGGCGTATAAAATTAAAAAAAATAGATTATAAAGTAAAGATTAAAGTAAAAAAGGGAAATTAATACAGTTTGTTGTACAGTGTGAAGGAAACTAAGGCGTTAGGTAAAGCATAAGGTAAATGTTAAATTATAAAGTGAGGCGTATAAAATTAAAAAAAATAGAGTATAAAGTAAAGATTGAAGTAAAAAAGGGAAATTAATACAGTTTGTTGTACAGTGTGCAGGAAACTAAGGCGTTAGGTAGAGCATAAGGTAAATGTTAAATTATAAAGTGAGGCGTATAAAATTAAAAAAATAGAGTATAAAGTCAAGAATAAAGTAAAAATGGGAAATTAATACAGTTTGTTGTACAGTGTGAAGTAAACTAAAACGTTAGGTTGAGCATAAGGTAAATATTAAATTATAAAGTGAGGCGTATAAAATTACAAAAAATAGAGTATAAAGTAAAGATTGAAGTAAAAAAGGGAAATTAATACAGTTTGTTGTACAGTGTGAAGCAAACTAATGCGTTATGTAAAGCATAAGGTAAATGTTAAATTATAAAGTGAGTCGTATAAAATTTAAAAAAAATAGAGTACAAAGTCAAGATTAAAGTAAAAATGGGAAATTAATACAATTTGTTGTACAGGGTGAAGTAAACTAAAACGTAAGGTAGAACATAAGGTAAATGTTAAATTATAAAGTGAGGCGTATAAAATTAAAAAAAATAGAGTATAAAGTAAAGATTAAAGTAAAAAAGGGAAATTAATACAGTTTGTTGTACAGTGTGAAGTAAACTAAAGCGAGATGCATAAGGTAAATGTTAAATCATAAAGAGAGGCGTATAAAGTAAAGATTAAAGTATAAAAGGGAAATTAATACAGTTTGTTGTACAGTGTGAAGTAAACTAAGGCGTTATTTAAAGCATAAGGTAAATGTGTTAAATTATAAAGTGAGGCGTATAAAATTAAAAAAAAATAGATTATAAAGTAAAGATTAAAGTAAAAAAGGGAAATTAATACAGTTTGTTGTACAGTGTGAAGTAAACTAAAGCGTTATTTAAAGCATAAGGTAAATGTTAAATTATAAAGTGAGGCGTATAAAATTAAAAAAAATAGATTATAAAGTAAAGATTAAAGTAAAAAAGGGAAATTAATACAGTTTGTTGTACAGTGTGAAGGAAACTAAGGCGTTAGGTAAAGCATAAGGTAAATGTTAAATTATAAAGTGAGGCGTATAAAATTAAAAAAAATAGAGTATAAAGTAAAGATTAAAGTAAAAAAGGGAAATTAATACAGTTTGTTGTACATTGTGAAGTAAACTAATGCGTTATGTAAAGCAAAAGGTAAATGTTAAATTATAAAGTGAGGCGTATAAAATTTAAAAAAAATAGAGTATAAAGTCAAGATTAAAGTAAAAATGGGAAATTAATACAATTTTTTGTACAGGGTGAAGTAAACTAAAGCATTAGGTAGAGCATAAGGTAAATGTTAAATTATAAAGTGAGGCGTATAAAATTTAAAAAAATAGAGTATAAAGTAAAGATTAAAGTAAAAAAGGGAAATTAATACAGTTTGTTGTACATTGTGAAGTAAACTAATGCGTTATGTAAAGCAAAAGGTAAATGTTAAATTATAAAGTGAGGCGTATAAAATTTTAAAAAAATAGAGTATAAAGTCAAGATTAAAGTAAAAATGGGAAATTAATACAATTTGTTGTACAGGGTGAAGTAAACTAAAGCATTAGGTAGAGCATAAGGTAAATGTTAAATTATAAAGTGAGGCTTATAAAATTAAAAAAAATAGAGTATAAAGTAAAGATTAAAAAAAAGGGAAATTAATGCGGTTTATTGTACAGTGTGAAGTAAACTAAAGCGTTAGGTAAAGCATAAGGTAAATGTTAAATTATAAAGTGAGGCGTATGAAATTAAAAAAAATAGAGTATAAAGTAAAGATTAAAGTAAAAAAGGGATATTAATACAGTTTGTTGTACAGTGTGAAGTAAACAAAAGCGAGATGCATGAGGTAAATGTTAAATTATAAAGTGAGGCGTATAAAATTAAAAAAAAATAGATTATAAAGTAAAGATTAAAGTAAAAAAGGGAAATTAATACAGTTTGTTGTACAGCGTGAAGGAAACTAAGGCGTTAGGTAAAGCATAAGGTAAATGTTAAATTATAAAGTGAGGCGTATAAAATTTAAAAAATAGAGTATAAAGTCAAGATTAAAGTAAAAATGGGAAATTAATACAGTTTGTTGTACAGTGTGAAGTAAACTAAAGCGTTAGGTAGAGCATAAGGTAAATATTAAATTATAAAGTGAGGCGTATAAAATTAAAAAAAATAGAGTATAAAGTCAAGATTAAAGTAAAAATGGGAAATTAATACAGTTTGTTGTACAGTGTGAAGTAAACTAAAGTTTTAGGTAAAGCATAAGGTAAATGTTAAATTATAAAGTGAGGCGTATAAAATTAAAAAAAATAGAGTATAAAGTAAAGATTGAAGTAAAAAAGGGAAATTAATACAGTTTGTTGTACAGTGTGCAGGAAACTAAGGCGTTAGGTAGAGCATAAGGTAAATGTTAAATTATAAAGTGAGGCGTATAAAATTAAAAAAATAGAGTATAAAGTCAAGAATAAAGTAAAAATGGGAAATTAATACAGTTTGTTGTACAGTGTGAAGTAAACTAAAACGTTAGGTTGAGCATAAGGTAAATATTAAATTATAAAGTGAGGCGTATAAAATTACAAAAAATAGAGTATAAAGTAAAGATTGAAGTAAAAAAGGGAAATTAATACAGTTTGTTGTACAGTGTGAAGCAAACTAATGCGTTATGTAAAGCATAAGGTAAATGTTAAATTATAAAGTGAGTCGTATAAAATTTAAAAAAAATAGAGTACAAAGTCAAGATTAAAGTAAAAATGGGAAATTAATACAATTTGTTGTACAGGGTGAAGTAAACTAAAACGTAAGGTAGAACATAAGGTAAATGTTAAATTATAAAGTGAGGCGTATAAAATTAAAAAAAATAGAGTATAAAGTAAAGATTAAAGTAAAAAAGGGAAATTAATACAGTTTGTTGTACAGTGTGAAGTAAACTAAAGCGAGATGCATAAGGTAAATGTTAAATCATAAAGAGAGGCGTATAAAGTAAAGATTAAAGTATAAAAGGGAAATTAATACAGTTTGTTGTACAGTGTGAAGTAAACTAAGGCGTTATTTAAAGCATAAGGTAAATGTGTTAAATTATAAAGTGAGGCGTATAAAATTAAAAAAAAATAGATTATAAAGTAAAGATTAAAGTAAAAAAGGGAAATTAATACAGTTTGTTGTACAGTGTGAAGTAAACTAAAGCGTTATTTAAAGCATAAGGTAAATGTTAAATTATAAAGTGAGGCGTATAAAATTAAAAAAAATAGATTATAAAGTAAAGATTAAAGTAAAAAAGGGAAATTAATACAGTTTGTTGTACAGTGTGAAGGAAACTAAGGCGTTAGGTAAAGCATAAGGTAAATGTTAAATTATAAAGTGAGGCGTATAAAATTAAAAAAAATAGAGTATAAAGTAAAGATTAAAGTAAAAAAGGGAAATTAATACAGTTTGTTGTACATTGTGAAGTAAACTAATGCGTTATGTAAAGCAAAAGGTAAATGTTAAATTATAAAGTGAGGCGTATAAAATTTAAAAAAAATAGAGTATAAAGTCAAGATTAAAGTAAAAATGGGAAATTAATACAATTTGTTGTACAGGGTGAAGTAAACTAAAGCATTAGGTAGAGCATAAGGTAAATGTTAAATTATAAAGTGAGGCGTATAAAATTTAAAAAAATAGAGTATAAAGTAAAGATTAAAGTAAAAAAGGGAAATTAATACAGTTTGTTGTACAGTGTGAAGTAAACTAAAGCGAGATGCTTGAGGTAAATGTTAAATCATAAAGTGAGGCGTATAAAGTAAAGATTAAAGTAAAAAAAGGGAAATTAATACAGTTTGTTGTACAGTGTGAAGTAAACTAAAGCGTTAGGTAAAGCATAAGGTAAATGTTAAATTATAAAGTGAGGCTTATAAAATTAAAAAAAATAGAGTATAAAGTAAAGATTAAAGTAAAAAAGGGAAATTAATACAGTTTGTTGTACAGCGTGAAGGAAACTAAGGCGTTAGGTAGAGCATAAGGTATATGTTACATTATAAAGTGAAGCGTATAAAATTAAAAAAATAGAGTATAAAGTCAAGATTAAAGTAAAAATGGGAAATTAATACAGTTTGTTGCACAGTGTGAAGTAAACTAAAGCGTTGGGTAGAGCATAAGGTATATATTAAATTATAAAGTGAGGCGTATAAAATTACAAAAAATAAGGTATAAAGTAAAGATTAAAGTAAAAAAGGGAAATTAATATAGTTTGTTGTACAATGTGAAGTAAACGAAAGCGTTAGGTAAAGCATAAGGTAAATGTTAAATTATAAAGTAAGGCGTATAAAATTAAAAAAATAGAGTATAAAGTAAAGATTGAAGTAAAAAAGGGAAATTAATACAGTTTGCTGTACAGTGTGAAGGAAACTAAGGCGTTAGGTAGAGCATAAGGTAAATGTTAAATTATAAAGTGAGGCGTATAAAATTAAAAAAATAGAGTATAAAGTCAAGAATAAAGTAAAAATGGGAAATTAATACAGTTTGTTGTACAGTGTGAAGTAAACTAAAGCGTTAGGTAGAGCATAAGGTAAATATTAAATTATAAAGTGAGGCGTATAAAATTACAAAAAATAGAGTATAAAGTAAAGATTGAAGTAAAAAAGGGAAATTAATACAGTTTGTTGTACAGTGTGAAGCAAACTAATGCGTTATGTAAATCATAAGGTAAATGTTAAATTATAAAGTGAGTCGTATAAAATTTAAAAAAAATAGAGTACAAAGTCAAGATTAAAGTAAAAATGGGAAATTAATACAATTTGTTGTACAGGGTGAAGTAAACTAAAACGTAAGGTAGAACATAAGGTAAATGTTAAATTATAAAGTGAGGCGTATAAAATTAAAAAAAATAGAGTATAAAGTAAAGATTAAAGTAAAAAAGGGAAATTAATACAGTTTGTTGTACAGTGTGAAGTAAACTAAAGCGAGATGCATAAGGTAAATGTTAAATCATAAAGAGAGGCGTATAAAGTAAAGATTAAAGTAAAAAAGGGAAATTAATACAGTTTGTTGTACAGTGTGAAGTAAACTAAGGCGTTATTTAAAGCATAAGGTAAATGTGTTAAATTATAAAGTGAGGCGTATAAAATTAAAAAAAAATAGATTATAAAGTAAAGATTAAAGTAAAAAAGGGAAATTAATACAGTTTGTTGTACAGTGTGAAGTAAACTAAAGCGTTATTTAAAGCATAAGGTAAATGTTAAATTATAAAGTGAGGCGTATAAAATTAAAAAAAATAGATTATAAAGTAAAGATTAAAGTAAAAAAGGGAAATTAATACAGTTTGTTGTACAGTGTGAAGGAAACTAAGGCGTTAGGTAAAGCATAAGGTAAATGTTAAATTATAAAGTGAGGCGTATAAAATTAAAAAAAATAGAGTATAAAGTAAAGATTAAAGTAAAAAAGGGAAATTAATACAGTTTGTTGTACATTGTGAAGTAAACTAATGCGTTATGTAAAGCAAAAGGTAAATGTTAAATTATAAAGTGAGGCGTATAAAATTTAAAAAAAATAGAGTATAAAGTCAAGATTAAAGTAAAAATGGGAAATTAATACAATTTGTTGTACAGGGTGAAGTAAACTAAAGCATTAGGTAGAGCATAAGGTAAATGTTAAATTATAAAGTGAGGCGTATAAAATTTAAAAAAATAGAGTATAAAGTAAAGATTAAAGTAAAAAAGGGAAATTAATACAGTTTGTTGTACAGTGTGAAGGAAACTAAGGCGTTAGGTAAAGCATAAGGTAAATGTTAAATTATAAAGTGAGGCGTATAAAATTAAAAAAAAATAGAGTATAAAGTAAAGATTAAATTAAAAAAGGGAAATTAATACAGTTTGTTGTACAGTGTGAAGTAAACTAAAGCGAGATGCATAAGGTAAATGTTAAATCATAAAGTGAGGCGTATAAAATTTTTAAAAAAAGTATAAAGTAAAGATTAAAGTAAAAAAGGGAAATTAATATAGTTTGTTGTACAGCGTGAAGGAAACTAAGGCGTTAGGTAGAGCATAAGGTAAATGTTACATTATAAAGTGAGGCGTATAAAATTAAAAAAATAGAGTATAAAGTCAAGATTAAAGTAAAAATGGGAAATTAAAACAGTTTGTTGTACAGTGTGAAGTAAACTAAAGCGTTAGGTAGAGCATAAGGTAAATATTAAATTATAAAGTGAGGCGTATAAAATTTCAAAAAATAGAGTATAAAGTAAAGATTAAAGTAAAAAAGGGAAATTAATATAGTTTGTTGTACAATGTGAAGTAAACTTAGGCGTTAGGTAGAGCATAAGGTAAATGTTAAATTATAAAGTGAGGCGTATAAAATTAAAAAAATAGAGTATAAAGTCAAGATTAAAGTAAAAATGGGAAATTAATACAGTTTGTTGTACTGTGTGAAGTTAACTAAAGCGTTAGGTAAAGCATAAGGTAAATGTTAAATTGTAAAGTGAGGCGTATAAAATTAAAAAAAATAGAGTATAAAGTAAAGATTAAAGTAAAAAAGGGAAATTAATGCAGTTTGTTGTACAGTGTTAAGTAAACTAAAGCGAGATGCATAAGGTAAATGTTAAATCATAAAGTGAGGCGTATAAAGTAAAGATAAAAGTAAAAAAGGGAAATTAATACAGTTTGTTGTACAGTGTGATGTAAACCAAAGCGTTATTTAAAGCATAAGGTAAATGCTAAATTATAAAGTGAGGCGTATAAAATTAAAAAAAAATAGATTATAAAGTAAACATTAAAGTAAAAAAGGGAAATTAATACAGTTTGTTGTACAGTGAGAAGTAAACTAAAGCGAGATGCATAAGGTAAATGTTAAATCATAAAGTGAGGCGTATAAAATTTTAAAAAAAAGTATAAAGTAAAGATTAAAGTAAAAAAGGGAAATTAATACAGTTTGTGGTACAGTGTGAAGTAAACTAAAGCGAGATGCATAAGGTATATGTTAAATTATAAAGTGAGGCGTATAAAATTAAAAAAATAGAGTATAAAGTCAAGATTAAAGTAAAAATGGGAAATTAATACAGTTTGTTATACAGTGTGAAGTAAACTAAAGCGTTAGGTAGAGCATAAGGTAAATATTAAATTATAAAGTGAGGCGTATAAAATTACAAAAAATAGAGTATAAAGTCAAGATTAAAGTAAAAATGGGAAATTAATACAGTTTGTTGTACAGTGTGAAGTAAACTAAAGCCTTAGGTAGAGCATAAGGTAAATGTTAAATTATAAAGTGAGGCGTATAAAATTAAAAAAAATAGAGTATAAAGTAAAGATAAAAGTAAAAAAGGGAAATTAATACAGTCTGTTGCACAGTGTGAAGTAAACTAAAGCGTTAGGAAAAGCATAAGGTAAATGTTAAATTATAAAGTGAGGCGTATAAAATTAAAAAAATAGAGTATAAAGTAAAGATTAAAGTAAAAAAGGGAAATTAATACAGTCTGTTGTACAGTGTGAAGTAAACTAAAGCGAGATGCATAAGGTAAATGTTAAATTATAAAGTGAGGCGTATAAAATTTAAAAAAAAAGTATAAAGTAAAGATTAAAGTAAAAATGGGAAATTAATACAGTTTGTTGTACAGTGTGAAGTAAACTAAGGCGTTAGGTAGAGCATAAGGTAAATATTAAATTATAAAGTGAGGCGTATAAAATTACAAAAAATAGAGTATAAAGTAAAGATAAAAGTAAAAAAGGGAAATTAATATAGTTTGTTGTACAATGTGAAGTAAACTAAAGCGTTAGGTAAAGCATAAGGTAAATGTTAAATTATAAAGTGAGGCGTATAAAATTAAAAAAAATAGAGTATAAAGTAAAGATTAAAGTAAAAAAGGGAAATTAATACAGTTTGATATACAGTGTGAAGTAAACCAAAGCGTTAGGAAAAGCATAAGGTAAATGTTAAATTGTAAAGTGAGGCGTATAAAATTAATAAAAATAGAGTATGAAGTAAAGATTAAAGTAAAAATGAGAAATTAATACAGTTTGTTGTACAGTGTGAAGTTAACTAAAGCGTTAGGTAAAGCATAAGGTAAATGTTAAATTATAAAGTGAGGCGTATAAAATTAAAAAAATAGAGTATAAAGTAAATATTAAAGTAAAAAAGGGAAATTAATACAGTTTGTTGTACAGTGTGAAGTAAACTAAAGCGAGATGCATAAGGTAAATGTTAAATCATAAAGTGAGGCGTATAAAGTAAAGATTAAAGTAAAAAAGGGAAATTAATACAGTTTGTTGTACAGTGTGAAGGAAACTAAGGCGTTAGGTGAAGCATAAGGTAAATGTTAAATTATAAAGTGAGACGTATAAAATTTAAAAAAATAGAGTATAAAGTAAAGATTAAAGTAAAAAAGGGAAATTAATACAGTTTGTTGTACAGTGTGAAGTAAACTAAAGCGAGATGCATAAGGTAAATGTTAAATCATAAAGTGAGGCGTATAAAATTTAAAAAAAAAGTATAAAGTAAAGATTAAAGTAAAAAAGGGAAATTAATACAGTTTGATGTACAGCGTGAAGGAAACTAAGGCGTTAGGTAGAGTATAAGGTAAATGTTACATTATAAAGTGAGGCGTATAAAATTAAAAAAATAGAGTATAAAGTCAAGATTAAAGTAAAAATGGGAAATTAATACAGTTTGTTGTACAGTGTGAAGTAAACTAAAGCGTTAGGTAGAGCATAAGGTAAATATTAAATTATAAAGTGAGGCGTATAAAATTACAAAAAATAGAGAATAAAGTAAAGATAAAAGTAAAAAAAAGAAATTAATATAGTTTGTTGTACAATGTGAAGTAAACTAAAGCGTTAGGTAAAGCATAAGGTAAATGTTAAATTATAAAGTGAGGCGTATAAAATTAAAAAAAAATAGAGTATAAAGTAAAGATTAAAGTAAAAAAGGGAAATTAATACAGTTTGATATACAGTGTGAAGTAAACCAAAGCGTTAGGAAAAGCATAAGGTAAATGTTAAATTGTAAAGTGAGGCGTATAAAATTAATAAAAATAGAGTATGAAGTAAAGATTAAAGTAAAAATGGGAAATTAATACAGTTTGTTGTACAGTGTGAAGTTAACTAAAGCGTTAGGTAAAGCATAAGAAAAATGTTAAATAATAAAGTGAGGCGTATAAAATTAAAAAAATAGAGTATAAAGTAAATATTAAAGTAAAAAGGGGAAATTAATACAGTTTGTTGTACAGTGTGAAGTAAACTAAAGCGAGATGCATAAGGTAAATGTTAAATCATAAAGTGAGGCGTATAAAGTAAAGATTAAAGTAAAAAAGGGAAATTAATACAGTTTGTTGTACATTGTGAAGTAAACTAAAACGAGATGCATAATTTAAATTTTAAATTATAAAGTGAGGCGTATAAAATTTTAAAAAAAAGTATAAAGTAAAGATTAAAGTAAAAAAGGGACATTAATACAGTTTGTTGTACAGTGTGAAGGAAACTAAGGCGTTAGGTAAAGCATAAGGTAAATGTTAAATTATAAAGTGAGGCGTATAAAATTAAAAAAAAATAGAGTATAAAGTAAAGATTAAATTAAAAAAGGGAAATTAATACAGTTTGTTGTACAGTGTGAAGTAAACTAAAGCGAGATGCATAAGGTAAATGTTAAATCATAAAGTGAGGCGTATAAAATTTTTAAAAAAAGTATAAAGTAAAGATTAAAGTAAAAAAGGGAAATTAATATAGTTTGTTGTACAGCGTGAAGGAAACTAAGGCGTTAGGTAGAGCATAAGGTAAATGTTACATTATAAAGTGAGGCGTATAAAATTAAAAAAATAGAGTATAAAGTCAAGATTAAAGTAAAAATGGGAAATTAAAACAGTTTGTTGCACAGTGTGAAGTAAACTAAAGCGTTAGGTAGAGCATAAGGTAAATATTAAATTATAAAGTGAGGCGTATAAAATTTCAAAAAATAGAGTATAAAGTAAAGATTAAAGTAAAAAAGGGAAATTAATATAGTTTGTTGTACAATGTGAAGTAAACTTAGGCGTTAGGTAGAGCATAAGGTAAATGTTAAATTATAAAGTGAGGCGTATAAAATTAAAAAAATAGAGTATAAAGTCAAGATTAAAGTAAAAATGGGAAATTAATACAGTTTGTTGTACTGTGTGAAGTTAACTAAAGCGTTAGGTAAAGCATAAGGTAAATGTTAAATTGTAAAGTGAGGCGTATAAAATTAAAAAAAATAGAGTATAAAGTAAAGATTAAAGTAAAAAAGGGAAATTAATGCAGTTTGTTGTACAGTGTTAAGTAAACTAAAGCGAGATGCATAAGGTAAATGTTAAATCATAAAGTGAGGCGTATAAAGTAAAGATAAAAGTAAAAAAGGGAAATTAATACAGTTTGTTGTACAGTGTGATGTAAACCAAAGCGTTATTTAAAGCATAAGGTAAATGTTAAATTATAAAGTGAGGCGTATAAAATTAAAAAAATAGAGTATAAAGTAAAGATTAAAGTAAAAAAGAGAAATTAATACAGTCTGTTGTACAGTGTGAAGTAAACTAAAGCGTTAGTAAAAGCATAAGGTGAATGTTAAATTATAAAGTGAGGCGTATAAAATTAAAAAAAATAGAGTATAAAGTAAGGATTAAAGTAAAAAAGGGAAATTAATACAGTTTGTGGTACAATGTGAAGTAAACTATAGCGAGATGCATAAGGTAAATGTTAAATTATAAAGTGAGGCGTATAAAATTTAAAAAAAAAGTATAAAGTAAAGATTAAAGTAAAAAAGGGAAATTAATACAGTTTGTTGTACAGTGTGCAGGAAACTAAGGCGTTAGGTAGAGCATAAGGTAAATGTTAAATTATAAAGTGAGGCGTATAAAATTAAAAAAATAGAGTATAAAGTCAAGAATAAAGTAAAAATGGGAAATTAATACAGTTTGTTGTACAGTGTGAAGTAAACTAAAGCGTTAGGTAGATCATAAGGTAAATGTTAAATTATAAAGTGAGGCGTATAAAATTAAAAAAAATAGAGTATAAAGTAAAGGTTAAAGTAAAGAAGGGAAATTAATACAGTTTGAAGTACAGTGTGAAGTAAACCAAAGCGTTAGGAAAAGCATAAGGTAAATGTTAAATTGTAAAGTGAGGCGTATAAAATAAAAAAAATATATATATAAAGTCAAGATTAAAGTAAAAATGGGAAATTAATACAGTCTGTTGTACAGTGTGAAGTAAACTAAAGCGTTAGGAAAAGCATAAGATAAATGTTAAATTATAAAGTGAGGCGAATAAAATTAAAAAAAATAGATTATAAAGTAAAGATTAAAGTAAAAAAGGGAAATTAATACAGTTTGTTGTACAGTGTGAAGTAAACTAAAGCGTTAGGTAAAGCATAAGGTAAATGTTAAATTATAAAGTGAGGCGTATGAAATTAAAAAAAATAGAGTATAAAGTAAAGATTAAAGTAAAAAAGGGATATTAATACAGTTTGTTGTACAGTGTGAAGTAAACAAAAGCGAGATGCATGAGGTAAATGTTAAATTATAAAGTGAGGCGTATAAAATTAAAAAAAATAGATTATAAAGTAAAGATTAAAGTAAAAAAGGGAAATTAATACAGTTTGTTGTACAGCGTGAAGGAAACTAAGGCGTTAGGTAAAGCATAAGGTAAATGTTAAATTATAAAGTGAGGCGTATAAAATTTAAAAAATAGAGTATAAAGTCAAGATTAAAGTAAAAATGGGAAATTAATACAGTTTGTTGTACAGTGTGAAGTAAACTAAAGCGTTAGGTAGAGCATAAGGTAAATATTAAATTATAAAGTGAGGCGTATAAAATTAAAAAAAATAGAGTATAAAGTCAAGATTAAAGTAAAAATGGGAAATTAATACAGTTTGTTGTACAGTGTGAAGTAAACTAAAGTTTTAGGTAAAGCATAAGGTAAATGTTAAATTATAAAGTGAGGCGTATAAAATTAAAAAAAATAGAGTATAAAGTAAAGATTGAAGTAAAAAAGGGAAATTAATACAGTTTGTTGTACAGTGTGCAGGAAACTAAGGCGTTAGGTAGAGCATAAGGTAAATGTTAAATTATAAAGTGAGGCGTATAAAATTAAAAAAATAGAGTATAAAGTCAAGAATAAAGTAAAAATGGGAAATTAATACAGTTTGTTGTACAGTGTGAAGTAAACTAAAACGTTAGGTTGAGCATAAGGTAAATATTAAATTATAAAGTGAGGCGTATAAAATTACAAAAAATAGAGTATAAAGTAAAGATTGAAGTAAAAAAGGGAAATTAATACAGTTTGTTGTACAGTGTGAAGCAAACTAATGCGTTATGTAAAGCATAAGGTAAATGTTAAATTATAAAGTGAGTCGTATAAAATTTAAAAAAAATAGAGTACAAAGTCAAGATTAAAGTAAAAATGGGAAATTAATACAATTTGTTGTACAGGGTGAAGTAAACTAAAACGTAAGGTAGAACATAAGGTAAATGTTAAATTATAAAGTGAGGCGTATAAAATTAAAAAAAATAGAGTATAAAGTAAAGATTAAAGTAAAAAAGGGAAATTAATACAGTTTGTTGTACAGTGTGAAGTAAACTAAAGCGAGATGCATAAGGTAAATGTTAAATCATAAAGAGAGGCGTATAAAGTAAAGATTAAAGTATAAAAGGGAAATTAATACAGTTTGTTGTACAGTGTGAAGTAAACTAAGGCGTTATTTAAAGCATAAGGTAAATGTGTTAAATTATAAAGTGAGGCGTATAAAATTAAAAAAAAATAGATTATAAAGTAAAGATTAAAGTAAAAAAGGGAAATTAATACAGTTTGTTGTACAGTGTGAAGTAAACTAAAGCGTTATTTAAAGCATAAGGTAAATGTTAAATTATAAAGTGAGGCGTATAAAATTAAAAAAAATAGATTATAAAGTAAAGATTAAAGTAAAAAAGGGAAATTAATACAGTTTGTTGTACAGTGTGAAGGAAACTAAGGCGTTAGGTAAAGCATAAGGTAAATGTTAAATTATAAAGTGAGGCGTATAAAATTAAAAAAAATAGAGTATAAAGTAAAGATTAAAGTAAAAAAGGGAAATTAATACAGTTTGTTGTACATTGTGAAGTAAACTAATGCGTTATGTAAAGCAAAAGGTAAATGTTAAATTATAAAGTGAGGCGTATAAAATTTAAAAAAATAGAGTATAAAGTAAAGATTAAAGTAAAAAAGGGAAATTAATACAGTTTGTTGTACAGTGTGAAGTAAACTAAAGCGAGATGCTTGAGGTAAATGTTAAATCATAAAGTGAGGCGTATAAAGTAAAGATTAAAGTAAAAAAAGGGAAATTAATACAGTTTGTTGTACAGTGTGAAGTAAACTAAAGCGTTAGGTAAAGCATAAGGTAAATGTTAAATTATAAAGTGAGGCTTATAAAATTAAAAAAAATAGAGTATAAAGTAAAGATTAAAGTAAAAAAGGGAAATTAATACAGTTTGTTGTACAGCGTGAAGGAAACTAAGGCGTTAGGTAGAGCATAAGGTATATGTTACATTATAAAGTGAAGCGTATAAAATTAAAAAAATAGAGTATAAAGTCAAGATTAAAGTAAAAATGGGAAATTAATACAGTTTGTTGCACAGTGTGAAGTAAACTAAAGCGTTGGGTAGAGCATAAGGTAAATATTAAATTATAAAGTGAGGCGTATAAAATTACAAAAAATAGAGTATAAAGTAAAGATTAAAGTAAAAAAGGGAAATTAATATAGTTTGTTGTACAATGTGAAGTAAACGAAAGCGTTAGGTAAAGCATAAGGTAAATGTTAAATTATAAAGTAAGGCGTATAAAATTAAAAAAATAGAGTATAAAGTAAAGATTGAAGTAAAAAAGGGAAATTAATACAGTTTGCTGTACAGTGTGAAGGAAACTAAGGCGTTAGGTAGAGCATAAGGTAAATGTTAAATTATAAAGTGAGGCGTATAAAATTAAAAAAATAGAGTATAAAGTCAAGAATAAAGTAAAAATGGGAAATTAATACAGTTTGTTGTACAGTGTGAAGTAAACTAAAGCGTTAGGTAGAGCATAAGGTAAATATTAAATTATAAAGTGAGGCGTATAAAATTACAAAAAATAGAGTATAAAGTAAAGATTGAAGTAAAAAAGGGAAATTAATACAGTTTGTTGTACAGTGTGAAGCAAACTAATGCGTTATGTAAAGCATAAGGTAAATGTTAAATTATAAAGTGAGTCGTATAAAATTTAAAAAAAATAGAGTACAAAGTCAAGATTAAAGTAAAAATGGGAAATTAATACAATTTGTTGTACAGGGTGAAGTAAACTAAAACGTAAGGTAGAACATAAGGTAAATGTTAAATTATAAAGTGAGGCGTATAAAATTAAAAAAAATAGAGTATAAAGTAAAGATTAAAGTAAAAAAGGGAAATTAATACAGTTTGTTGTACAGTGTGAAGTAAACTAAAGCGAGATGCATAAGGTAAATGTTAAATCATAAAGAGAGGCGTATAAAGTAAAGATTAAAGTAAAAAAGGGAAATTAATACAGTTTGTTGTACAGTGTGAAGTAAACTAAGGCGTTATTTAAAGCATAAGGTAAATGTGTTAAATTATAAAGTGAGGCGTATAAAATTAAAAAAAAATAGATTATAAAGTAAAGATTAAAGTAAAAAAGGGAAATTAATACAGTTTGTTGTACAGTGTGAAGTAAACTAAAGCGTTATTTAAAGCATAAGGTAAATGTTAAATTATAAAGTGAGGCGTATAAAATTTAAAAAAATAGATTATAAAGTAAAGATTAAAGTAAAAAAGGGAAATTAATACAGTTTGTTGTACAGTGTGAAGGAAACTAAGGCGTTAGGTAAAGCATAAGGTAAATGTTAAATTATAAAGTGAGGCGTATAAAATTAAAAAAAATAGAGTATAAAGTAAAGATTAAAGTAAAAAAGGGAAATTAATACAGTTTGTTGTACATTGTGAAGTAAACTAATGCGTTATGTAAAGCAAAAGGTAAATGTTAAATTATAAAGTGAGGCGTATAAAATTTAAAAAAAATAGAGTATAAAGTCAAGATTAAAGTAAAAATGGGAAATTAATACAATTTGTTGTACAGGGTGAAGTAAACTAAAGCATTAGGTAGAGCATAAGGTAAATGTTAAATTATAAAGTGAGGCGTATAAAATTTAAAAAAATAGAGTATAAAGTAAAGATTAAAGTAAAAAAGGGAAATTAATACAGTTTGTTGTACAGTGTGAAGTAAACTAAAGCGAGATGCTTGAGGTAAATGTTAAATCATAAAGTGAGGCGTATAAAGTAAAGATTAAAGTAAAAAAAGGGAAATTAATACAGTTTGTTGTACAGTGTGAAGTAAACTAAAGCGTTAGGTAAAGCATAAGGTAAATGTTAAATTATAAAGTGAGGCTTATAAAATTAAAAAAAATAGAGTATAAAGTAAAGATTGAAGTAAAAAAGGGAAATTAATACAGTTTGCTGTACAGTGTGAAGGAAACTAAGGCGTTAGGTAGAGCATAAGGTAAATGTTAAATTATAAAGTGAGGCGTATAAAATTAAAAAAATAGAGTATAAAGTCAAGAATAAAGTAAAAATGGGAAATTAATACAGTTTGTTGTACAGTGTGAAGTAAACTAAAGCGTTAGGTAGAGCATAACGTAAATATTAAATTATAAAGTGAGGCGTATAAAATTAAAAAAAATAGAGTATAAAGTCAAGATTAAAGTAAAAATGGGAAATTAATACAGTTTGTTGTACAGTGTGAAGTAAACTAAAGTTTTAGGTAAAGCATAAGGTAAATGTTAAATTATAAAGTGAGGCGTATAAAATTAAAAAAAATAGAGTATAAAGTAAAGATTGAAGTAAAAAAGGGAAATTAATACAGTTTGTTGTACAGTGTGCAGGAAACTAAGGCGTTAGGTAGAGCATAAGGTAAATGTTAAATTATAAAGTGAGGCGTATAAAATTAAAAAAATAGAGTATAAAGTCAAGAATAAAGTAAAAATGGGAAATTAATACAGTTTGTTGTACAGTATGAAGTAAACTAAAACGTTAGGTTGAGCATAAGGTAAATATTAAATTATAAAGTGAGGCGTATAAAATTACAAAAAATAGAGTATAAAGTAAAGATTGAAGTAAAAAAGGGAAATTAATACAGTTTGTTGTACAGTGTGAAGCAAACTAATGCGTTATGTAAAGCATAAGGTAAATGTTAAATTATAAAGTGAGGCGTATAAAATTTTAAAAAATAGAGTATAAAGTAAAGATTAAAGTAAAAAAGGGAAATTAATACAGTTTGTTGTACAGTGTGAAGTAAACTAAAGCGAGATGCTTGAGGTAAATGTTAAATCATAAAGTGAGGCGTATAAAGTAAAGATTAAAGTAAAAAAAGGGAAATTAATACAGTTTGTTGTACAGTGTGAAGTAAACTAAAGCGTTAGGTAAAGCATAAGGTAAATGTTAAATTATAAAGTGAGGCTTATTAAATTAAAAAAATAGAGTATAAAGTAAAGATTAAAGTAAAAAAGGGAAATTAATACAGTTTGTTGTACAGCGTGAAGGAAACTAAGGCGTTAGGTAGAGCATAAGGTAAATGTTACATTATAAAGTGAAGCGTATAAAATTAAAAAAATAGAGTATAAAGTCAAGATTAAAGTAAAAATGGGAAATTAATACAGTTTGTTGCACAGTGTGAAGTAAACTAAAGCGTTGGGTAGAGCATAAGGTAAATATTAAATTATAAAGTGAGGCGTATAAAATTACAAAAAATAGAGTATAAAGTAAAGATTAAAGTAAAAAAGGGAAATTAATATAGTTTGTTGTACAATGTGAAGTAAACGAAAGCGTTAGGTAAAGCATAAGGTAAATGTTAAATTATAAAGTAAGGCGTATAAAATTAAAAAAATAGAGTATAAAGTAAAGATTGAAGTAAAAAAGGGAAATTAATACAGTTTGCTGTACAGTGTGAAGGAAACTAAGGCGTTAGGTAGAGCATAAGGTAAATGTTAAATTATAAAGTGAGGCGTATAAAATTAAAAAAATAGAGTATAAAGTCAAGAATAAAGTAAAAATGGGAAATTAATACAGTTTGTTGTACAGTGTGAAGTAAACTAAAGCGTTAGGTAGAGCATAAGGTAAATATTAAATTATAAAGTGAGGCGTATAAAATTACAAAAAATAGAGTATAAAGTAAAGATTGAAGTAAAAAAGGGAAATTAATACAGTTTGTTGTACAGTGTGAAGCAAACTAATGCGTTATGTAAAGCATAAGGTAAATGTTAAATTATAAAGTGAGTCGTATAAAATTTAAAAAAAATAGAGTACAAAGTCAAGATTAAAGTAAAAATGGGAAATTAATACAATTTGTTGTACAGGGTGAAGTAAACTAAAGCGTAAGGTAGAACATAAGGTAAATGTTAAATTATAAAGTGAGGCGTATAAAATTAAAAAAAATATAGTATAAAGTAAAGATTAAAGTAAAAAAGGGAAATTAATACAGTTTGTTTTACAGTGTGAAGTAAACTAAAGCGAGATGCATAAGGTAAATGTTAAATCATAAAGAGAGGCGTATAAAGTAAAGATTAAAGTAAAAAAGGGAAATTAATACAGTTTGTTGTACAGTGTGAAGTAAACTAAAGCGTTATTTAAAGCATAAGGTAAATGTGTTAAATTATAAAGTGAGGCGTATAAAATTAAAAAAAAAAATAGATTATAAAGTAAAGATTAAAGTAAAAAAGGGAAATTAATACAGTTTGTTGTACAGTGTGAAGGAAACTAAGGCGTTAGGTAAAGCATAAGGTAAATGTTAAATTATAAAGTGAGGCGTATAAAATTAAAAAAATAGAGTATAAAGTAAAGATTAAAGTAAAAAAGGGAAATTAATACAGTTTGTTGTACAGTGTGAAGTAAACTAAAGCGTTATTTAAAGCATAAGGTAAATGTTAAATTATAAAGTGAGGCGTATAAAATTAAAAAAAATAGATTATAAAGTAAAGATTAAAGTAAAAAAGGGAAATTAATACAGTTTGTTGTACAGTGTGAAGTAAACTAAAGCGAGATGCTTGAGGTAAATGTTAAATCATAAAGTGAGGCGTATAAAGTAAAGATTAAAGTAAAAAAAGGGAAATTAATACAGTTTGTTGTACAGTGTGAAGTAAACTAAAGCGTTAGGTAAAGCATAAGGTAAATGTTAAATTATAAAGTTAGGCTTATAAAATTAAAAAAAATAGAGTATAAAGTAAAGATTAAAGTAAAAAAGGGAAATTAATACAGTTTGTTGTACAGCGTGAAGGAAACTAAGGCGTTAGGTAGAGCATAAGGTAAATGTTACATTATAAAGTGAGGCGTATAAAATTAAAAAAATAGAGTATAAAGTCAAGATTAAAGTAAAAATGGGAAATTAATACAGTTTGTTGCACAGTGTGAAGTAAACTAAAGCGTTAGGTAGAGCATAAGGTAAATATTAAATTATAAAGTGAGGCGTATAAAATTACAAAAAATAGAGTATAAAGTAAAGATTAAAGTAAAAAAGGGTAATTAATATAGTTTGTTGTACAATGTGAAGTAAACGAAAGCGTTAGGTAAAGCATAAGGTAAATGTTAAATTATAAAGTGAGTCGTATAAAATGTAAAAAAAATAGAGTATAAAGTCAAGATTAAAGTAAAAATGGGAAATTAATACAATTTGTTGTACAGGGTGAAGTAAACTAAAGCGTAAGGTAGAACATAAGGTAAATGTTAAATTATAAAGTGAGGCGTATAAAATTAAAAAAAATAGAGTATAAAGTAAAGATTAAAGTAAAAAAGGGAAATAATTACAGTTTGTTGTACAGTGTGAAGTAAACTAAAGCGAGATGCATAAGGTAAATGTTAAATCATAAAGAGAGGCGTATAAAGTAAAGATTAAAGTAAAAAAGGGAAATTAATACAGTTTGTTGTACAGTGTGAAGTAAACTAAAGCGTTATTTAAAGCATAAGGTAAATGTGTTAAATTATAAAGTGAGGCGTATAAAATTAAAAAAAATAGATTATAAAGTAAAGATTAAAGTAAAAAAGGGAAATTAATACAGTTTGTTGTACAGTGTGAAGTAAACTAAAGCGTTATTTAAAGCATAAGGTAAATGTTAAATTATAAAGTGAGGCGTATAAAATTAAAAAAAATAGATTATAAAGTAAAGATTAAAGTAAAAAAGGGAAATTAATACAGTTTGTTGTACAGTGTGAAGGAAACTAAGGCGTTAGGTAAAGCATAAGGTAAATGTTAAATTATAAAGTGAGGCGTATAAAATTAAAAAAAAATAGAGTATAAAGTAAAGATTAAAGTAAAAAAGGGAAATTAATACAGTTTGTTGTACAGTGTGAAGTAAACTAATGCGTTATGTAAAGCAAAAGGTAAATGTTAAATAATAAAGTGAGGCGTATAAAATTTAAAAAAAATAGAGTATAAAGTCAAGATTAAAGTAAAAATGGGAAATTAATACAATTTGTTGTACAGGGTGAAGTAAACTAAAGCATTAGGTAGAGCATAAGGTAAATGTTAAATTATAAAGTGAGGCGTATAAAATTAAAAAAAATAGAGTATAAAGTAAAGATTAAAGTAAAAAAGGGAAATTAATACAGTTTGTTCTACAGTGTGAAGTAAACTAAAGCGAGATGCTTGAGGTAAATGTTAAATCATAAAGTGAGGCGTATAAAGTAAAGATTAAAGTAAAAAAAGGGAAATTAATACAGTTTGTTGTACAGTGTGAAGTAAACTAAAGCGTTAGGTAAAGCATAAGGTAAATGTTAAATTATAAAGTGAGGCTTATAAAATTAAAAAAAATAGAGTATAAAGTAAAAAAGGGAAATTAATACAGTTTGTTGTTCAGCGTGAAGGAAACTAAGGCGTTAGGTAGAGCATAAGGTAAATGTTACATTATAAAGTGAGGCGTATAAAATTAAAAAAATAGAGTATAAAGTCAAGATTAAAGTAAAAATGGGAAATTAATACAGTTTGTTGCACAGTGTGAAGTAAACTAAAGCGTTAGGTAGAGCATAAGGTAAATATTAAATTATAAAGTGAGGCGTATAAAATTACAAAAAATAGAGATTAAAGTAAAAAAGGGAAATTAATATAGTTTGTTGTACAATGTGAAGTAAACGAAAGCGTTAGGTAAAGCATAAGGTAAATGTTAAATTATAAAGTAAGGCGTATAAAATTAAAAAAAATAGAGTATAAAGTAAAGATTGAAGTAAAAAAGGGAAATTAATACAGTTTGTTGTACAGTGTGAAGGAAACTAAGGCGTTAGGTAGAGCATAAGGTAAATGTTAAATTATAAAGTGAGGCGTATAAAATTAAAAAAAATAGAGTATAAAGTCAAGATAAAAGTAAAAATGGGAAATTAATACAGTTTCTTGTACAGTGTGAAGTAAACTAAAGCGAGATGCATAAGGTAAATGTTAAATCATAAAGTGAGGCGTATAAAGTAAAGATTAAACTAAAAAAGGGAAATGAATACAGTTTGTTGTACAGTGTGAAGGAAACTAAGGCGTTAGGTAAAGCATAAGGTAAATGTTAAATTATAAAGTGAGGCGTATAAAATTTAAAAAAAATAGAGTATAAAGTAAAGATTAAAGTAAAAAAGGGAAATTCATACAGTTTGTTGTACAGTGTGAAGTAAACGAAAGCGAGATGCATAAGGTAAATGTTAAATTATAAAGTGAGGCTTATAAAATTAAAAAAAATAGAGTATAAAGTAAAGATTAAAGTACAAAAGGGAAATTAATACAGTTTGTTGTACAGCGTGAAGGAAACTAAGGCGTTAGGTAGAGCATAAGGTAAATATTAAATTATAAAGTGAGGCATATAAAATTACAAAAAATAGAGTATAAAGTAAAGATTAAAGTAAAAAAGGGAAATTAATATAGTTTGTTGTACAATGTGAAGTAAACTAAAGCGTTAGGTAAAGCATAAGGTAAATGTTAAATTATAAAGTGAGGCGTATAAAATTAAAAAAAATAGAGTATAAAGTAAAGATTGAAGTAAAAAAGGGAAATTAATACAGTTTGTTGTACAGTGTGCAGGAAACTAAGGCGTTAGGTAGAGCATAAGGTAAATGTTAAATTATGAAGTGAGGCGTATAAAATTAAAAAAATAGAGTATAAAGTCAAGATTAAAGTAAAAATGGGAAATTAATACAGTTTGTTGTACAGTGTGAAGTAAACTAAAGCGTTAGGTAGAGCATAAGGTAAATATTAAATTATAAAGTGAGGCGTATAAAATTACAAAAAATAGAGTATAAAGTAAAGATTGAAGTAAAAAAGGGAAATTAATACAGTTTGTTGTACAGTGTGAAGCAAACTAATGCGTTATTTAAAGCATCAGGTAAATGTTAAATTATAAAGTGAGGCGTATAAAATTAAAAAAAATAGAGTATAAAGTAAAGATTAAAGTAAAAAAGGGAAATTAATACAGTTTGCGGTACAGTGTGAAGTAAACTAAAGCGAGATGCATAAGGTAAATGTTAAATTATAAAGTGAGGCTTATAAAATTAAAAAAAATAGAGTATAAAGTAAAGATTAAAGTAAAAAAGGGAAATTAATACAGTTTGTGGTACAGCGTGAAGGAAACTAAGGCGTTAGGTAGAGCATAAGGTAAATGATACATTATAAAGTGAGGCGTATAAAATTAAAAAAATAGAGTATAAAGTCAAGATTAAAGTAAAAAAGGGAAATTAATACAGTTTGTTGTACAGTGTGAAGTAAACTAAAGCGAGATGCATAAGGTAAATGTTAAATCATAAAGTGAGGCGTATAAAGTAAAGATTAAAGTAAAAAAGGGAAATTAATACAGTTTGTTGTACAGTGTGAAGTAAACTAAAGCGTTAGGTAAAGCATAAGGTAAATGTTAAATTATAAAGTGAGGCTTATAAAATTAAAAAAAATAGAGTATAAAGTAAAGATTAAAAAAAAGGGAAATTAATACAGTTTATTGTACAGTGTGAAGGAAACTAAGGCGTTAGGTAGAGCATAAGGTAAATGTTAAATTATAAAGTGAGGCGTATAAAATTAAAAAAAAATAGAGTATAAAGTCAAGATTAAAGTAAAAACGGGAAATTAATACAGTTTCTTGTACAGTGTGAAGTAAACTAACGCGAGATGCATAAGGTAAATGTTAAATCATAAAGTGAGGCGTATAAAGTAAAGATTAAACTAAAAAAGGGAAATTAATACAGTTTGTTGTACAGTGTGAAGTAAACTAAAGCGTTAGGTAAAGCATAAGGTAAATGTTAAATTATAAAGTGAGGCTTATAAAATTAAAAAAAATAGAGTATAAAGTAAAGATTAAAAAAAAGGGAAATTAATACGGTTTATTGTACAATGTGAAGTAAACTAAAGCGTTAGGTAAAGCATAAGGTAAATGTTAAATTATAAAGTGAGGCGTATGAAATTTAAAAAAATAGAGTATAAAGTAAAGATTAAAGTAAAAAAGGGATATTAATACAGTTTGTTGTACAGTGTGAAGTAAACTAAAGCGAGATGCATGAGGTAAATGTTAAATTATAAAGTCAGGCGTATAAAATTAAAAAAATAGAGTATAAAGTCAAGATTAAAGTAAAAATGGGAAATTAATACAGTCTGTTGTCCAGTGTGAAGTAAACTAAAGCGTTAGGTAGAGCATAAGGTTAATGTTAAATTATAAAGTGAGGCGTATAAAATTTAAAAAAATAGATTATAAAGTAAAGATTAAAGTAAAAAAGGGAAATTAATACAGTTTGTAGTACAGTGTGAAGTAAACTAAAGCGTTAGGTAGAGCATAAGGTTAATATTAAATTATAAAGTGAGGCGTATAAAATTAAAAAAAATAGAGTATAAAGTAAAGATTAAAGTAAAAATGGGAAGTTTATACAGTTTGTTGTACAGTGTGAAGTAAACTAAAGCGTTATTTAAAGCATAAGGTAAATGTTAAATTATAAAGTGAGGCGAATAAAATTAAAAAAAATAGATTATAAAGTAAAGATTAAAGTAAAAAAGGGAAATTAATACAGTTTGTTGTAGAGTGTGAAGGAAACTAAGGCGTTAGGTAGAGCATAAGGTAAATGTTAAATTATAAAGTGAGGCGTATAAAATTAAAAAAAATAGAGTATAAAGTAAAGATTAAAGTAAAAATGGGAAGTTTATACAGTTTGTTGTACAGTGTGAAGTAAACTAAAGCGTTATTTAAAGCATAAGGTAAATGTTAAATTATAAAGTGAGGCGAATAAAATTAAAAAAAATAGATTATAAAGTAAAGATTAAAGTAAAAAAGGGAAATTAATACAGTTTGTTGTACAGTATGAAGGAAACTAAGGCGTTAGGTAAAGCATAATGTAAATGTTAAATTATAAAGTGAGGCGTATAAAATTAAAAAAAATAGAGTATAAAGTCAAGATTAAAGTAAAAATGGGAAATTAATACAGTCTGTTGTCCAGTGTGAAGTAAACTAAAGCGTTAGGTAGAGCATAAGGTAAATGTTAAATTATAAAGTGAGGCGTATAAAATTAAAAAAAATAGATTATAAAGTAAAGATTAAAGTAAAAAAGGGAAATTAATACAGTTTGTTGTACAGCGTGAAGGAAACTAAGGCGTTAGGTAAAGCATAAGGTAAATGTTAAATTATAAAGTGAGGCGTATAAAATTAAAAAAAATAGAGTATAAAGTAAAGATTAAAGTAAAAAAGGGATATTAATACAGTTTGTTGTACAGTGTGAAGTAAACTAAAGCGAGATGCATGAGGTAAATGTTAAATTATAAAGTGAGGCGTATAAAATTAAAAAAAATAGAGTATAAAGTCAAGATTAAAGTAAAAATGGGAAATTAATACAGTTTGTTGTACAGCGTGAAGGAAACTAAGGCGTTAGGTAGAGCATAAGGTAAATGTTACATTATAAAGTGAGGCGTATAAAATTACAAAAAATAGAGTATAAAGTAAAGATTAAAGTAAAAAAGGGAAATTAATATAGTTTGTTGTACAATGTGAAGTAAACTAAAGCGTTAGGTAGAGCATAAGGTAAATGTTAAATTATAAAGTGAGGCGTATAAAATTAAAAAAAATAGAGTATAAAGTCAAGATTAAAGTAAAAATGGGAAATTAATACAATTTGTTGTACAGTGTGAAGTAAACTAAAGCGTTAGGTAGAGCATAAGGTAAAAATTAAATTATAAAGTGAGGCGTATAAAATTAAAAAAATAGAGTATAAAGTAAAGATTAAAGCAAAAAAGGGAAATTAATACAGTTTGTTGTACAGTGTGAAGTAAACTAAATCGAGATGCTTAAGGTAAATGTTAAATCATAAAGTGAGGCGTATATAGTAAATATTAAAGTAAAAAAGGGAAATTAATACAGTTTGTTGTACAGTGTGAAGTAAACTAAAGCGAGATGCATAAGGTAAATGTTAAATCATAAAGAGAGGCGTATAAAGTAAAGATTAAAGTAAAAAAGGGAAATTAATACAGTTTGTTGTACAGTGTGAAGTAAACTAAAGCGTTATTTAAAGCATAAGGTAAATGTTAAATTATAAAGTGAGGCGTATAAAATCAAAAAAAAATAGATTATAAAGTAAAGATTAAAGTACAAAAGGGAAATTAATACAGTTTGTTGTACAGTGTGAAGGAAACTAAGTCGTTAGGTAAAGCATAAGGTAAATGTTAAATTATAAAGTGAGGCGTATAAAATTAAAAAAATAGAGTATAAAGTAAATATTAAAGTAAAAAAGGGAAATTAATACAGTTTGTTGTACAGTGTGAAGTAAACTAAAGCGAGATGCATAATTTAAATTATAAAGTGAGGCGTATAAAATTTTTAAAAAAAAGTATGAAGTAAAGATTAAAGTAAAAAAGGGATATTAATACAGTTTGTTGTACAGTGTGAAGTTAACTAAAGCTTTAGGTAACGCATAAGGTAAATGTTAAATTATAAAGTGAGGCGTATAAAATTAAAAAAATAGAGTATAAAGTAAAGATTAAAGTAAAAATGGGAAATTAATACAGTTTGTTGTACAGTGTGAAGTAAACTAAAGCGTTAGGTAAAGCATAAGGTAAATGTTAAATTATAAAGTGAGGCTTATAAAATTAAAAAAATAGAGTATAAAGTAAAGATTAAAAAAAAGGGAAATTAATACAGTTTATTGTACAGTGTGAAGTAAACTAAAGCGTTAGGTAAAGCATAAGGTAAATGTTAAATTGTAAAGTGAGGCGTATGAAATTAAAAAAAAAGAGTATAAAGTAAAGATTAAAGTAAAAAAGGGATATTAATACAGTTTGTTGTACAGTGTGAAGTAAACTAAAGCGAGATGCATAAGGTAAATGTTAAATTATAAAGTGAGGCGTATAAATTTAAAAAAAATAGAGGATAAAGTAAAGATTAAAGTAAAAAAGGGAAATTAATACAGTTTGTTGTACAGCGTGAAGTAAACTAAGGCGTTAGGTAAAGCATAAGGTAAATGTTAAATTATAAATTGAGGCTTATAAAATTTAAAAAATAGAGTATAAAGTCAAGATTAAAGTTAAAATGGGAAATTAATACAGTTTGTTGTACAGTGTGAAGTAAACTAAAGCATAAGGTAAATGTTAAATTATAAAGTGAGGCGAATAAAATTTAAAAAATAGAGTATAAAGTAAAGATTAAAGTAAAAAAGGGAAATTAATACAGTTTGTTGTACAGTGCGAAGTAAACTAAAGCATAAGGTAAATGTTAAATTATAAAGTGAGGCGAATAAAATTTAAAAAAATAGAGTATAAAGTAAAGATTAAAGTAAAAAAGGGAAATTAATACAGTTTGTTGTGCAGTGTGAAGTAAACTTAAGCGTTAGGTAAAGCATAAGGTAAATGTTAAATTATAAAGTCAGGCGTACAAAATTAAAAAAAATAGTGCATAAAGTAAAGATTAAAGTAAAAAAGGGAAATTAATACAGTTTGTTGTAAAGTGTGAAGTAAACTAAAGCGAGATGCATAAGGTAAATGTTAAATTATAAAGTGAGGCGTATAAAATTTAAAAAAAATAGAGTATAAAGTAAAAATTAAAGTGAAAAAGGGAAATTAATACAGTTTGTTGTACAGTGTGAAGTAAACTTAAGCGTTAGGTTAAGCATAAGGTAACTGTTAAATTAAAAAGTGAGGCGTATAAGATTAAAAAAAATAATGCATAAAGTAAAGATTAAAGTGAAAAACGGAAATTAATACAGTTTGTTGTACAGTGTGAAGTAAACTAAAGCGTTTTGTAAAGCATAAGGTAAATGTTAAATTATAAAGCGAGGCGTATAAATTTTTAAAAAATAGAGTATAAAGTAAAGATTAAAGTAAAAAAGGGATATTAATACAGTTTGTTGTACAGTGTGAAGTAAGCTAAAGCGAGATGCATAAGGTAAATGTTAAATTATAAAGTGAGGTGAATAAAATTAAAAAAAATAGATTATAAAGTTAAGATTAATGTAAAAAAGGGAAATTAATACAGTTTGTTGTACAGCGTGAAGGAAACTAAGGCGTTAGGTTAAGCATAAGGTAAGTGTTAAATTATAAAGTGAGGCGTATAAAATTTAAAAAATAGAGTATAAAGTCAAGATTTAAGTAAAAATGGGAAATTAATACAGTTTGTTGTACAGTGTGAAGTAAACTAAAGCGTTAGGTAGAGCATAAGGTAAATGTTAAATTATAAAGTGAGGCGTATAAAATTAAAAAAAATAGAGTATAAAGTCAAGATTAAAGTAAAAATGGGAAATTAATACAATTTGTTGTACAGTGTGAAGTAAACTAAAGCGTTAGGTAGAGCATAAGGTAAAAATTAAATTATAAAGTGAGGCGTATAAAATTAAAAAAATAGAGTATAAAGTAAAGATTAAAGCAAAAAAGGGAAATTAATACAGTTTGTTGTACAGTGTGAAGTAAACTAAATCGAGATGCTTAAGGTAAATGTTAAATCATAAAGTGAGGCGTATATAGTAAATATTAAAGTAAAAAAGGGAAATTAATACAGTTTGTTGTACAGTGTGAAGTAAACTAAAGCGAGATGCATAAGGTAAATGTTAAATCATAAAGAGAGGCGTATAAAGTAAAGATTAAAGTAAAAAAGGGAAATTAATACAGTTTGTTGTACAGTGTGAAGTAAACTAAAGCGTTATTTAAAGCATAAGGTAAATGTTAAATTATAAAGTGAGGCGTATAAAATCAAAAAAAAATAGATTATAAAGTAAAGATTAAAGTACAAAAGGGAAATTAATACAGTTTGTTGTACAGTGTGAAGGAAACTAAGTCGTTAGGTAAAGCATAAGGTAAATGTTAAATTATAAAGTGAGGCGTATAAAATTAAAAAAATAGAGTATAAAGTAAATATTAAAGTAAAAAAGGGAAATTAATACAGTTTGTTGTACAGTGTGAAGTAAACTAAAGCGAGATGCATAATTTAAATTATAAAGTGAGGCGTATAAAATTTTAAAAAAAAAGTATGAAGTAAAGTTTAAAGTAAAAAAGGGATATTAATACAGTTTGTTGTACAGTGTGAAGTTAACTAAAGCTTTAGGTAACGCATAAGGTAAATGTTAAATTATAAAGTGAGGCGTATAAAATTAAAAAAATAGAGTATAAAGTAAAGATTAAAGTAAAAAAGGGAAATTAATACAGTCTGTTGTACAGTGTGAAGTAAACTAAAGCTTTAGGAAAAGCATAAGGTAAATGTTAAATTATAAAGTGAGGCGTATAAAATTTAAAAAAATAGAGTATAAAGTCAATATTAAAGTAAAAATGGGAAATTAATACAGTTTGTTGTACAGTGTGAAGTAAACTAAAGCGTTAGGTAAAGCATAAGGTAAATGTTAAATTATAAAGTGAGGCTTATAAAATTAAAAAAATAGAGTATAAAGTAAAGATTAAAAAAAAGGGAAATTAATACAGTTTATTGTACAGTGTGAAGTAAACTAAAGCGTTAGGTAAAGCATAAGGTAAATGTTAAATTATAAAGTGAGGCGTATGAAATTAAAAAAAAGAGTATAAAGTAAAGATTAAAGTAAAAAAGGGATATTAATACAGTTTGTTGTACAGTGTGAAGTAAACTAAAGCGAGATGCATAAGGTAAATGTTAAATTATAAAGTGAGGCGTATAAATTTAAAAAAAATAGAGTATAAAGTAAAGATTAAAGTAAAAAAGGGAAATTAATACAGTTTGTTGTACAGCGTGAAGTAAACTAAGGCGTTAGGTAAAGCATAAGGTAAATGTTAAATTATAAATTGAGGCTTATAAAATTTAAAAAATAGAGTATAAAGTCAAGATTAAAGTTAAAATGGGAAATTAATACAGTTTGTTGTACAGTGTGAAGTAAACTAAAGCATAAGGTAAATGTTAAATTATAAAGTGAGGCGAATAAAATTTAAAAAATAGAGTATAAAGTAAAGATTAAAGTAAAAAAGGGAAATTAATACAGTTTGTTGTACAGTGCGAAGTAAACTAAAGCATAAGGTAAATGTTAAATTATAAAGTGAGGCGAATAAAATTTTAAAAAAATAGAGTATAAAGTAAAGATTAAAGTAAAAAAGGGAAATTAATACAGTTTGTTGTGCAGTGTGAAGTAAACTTAAGCGTTAGGTAAAGCATAAGGTAAATGTTAAATTATAAAGTCGGGCGTACAAAATTAAAAAAAATAGTGCATAAAGTAAAGATTAAAGTAAAAAAGGGAAATTAATACAGTTTGTTTTAAAGTGTGAAGTAAACTAAAGCGAGATGCATAAGGTAAATGTTAAATTATAAAGTGAGGCGTATAAAATTTAAAAAAAATAGAGTATAAAGTAAAAATTAAAGTGAAAAAGGGAAATTAATACAGTTTGTTGTACAGTGTGAAGTAAACTTAAGCGTTAGGTTAAGCATAAGGTAACTGTTAAATTAAAAAGTGAGGCGTATAAGATTAAAAAAAATAATGCATAAAGTAAAGATTAAAGTGAAAAACGGAAATTAATACAGTTTGTTGTACAGTGTGAAGTAAACTAAAGCGTTATGTAAAGCATAAGGTAAATGTTAAATTATAAAGCGAGGCGTATAAATTTTTAAAAAATAGAGTATAAAGTAAAGATTAAAGTAAAAAAGGGATATTAATACAGTTTGTTGTACAGTGTGAAGTAAGCTAAAGCGAGATGCATAAGGTAAATGTTAAATTATAAAGTGAGGGGTATAAAATTAAAAAAAATAGAGTATAAAGTAAAGATTAAAGTAAAAAAGGGAAATTAATACAGTCTGTTGTACAGTGTGAAGTAAACTAAAGCGTTAGGAAAAGCATAAGGTAAATGTTAAATTATAAAGTGAGGCGTATAAAATTTAAAAAAATAGAGTATAAAGTAAAGATTAAAGTAAAAAAGGGAAATTAATACAGTCTGTTGTACAGTGTGAAGTAAACTAAAGCGTTAGGAAAAGCATAAGGTAAATGTTAAATTATAAAGTGAGGCTTATAAAATTAAAAAAATAGAGTATAAAGTAAAGATTAAAAAAAAGGGAAATTAATACAGTTTATTGTACAGTGTGAAGTAAACTAAAGCGTTAGGTAAAGCATAAGGTAAATGTTAAATTATAAAGTGAGGCGTATGAAATTAAAAAAAAGAGTATAAAGTAAAGATTAAAGTAAAAAAGGGATATTAATACAGTTTGTTGTACAGTGTGAAGTAAACTAAAGCGAGATGCATAAGGTAAATGTTAAATTATAAAGTGAGGCGTATAAATTTAAAAAAAATAGAGTATAAAGTAAAGATTAAAGTAAAAAAGGGAAATTAATACAGTTTGTTGTACAGCGTGAAGTAAACTAAGGCGTTAGGTAAAGCATAAGGTAAATGTTAAATTATAAATTGAGGCTTATAAAATTTAAAAAATAGAGTATAAAGTCAAGATTAAAGTTAAAATGGGAAATTAATACAGTTTGTTGTACAGTGTGAAGTAAACTAAAGCATAAGGTAAATGTTAAATTATAAAGTGAGGCGAATAAAATTTAAAAAATAGAGTATAAAGTAAAGATTAAAGTAAAAAAGGGAAATTAATACAGTTTGTTGTACAGTGCGAAGTAAACTAAAGCATAAGGTAAATGTTAAATTATAAAGTGAGGCGAATAAAATTTAAAAAAATAGAGTATAAAGTAAAGATTAATGTAAAAAAGGGAAATTAATACAGTTTGTTGTGCAGTATGAAGTAAACTTAAGCATTAGGTAAAGCATAAGGTAAATGTTAAATTATAAAGTCAGGCGTACAAAATTAAAAAAAATAGTGCATAATGTAAAGATTAAAGTAAAAAAGGGAAATTAATACAGTTTGTTGTAAAGTGTGAAGTAAACTAAAGCGAGATGCATAAGGTAAATGTTAAATTATAAAGTGAGGCGTATAAAATTTAAAAAAAATAGAGTATAAAGTAAAAATTAAAGTGAAAAAGGGAAATTAATACAGTTTGTTGTACAGTGTGAAGTAAACTTAAGCGTTAGGTTAAGCATAAGGTAACTGTTAAATTAAAAAGTGAGGCGTATAAATTTTTAAAAAATAGAGTATAAAGTAAAGATTAAAGTAAAAAAGGGATATTAATACAGTTTGTTGTACAGTGTGAAGTAAGCTAAAGCGAGATGCATAAGGTAAATGTTAAATTATAAAGTGAGGTGAATAAAATTAAAAAAAATAGATTATAAAGTTAAGATTAATGTAAAAAAGGGAAATTAATACAGTTTGTTGTACAGCGTGAAGGAAACTAAGGCGTTAGGTTAAGCATAAGGTAAGTGTTAAATTATAAAGTGAGGCGTATAAAATTTAAAAAATAGAGTATAAAGTCAAGATTTAAGTAAAAATGGGAAATTAATACAGTTTGTTGTACAGTGTGAAGTAAACTAAAGCGTTAGGTAGAGCATAAGGTAAAATGTTAAATTATAAAGTGAGGGGTATAAAATTAAAAAAAATAGAGTATAAAGTAAAGATTAAAGTAAAAAAGGGAAATTAATACAGTCTGTTGTACAGTGTGAAGTAAACTAAAGCGTTAGGAAAAGCATAAGGTAAATGTTAAATTATAAAGTGAAGCGTATAAAATTTAAAAAAATAGAGTATAAAGTAAAGATTAAAGTAAAAAAGGGAAATTAATACAGTCTGTTGTACAGTGTGAAGTATACTAAAGCGTTAGGAAAAGCATAAGGTAAATGTTAAATTATAAAGTAAGGCGTATAAAATTTAAAAAAATAGAGTATAAAGTAAAGATTAAACTAAAAAAGGGAAATTAATACAGTCTGTTGTACAGTGTGAAGTAAACTAAAGCGTTAGGAAAAGCATAAGAAAAATGTTAAATTATAAAGTGAGGCGTATAAAATTTAAAAAAATAGAGTATAAAGTAAAGATTAAAGTAAAAAAGGGAATTTAATAAAGTTTGTTGTACAGTGTGAAGTAAACTAAAGCGTTAGGAAAAGCATAAGGTAAATGTGAAATTATAAAGTGAGCCGTATAAAATTAAAAAAATAGAGTATAAAGTAAAGATTAAAGTAAAAAAGGGAAATTAATACAGTTTGTTGTACAGTGTGAAGTAAACTAAAGCGTTAGGTAGAGCATAAGGTAAATGTAAAATTATAAAGTGAGGCGTATAAAATTTAAAAAATAGAGTATAAAGTAAAGATTAAAAAAAAGGGAAATTAATACAGTTTATTGTACAGTGTGAAGTAAACTAAAGCGTTAGGTAAAGCATAAGGTAAATGTTAAATTATAAAGTGAGGCGTATGAAATTTAAAAAAAAAAAGAGTATAAAGTAAAGATTAAAGTAAAAAAGGGATATTAATACAGTTTGTTGTACAGTGTGAAGTAAACTAAAGCGAGATGCATAAGGTAAATGTTAAATTATAAAGTGAGGCGTATAAATTTAAAAAAAAGAGAGTATAAAGTAAAGATTAAAGTAAGAAAGGGAAATTAATACAGTTTGTTGTACAGCGTGAAGTAAACTAAGGCGTTAGGTAAAGCATAAGGTAAATGTTAAATTATAAAGTGAGGCTTATAAAATTTAAAAAATAGAGTATAAAGTCAAGATTAAAGTAAAAATGGGAAATTAATACAGTTTGTTGTACAGTGTGAAGTAAACTAAAGCAGAAGGTAAATGTTAAATTATAAAGTGAGGCGTATAAAATTAAAAAAATAGAGTATAAAGTAAATATTAAAGTAAAAAAGGGAAATTAATACAGTTTGTTGTACAGTGTGAAGTAAACTAAAGCGAGATGCATAATTTAAATTATAAAGTGAGGCGTATAAAATTTTAAAAAAAAAGTATGAAGTAAAGTTTAAAGTAAAAAAGGGATATTAATACAGTTTGTTGTACAGTGTGAAGTTAACTAAAGCTTTAGGTAACGCATAAGGTAAATGTTAAATTATAAAGTGAGGCGTATAAAATTAAAAAAATAGAGTATAAAGTAAAGATTAAAGTAAAAAAGGGAAATTAATACAGTCTGTTGTACAGTGTGAAGTAAACTAAAGCTTTAGGAAAAGCATAAGGTAAATGTTAAATTATAAAGTGAGGCGTATAAAATTTAAAAAAATAGAGTATAAAGTCAATATTAAAGTAAAAATGGGAAATTAATACAGTTTGTTGTACAGTGTGAAGTAAACTAAAGCGTTAGGTAAAGCATAAGGTAAATGTTAAATTATAAAGTGAGGCTTATAAAATTAAAAAAATAGAGTATAAAGTAAAGATTAAAAAAAAGGGAAATTAATACAGTTTATTGTACAGTGTGAAGTAAACTAAAGCGTTAGGTAAAGCATAAGGTAAATGTTAAATTATAAAGTGAGGCGTATGAAATTAAAAAAAAGAGTATAAAGTAAAGATTAAAGTAAAAAAGGGATATTAATACAGTTTGTTGTACAGTGTGAAGTAAACTAAAGCGAGATGCATAAGGTAAATGTTAAATTATAAAGTGAGGCGTATAAATTTAAAAAAAATAGAGTATAAAGTAAAGATTAAAGTAAAAAAGGGAAATTAATACAGTTTGTTGTACAGCGTGAAGTAAACTAAGGCGTTAGGTAAAGCATAAGGTAAATGTTAAATTATAAATTGAGGCTTATAAAATTTAAAAAATAGAGTATAAAGTCAAGATTAAAGTTAAAATGGGAAATTAATACAGTTTGTTGTACAGTGTGAAGTAAACTAAAGCATAAGGTAAATGTTAAATTATAAAGTGAGGCGAATAAAATTTAAAAAATAGAGTATAAAGTAAAGATTAAAGTAAAAAAGGGAAATTAATACAGTTTGTTGTACAGTGCGAAGTAAACTAAAGCATAAGGTAAATGTTAAATTATAAAGTGAGGCGAATAAAATTTAAAAAAAATAGAGTATAAAGTAAAGATTAAAGTAAAAAAGGGAAATTAATACAGTTTGTTGTGCAGTGTGAAGTAAACTTAAGCGTTAGGTAAAGCATAAGGTAAATGTTAAATTATAAAGTCAGGCGTACAAAATTAAAAAAAATAGTGCATAAAGTAAAGATTAAAGTAAAAAAGGGAAATTAATACAGTTTGTTGTAAAGTGTGAAGTAAACTAAAGCGTTATGTAAAGCATAAGGTAAATGTTAAATTATAAAGCGAGGCGTATAAATTTTTAAAAAATAGAGTATAAAGTAAAGATTAAAATAAAAAAGGGATATTAATACAGTTTGTTGTACAGTGTGAAGTAAGCTAAAGCGAGATGCATAAGGTAAATGTTAAATTATAAAGTGAGGTGAATAAAATTAAAAAAAATAGATTATAAAGTTAGGATTAATGTAAAAAAGGGAAATTAATACAGTTTGTTGTACAGCGTGAAGGAAACTAAGGCGTTAGGTTAAGCATAAGGTAAGTGTTAAATTATAAAGTGAGGCGTATAAAATTTAAAAAATAGAGTATAAAGTCAAGATTTAAGTAAAAATGGGAAATTAATACAGTTTGTTGTACAGTGTGAAGTAAACTAAAGCGTTAGGTAGAGCATAAGGTAAATGTTAAATTATAAAGTGAGGCGTATAAAATTAAAAAAAATAGAGTATAAAGTCAAGATTAAAGTAAAAATGGGAAATTAATACAATTTGTTGTACAGTGTGAAGTAAACTAAAGCGTTAGGTAGAGCATAAGGTAAAAATTAAATTATAAAGTGAGGCGTATAAAATTAAAAAAATAGAGTATAAAGTAAAGATTAAAGCAAAAAAGGGAAATTAATACAGTTTGTTGTACAGTGTGAAGTAAACTAAATCGAGATGCTTAAGGTAAATGTTAAATCATAAAGTGAGGCGTATATAGTAAATATTAAAGTAAAAAAGGGAAATTAATACAGTTTGTTGTACAGTGTGAAGTAAACTAAAGCGAGATGCATAAGGTAAATGTTAAATCATAAAGAGAGGTGTATAAAGTAAAGATTAAAGTAAAAAAGGGAAATTAATACAGTTTGTTGTACAGTGTGAAGTAAACTAAAGCGTTATTTAAAGCATAAGGTAAATGTTAAATTATAAAGTGAGGCGTATAAAATCAAAAAAAAATAGATTATAAAGTAAAGATTAAAGTACAAAAGGGAAATTAATACAGTTTGTTGTACAGTGTGAAGGAAACTAAGTCGTTAGGTAAAGCATAAGGTAAATGTTAAATTATAAAGTGAGGCGTATAAAATTAAAAAAATAGAGTATAAAGTAAATATTAAAGTAAAAAAGGGAAATTAATACAGTTTGTTGTACAGTGTGAAGTAAACTAAAGCGAGATGCATAATTTAAATTATAAAGTGAGGCGTATAAAATTTTAAAAAAAAAGTATGAAGTAAAGATTAAAGTAAAAAAGGGATATTAATACAGTTTGTTGTACAGTGTGAAGTTAACTAAAGCTTTAGGTAACGCATAAGGTAAATGTTAAATTATAAAGTGAGGCGTATAAAATTAAAAAAATAGAGTATAAAGTAAAGATTAAAGTAAAAAAGGGAAATTAATACAGTCTGTTGTACAGTGTGAAGTAAACTAAAGCTTTAGGAAAAGCATAAGGTAAATGTTAAATTATAAAGTGAGGCGTATAAAATTTAAAAAAATAGAGTATAAAGTCAATATTAAAGTAAAAATGGGAAATTAATACAGTTTGTTGTACAGTGTGAAGTTAACTAAAGCGTTAGGTAAAGCATAAGGTAAATGTTAAATTATAAAGTGAGGCTTATAAAATTAAAAAAATAGAGTATAAAGTAAAGATTAAAAAAAAGGGAAATTAATACAGTTTATTGTACAGTGTGAAGTAAACTAAAGCGTTAGGTAAAGCATAAGGTAAATGTTAAATTATAAAGTGAGGCGTATGAAATTAAAAAAAAGAGTATAAAGTAAAGATTAAAGTAAAAAAGGGATATTAATACAGTTTGTTGTACAGTGTGAAGTAAACTAAAGCGAGATGCATAAGGTAAATGTTAAATTATAAAGTGAGGCGTATAAATTTAAAAAAAATAGAGTATAAGAAAAAGATTAAAGTAAAAAAGGGAAATTAATACAGTTTGTTGTACAGCGTGAAGTAAACTAAGGCGTTAGGTAAAGCATAAGGTAAATGTTAAATTATAAATTGAGGCTTATAAAATTTAAAAAATAGAGTATAAAGTCAAGATTAAAGTTAAAATGGGAAATTAATACAGTTTGTTGTACAGTGTGAAGTAAACTAAAGCATAAGGTAAATGTTAAATTATAAAGTGAGGCGAATAAAATTTAAAAAATAGAGTATAAAGTAAAGATTAAAGTAAAAAAGGGAAATTAATACAGTTTGTTGTACAGTGCGAAGTAAACTAAAGCATAAGGTAAATGTTAAATTATAAAGTGAGGCGAATAAAATTTTAAAAAAATAGAGTATAAAGTAAAGATTAAAGTAAAAAAGGGAAATTAATACAGTTTGTTGTGCAGTGTGAAGTAAACTTAAGCGTTAGGTAAAGCATAAGGTAAATGTTAAATTATAAAGTCGGGCGTACAAAATTAAAAAAAATAGTGCATAAAGTAAAGATTAAAGTAAAAAAGGGAAATTAATACAGTTTGTTTTAAAGTGTGAAGTAAACTAAAGCGAGATGCATAAGGTAAATGTTAAATTATAAAGTGAGGCGTATAAAATTTAAAAAAAATAGAGTATAAAGTAAAAATTAAAGTGAAAAAGGGAAATTAATACAGTTTGTTGTACAGTGTGAAGTAAACTTAAGCGTTAGGTTAAGCATAAGGTAACTGTTAAATTAAAAAGTGATGCGTATAAGATTAAAAAAAATAATGCATAAAGTAAAGATTAAAGTGAAAAACGGAAATTAATACAGTTTGTTGTACAGTGTGAAGTAAACTAAAGCGTTATGTAAAGCATAAGGTAAATGTTAAATTATAAAGCGAGGCGTATAAATTTTTAAAAAATAGAGTATAAAGTAAAGATTAAAGTAAAAAAGGGATATTAATACAGTTTGTTGTACAGTGTGAAGTAAGCTAAAGCGAGATGCATAAGGTAAATGTTAAATTATAAAGTGAGGGGTATAAAATTAAAAAAAATAGAGTATAAAGTAAAGATTAAAGTAAAAAAGGGAAATTAATACAGTCTGTTGTACAGTGTGAAGTAAACTAAAGCGTTAGGAAAAGCATAAGGTAAATGTTAAATTATAAAGTGAGGCGTATAAAATTTAAAAAAATAGAGTATAAAGTAAAGATTAAAGTAAAAAAGGGAAATTAATACAGTCTGTTGTACAGTGTGAAGTAAACTAAAGCGTTAGGAAAAGCATAAGGTAAATGTTAAATTATAAAGTGAGGCTTATAAAATTAAAAAAATAGAGTATAAAGTAAAGATTAAAAAAAAGGGAAATTAATACAGTTTATTGTACAGTGTGAAGTAAACTAAAGCGTTAGGTAAAGCATAAGGTAAATGTTAAATTATAAAGTGAGGCGTATGAAATTAAAAAAAAGAGTATAAAGTAAAGATTAAAGTAAAAAAGGGATATTAATACAGTTTGTTGTACAGTGTGAAGTAAACTAAAGCGAGATGCATAAGGTAAATGTTAAATTATAAAGTGAGGCGTATAAATTTAAAAAAAATAGAGTATAAAGTAAAGATTAAAGTAAAAAAGGGAAATTAATACAGTTTGTTGTACAGCGTGAAGTAAACTAAGGCGTTAGGTAAAGCATAAGGTAAATGTTAAATTATAAATTGAGGCTTATAAAATTTAAAAAATAGAGTATAAAGTCAAGATTAAAGTTAAAATGGGAAATTAATACAGTTTGTTGTACAGTGTGAAGTAAACTAAAGCATAAGGTAAATGTTAAATTATAAAGTGAGGTGAATAAAATTTAAAAAATAGAGTATAAAGTAAAGATTAAAGTAAAAAAGGGAAATTAATACAGTTTGTTGTACAGTGCGAAGTAAACTAAAGCATAAGGTAAATGTTAAATTATAAAGTGAGGCGAATAAAATTTAAAAAAAATAGAGTATAAAGTAAAGATTAAAGTAAAAAAGGGAAATTAATACAGTTTGTTGTGCAGTATGAAGTAAACTTAAGCGTTAGGTAAAGCATAAGGTAAATGTTAAATTATAAAGTCAGGCGTACAAAATTAAAAAAAATAGTGCATAAAGTAAAGATTAAAGTAAAAAAGGGAAATTAATACAGTTTGTTGTAAAGTGTGAAGTAAACTAAAGCGAGATGCATAAGGTAAATGTTAAATTATAAAGTGAGGCGTATAAAATTTAAAAAAAATAGAGTATAAAGTAAAAATTAAAGTGAAAAAGGGAAATTAATACAGTTTGTTGTACAGTGTGAAGTAAACTTAAGCGTTAGGTAACTGTTAAATTAAAAAGTGAGGCGTATAAGATTAAAAAAAATAATGCATAAAGTAAAGATTAAAGTGAAAAAGGGAAATTAATACAGTTTGTTGTACAGTGTGAAGTAAACTAAAGCGTTATGTAAAGCATAAGGTAAATGTTAAATTATAAAGTGAGGCGTATAAAATTTAAAAAAAATAGAGTATAAAGTAAAGATTAAAGTAAAAAAGGGATATTAATACAGTTTGTTGTACAGTGTGAAGTAAACTAAAGCGAGATGCATAAGGTAAATGTTAAATTATAAAGTGAGGCGAATAAAATTAAAAAAAATAGATTATAAAGTAAAGATTAATATAAAAAAGGGAAATTAATACAGTTTGTTGTACAGCGTGAAGGAAACTAAGGCGTTAGGTAAAGCATAAGGTAAGTGTTAAATTATAAAGTGAGGCGTATAAAATTTAAAAAATAGAGTATAAAGTCAAGATTTAAGTAAAAATGGGAAATTAATACAGTTTGTTGTACAGTGTGAAGTAAACTAAAGCGTTAGGTAGAGCATAAGGTAAATATTAAATTATAAAGTGAGGCGTATAAAATTACAAAAAATAGAGTATAAAGTAAAGATTAAAGTAAAAAAGGGAAATTAATATAGTTTGTTGCACAGTGTGAAGTAAACTAAAGCGTTAGGTAGAGCATAAGGTAAATGTTAAATTATAAAGTGAGGCGTATAAAATTAAAAAAAATAGAGTATAAAGTAAAGATTAAAGTAAAAAAGGGAAATTAATACAGTCTGTTGTACAGTGTGAAGTAAACTAAAGCGTTAGGAAAAGCATAAGGTAAATGTTAAATTATAAAGTGAGGCGTATAAAATTTAAAAAAATAGAGTATAAAGTAAAGATTAAAGTAAAAAAGGGAAATTAATACAGTCTGTTGTACAGTGTGAAGTAAACTAAAGCGTTAGGAAAAGCATAAGGTTAATGTTAAATTATAAAGTGAGGCGTATAAAATTTAAAAAAATAGAGTATAAAGTAAAGATTAAAGTAAAAAAGGGAAATTAATACAGTCTGTTGTACAGTGTGAAGTAAACTAAAGCGTTAGGAAAAGCATAAGGTAAATGTTAAATTATAAAGTGAGGCGTATAAAATTTAAAAAAAATAGAGTATAAAGTAAAGATTAAAGTAAAAAAGGGAATTTAATAAAGTTTGTTGTACAGTGTGAAGTAAACTAAAGCGTTAGGTAAAGCATAAGGTAAATGTGAAATTATAAAGTGAGGCGTATAAAATTAAAAAAATAGAGTATAAAGTAAAGATTAAAGTAAAAAAGGGAAATTAATACAGTTTGTTGTACAGTGTGAAGTAAACTAAAGCGTTAGGTAAAGCATAAGGTAAATGTAAAATTATAAAGTGAGGCGTATAAAATTTAAAAAAAATAGAGTATAAAGTAAAGATTAAAGTAAAAGAGGGAAATTAATAAAGTTTGTTGTACAGTGTGAAGTAAACTAAAGCGTTAGGTAAAGCATAAGGTAAATGTTAAATTATAAAGTTAGGCGTATAAAATTAAAAAAATAGAGTATAAAGTAAATATTAAAGTAAAAAAGGGAAATTAATACAGTTTGTTGTACAGTGTGAAGTAAACTAAAGCGTTAGGTAAAGCATAAGCGTAATTAAAATTTAAAGAGTGAAATGGAAACTATTGTTAAACGCGTATACTTCAAAAAGTTTAAGTGAAGTATTACGTAAAATAAAAATTGTGCAGTATATCGTTAAACCTATTATGTATAAAGTAAGGAGTAAATATAATGTAAAGTTAAATACAAGGTATATTTAAGTGTAAAATATGAACAATAAAGTAAAGCGTAAAATATAAAGTAAAAACCAAAGTATTGTATAAAATAATATTAAACGTAACATATAAAGTATATTGTAAAATAAGAAGTTAGAGAAGTAAAAATTAAAGCAAAGCATAAAATAAAAATTGAAGCCTATAGTATAAAACGAGTAAGCGCAAAGTTAAAAAAATTACTATGTTAGACACAAAGTAAAGCAGGAGGCTCAGAATAAAGTTTCAAGTCGAAAGTACAGTGCAAAGTTTGATGAAATGATGAAGATAGTAAAAAATTGATAGGTAAACATTACATAGCAGAATAATTTAGTTCAAAGTAAAAGCATGAAAATAACTAAGCATAAAATAAAGTTACTGCAAAGCGTAAATGTATAGTTAAGAAGAAAAGTGAATAAAATGAAAGGCATCAAAAGTGTAAACAAGAAAACTAAAGCATATAGCAGAATATTAAGTCAAGTAAAAGTAATAAATGTGTTAAATTAAAAACTAAAAGAAACATAGTTTAGAGTAAATTATACTGTAAATTAGAGTATAAAGTAAATACTTAAAGTAACGTTTAAAATTAAAAGTGCAGAGACGACTGAAACGCAAAATAAAGTAAAAGGTAAAGAAAAATAGAGCAGTGAATTAGTATATAAAATAAAACGTGAAAAATAATATGCAGCTGAAAATAAAAAGTAAAGCGTAAAAAATAATGTAGCGTATAAAGCAGAAATTGTTAAGTAAAGGGAAAAATATATAGCCTAAAGAGTAAAATATAAAATCGTAGAGAGTAAAATCTAAAGAAATGCGTAAATTAAAAGGTTAAGTTAAGCTTAAAATATAAATAAAGCATAAAAAGTAAAGCTAAATGTGTTTCTCGGAAAGTAAAATAAGGAAAAAAGTGTATTTTTTAAAGCGTGAAAAAAGTTGTGAAATATAAAGTAAAATATATTAAGTATATACGCTAATTGAGGCTTGAAGTTGAGGCTTAAATAAATTAAAACTGCGTATAAAAAACGCGAATTATATTTCAATATTAAGTGAAGTGTAAAGTAAAAATAAGTGTAATATAACTTATAATGTTTGGTAGATAGAAACGTAAAAAAGCACCTAAAGCAAAGCAAAGCGTGAAATAAAAAGTTTGTAATATAAAGCGTAATATAGACTGAAAAGTATGCCGAAATGTAAATTAAAAAATAAACCATTTTAAAAAAAAGAAAAGTAAAGATTAGTGTGAAATATAAATTGCAGTGTTAAAAAGGTGTTAATTTAAGCATAAAGAAAAGTAGCGCTTAAAATATAACAAGAGTGTGTAAAAGTAATGGATTACAAAATGTAAACGAGTAAAAGTTACTCATAAGAGAAATGCAAGTAACGCATAAAAAAAGTAAAGAAAGCTTCGAGTAAGTAATGAAGTAGAGAAACGTGAAAAGTAAGGAATAACCAAAAGTATGCCATAAAATGCGGAATTTTAACGCATAAAGACGTAGCGCTTTAATTATAAGGCGGACAATAAGTAAAGACAACAAACACATAAGAAACGATAACTGCTTATGAGAAACTTGCAGAAAAGCAAAGTAAAATCTATACAAAAAGCGTGTAAATTAATGCATAAGAAACTAACACGCGAAAAAGTCATGCATAGGAAAATTAACGAGTAAAATATAAATTAAAGGAAAACTTATAGTATAGAGCAGGGGTTTCCAACTTACGTGAGGCCGGGGGCCACAACTAAAAACACAAATCAAATAGCGGGCCGCAACTTTATCAAAATTTTATGTTGGACTCTTATGTTTGAAGGAACATTAAATATTACTGTCAGATTTTTACCAAGTTCTACGAAACAAAACTATTAAATTGCAAATTAAAATAAGAAGTAGATTTTTAAAAATATTTAATTGTCATTAACAATATTTTCAAAAATATTAAATAAATGATAAAAATTCGCGCTGCAATAGCTTCAATGTGCACCTATGTATTAAACAATTAATGTGCAACAGATTTCAAATTGTTAAGAGATAAAACTTTAAAAAGGTTGGTATTAAAACTTCCACAGTAGTACACAAAATGTTCAATGAGAAAATTGAGGTTTGTCTGCTGCAACCACCAGAGAATAGATATTTGCATTTAAAATTTACAAATGTGTGTGTAAATATTTTAGTACGAAATGAGTGGTTTCAAAAAGTTAAATCGGTGAATTTCTTCGAGAAAATTTCTGATACACACATGCTAATTTATCTTCACAAAATACAAAAAAGTGAAATAAAAAAGAGCAACATACACGATTATTTTTGTATTTGAATAAATATTTTCTTGGATACAAAACCTGAGAAATATTTTTTTTTGCTTTGTTGGTATGTTAAATTTCACAGAAGCGAAGAAATTAGGGTTTTTTTAACGAGAAAAGTATTTTAAACCCATAAAGATTTTTACGAAAATTGTCCGCAAAAAAATGACAACTAATATATTTTAGCTCGCGGGCCACAAAGAAAGGTTCGCGGGTCGGATGCGGCCCCCTGGCCGCCAGTTGGAAACTCCTGGTATAGAGTAATCAAGGTGGTAGATCAAAAGTGAAAGTAACGCATAACAAAAACAATGCGTAAAAAAAAGTTACTAGTAAAATGTAAGGCCTAAAAGCGAGCTCGTGAAAGTAATGCAAAACGAAAATAAAGAAAAATGACACGTAAAACATAATTAAGCGTTAAAATGCTTGTATGTTACGTAATGTTATATGTATATTAATATGTATATTACGTAAATGCTACGCATCAAGAAAAATACCGCTTAAAGTATAACGTGGAAAAGAAATACTTTACAAAATTAACGCATAAGATATAAAGTAAAAGAAAGCTTTAAGTATGGAGTAAAAAATACACTAGAGTAATACAAAAAAATAAAAGTATAGTATTAAAAAAGTAAACTTGTAAAAGCAACGCTTAAATAAAAGTAATGTAAAAATGTAATACGTATAATGATTAAGCGTAAAGAAAGAGTAACACATATGAATGTAATACATAAAATATCGAAAAAAAATTATTAACCAGTAAAGGTTACGCAGCGGAAAAGTAAATATAAAGTAAAATGTATGCAAATTAAAATATAAATAAAAATAAACCGTTAAAGTTCTGCATAAAACTTAACGCGTCAAAGAAATTCATAAGTAAAAGAAAAAAGTAAAATTATAGAAAGGAACAAGTAAAAGTAAATTATGTAACACGTAAAATGAGTTGTCTAACGTGTAAAAGTAAAAATAGCGCATAAGAAAAGTTACCACGTAATAATAATGTATGAAAAAAACTTTAAAAAGGTTATTACTTATAATTTAAAGAAAATAACTTATTAAAAGTTAAATTAGCCCCTCAAGAGAAGAAATCTTAATCGGTTTCAAAGATAAATACCATATTCTAAAAAAGTTTAGCAAATTTAGAGTTGGTCGTTTTTCTTACATTTTCGCTGTTTTTTATATTAAGAGAATGAGCAATACATTTTGGTTTAATAACTTTTAAATGATGTTAAAAATTGGAACTTCTAATCCTTTTTTCAAGGTAACGTGGTTCCAAAAAATATTAAACAGCTTAAAATGTTAATTATGCTATCGCAATATAATAATGTTCAATGTGATGCCAAAGTCAGCAAATAAGTTAAAATATTTTAATTTCATACTCTTTAATTATTTTAAATAGGTCCTTCTCTGAAATGTTTGGCTCCCTTTTTTATTGATTAAAGTAGTGTTAGGATAAAAATCGTGCAGAAACCATTAAAACATTAGTAGAATCATTTACGAATAAAGTGAAATTAGTTATAAATTTCTAATTTAATTAATATAAATTTCTAATTCAAAAATAAACAAATCACCTCCTCTGCTTACGTAAGAAAGTAACAACGCACTAACTTACTCTAATTTTAACTTTTTCTGAAGCAATGTAATTTTAGAATTTCATTCAAATAAATAATGTAGACATTTCAAGAAAATAGTAGACATTTCAATTAATTTTATAGAATTTGAGAAGAATATTTTTATGGTTGAGATTAATATTTATATAAAATTCTTGAACACATAAAAAAAAAAATTTGCGAAAATTTTTCCTTCTCCAAAATTTTATTCGAAATTGTTTCTAGCGTAATTTTTCTCAAATTATAATTTTTGTCTCGGTTTTTCCCTTAAAAAAAGCAACTTGAAATTATGTGACTTTAATGACAAACGTAAGCATTGCTTTCATCCTGTCTGCCCTTTGTCAACCACTGTAAGCAAATTAGTAAACCTCATCCCCGTTATGTCCTTAAGTAATGTTTAAACGGCCCTTATTATCGTGTTGCATAAATATTTATATAATTCTAATTAATATGTCTTATTTTTTTCAGCTTTCGAAATCTTTAGGAATCATAAATCCAACCAAGAGCCGACATCATAGTTTTTTTAAAAAGGTAAGTTATATAAAGAAAAATAAATCTATGTTTGTCAACAAGCGTAGGATCTAAAGTAAAATATAGCAAAATGCGTTTCAAGAAGAGTCAAATATGTATAAAATAAGATAAAATGTGTGTTAATTAATGCCTAAAGTAAACAAACTATATAAAGTACGTAAAAATTAATAAAGTATAGACTAAGGTAAAGTTTAGAGTAAAGCCTCGATTAAATGTGTGTAAAAAAAGTCAATTTTAATGTGAAGTATAAAAAAAAACTAAAGCATGAAATAAAAATATAGCTTATAATATTTAGTAGGAAAAAAAAAGTAAAGCGCATTTAAAATAAAAAGTAAAGAAAACCGTATAAGAAAAAGCGCGTGTAATGCGAAGCTTAAACGAAATGTAAAACTTAATATAAGAATAAAGCAGAGTAAAAAGTAAAGCATAAGGTAAAGCACAAAGTGAACTATAGGATAAAGAGAAGCACAACAAATAGAAAGTTAAAAAAGAAAGAGTGTAAAATAAAGTAAGTCGTGAAATATAAAATAAAATTTAAAACATTATGCCTAAGCTGAAGTATAAAAAATATAAAGTGTGAAATATAAAGTACCGTCAAAAGTAAGCTATTTGAAGCATAATATAACTAATGCGCAAAAGTAAAAGTAATGCATAAGAAAAGTAGCACTTGAAGTATGGAATAAAGAAAATAGAACAACATGTAATAGCAAGGCATAATAAAAGGTATAAGTAACGAATAACAAAAATTACGCCTAGAGAAAAATACCTCTTAAAATAGAAATACGCATGAAAAATGCGAGTTTATTAAGTAACGCAAGAGGAAAAATATTGCATATGACATAACACCTAAAAAATTAACGGGTAAATGTGAAACATAAAAGATAAAACTTGCAAACGTAGCTTATATTTAAAAGTGTAAATTGAAACAAATGAATTGAAAATAAAGCGTCAGTGCGACGCTTAAAAGAAACGTGTAATTAAATGAAGACTAGAAAGTTACGCTTAAAAAAAGCAACTCGTAAAAGTGAATCTTTTAATGCATAAAAGTATGTATAGCCCATAAAAGTAAAAATAACGCTTAAGAAAAGTAACACGTAAAAAAGATGTATATAATATGCACAAGAATAGAAACACGAAAAAATAAATCCTAAAGAAAATTAGTGAATAAAAATAGAAAGTAAACGTGTAATGGTAAAAGTAAACTTTTAAAGAGAAAAATACGTTAAAAAGTAAAGGGAAATATAATAGAGAAACGTGTAAAAATACTGCACTACAAAACAAACGCCTTAGAAATGTAAATTCTTAAACGTAACGCTTTAAGAAAAGTAACGCCTGGAATATAATGACGAGTAAATGAAGCTCCAGATGGGAAAAAAAACGCGTGAAAGTAACGCTGAAACTTGTCTAAGACACGAAAGAATAATGCAAAAGTAAAGTTGTAAAATGAACAATAAAGTAAATGTAAGCCATAAAAATAAAGCATTAAGGAAGAAACTCATAAGAAAAGCAAAAATAACGTTAATACAGAAATTTAAGACGTATAAGTAACGCATATAAAAAAGTAAAGTTAACATTATAAAGGTAAAATGTTTAAAATAAGATGTGTATAAAATAATGCATCGAAGAAGTAACACAGAAGAAACGTAAATTCGTAATTGTAACCGCAAAGGTAACGTATAAAAAATTGAACGCGTAAGATCAACGCAGAAAGTGTAAAATCTAAAACAAACATGAAACTTAAGGCATAAAAAAGTAAATGTGAAAGTAACTCTTAAAACTAATTGTAAAGCATAATGAAAGTAACACGTATAAAAAGCAAATATGCCATGTAAAATGAGCCTCGTATTCCTCGTAAATGTAACTCACAACAAAAGTAAAGGGTAAAATATAATATCGCGTATGAGAAAAAGTTACCGATAAGAAAAAGCTTGACCTAGTAAAGCATAAAAAAACTAAATGCGTAAAAATAATGCAAAAAAGTATTAAAAGGTAAATTAAGAAGTATTTGAAAATTGCCCATAAAGAAAAGTAGCAAGAAAAGGGTACGTGTAAATTCTAAATTCGCTTTAACAATTTAAAGGAATTTGGACGGAAAGATTCAAAACAAGTTCACAAGAAAAGTAGCATATGAAAAAATAATATTCTGAAGGGTAACACATTAAAAAAAGCAACGCATAAAATATAATAACACGTTATGGTAACGAATAAAAAAGGTAGCTTATGTACAAGCAGTAAAGTAAGGCTAAAAAGAAAATATAAAATGCTTAAGAAAAGTAAAGTAAAAAATTAACATTAAAAGCAAATACGCGCAATTAATAATAATGCGTAAAAATAATGAAAAGAAAATTAAATGGGTAATAAGTGAAGCATAAAGAGAAGTTGTGAATAAAATAGAAATAAATTGTGCGTAAATTAAAGCATTAAGAAAAGTAACACCGAAGAAAAATGTGTAAAATTATTACATTAAAAAATATAACGCATGAAATATACCCGTGAATTTAAATCGAAAAAGTTGCGCATACGAAGTAAATCCATAAATATAACGCGTAAAGAAATGCTAACATAACATGTAAAGTAAAAGACGTTTTTAACGCTTAGAATAAAAGTAACACAAAAAAGTGAGGCACAAAGAAAAAAACAAGTAAAAGTAGCGCATTACAAACTGAAGTAATGGATATACAAAAGTAAGGAATCTATTAAAAATAAAAAAAAAAGCAACGCTTAAATAAATACAAATACGTAAAACTAATATATATAATTCGTGAAAGTTAAAGAAAAACGCAGAAGAAAAGCAAATTAACGCATAAAAGTGTAACGCTTTAAAAACTAAAAATTGTGCAATTTTAAGCATAAAAAAAATCGTAATGCGATAAAATAACGAATAAAAAGTAAAGTGTAATGTACGATAACGCAAAAATTGAGCTAATGCGTGAAAGTAACAAGTAAAAGTAAGTAGCACATATGAAAAATAAATGCTCAAAATTACTACGTGGTAAAAGTAACTAAGAAGAAAACTAAACGAGGAAATGTAACGCATACAAAATTTAACCCTTATTGTAAAATAGCATGTAAAAACAGCGTATACCGTGCAAATCTAATTCATAAGAAAGGAATGAGATATATTAGCATGGTACTTTTTCCTTCATAAATTTTTTTTTTTCGTTTATGCTTAAAATATAACAATGCATTAAAAAAAAACTTAATAAAAAAAATTTAACACATAAAAATCTTAAAAAGTAAATTATACAATTTATAAATAACCCATAAAGGTAAGTAACTCTAAAGAAAAGTAACGCGTTACAAAATAAAGTGTAAAAAGTAAAGTAAAATTAGTTAGTAACGAGTAAGTTGTAAATCATTAGTAAACGCGTAAATTGAGCTAATGCGTGAAAGTAACAAGTAAAAGTAAGGCGCACATAAGTAAAATAAGTGCTTAAAATTGCTGCATAATAAAAGTAAAAAATTAGAAAACTAAATGAGAAAATGTAACACATAAAAAATGTAACTCGTATTGTACAATAACGCGTAAAAAAAGCGCGTATGCCGTGCAAATATAATTCATAAGAAAGGAATGAGTTACATTTGCACTTTTTTCTTCGTAAAACAAATATTTGTTCTTACATGCAAACAATATAATATCGTATGGAAGAAAAAACCCGTAAGATAAGTTTTAAAAGAATTTGCATAAGAAAATAAACGGAAAAAATAAAATAACGTGTTAAATTAAAAATAATCTTGAAAAGTAAAGCATAAATATATTAAAAAATAATTAATAAAATTTATAAATAACCCATAACGAAAAGTAACCCGAAAGAAAAGCGTACGCCTAAAAGAAACACATAACAAAAGATGCTTGTATTATAACGCGTAAATGTAACGATAAATAGGACTAATCCGTTAATTTCACAAGTAAAAGAAATAACGCATGAACAAATAAATGCTTAAAACTACTGCATAATAAAACCAAAAGCGTAAAAGTGACAAATAATAAAACTGAACACAAAAACATAACGCATAATGAAATGTAACTCGTAATTTACTATAACAAATACAATGAGCACGTATGCCGCAGTAATGTAAATAATAATAAGGAAAACAGAGTAACACAAAAAAGTTAAATAAACACGTTGAAGTAGCGTTATTTTAACACGTTTATTTTATTTTTTCGTAGATAAAATAGAGAATAAGAAATAATAATGTGTTTAAACTGAAGCAAAGAGAAAAGTAACTCATAAAAATGTAAACGTGGCAAAGAAATGCGTAAAATCTAAAATAACAGTGAGACTTGAAGCATAAAGAAAAGTAACGCTTAAAAGTAAAAGTAACACATATGAAAAGAAAATGTGGGAAAGCCTTTAGTAAAGGGAATGAAAAAGAGCGACTCGTGAAAATAAGACAAAAGTAAATATATAAAGCGCAAGAGTTCCTCGTAAATAAAAATCAGGCGTAAAGAAAAAGTAAATCATAAGAAAAATAACGTGTAAAATGTGAAGCATAAGATTATTAAATTAAGGCTAGGGTTTTGGGAATTTGAATTCCAAATCTGTCAAACTTTTATTAAGAGGAAGCACGCTTTGGTGCCTAATTACATAACTTAATAAACATACTAATTAATTAGCATATTATTTAAAGGATTAGCCATTCAACAACAACAAAAGTTTTTCAGGTTGATATCCCTATTTTCCAACTCACTATTCAAAGCAGTTTACACTAATATTATTATTTTCAATTTATTATTATCCTATTTCTGTCTAAGTTACAGTTTTTGTAATTTACGTCTTTTCGAAGTAATTTCCACGCTTAATTTTTAAATTAGTTTTACTTTAGAATTACATTCGTATTGATTAGTATATTTTATTAGCAATTTTAGTTTATGTCGTCCAATAACAGAATTAAATTTTATAACATGCAGATTTTTTTTTGTTTTGTTACGTAATTAGTAAAAAGTTTGTTAAATTTGTGTTTTTAGAAGAAGAAAAAAGTTACAAAATTTTTTATAAGATTTAATCGAATATTACTACAACTAATATTTGCCATTCATAATTAGTTTTGTCAAAATGTACTTACTATTCGCGTTATGCATGTTAATCTTATAAAATGTTTTATTTCCAAAGGTAAAATGTGGAACATGAAAAATTTGATTTGCTGGTCCTCAGAGATAGCAGAAAATGATTCAATGTGAAGATTTGCACATCCATGGGAGTCTCAGACTTGACAGCAGAGAGAAACAAAGCTCTAGAACAGTGGTTACCAACTGACGGCCCTCAAACTGAAATATATTAGTTTTAATTTTTGGCGGACAATTTTCATAAAAAATCTATATGGGTTTAAATTACTTTTCATTCGTTTAAAGAAACATAATTTCTTCGTTTTTGTGAAATTTAACATACCAACGGTGCAAAAAAAAATTTTTTCCACAGGTTTTGCATCCTAGGAAATATTTATTCAAATACAAAAATTATTTAGTATGTTGCTCCTGTTTATTTCGTTTTTTTTTTTTTTTTTTTGTGAATATAATTTAGCATGTGCGTATCATAAATTTTCTCGAAGCAATTCTCCCATTTAACTTTTTGAAATCACTCATTTTGGACGAAATTATTTACGTTTGTAAATTTTCAAACGCATAAAAGAGGGAATGAATATCATGCTTTATCTTAATTCCTTGAATTGAATATCACATGAGCGGAAAAGAGAAGAAAATTAATTTCAGGTGCTCGAGATTTTTTTTTTTTTTTTTTTGTTGCGATAATTCCTAATACGTCGGGGAAAAAATTTTAGTTTATCACAGAATTAAATTTAAAAGAAAAAAAATCTCCCCCAATCTTAATCTCTCCTTTGCCAAAAGAGAAAGACATTTAATAATTAATACTGAAATAATGTGCCTACACTTTTTTAATATTCGTTATAAATAATATTATACAGGATATTCATGTACAGGTGGATGTAATTAAAATAATATTTTGTGTTGTGTCTTCATTTATCTCCAAAGCATAAACTTTAAAATTAAATCTAGTCCTCGCAAATACAGTTAATTTAATGGCGCAAGAACCGAAAATGCTGTGCTGAACATAAAGTAGTAAATTGTAAGAACGTGTTTTTTTTTTTTTTTTTTTCATTTTTTTTTTTTTTTCTTTGCGCGCGTAAGTGTAAATTAGAATAATAAACATAAGAGAATAATAATCTGTATAAGCTTTTTTTAACCTGAAATAATTTGGTATTTATCATCAAAGCACCGAAAAGGCAATTTCATTAACTTGCTGAAATATTCACTATTAATGACAAGCTATGTTTATTATAAATAAACTAATGAATAAATTGCTTAAACGAACAACAACAAAAAAAAACGTTCGCAAATTGACTTATTGTAAAAGCGAAAATTTCTTTTATAGCAGACTTCATAACATGTTAAAAGAAATCACTAAATTATTTTTAAAATTGGTTACTCTTATTAGTAAATAGACATACAATATAATCAAAATGACATGGAACATATTGGTTTGCCGGAAATGAAACTATTTGGAGAAATTCATTAATTAAGAGTTAGAATTCATTATTTGAAAGCTTATTAGATATGTTCCTTCTAGCTAGATTAATAAATAATAGTCGAACAATTTTATATGTATACTAGTCAATAAGTAAGAAATTCAGTTGAGTAGTCTTTTAAATATAGTATTTTTTAAATACTAGTGGCGCCATCTATCAATCTATGAAATAACTATGGTTCTGATTTGTATTTTATATACATTTATTTACTTATCGATTTTTTAATATACATAAGAGAATAATATTTAAACTATGACTTGAGACAAATCGTGTGAAAGAGTACGCTATTTTCCCTTCTATTAATACTATCTACAATGATTTAGTATTTCGCTTTAGATAACTTTTATACTATTTTTTACTGTGTAGTCAGAAAAGTAATATATTTAAAGCAATTCCTTTAGTATGTAACACTTCTCATTATTAATATCACACATAATTAAAGAATGAGAATTTAAAAATTTTTACTCCACTCATATGCGAGTTATTTTTATATTCGTTAAAAAATAAATGTAATATTTCCCTAAAACTCAAGTAAGAGTTATTAAATTTTTTAAGCTGATTTTTAAAACTTCTCATGTGAGAGTAAAACTTCGAGTTCAGCAAGATATTTTTTTTTTTAATTTTACTTCTAATTGAAATTCAGATACATTTTTCTTACACTTATGTTGTACTTTAAATCTCAGATAATCATGCCGCTATCTATAAATCCTAGTGCTTTAAGAAATTAACATTTAATCCATTGTTTAAGGAAATAGGGTTGCTTCAAAAAATATATATTATGTATCAGAAAAAACTTAGCGGCAAGTGCAATTAACTGTACAAATGCTAAATTTTACTGTAATTTAATATAAATATAGGTTTTTATCCTCGTGGCAGAACGTTACTGAGTTCTAGCAGAAAGATTTTTCTTTTGAAAAGTAAACAAAAAGAAATATAGTAGCATTTGAATCATGCTTTTAAATAATCACTTTTTGACGAGTTCAATTTATGCCGAATAGTATCGTTTCGATTGTATTTTCGGCAATTATTGATTTTCAAGCGGATTTTAAATGTCCCGATATATTTCAAACAATATTGAAAATTCGAATCGTGCATTTGAGTGTTTACTTTTAAAGGCAATAATTCATCGAATTTTTTATACGATATTATTAATAACAACCTAATCTCGAAACGAAACACTCATTTGAGGAGTCCGATTCGTGAACTTTCGTTGTCGATCTTATTTTCAGCAATAGCTATTACGGATTTCATGATTTTCAATCTTTTTTTCTTTATTGAGATAATTATTCACAAAATGCGAAGAAAGAAAGAAATTTTTTTCCTCCAATCCAAACAAAATGCGAGAAAATTACCCTTAATAATAGAATAAAAAATTATTGCAAGTTAAATACACTGGTTATCATAAATTAAGGAAAAATCACAAAAATAGCGATAACTCTTTCAAAAGTAAGCCAAACCGTGCAAAATTTGCATATGTTGTCCACTAAGAGTAGCTGAGTAAAATTGCAATATGCAAATTAGTGGCGCTGCACTCGGCTTACGTCATCTGCCTGGAGCATAAAAGTCCAAGTTTGAGAGAAAGCACACAAATTTTACTGTGATTGCGACATTGAAAATCTGAGATAGCCAATTCGTAATAATGACCTCTAGGCATCATTTGCCTGAAGAACTACGATGGAGAGCCATCGGGAGACTAGAGGCAGGGCAGAGTCAATCAGAAGTGGCCAGATGGCTAAATGTGAGTCCATCTGTGGTTCATAGACTTTGGAGGCAATTTCAAACCACAGATTCGGCATCTAGGAGGTTCAGTCAAGGACGGCCAACTGTTACGACCAGTGCCGATGACCGATATTTGACATTAAGTGCACGCAGGAATAGAACCGCTACTCCGACACATCTTAGATCCTCTCTTGCTGCAGCCACCGGAAGGTTGGTGTCAACGTCAACTGTGCGCAGAAGGCTCCACGAAGGTGGTCTGTATGCGAGACGACCAGCCATTTGCGTGCCGCTCACATCACGCCATAGGAGAGACCGTTTGCAGTGGGCCCGACAACATGTCCACTGGACGTCAGATCAATGGAGGCCTGTTCTCTTTACGGATGAGTCCAGGTTTAGTCTAGAAAGTGACAGTAGACGTTATTTGATATGGAGAGAACCTGGGACCCGTTATCATCCATCAAACATCCGTGAAAGAGATGCATACGGAAGAGGCAGTGTCTGTGTTTGGGGAGGCATATCCTTAGGAGGGCGCACATACCTCCATGTCTTTCCAAGGGGAACCGTGAATGCTCAGGTTTATCGAGACAACATCCTTGATGCTTATGTGCGCCCATATGCCGGGGCAATTGGTGATTGCTTCCTGTTACAGGACGATAATGCAAGACCACACAGAGCTCGCATTGTTGATGATTATCTTCAACAGGAAACAATTACTCGCATGGAGTGGCCAGCTCGATCCCCGGACTTGAATCCTATCGAGCACGTTTGGGATGCTCTAGGGAGGCGTGTATCTGCCATCAATCCGCCCCCTCAGACCCTTGCCACGCTTGCAACTGCTTTACAAGAGCAATGGCTCTCACTTCCTATTGAACTGATAGACCGCATAATTGAAAGCATCACACATCGCTGTTTGTGCTGTATTGCTTCTAGAGGCAATCATATTCCATATTAAAGGTACTTTTTCTATTGCAAACCGATACTTCCAACTTGTTTATTTTATACATGTGCTAATTTCTATACTACTATTAATGTCTGATAATTTCTTTTTATGTTGTTTAATACCTTACTATGTGTTGTATATTGTGGGTAAGTTTCATAAAATTCCATGTGTAATTTCTTGAGTTATCGCGATTTTTGTGAATTTTCCTTAATTTATGATAACCAGTGTATATTGTAAACACGGCGCAATTGTTATTTTAACATATATGCTAGTTATTGTTAAAAGTACGCAGAAAGATAGATATATTTGTAAATTTCAATTACTTCTCCAGGTCACCATAGGTATGTGTAAAATTTTAAGTAAACTAAGAAATATTGAGAAAAAGGAAAAAAACCTTGTTTAAATCCTTTTCGATTTAATCTTTTTTTTTATTATTATTATTATTCAAGAACTTTTCCAGAATTTTGACTTGGTCTCACAATCACCCCTGAATGGTATAAGGATCTCTTCTGAAATAGGTTAATAAATACAAACGAATTTTAAGTTTTTATAACTGAAAATAATTCCATGCAAAAAGGAATTTATAGCAAACGTTAGTTATTGCTATTACTTTATTTTAATAATGGTCGAAAAGTTCGTGAATAGCAAGGTAGGCAGGTTTTTACGCCATTTTAAATCGCGAGATCGATCAAATATTCTCTAAAATATCAAATTTTAAAAAAAATTCGCTTGATAAGAATTATTCGATATTTTTCTTTCTAAAAGAGTCGAAACTTTTATTTCTTGTTCTGGCCAAACTATTCGGACCATATTTCCTAGATTATTAAGCCTTATCTTTGAGAGTCGGGGAATCTGAAAAAGTACATTTTCTCGACGCATTTCGAAACTTAAGAAAGTTGCTATAACTCTATCAATAATATTTTTTAAAAAAAGTACTTTTTTCCGCAAAAACTAGTTTCTTACAGAGTATGCTGATCCATAGGCGTTATTATGTACTATACCAGGGCAGGGCGGCCGCCCGGAGCGCAGTGATCTAGGGGCGCCAAAATGATAGTTAACAAGATTGAGAGGCGGCAGGCGGAATTTATTATTTTTATTTCTAAGCACATAATTCAAATAATATAATATATTTAAACATTAAGGCAAAACCTAGTTGAATGCAATTCAACATGACGAAACCACTCAACCACCGCCTTTCAAGAATTGATTGTATTTTATATAATACTAGCTGTTCCCTGCGTGCGTTGCAACGCTTTCAATTTGTATTTAAGTGTGTAAATGACATTTGCGATTATGATTTGAAATGCAAATTTTATTTAATGGTGAAAAAAACCAGTGATAGTCTCAGCAGTTAATTCTCTAGGATATCATTAGTGCATTTTCAAACAGACATGTATGGTGATGCACACGGAGCATGAAACATATTTTGGACAATGATCTATGGTGACATCAAGAATTTCTGCTGATATCTGATCAGTTTGGCAAGGTGGTTTTTTTTCAATAAGCCAAATTAGAATGTGTGCCTGAGGCAATCCTCGTTTTTGCCATTCAATAGAGTACACCGTGTCTCTCTAAAAACATGACGCTTCACAATGAAATCAAGTAAAGATTATCATTTTTGTTTGAACACACGTGCTGTAATATCATGACGATCCGATGATGATTGTCCTGGTAACAAAATATCTCTAATTTCAACCCAAGCAGAATTGCACGTAAATGTAATAAATAAATCTAGGAGCCCATATGCGAGAACATATGTCATTGCATCCTGTGAGTATTCATACATGTGCCTTGGAGTCCAAGGCACATGTATGAATACTCAGACATGTATGAATACTACATTTGCAGGGAGTCCAAGTTTTTCTCCCTGCAAATGTAGTCGGCAATATAATCATTTTCCCCACATCATTAGGATTAACGTTACCATCATTAATTATTGCATCCCGTAAATGAATGCATTCTTCTGAACGTAATTTGGTTTGATTTAATTTAATATACAGTAGGCGTTCAGTTTCAATTTTCGCATACATATCGATAATGTATTAATGAACTAATTGTCGACATTTTAAAGTATGATTATCAGCGTTTTGGCAATCATTAATCTATATGCATAAAAAATTATTGCACTTGCTTTCTTATTGGTTTTCTCGCCTGTTTGCGGACTTCTTAATTTTATGTTAAAATAATATCCCTCCTCTCCTCACCAAAATAAAATAGGATATTGCAATGCATCATATGATCGATAAGTTTCTGAGAACTCTGTGAACGTCACGATTTCTGCGATGAAGAACTGTATCGCGGGAAGTAAATTCTTCGCGAACTATAACAATAGCCACTTCATCCAATGTTGGCTCATTGTATTTTTCTTTGTGGTGGCCTACAGGTGTTTTTTCAGCTCTAATAACAACTTTGTAAATATCGGATGACATTTAGTCAAGGGCAATTGTGAACAGCCTAGTTAACTGATTATGTTGATCGAAAATTTTTTGTAATACGGTAAAAATTTTTCGTTTAGTGCCATTGTTTACCTGACAACGTTGATTGACTTGATCATTTGTGTTATCCATGAAATAAATTTGTAGAAATTTATGATCTGCGTTAGGCATTGAAAGAAGTGATCCTGCACGATGATAAATTTGGCCTTGCACTTAGAATGTTGGGATGTAATTCTCGTTTACGATACGTGTAGCACCGAATAAAGTAATTTAGAAACACGAATTGTACCGGCGTATATGCGCCAAAAAATGTTTCGATTGGTTTGTTTGACCTGATACGAAGGTTGATAATGTCTCGGCAGGCGACGTAAAATCTTGTAGTTTCAGTATGCCTCTAGAACAGCAAATTTCAGTTGTTTCATTTTTAAATTTGAGAGCATTACAAAACATACATAATTGATATATTTCTCCGATGATGACACTTGGGGGAAGACTATAGTTTGTTGTCGGATCATAGTGAAATGCACTAAAATTCAAATCAGAGTATTGGCAGCTTCTGAATAGCGAAATGCGTTCTCGGTCGGTTTTCATTCTTGCTTCCCGTTGCTCTGATGTTTCCGACGAACGGGCTTGTGTAGTTCGTAGTTGATTTGTTGACAGTCTTCTTTCCTGTTGCTCAGACGTTTCTAAGGAACGGGCAAAAGCATTCTGTTCTCGATTAGTTTCAAGTCTTTTTCCCGTTGCTCCGATGTTTCTGAAACACGGGTAGTTCTCTTTTTGCGCGCTTGAGATGTCGACCGACTAAGAGCGATTTGCTTAGGCGGCATATTTTTGCAAATATTCTTTCTGACAAAGAAAAAGAAATGTAAAAGTTGACAGTGGTCGCAAATTTGCTAAATCGAAATATCACATACATATTTTAAATAATAAAAAGAGCAATAAAAATGAGATGAATAAGAAATATGAAAATTATAAGATTCAAAACAAAAATCAATTTTATAAATGAAATAAATAAAATGGATGAATTCGAAAACTTTGCATAAATAAACAAACAAACTAATAGTTTTCAAATGACAACTGTCACAGCACTGAAATCTTCGAAAACTATATTTAATTGTGCTAACCTAAAATTACGTACTAAATATAAATATTTCTAAAAACGTGCAATTTGAATGACATTTGCTTTTGTCTTTATATTTATTAAACAGTTTTCACAGTACTGAATCCGTGATACGACCAACAATTAAGAAATCTATTCTCGTTGATTTTACTTGCTTGTGCTCACCTGACATAAAGAAACGCGCGAATTAAAAATTAAAGTATATGCAATTTACTTTTCTAAATGAATAGAGTTATAAGATAGAAAATATCACTGTTGTTATCTTCAAGATATTTGAAAATTGAATGGTTTATAGCAAAATTTAAAACAATGGCTAGCTTTTAACCAATCAGAAAATTCCATATCGACTTTCACTGATATCGCTGGAACGGTTTATCGCAGAATGTTCTAATGTCGACAGAAACCTTCCTCGTGCTTTGAACTATCTGTATGCCAAGTTTCATAGCTTTCTGTCGGATGGTTTAGGAGTCTATAGAGGACAGACAGACGGACACACATTCACTTTTATTATAGATTTTGGTCTTTTTGTATAATATTTTTGGTCTAAAAGACACGCCCAGAAATGAGCTACTGGCTCATTCCAAAGATTTGGAAATAGTTTTAACTGATGGAAATTCAAGCGATCTTAACGCCCTGGAACTAGCCGATGAAATAAGCATTGTTTCGTCATTATTAACAAAAAAGGAAACCCCTGTTGAGGTTCTCAAGTTTATCAAACCTCAGCATAGCATTAAGAATCCTACTTACATTACCAGTCACTGTGGCTTCAGGGGAAAGAAGCTTTTCAAAACAAAAAATAATAATAAATTATCTCAGAACGATGCAGGCGCAAAATCGTCTCAATGGATTGGCAATGATAGGCTATAGAACACCAAATTAGATTTGAAATCACTGGTTCGTGAGTTTCCCGAAGGAAAAGGAAGAAAAAGGGCATTTTAATTACTTTGATTAGTTAGAATTTATTTATAATATGGGATATTAGTTTAGTTAGCATTACTACACTTTAATCTTTGTTATTTTGCCTTAAATGCTAAATTGCTTATCTTGTTATCTGATGATTGAGTTTTTAATAAAGCGTTTTTTTTAATATTTTTTTTCAATGTTTTCTTGACTTTCTGATATGGTCGCATGAGATTTACTTGGAAAAAAACGGGGGGGGGGGACGCTGACTATACGTTGGGTTTTTTGCCCCATCAATGCTCGCAATTTAGTACGTCAGATTGTGTACAGTGCTTCAAATGTAAACCCATTTTAGTTGAACACACAATGGATGACCTTCCCCTTCTTTTTTTCAATTCTGAACGGGATCTTTGCGGTACCTTTCAAATTAAATCGAATGAAGGGTATTTTTCAAAAAGGTATATGTTGTAATTTTCCTATGTAGGTGACTAGGGCCGTGCATTTTGCCTTGTCTAATTTGACATCTGACGCTTTGAATGCAGTTCTTAAGAGATTTTTTTGCACGTGCGGAAAAGGTCTAAATCTCATTAGTGATAACGCTACTGACTTTGTTGGTACAAACTCTGAAATTTAAACGCCTTCTAAAATTCTGCTTTATGTTCTAACCACGAAGTTTCGAAATATTTAGCCAATGAATGAATCAAATAGCCAGTTTATCCCTCCTCGATCCCCTTCGTTTGGGGGTCTTTGGTAAAGTGGAATTAAGAATTTCAAGTATCATTTAAAAAAGAACAATTGGCTTTACTAAGCTTACTCTTGAGGAATTTCTTCATTGACCGTCCAGATAGTACACTTTGTAATGATTTTGATGTGAGAACACCTGGCCACTTTCTAATGGGTCAACCTATAAATGCTATTCCCGAGCCAAATTTTGTTGATAATAAAGATAATTTGCTTGATAGGGGGAGAAAGGTTCAGAAAATGGTCCCAGTGTATCTGGAAAAAGTGGCAAAATTATTAGACGCTCTATAAGATTCTACGTAATATATTAATTAGCAGGTGATACTATACAGCTATTCTAACCAATTTCGCTCAAATTTTGTATTTTAACATGTAAAATAAAATTCTTTAAAGTGATACAGAAAACTGTACACCTTGCAATTTAAAATTTTTTCAAGCATTATTTATAAAAAAATAATAAATATTTTCTGAAAGTTATTTTTTTTATGGAATTATCTTTGACTAAACGAATTTTATAATGCACATACATTTCTCTTGAAGAAAGTTAATTTACTTAGGTAAGATAATTTTTCGGATATAAACAGTTAATGTTTAGTTGCTTGTTATTGAAAAGCATTTTTTGCTTCTATATTCTTCTTATTTTTGAAATAATAGGATCAAATAAAGTTTTGCAAAAGAAACATTTCAGTCATCTCTGTATAAATATGTTATTTCAATAACACGAGTGAAACAAATTATAATAACAAAATTTTCGTCTTATTCATTTCAAAACAAATTTTCTGAAACCACTGTAAAAGTTCAGGATACTTGTTTCTTCATTAAGTATCAACCAAGCGATAATTTACCACTGCCTTTTTTTTAAACTTTTACATTTCGGCAAAAATATATTTAAAATATCAAATAATATCTATAGTCTATCACTTGAGATGAAAAAGAAGCATTTTGACGCATTATAGTTAGTTGCAAAATTTTATAAATTTATACGTGCTATTGATCACCAAACTCTAATGTTAAATCGAAATCGCCTTTTTTTTTTGTATCTTTAAATAGTACAATTTTTAAATAATTTACTTCAAATTTTGACGCAGTATTCGCAATAAATATAGTTATTGTTGCACATAAAGCTTTTTTAAATTGGATTAACTGATTTTGAGTTATCCACGAATATGCAACTTATTTTATGATGCTTTTTAATTTTTTCAAAACGCCGCCATCTTGTGACAAAAATATTTTTTAAAAAAAAGAGAGAAATTCGTACGGGCAACATAATCTATATTCATTTAGTTTTAAAAGAAATCAAAAACTATTTAAATTTGGGTATCCTGGGACACAAGCAGAAAAATCCCCAGGATGCAAAGCTCCAGGACCGCCGAAGTTCAATAATATTAAAAAGATTGCATCAGATGTTGCTTTTTTTACCATTTAATTAGAATCTGTATGTGAACTGCTGATTTACAGAGCTTATACTGTAGTCGTAAATTAAAACAGTTTTTATAAAAAGGAAATTTCTATATTTGAATTGGTCCCGCAGTGGACTGATCGTTAAGACACGGTTCCCAACAGATCACCAAAGTCAGGCATCACTAACTGCGGTCAGTGTGCGGGTGGGTAACCACTTGGATCAGACTGCGTAGGGACCGAGGGTGTGCGGTATGGGTACTCGTTAAACTGTTCTACCGTAAAGTGCTCGACTTCGCGTGCAGGTCGTTGGGCTACCCCCTCGTGCAGATTATCAAAATTGTGATGGCTTGTCTTCGGATCACCTTCAGGGATGCTTCCCAGACCGTCGCCAATAGCCCATTGCAGGGCTCGAAAAAACTCAGAAATTTTACCCGTCCCCGAGGACGTCTTGTCCAACAACGTACCCGTCCTCCTTTGAAACTAACCCATAGCTTCTAAATAAATAAAAATATAATTTTCTCTTATTTATTACTAACATTTATATAAATTGCACAATGAATTAGTAGTTACAAGGATTACATTATACAGTAATAAATGAAATACTAAGTTACTAATAGTAATCTAGTATTTCTTTTATGAAATAATTTAAATGATAAAGGTCAAGTTATCTGGAATGTCAATTTATCCGAGGGCACTGCATTTTTTAAATGAATCAAATATGACGCTTGCCAGTTCCACAATCAAGCCAATGATTTTTAGAGGTTTCTGCACGGAAATATGAAGGGGGTTATCCATTTAGGTAGATGTTTATAATTGCTTTTAACGCTTCTTGTTTAAGAACAGTAAATAATGTGTTTTTTTGTAAGTTCATTGCAGAAAAGCCTATTTCAACCGCTGCAGTACTCCCAGACAGAGAAAACATCAATTCCACCAGGCGCTGTATGTTGCTGTATTGCGGGTCATTTTGATGCATTAGGTCTTTATAAATAGCTTGGGCTAGGAGGGCTGAAGTTTTCTGGTGTTTAACGATCTTATGCATCTTAAATTTTAATGACACCCATTAAAATTTTAGATATATTCCAACAAAAAGTGAAAATGTATCAGGAACATTAACGGGAAAAGGGCCGTCCGCGCGGACGTCGGATTCGAGAAATTCGTTGTCTGCAGGGAATTTTTGACCGCCGAGGACAGGTAGTTTTTCGAGCCCTGGCTCATTGTGCAGCTCTAGTGCGACGTAAATTAACAACAACTACATTTGAATTGCCTTGTATCCCTGACGTATTTCAACGCAATATTTATTTGTTATTTCCAAAAGAATGATTAATTGAAAATATTATATTTCATATCGTTTAGCAAATTTAAGTTTTCCGCATAATAATTGAAATGAGGTAACAGCTCAGAGAAATTTAGGTAACCACTGTTATTATGAGGATACTAATTATGGAACGAAATCACACGATCTGAAAAATGCCAGTGGAAGAATTTTTAAGCCGTTATTATTTCAATATGTGATCACATTACATTTCATTTTGTATATGATCTAACACAACGTCTCAAAAACTACTAAATAAAATTATAGAATCTAAAAAATTAATAATTTCAGTTTTAACTTGAGTTAATTATTTCAACTAGCTCGTTATTTTTTAAGAATTTGAATCTCTTCTATAATTTAGATAGAATGCATGAATAAATTTATTAAAAAACTTTTGCTTATTTGGTTGCTTAAGTTTTAAAATTTTTACATAATTCTAGATAATGATTTATAATTATTCAAAAAAAAAAGCTAATTAATAAATGAAACAAAAATACTTGTTATAAGAAATAAAGATTACAAGAATAAATTATAACTATTTCATCATTTGTTAAAAATATTTTAATTCTTTTTTTTAGTTTCTATTTACGTTATTTGACTAAATAATATTATTTAACAGAACCTATAGGGCCGGGATAGCCTGGTCGGTATGACGCTGGGCCCATGTCCGAGAGTTCATGGATTCAAACCCAGCCAGCAGAAGACTCCCCGTGTAGTAAAATGGTGACTGATGCACGTTAAATCTGTCGAGTCGCAAAGTCCTCCATGTTCCTATAACAAATCAAATACATCTGGGGGTACTGAATTGGAGATTGATCGTTCTCTGATTCAGGTGAAAATTACGATCTGTGAATGGATGTATGAATGGGATCGTCCTATAAACGGGCGTGACGTATGGGTGTGGCAGAAGTCGAATTCTTGGCCATATATGGTGCCACTGGAAAACAAGAACAATAGTACCCTTAATAGGCGTACGTCGACAACAACTGAACTTATGAGCTTCTTTTTAAGTGTCAGAATTTTGACAAGTCATATAATCAGTTTCTATATCTTGTATCAATAATTTATATGCAAACCTTCTCAAATGCAAAACGTTCAATCAGTATCAATTCAATATGTAACTTATTAATCGTTAAATCATTGATCGCACTGTTTTTTTTAAGATAATACGCATTCTAAAAATATAATCAAGACTATCAAAATTTTTGAATTACTTCGAAAAAATCTCTTCTGTTTATGGCATTGGCCGTATTTCCGAAAATACTCCAACAGATAAATAAATAAAATAATTCCCGCTTTTTTTTGTCAATTCTAAAAGAGTTGTGTTATTACTGTTCTTATTCACTTTATTGCTCGTGACCGAGACCTTTTAAAGAAATTAAAAAACAAAAGAATCACCTCAAAAAATTGAGATATATTTTCTATCTCATTTATTCTTGTAATACTGAACAGTTAGTTTAAAAGTGGTTAGAAGGCATTTATTAAAAGTGTCTATTAACAAAACATTAAGCCATCAAAAATGCATCAATGAAATAAGCATTTTGATAAAAAAAAATATGCATATTTCATTCGACAAAACCATGAACTATTGCATAAAATACAAGGATTAGTCATTTACGTCGTACTATAGCTGCCCAATGGGCTATTGGCGACGGTCTGGGAAACATCCATGAGGATGATCCGAAGACATGCCATCACAATTTCGATCCTCTGCAAAGGGGATGGCTCCCCCGCTTCGGTAGCCCGACGACCTGCACGCGGAGCACTAATAACTATTGGGAATTATATATCAGTTGTAATTATTTAGCTTTTATGTTTTTAATTAAAATGATAATTAAAACGGGAAACTTAATTTTTAATATTTATAAATACAACAGAAACAATAAAATGAATTTTACAATGTCTTTTAATTAAAATATGCATATTTTATTTGATACAACCCTGATCTCTTGAATAAAATCTAAGGAAAATCTATTTATCAATCTATTTATAAGTTATTAAACTGAAATGGGATGTATATTTTTCGTTCAAGTGAAAGAAAACCTCTCAAATAAAGTGCTTTAAACACTCCATTCACTATGACAAATTTAAACGGAGACAGAGATATATTAGTATCCAGAAGTTCTTAAACGCACACAGTGAATGTAGTGCTTTTTTAATTTTATTTGTTATCTCAGAGTAAACATTTTAAAGGCGGATTAAAAAGTGAAGACGGGTAGCATAACTTTGGGAAGAACAGAAATTTATTTCAAGCAGGAGACAAGAAAATCCTTTCCGCGGTATTTGAAAAGAAACAAATCTTTGAGAATTCTAGATAAAAAGTATTAAATTTATGTTTTATTCAAAAACAAAATAATGTGTTTTTGTGTTAATAACCATACATCAAAATTTTAAAGCAGTTTTTTTTTTGTAATTTTATAACTAAGCAGAAAAATAGAATCAATACAGAGTCATAATACCGTTATCTTTAACATAATGTGGTATAACCTGAACCAGATATCATATTATTAGAGTCGAACCATAGTATCGTGTCATGAAGTTTTTAATAAGTATTATGTGGAGACGGGAGTAAGCAACATCAGGGCTAGTTCACTCCGCTCTTAGAGCTGAAGCTACGATTTCCCTCCTCATGACGTCACTGTGTCCACAGATCTCGGAGATCGCAAGCAAAGATATGATAACTTTGCATCTTTCTCTTTGTAAAAATAAGTTATACTTTTTCTGGTTATTAGCCCTCAAACTTTACGTAATTAACACATTATTTCCGTTCATAAACATAGTTAAAAAAAAATTTCTTGGTTATTATATTAAAAAAAAAATACCATTTTAAACTTATAAAAATGTTTTGCTAGTTGGTGAAAATGACACGATAAATATTTTATTTTAAAATGTTCAGTTTTAACTTTAACTATTAAGAAAAATGAAGGCATATATCGACACTTTTTTTATCTACATATTCTTTTATAACGATAAGTTAAGTTAAATTTAGAATCCCTGATTTTAAAATATGTCGTTAATGGCAATTTGTTCTTACTTAATCATTAGGAAACATCGACCTTAAACGCTAATTACTGAAACAAAATAATAATTTAGGTTCATAATGACATTAGAAATTTTACGATTGTTTATAGACATTTAAATTTACGATGATATAATTTATAGATATTTAAATTGAAGAGAATATAATTTTTAAAAAAAATCATAACTACATTAAAAAATATGTTATGAAATTAGGAGAATTTCAACTATGTACTATATATTTTATTTATACTTTTTATTTACATTTTAATTTTCTTTGACTTTATCAATTTTTTAATTCTTTTCACCTGCCTTTCTTTATGAAGTATAACGAGGCGGTTCCTATTTAGATAATGAATTTTTTTAAAAGTTCTTTACGACAGAATAAGCGTATTGCTGTTTTATATTAACTGTGTCATTTCGGAATCCATTCTTTATATAGTTGTTCATTTACTTTAGGGAACACGCGGAAAATTATATCTTTTCCTTTTGTTTTTCTATCAGAATTTTTTCAAGTTGCAATCGCGCAAACTGGCATTTCGATAATAGTTTTAAATTCTCGTAAATTCGCTGCAAAAATTGAGGAAAGTAATTATAGAAAATAACAAATGTCTTAGAATATGTCGCAAAAAGAAATGCTCCAATATTAGTTAGAGCTAGTAAGGCCGAATGCTCCGTTCTTGAAGTAAAAGTGCGAGCTTTGCGCCAAAGTGACGTCACTAGAGAAAATCGGAGGATTGGCGCGGCGAGAGCTACTTCAAAGGAGTGAACCAGCCCTTCTATTCTCTTTAGCCCTGAAGCAACATAGTAAGCTTGTAAAAGTTTTAGTGATATTATGTTTTGTATCTTTTTACAACAGTCGTTGAACAGCCGACCCAATTTTTGATTTTACAACTACTAATGTTCAACTCCGTAGCCTTGTCATTTTGACCCCAATCCAGAAGACAAGGGAACTCCTGGATCAAGTATAGGGAGAAATTTGCCTTCGTGGAGGACTTTTGATGGAACTAACCCGTATTTCAGGGTTGCCACAGTAAAAAATGAACAAAAATAGTTACTTTTAGTAGCCTCAAGCATGAAAATAGTTGCTTGAACAAGAACAAAAATTATCAAAAATAGTAGCCAAATAACTGAAATAAAAGCTTAATTGTCAAATACTATGATTAGGACAGGGTTGATTACTTTATTTCCAGAGGTTAAAAAAAATTATTGCCAAAATTAATTTTGTTTGGTGAGTTTTAACCGTCAAAGCATTTTGCATTGTGATCGAAAAAGGGATCGAAATGAAATGGGTCCGTAAGTCAAAACCATGTAACTCCCTTTAATATTAAGCTATAATGCTCAATCTCGACACGAAAGTAATACAATAAATACAAAAGCAAATCAGTTTTATTTTTCATTTTTTCTGCAGAATTATATTCTAATGATTCTTTTCTTGTTCATCGGAAAGGAAAGAAATACTTCTGATTTTTCTGGTCTCATAAAAAAAAACTTCGCCATTGACTGGCTTGCCTCAGCTAAGAATTTAAAATCGATAAAATTAAAAAAATAAACAATAATAAAAATTCTGAAATCACAGAAGTTTGTAAGATAATTTCTCTAGATATGTTTTTGATTTCATTTTTTGAAAGAACACAATAATTTTTAAAGAACATGAAAAACAAATTTTATATTTTAATAAAATATGACTGTGAGTGGGGAATTTGTTACAAATTCAGATATTTGGAGCACCATGAAATTAGGAGGGGGGGAATATATTATGTAGTCCGTGGATCGAGATTCAGACAGAATGTAAAGTTTATTAACAAAAAGCAAACAAACACATACAAATTTAAAAAGAACGCCATCTGGCGGTATAAAAAGAAAAAGACTTCGTAGCTATCCTTCCCAGGGAATGACAACAATCTCCCCCTGCGAGAAGGATTTTACTTTTTAACACATATAACAATATACACATAAAAAATATTAATTCTCCTAATATAAATGTCAAATTAAACTTATTTTTTCCAAAGAAAAAATTAACTTCTCAAAAGTAACAGCTTTAGTTAAAAAATCAGAAATATTATCATTAGTATTCTTATAAACAGTTTTTAAAATTTTATCTTCAATCATATCGCTTACAAAATGAAATTTAAGATTTACATGCCTGGTTTTATTAGAAGCTTTACCATTATTCAACCAGTCAATAGCTGCTTGGCTGTCAGAAAATATAGTAACAGGAGCATTAATAAATTTTTTACAGTTCAGTTCATTTAACATATTTATTATCCAAGTAAGTTCCCGAGCTGTGTCAGCTTCAGCAAATAATTCAGCTTCACATGTTGAAAGTCCTACACATCTTTGTTTTCGACTTTTCCATGTTATAAGAGAATTACCTATCATAATTACACAACCTGAAAAAGATTTTCCACCTTCTGCATTGCCCCAACTTGCATCCGCACTACAGTTTAAAATACCAAATTCTTTACTATAAAACAAGACTCTATCTTTTGAACCGTTCAAATATTTCAAAACCCTTTTAGCCAAAACGTAATGCCTTTTTTCAGGACGTTTATTAAATTGTGATAAATAACTAGTTACAAAAGCAATATCTGGTCAGGTTCTATTTGCTAAATATAAAAGTTCACCGACGATTTCCTGATAATCAGTTTGATCTACTAAATCATCAATAGGATTAAAACATTTATCTTCACCTTTAGTTATGGGAGTATTTGTTTTCTTACAATTTTCCAAACCATACTTTTTGAGTAAAGATTCAATGTAATGAGTTTGAGATAGACCAATTCCGTTTTCTTTTTGTGAAATCTCAATGCCTAAAAATTTTGAATCATTAGTTGTTTCTTTTAATTCAAATGTTTGATTAAGTTTTGAAATAGTTTCCTTGCATAATTTCGAATTATTAGAAAATATTGCCAAATCATCTACGTATACACAAATTGCGAAAAAATCCTTATCATAAATTTTAGTAAATACGCAATTGTCAGATGCAAGTTGAGTGAGACCAATCTTTTTAAGTTCATTTTTTAACTTTATGTGCCAATTTCTACCAGATTGAGGTAGACCATAAATACTTTTATTTAATTTGCACACTTTATTTTCACCATATTTATCTTCAAAACCTGGAGGTATTTCCATATACAGAGTTTCATCAATATCACCATATAAATATGCAGTTTTAATATCAAAAAATTTAACAAATAAATCCAATTTTGCTGCTAAAGTAATTAATAACCTAAATGATTCAATATTTACCACTGGTGAATATGATTCAGAATAATCAACATTTTTTATTTGATTAAACCCTGCTGCAACCAGTCGCGCTTTGTAAATTTTGTTATTATTGTCATTTTTAATTGTATACACCCATTTACTTTTTATTATTTTTTCCTTTTTAGGCCTCTCAATTAATTCAAAAACCTTATGTTTCTCCATCGAAAGAAGTTCGTTTTCCATTGCGGTTTTCCACTCGGAATATTTATTACTATTTATCGCCTGGTCATAATTTTGTGGAATAGATGATCCTTTCAAGGCTAAGTTCGCGTTTGCGGATATTTTATTTTTAATTCTTTCAGAACGTCTTAATGCAGGAGTATTTTGATTATTTTCATTTTGTGAATCAGCACTTTCTTGAGAAGATTTATGAGAAAAAAAATGTTCACTGCTTGATTCAGTTGGAGGGTAGTTTTGGGTTTCAGTTTCGATTTACGGTTGAGATTTATTAAACTGGGTCAAATCCTCAATGTTCCATATGCTACATTCATTTTTGTTTGTCAGAAATTTACTTCCCCTTAATGATTCGTTAAATTTAACAGATCGCTCTTCAATTACAATATTTTTATCAACATCATATATTCTATACGCGCGCCTTTCTCTAGAATAACCGACGAAAATCCCACGTTTTCCCGGAACATCAAATTTATTTGGGAATTGTTTAGGTATATGAAAATAAACGACGCATCCAAATACTTTTAAGTAGTTAAGTTTCGGTTCTTTTCCTGTCCATATTTCAATCGGAAGATTCTGTTTATTTTTACGTGGTGTTAGATTAGAAATGTGAGAGCTAAAATTTATCGCTTCAGCCCAGAATTTTAATGATAATTCACTTTCATATAATAATGTCCTAGCCCTTTCTACTAATACTCTTATGGCTCGCTCAGCACGTCCATTTGACGAAGGATTATACGGTACTGTTTTTTCATGTATGATCCCGTATTTTTCTAGAAAACTATCAATCTCGTTATTGACAAATTCTAGACCATTATCTGTTCTAAATCTTTTGATTTTCTTATTCATTAAATTTTCATATCTTTCTTTAAACATACAAAACATTTCAAATACTTCATTTTTATGTTTCAAAAAATAAGAAAAGTACATCCCAGAAAAATCATCCACTAGTACTAAAAAATATTTTGAATTTCCTAATGAATCACAATTTATAGGGCCTGCAAGGTCCGCATGAATTAACTCTAATACAGAATTACTTTGTGCAATATTAACTGATGGATGACTCTTATGAGTTACTTTACTTATATCACAAGATTCACAATGATAATTTTCAAAATCTTTAAAATTTATGCCAATAACATTTTGCATTTTAACCATGTATTGTGAATTTAAATGACATAGTCTTTTATGCCAAATATTATAAGTATCCAGATTACTTACTTCATTACATTCTAACTCAGAATTATTTACATCATTATAATCAAAAAATTTAGGTGAAATGTTATTACACGGTTCCATTAAAATTTCAAAACGATTGTTTACTTTTACAGCTTTTTAAACACTGCGATTATCATTAGTTAAAATCAAAATATTATTACCCTTAGATTCTATTTTATAACCTTTATCAATTAATTTAGATACTGAAATTAAATTGTTTCGTAAGTCTGGTACATATATTACATCGTATATTGTTAGATTTTTACTGCAATTATCAACTGTTGTTGTAGCTTTTACAATACCGATTCCTTTAGGAATTAAATTTGACTTCTTACCTGCTAATTGTATTATCCCATTAACATGATTTAAGTTTTCAAAAAAGTTTAAATCTTTTACCATGTGTGAAGTAGCACCAGAATCCAAAATGAAAACAGTTTTGTTTTTACCGGTAGCCCTAGAATTTATTTGGTGTTGTTCTTGTTCTGCGGTAAGTGCAAAATTTTCACTAGAATGTTTATCTTGATTTTCAAATGCACAATGAGCGTTATTGTTTTTGATTTTGTTCATGCCCGATTTATAGTTCGAAAATGTTCTTTTTTCTTGAGATGTTTGGTTTTGATTTCCCTCGTTCTTGTTTCGGAAATAGCAGTCTTTAGCTAGGTGATTCGTTTCATGGCAGATGAAACATTTCTTCCTGCTTCTATTTTCATTTTTATGTTTTACTCCGAATGCTTCTGTTCGTCTGGGAATATAATTTCTTAATTTTGATACGGTATTTTCTTCTTCTCGCAGAATTTCTAAAATTTCATCCATTTGTTTTTCGCGTTGGGTTTTCAAGATCTCTCTTATTTTTGCAAATTTTCCTCTTAATCCTCTAACAGTATAATAAACAAGTTCTCGTTCAGAAATTTGCAGTCCAAGTGATGAACATTTCGTTTGAAGTCTTCGTGATCTTGCAATATAGTCTGACACATTTTCATTTTCTTTCATTTCAAGATTTTTTATTTCGTTACTTGCATCGATTTTTCGATCTTCTGTTTTACCAGTAAATGTGCTTTGAATTTTTTCCCATAGAATTTTTGCGTTAGTTTCGTTTGCGAACTGAAGACTTTGGTCATCAGAAAGCGATAGTTGTATGTATGCAACTGCGTCATCATTGTTTAATGTCCATTGTTCCCGCAACTTTGGATCAACTTCTTCAGTTAGCACATTAGCAATTTTCTTAAGTGTCAGCAAAGCCTTGACTTTAATACTCCACTGGTAAAAATTCTCACTGTTCAGCAGTGGGATACTCGGCAGATCCCTGTTCATTTTGATTTTGGAATCTAAACGATGTAAATCACGGCGAAACTAAGTGAAACTTTTTACTGCGTCATAATTTTCAAAACCACGCTCTGCTACCAACTGTAGTCCGTGGATCGAGATTCAGACAGAATGAAAAGTTTATTAACAAAAAGCAAACAAACACATACAAATTTAAAAAGAACGCCATCTGGCGGTATAAAAAGAAAAAGACTTCGTAGCTATCCTTCCCAGGGAATGATAACATATTACATTTTAAAAATTGGATTTTTCGGCGACCTTAATCTATAACAATACTGAAATTCATGACTTTCCTTGATTTCTCACGACTTTCCAGGTGCACGGGTATTTTTAGCACTTATTATTTCTTTAGTGCTTTAAATCTTGTTAGAAGTTTTACAACCTCATTAGCAACATCCAAATGATTTCTTATTATTATTTAGATGACATCCAAATGATTTCTCACTTTTATTATTTATTCTTCTTCTTAATTTTTTTCTTATTATTAGCACTTATTATTTATTTAGTGCTTTAAATCTTGTTAGAAGTTTTACAACATCATTAGCAACATCCAAATGATTTCTTATTATTTAGATGACATCCAAATGATTTCTTACTATTGATTTCTTACAACATCCAAATGATTTCTTACTATTATTATTTATTCTTCTTATTATTATTAGCACTTATTATTTATTTAGTGCTTTAAATCTTGTTAGAAGTTTTACAACCTCATCAGCAACATCCAAATGATTTCTTATTTAACTTTTCACAAGACAAAATGATAAAAACATTCTATAAATATAGAAAGAAACACATTTTAGAATTGAATTTGTAAATTTTTTATTGTCATAAAAAAGAAATTGGTTTTTGCAAAATTTTATTATACAAAAGATAAAACTATTTTTCTGATAAGGGCATTTCTTTATTAATTTTTAAAATTTGATGGACATACTTACAATGTCTTTTTTTATTCAATATCTTAGAAACATTTTTACAAAGTGTCTCAAACATAACAAAATAAAACTATAAACAAAACAAAATTTTAAAAATTTACAGTACTTTATTGTCAAAATTACTTAGGAAATATATGACCAGGGACCCGGAACATTCCGGAGCTGTGTTTTCCTTGGAGCAGGAGCTCTACATTTTCCCATGTTCTAGGGCTTTTTAGCATTTTTAACAATACTCCTTTTTCTTCTTTTTTTCAATCTTTTAAATTTCTAAGGTTCAGGTGCGATTGTGAGCCCAAGTCGAAATTCCGGGAAATTTCTTGAGTTTAAAAAAAAAAAAACAGTTTAAATTGAAAAATTAGAAACAAATTTAAACAAGGTTTTTGCCTTTTTCTCAATATTTCTTAGTTTACTTAAAATATGTTTAAAATTTTACACATACCTATGATGCCTGGAGAAGTAATTATAATTTACAAATATGTCTTTCTTTCTTGAGTTTTATGATTATAACAACTATTTACTGATAAAAAATGAATATTAATCATGAATATAAGCTTATAAAGTATCTGGCTCTCCCTTACAAACAAATAAAATAAACTGTGTTTTTAAGTTCCACCTTTGAAAATTTGATTTCCGGAAACTTCTGTGATCAATGATTTTTTGAAACGTCTGGACCACCGATCTCCGGAAACTTCCGGATTCTGTTAGCAAAAATTCCGGAAATCTGGATTTTTTCCGGAGCGCAATCAGCCCTGAATGTTTAAAATAAAATAAAAAATTGAGCTTTAAATTTCTGAAAGATTAAACAAATACAGATAATTTGCATTTGGCTGGTATATTTTATTTAATTTTGTTTTAAATTGGATTATGCAGTATTTATTTCCATTTTAATATCCAATAATTATGACATATTATTCATAATATTGTCTAAAATTTATTTTTACTTTAAAAATAAAATACTATGTTTCTTTCAATAATAAATAATAGTAGTAATAATTTTAAATTAAAATCTGAAACTCTATAAAGTGTACACAATAGCAAAATTGCTGTAGAACTATGAATTGTTGTAGAACTTATGATCTGAAAGCTGAGCGTCAACAATTTTTTGGCGCTAGGTCCCTTGACATGACATTAACAATACTGTCTTTGCTTTGCTTGTCCAGAGCAGATGTAATACACCTGTTTCAGGGTGCGTAGCCAAATTTTTCAACAAAAAATAAGCACCTTTTAAGCACTTTTCAAGCTCTCAAAAAGTATCTTTGAGCACTTTAAAAAATATCATAATTAGGAAATGTGGGCAAATTTTGACAATTGTAGGTTTTAACCCGTTGGATAAAGGATGTTAACCTGAAGGATGTAATACACCTGTTTCAGGATGCGTAGCCAAATTTTTCAACAAAAAATAAGCACCTTTTAAGCACTTTTCAAGCTCTCAAAAAGTATCTTTGAGCACTTTAAAAAATATCATAATTAGGAAATGTGGGCAAATTTTGACAAAAGTTTTAACCGTCATATCAAAAAAAAAACTCACAATTTTGGCCTGAGGATAAATATCAGTTATTATAAATATGAAGTAATTTTAAATTAACATATATGTAAAATTACAAGCGTTCCATTATTTATGTTCTTGAATTATTTTAACATAAAATTCCTCTTTATTTTGAAAATTACCATCAAAATCCAAAATTTTGGTTTAAAAAATATAAATAAATTATTAATAAATATTAATTTTAATAAGTAATAATAAATTATATTAAATAATTATAAATAAAACTGTTTCAAATTGAAATTTATCTAATCCCTTAATTTGTTTAACTATTGAAAATAAAAATACAATAGCGATTCGTGGCGAAAATAAACATGTAAAAGAAAAGAAAAAAAAATCTCATTTTGGAAAAGGGAAAAGCACTTTTTAAAAACACCTAATTAAAAAAGCACCTTAAAGGCCTTTTAAAAAACAAAAATCGAAAAAAAGCACTTTTTAAAAACGCTACAAACCCTGTGCTTCCAAATGGAAGCATCACTCATGTATTAATATTTCCAGAGATAAATCACTCATTTATATTAATATTTCCAGTGATGTTATTAATATTAACAATGATGAATCAATCATTTATATTAATATTTCCAGTGAAGTTATTAATATTAACAATGATAAATCACACATTTATTTTAATATTTCCAGTGATGTTATTAACATTAACAATGATAAATCACTCATTTATATTAATATTTCCAGTGAAGTTATTAATATTAACAATGATACATCACTCATTTATATTAATATTTCCAATGAAGTTATTAACAATGATAAATCACTCATTTATATTAATATTTCCAGTGAAGTTATTAATATGATAAATCACTCATTTATATTAATATTTCCAGTGAAGTTATTAATATGATAAATCACTCATTTATATTAATATTTCCAGTGAAGTTATTAATATTAACAATGATACATCACTCATTTATATTAATATTTCCAGTGAAGTTATTAACAATGATAAATCACTCATTTATATTAATATTTCCAGTGAAGTTATTAATATGATAAATCACTCATTTATATTAATATTTCCAGTGAAGTTATTAATATGATAAATCACTCATTTATATTAATATTTCCAATGAAGTTACTAACAATGATAAATCACTCATTTATATTAATATTTCCAGTGATGTGTCCTAAAAATGCCAAGAAATAAGCTAATCCTTCATAAGTCAAACTACTCAACATGAAGGGATGAGAATGACAATACAAAAGTCTATTATCTTGAATAAAATTTTGTAAATGCAACAGATTCCTCAATCGCACACTGTCAGACGTTTTGTCGATTTTGTTTAGAACCGTACAATAAGGACGTTTAAATTCCTCCAGCAACTTCAACATATCTTCACTGCTTTCTTCAAGTCCAACTTTACCATCAACAATTAAAAATATCTTCACCAAGTTCCGACTGCTTTGGAAAAATGGAAAAACTATATCTTCGAACCACCGTGGTTGCCTTTCGCCGTACCCGGGCATGTCGACAAGACGGAGTTTAGACCCGACTTGGAAAAAATTAATTGACTTCGTATGGCCAGGTTTCTTCGATGTTTTGACGCGTATATCTGGAACATTTTGCAATATTGCTTTGATTAACGATGATTTTCCAGCATTACTGGGACCTATCAAAGCAACTTCAGGTAAATTGGGATTGGGAAATTTTTCAAAGTCAATAGTTTTGGAAATCAAGCTTATTTCGTGCTCACTTTTAGGTGAAAATAGGTCCTCCGCAGCAAGCAGAGACTTGAAGCCTGGAGAAAACAAATTCACATCTTTAAAAATAGGAACTTCCACGTAACTTTGCAACGTTAAGCAAGGGTTATTGTACTTGAAATGAAGGGTTTGTTCTGTGTGATATAATTTTGGCTTGAAGTTTGCGACAGAATTTATTCCTTTCATTTTAAAGTTAAAATTTAACTTAATGCATTTAATTGACATTATCACATTCATTCCTGATATTCAATAAAAGGCCATCGTTTAAATAGAAAGTAAATTGGAAATGACATAAAAGAAAACTACAAAATGATGCTAGGAACAATGGTTATTTACAAAATAGCGTGTGAATTGTAACATGTGTCAGGATAAAACCTTATATCCTATTTATTTTGGTGTATCGTATTTGTTTACTTTTCGCGACCAATTTTGAGATGCTGAAGTTTCTGGCTCCCTACTTCTGTCCTGCTCTAGACCAACTATGTATCGTATTTCAGTATAAATTTAGTCCCGCAGTCAAGCATCACTGGCTGCGATCAGTGTGCGGGTGGAACCGACGGTGGGCGGTATTGGTCCTCGTTAAACTGTTCTACCATAAAGTGCTCGACTTTGCATGCAGGTTGTCGGGTTCCCGAAGCGGGGGAGCCATCACCTCTGCAGAAAATCAAAATTGTGATGGTATATCTTCGGATCATCCAATGGGATATTTCCCAGACCGTCGCCAATAACCCATTGTGCAGCAAGTAGCAAAAACACGTGAACAAGAAATGCTAGCCCAGAAGATTTCAAAACGCAATGTGTTGTGAGTCAAATAGCGTCAGAACACACTAAAAACAGAAACGCGGAAGTTGCAGTCCTTCCTTAGGTTGTGGAAAACACAATCCATTATCTAATAAGGCTTGCTTGAATATTGTTTTGTTGCATTTGTAAACTATAGCTTGTCTAAAGTAACAACTCCCCTAACAATTCGTCTGGAACAGTGGCGGTGACTATGGTTACGAGGTATAACTATTTCAAGTAGAGGTGTGGGGTCATTGTTTAATACTGGCTTTGGCTCGGGTTGGCGAAGGAAAGGGAATAATTTTTTTGGGTCTATTATGTTAGCCCTAGAGTGAAGAGAAGCTACCTTACCTGAAATGCGCTATTCCTTTCCATAACAGCAGTCGACCTCCGACTTTGTGGCCGGGGGGTTCTTACAGTAGACAAACTATACAAATATTGACCATGTAAAGGTAAGTACATAGACTCCAGGAGATATAATTTGGCGTAAGACTTCCGGGTTACTACTTGTAATTAATTTTTACGTCCAAGTTTGACCGAGGAGATAGGGGGGGAAGCACATTTTATAAATGAAGGATAAGACCGACTAAAAAAAAGCTTTTAATGAGAGATAAAAAAAATTACAGATAAACAATTTCTTTTATTAATTCTATTTTAAAACAATTCGAACCATGAATTTAAAATTGTAAGTTCGAATTTTTCGATTGCTGTTTTGTGAGGTTCAGTTCATTTTGACAATTGGTGAATAATAATTCGGTGAATACTATATACATGGCTGCCAACATAGATAGGTAAAATTCCAGTAAATTATATAAATCTCATAAGTGTTGCATAACGTACTAAATATTTTACACACGGGGAACGATAGGGATTTTTTTAGTCATCGAAATAGAAAAACTGCAATATTTTCCAGTTATGATTGACATTAAACATACGTAAATGTTATGTATTATGTTTACTCATAATTTCGAATATTAATAGGCATTTGATTCATAAAATATAGTAAAAAAGATTTTTTAAAAATTTATTTAAAAAGTGAGATTTGAATAAAAATAAACTGATAATCATAGAACAAAACTCATTATTAATACTTACTTCAATATTCAAGCAAGCAAGTAATAATCTGTGCAAAAATTCTACTTCAATAGTGATTTTTTTTTGTGGAAACTTTCTCAATTAGACTTTTCTAAAACGTAGAAAAACCAGGAGAAACTGGAAAATCCAGTAGAGTTGGCAGTTATGTATATATATGTGTGTGAATATACATAGCTGCCAACATGATCCCCCCCCCCCCACTCTTGAGATACTTGTGTTTAAAATATGAGTTTTTTCAATTTAAATTTCAACGAAGCAACTAATAAGCAAAACCCAAAAAAGTAACAGTGTTATTTTACAGAAAAATAGGCAAACACTTTATTTATGCAGTGATATTAATTTTCCTTAGAATCATAACCAGTCAGAATTTATATATTACAGGAACTTATGAAGGGTAAAATTAAGCATAAACTTAAATCACAATAAAACTGTGACATATGAGCAATTCTACAAATAAACGTCATTTAGGCGGCAAAAAAAAAATTCGGGGGGGGGGGGGGGGGGGCACACTATTTCTCCATGAATTTTTTACATAAATATAATATTGTTATAATGTCTCTCTAAAATGTATTTATAGAGATTTCATACTATAAGATGATATTTTAGAATAAAAAACAAAAAAATTTAATCAAAGTTCGTAAATTGAAAAAATCGGGAAAAATTTAAAATTGGTATTTTGTCATTTAAAGTATGTAAAAAAGAAAAAATTTCATGTTCAATACTTTTTCTTGCTTTTTTAGGGTAAGTGGTAGGGTGTAAAAAAGAAGAAATTTCATGTAGAAATAGAGTGCCCCCCCCCCTCCCAAATTTTTTTTAAAATTTTTGTTTGGCTGCCTAATTTGCGTTTATTTGTAGCATTGCTTATATGAGCAATTCTACAAATAAACGCCAATTTTTATACTAAAATATAATCTTATAGTATGAAATATCTATAAATACATTTTAGAGAGACATTATAATAATATTATATGTAAAAATCGTTTTATCTGAATAAATGGCTCAGATTTATCTAAGTATGTCACAAAGAAAAAATTTCATGTTCACGATTTTTTTTCTTGCCTTTTTAGGGTGTAAAAAAGAAGAAAATTCATGTAGAAATAATGTGCACCCCCCCCCAAAAAAAAATTATATATTTTTGACCTCCTAATTGGCGTTTATTTGTAGAATTGCTCATATGTATATGTTGTCTCCGGATCATCCTCAGGGATGTTTCCCAGACCGTAGCCCATTGTGCAGCTCTAATGCGACTTAAATCTAAGTACTAAATCCTTGAATATTAAGCCTTATTTCCTCGTAAACATAAACTTTTTTAGGAAGTTTGTTATTGTTTACATTTATTCTAAATCCGAAAAGGACGATAACGCAGAGAAAATTCATTACTGACCCTGATTTTGTAACTGAGAATATCCAGGCCCCGATTATCACCTAGGCCCAATATGCATGGGCCCACAATTTCTGAGGGGCCTCAAAAATCTGTAAAAAGTCTAATGAAAGGTGGGCTAGCTTTGTGTTGGTTTAAGTATTACATAAACACATATTTAGGCTAATCAGTGACTTTTAGCAAAAATCACCGATTTCAATTTTTGTGGCCACCAAACTATTTTTATTTTGACATAACATTGTTTCATATTTTGCTTTAATTTATAAATACGTAAATTTTATCTTAGAAAAATAATCTTCAATTGTCTGTTTTCAAAATTTCTTAGAACGTTTCTCTTGAACCATGTAGTTCGATAGATTCTTTTTCATTGTTAGGACTACTCTTCAGTAATTTAATTTTTAAAATATTTTGTAAGGAAAATTTAGTGGGCCTTGGGCTTGAATTTGTCTTGAGAATATCGTTTGCATAGCATGTTTCAAGTAAAGCACTCTAGGCACATTTTTTAATTTTACAGCTAGCAAGTATTAATTATTATTTTACTTTTAAAATTAACCTCACCCATGAATTTCTATCTAGCCTTGATGACATAGAAAGAAATACAAGACACATAATAATAATAAAGAAACTTTATTTGTACAAGGAATAAATAATATTTATAAACAAATAATAAATTTGATTGCAACGTTCAATACTTTATAAATACAAAATGAACTTTCAACATTTCTAAAACTTAATTTCATTTTTATAGTAAGCTAGGAATCTTTACATAGGAAATGTTTCTTATTGTCTACTGTTAATATATAAAACAGACATATTAGACCAACTTTGTTTTTATTCATTCTATCATAAAAGGTCTCTACTGACTAAATTAATTAGTGGAATTTATAATATCTACAGAATACAATTTTGAAACAAACCAGTCACAGAATATGATACAAGCATTATAATTTTTTATCGCACAGTCAAACTCGTTTTAAGGAGTAAAACAATTTGATTATTAAACCTGAGTGAACTGAAATTGTCAGTAATAAAAGTTATTTTAATGTTCCAAAAGAGGAACTAGGAGAGGTGCCCAAATCGATTACTCTTTATTTACACTGTTTGGAACAACCTTAGAATTTGTTTAAACCTGGACAACTGCTCAACATACAGCATGGATTGGATGAAATACATAACATCTATTGCGTCTAGAAAAGTTTGCAATAACTTGGCGTACCCCTTTTTTTGCTATCTCTCTCTCTCATTTGGTGGAGGTTTAATTATTCAACATTTAAGTTAGATTTTGTGTCTTTACAAGTATTTCGTCAGGGACATGCATGGAGATACTTCATCATCGTTGTCAAGAACAGCCCTGGGCAGGCCTTGTCGGGGTTGACACAGAAAAAAAAATTAACAAAACAGTTGCTTTTAGTAGCCTAAAGCATGAAAGTAGTTGCCGAAAACTATGAAAATACTCCTTAAAATCCTTCTCTCAAGTAGTGTGACACAATTTCCCTCCAGTTTCCTTCATTGTCCAGCGCATGTCAAGACTAAATATGCACTGTTTCTAAATGTCCCCAAATTTTTATATTTTACGTTATAAGGGTTGTTGAACAGCCGACCCAGTTTTAAGGGTATACGACCACTAATGTTCAACTCCGTAGCCTTGTCATTTTGAAATCTATCCGGAAGACAAGGGAACTCCTGGATCAAGTATTGGGAGAAATTTGCCTTCGTGGAGGACTTTATGATGGAACTAACCCACATTTGTGTTACACGGAGGGGAAGAACTACGAGAACCTCCCACAGTTAGACTGACGGCAAGGGGACTCTAACCCATGATCCGTCTATCACTGAGGATATTTCACACCAGCATTGTGTTCGGTGCAAGCCGGATGCGGAATTCGAACCCGGTTCGCAGCATGATTTTGAAGGTCAATACAGATGAAATAGGGTGCGAGAGCGTTCACAAAATCAGCCACATATTCTTTGAGCCAGATGAACGTTACTTTTGTCAATTTAAAAGAATGAAGTTAGTAGCAGTTAACTCATCATGAAGACGTTAATTGAAAAGGAGCACCTGATCACTCTAGAATGTCATGACATGATGAACAGGTTCATTCATGTTAGCGATCATCTTAGTAAGCTGGCCCAATCCATTATAAGAAAAGCACAACTACTAAATAATAAAAAAATACTCTGTTCTTCATGAATTTTTTTTAAGGCAGACTCAATTCTTTGTGTGGTTAAGCCTACATATTTCAAGACATTCTTATTTTAACTATTTTAGCCACTAAAACTTTCAATGCTAACATTTCAGCAAAAAATATTTCGAATTTTTAGTTAGATGCTTTGGGTAAAATATAAAATACTTAATATTTACATAGGTGCCAACATTTAAAGGAAAAAATCCAGTGGATTTTACGAAATAATATAAATTTCACGCTAATTGTTGCATAATGTACTAAGTATTTCACACTGAGAAATTTTAGGGATTTTTATAGTCATCAGAATAGAAAAAACTGCTCTATTTTCCAGTTATGATTGACATTAAACACACTTGAAACGTTATGTATTATGTTTACTCATAATTTCAAATATTAATAGGCATTTAATTTGTCAAGTACAGTTAAAAGATTTTTTTAAAATTAATTTAAAAAAAGGATTTTTGAATAAAAATAAACTGAACATTTTAGAACAAAAAAAGTTTTGAACTGATTTCTATAAATGAAGTTCGCTTCATTATGCTTTAGTAATACTTATTCAAATATTCAAGCTATCAGGCAATAAACTGTACAAAAATTCTATTTCAATCGGGATTTTTTTCAGGAAATTACTCAATTTTAGGAAATTTACTATAATGTACAAAAACCAAAAGTATTGAAATTATACTAGTAGATCAGGAGAAACTGGCAAAATCCAGTAGAGTTGGTAGCAATGTATTTACTTTTTCCAAAATATTAATCGAGAGTTCTAAATTAGTCCACCTTAGAATTCAAAGTAGGGGTGATACGTGATTATCAACATTATTTACATTTAATTCAGATCAACTGGTTAGTCTAGGTAAAAATGAAAAATTATTTTTTGTTGGCTAACAGTATAATTTGAAATATTAGAAAATGTTTTGTGACTGGCTTGTATAATAAATGAGACTAGTTTTAAAAAAAATCCACACATTAAAATGAACTCTACATAATGAAAAAAATTATAAGTTAGAATATTTCAGAAGCTAAGTAGCAAGTGTTTTTAAGAACAGCTGTACAGATATATACATGGAGCAATCACAGAAATAAACACAATTTTCACTTCATTTGTTTTTCAAAAATAAAAATTTAAATTTTTCTAACAAATCTCTTTCAATTTAAGATGTATTGTCTGACAGCAATATAATTTTAAATGCAGGGATACCGACTTACAGATATATTTTTCTATATTGGTATGTAAGTGGGACGCACAGGTACAAAAAGAGTTTATTGTTAAAGAGTAATTGGGTCGGACAATTGGCGAAATAGACAAATGGTCGTTGCTGCTTCATTGCAGATTTTATTTAAAACTCACACCTGAAAAAGGACTAAAATAAAGTTATTTTAAAATTCTTTGACTAAAACTAGGATTAGAGGGATAAAAAAAAACCCTCTAATAATTGCAATACAAGTTTTTAATATATATAATCAGGGATCTGTCCAGACATTTTGTGAAAGGTCCGTTTTTGTAAAATTGTGAAAACATTACTCGTAATTTGTGAATATAAAATAAACGTTAAGTCACATTCTTTTAACCAGGGTCCGCTTTTGTGAATTTGTGCAAATAAGGTCTGTTATTGCAAAAAAACTTTTTCAAGGAGTTTTTAAATTGCAAAAACATACAAGATTATGCTCAACACTGTAAAATTATAATTAAAAAAATTTAATTTTAAAAAATTAACAGCAATTGCAGTTACTAAATTAGCGATGCAACATACAAATATTTGGTATTTAGCCTATACTGCTGAACGCAGAATATTCATTTCGATTGAATAAAGGAAGAAGCGTCTGTGAAGACAAATTTTAGTTCGTTTACATCTGTCTTTCTCCCCCCCTTCCTGGGAAGGGTTTATTCGATTAACAAGACAATAATGAAAATAAACAAATTTGTGAAAGGATCGATTAAAAGATAAATTATTTTGTGAAGGGTCCGCTTTTAAGTTAAAATATTTTGTGTAGGGTCCATTTTTATGAAAAGATATTTTGTGAAGGGTCCGTTAACAGACCCAAATTTCTTCTGAACAGATCCCTGATAATAGAAAAGCAAATTTTCTAGATTTAACTATTAAAAATTGGTAGAAATTGAAAATTAAAAATCATCACAAAAATGTGGTTAAAAACATGGATTTATTGTTTCTCAAGGGATAAAATTTTTGTTTATAAGAATTTTTTTTTTTTGTGAAATCCTTAAGTCCAATTCGTGAAGGTACCGCTAAACAATAGTAAATTTGGTCTGGACAGACTCCTGATATATATATATATATATATATATATATATATATATATATATATATATATATATATATATATATATATATATATATATATATATATATATATATATATATATATATATATACAAGCGAATTTTCTAGATTTAACTTTTCAAATTAGTGCAGATAGAATTATTTATTTATATATATCCAGAGAAAGAGATTATTTGCAGCATTTTAATATTTTAATTAAATATTAATTTTTTTCTTTCTTAATAACACAAAAATTAAGAAAATTGGCTTATAAATAAAAAGTTATAGACGTTACACCAATTGTTAAATTGAATCAATTTCAAAATGACCACCTAATAATTGTTTCGGTTCAAAATAATTGAACAAAAATGATCTTAGCCCTTTTTCATCGTGTACTCCTTCGCATAAAAATTTCATAAAAATCTGTGAAATGTCAGCAACGAGATTTTTTTAAAATCTTTTTTATGTTTATTTTGCACAACTTCAAATAGAATGAGCCATTTATGTATCATTACTTTAGAGTTTTCCTAGCATTTCTTACAAATGACGAAAATATTTTCTTCTTGAATGAAAGTTTCGGTAAATTACCTAATACATAGCATAATTTCAATAGAATTCATAGTTTAATTAACACTAGAAAGACTGAAACTTAGTATATACCTAAAATGCCCAAAAGCAGTCAAAATGACCGGATTGTGAAAGAATTACTAATGTGTAAAGAAATTTGTTTAAAATGAATTTTTTTAATATTATTTACAATTATATAACAAGTTATTAGTAAATATTAACAATAAAAAAAATTATGTGTTGTACAAAAAGTCACAAAATTCTAAGAAATTGTGCCATTGTATACATCATTGTTTTTCTAATTGAAATTAAAAAGCAGTCAAAATGATTTTCTTGGGCAATCTAGTGTTAACAACAGGCCATTAGACTAAATATACAGAAATAAAATTAACTAGACACATATGTGAAAGTCTTAAAATATATTCTAATAAATTTAGGTAATGTAATGAGTGATCAGTAAATGCATTCAACAACATAAAACATATTTACTGTGAAATGGTTTTTATTTCCTTCAATTTAAAATGTAAATTATTTTTAGAAAAAAAAAACTTTCATAATTTTTATGAGAGCAAGAAAAATAAATTATAATTTTGTTTTTTTGAAAACAATGTAGTAGATTGGGAACTGAAAAACTTTGCATCAAGTATTAAAGTGAATCTGACTTTGAAAGGGCAGAGGAGGTCATCCGCTTTTTCTTTACAGTTTAACATCACTCAGACTCTTTACTTGTAAAAGAATTCCTCTACAGACTTGCTAACCTTATAAAAAAAAATGCATCGATTTTTTTTTTGAACCACAGTATTGTGTTATAGCTTATAAAACTGACACATTTTTTTTGGCTAATGACAAATTTTTTAATAAAAAGCTATTAATAACATGAAAATTATTAATAACGTCTAAAAGAAGGACATTAAAAGAAAATAAAGCGAAACTTTTAAAATCAGAATGGTAAAAACTCGATTTTCGAAGAAATTTTATAATCGTGGCTAAAACATTGAGCATTTATTTAATTTATTACTCAAAGTTGGCTACATTGATTTTTTTGATTACATAAAAAAATGTAACATAAATTGTTTTTGGCAATACCAAGACTACAGATAAGTTTGAAATTTTTTGATAGTCAAGCTTGAATTTGAAAACTAAGTCGAATTTAAATCCCGAGTCAGTAGAAAATAAAATGAATAGTTAAACGTTTTTAAGTTAACATTAAAATAATTTCTTGTAAAAAAAAATATCACAAAATAAATAAAAAAAATTTTTTCAAAAAATAAAGTATAAATTAAAAAAAAAAAAAATTGTTAGCTGTATTACGCATAAAAAAAAAGGTAGTTAGTTTTTTAAAATAATAATGATTGAAGAAAAATTTTTCATAACTATACACAAAAGAATATATTTCTAGTCTAATTTTCGATGACTCTATATAATACCACTTTTACGTTGAATTGTTTAAGATTCACTGTACATACAATTTTTTCACATAACTCCACTATATGAATTTCACTTTTGTCCACTTTTTTGTTATACAAAACTGTTATTATAAACCCCAGACCATTTAAAAGGACTGAGCCAGTCTCAACTTTATCTTAATTGATGTACTCTTTTTTTATTCTTAAAATTTTTTTCTTCTTCAGCACCAACTTTAAATGAAACAAATTTCTTTTCCTTTCTTGAAAAAAGAAAAAATCTGAAACTTGTAATAAATAAGGCCAAAAACGAAAACTATATTTTTTAAACATTATCATATGACATTATGCAAGTTACAATAAAAATTAGAAAAAAAAATCTTTGCAGTTATTTACAGAAAAAAAATTACGTTAATTATCAATAGTTACTTCTTTTAAAATCATTAATACGAGAAAGCAGATTATTAAAATCATGAAAACAATTATTTATAATACTAGTTCAACATACATAAAAAATTTATGACAAATATAACTATGGTTTAGAAAAAAAATGCTGTATTATTTTTTTTTAAATCACTGCTTTAAAAGTACAAAATTTATATAAATTTAAACAATATAAATAAATGTGTAATAAATATGAATGATACAATGAATAAAAAAAGAATATTAAATAATGAGTCTTTTAAAAATTGTAAAACACAGTCTTCACAAAACATTTGCTAGAAAAACTGAAGTACAGGGTGCACATAAAACGTTAGGTCTTTAAATATCCATAACACGTAATGCACTGATTGCAATGTTTTAAAAAAAGTGACACACATAATTAGCAGAGCTTTAATTTATATACTTCTATGTACCATAAAATGCTTCAATTAATCTTTTTTATGTTATTTCTTTATCTAAATTCTAATTCTTAAACCTGCCAACATTGGAGAGTGCCAGAGATTTGGCCATGGTACGTAGTAAAATCTCTCAACAAAAAATAAGCACCTTTAAAATACTTTTTAAACACTAAGCACATTAACAAAATGCAAAATAATTTTCAAAAACTTTACATGATCATGATAAAATAATTAGTTTCTGTCAAAGAACTCTTTTCTTGATTACATTAGCCACAATAAAAAGATCGAGAGATTTTTCAGTTCAATTTCAGAGGGGGAGGGACAATTAAATCTGAAATTGTGAATATCTTTCAAAATGCAGCAGAGTTGCACATGAGAGTGCAAGAATCTCACTAAACTCAGCTTAGTAGTCACTCCCAAGTATTTAATCAAACATGTAATATGATTTGCACTATCATACCCTACGATCCGACGGTAGGCCGAAATGGATTGTGAAAACGTCGAATAAAACAATGTGAAAACCACGCTTTTGCATAATAAGCAGCGAAAATCGATGTGGTAAAGAAAAAAAATCTCATTTTCTAAAGGGACAATTAAGCACCTTTAAGCACTTTGTAAAAACGTTATGCACCATGTCAGCTGAGTAGTGTTTTTTTTTTTTTTTTTTGAAAATAAAACTTTCAGATAAGTACATCAATTGTTTTGGAGCTATAAACCCTACATGGAGTAAAAACTATATAGAGTAATTTTATGCGCACCTTGTATATACTATAAAGAAAAACCTTCAACAACATTGCTTGAAATTATTGCTCTTTTATAACACTGGAAAATATATTAATTAAAAAGACAAACTTAATACCTATGATACAAAAACAAAATATAAAACACTATATTTAGAGATTGATTTATGATACTTTCCTTTTATAATCAAGAAATAACTTGCACAATTATTAAATCTATTATTTTAAAATGACTTTTTGTATTTTATTCCTCATTTTTGACTAATTTTATAATGTTAAAAATTTTCAGTAACATTTTTTAAAATTATTTCAATGCAAACAGATAAATATTCATAATACATATGATAAATACATAGAACACAAAAAGTGGAATATAAAGAAAATAATGAGTTTACTGCACTTTAAAAAAAAAAAAAAATTTCCACTAATAACAGGAAATTCAGCAAACTTTTTAATTTGAAAATTAAATATTTATTTTTTAGAATATTAAAATGAGGAAAAATAAAATAATATTTCCAGTATTGATAGCTAAAAAGAATTAAAAGAAAAAAAAATTTCATTACATTTTTTAATTTAAATTTTTAAAAATTTGACATAAAAAAATATCTTTTGTAGTACACTAAAAGTAGATTCACAAATTTACTAATTTGATATTTTTTCAATCTGAAAAGGTAATTTGCATAATGATTATTCCAGCATTTTCTAAAAAAAATTAATTTTAATACTCTCTATATATCATTTTCCAACAAAATGTGCAATTATAACGTTAAATCATACTCTGCATTCAAAATTAAAGCAGAACACATCCAAAACCCCAACCCTGATTATATATCTGCCAAATTCAGTAGATTTTACGAAATAATATAAATTTCATGACAATTGTTGAAAAATATATTAAATATTTTTCACATAGGGAATTTTAGAGATTATTATAATCATCAAAATAGAAAAGCTGCAATATTTTTCAGTTATGATTTCACATTAAATGATATTGAAATACAATGTATTATGCTTATTCATAATTTTGAATAATTAGTAATAGGCATTTAATTCATCAAAGATAGTTAACTGAATTCCAAATTGAGTCTCGCTTTATTACGTATGAGTGACACTTACACAATTTTAGGTAATTGTCTAAAATGTACGAAAACCAGGATAATTTTTATTAAACTAGTAGACCAAGAGAAACTGGCAAAATCCAGTAGTCTACTGAAAAATCCAGTAGAGTTGGCAGCTATGTGTTTATTTATTTAGAAGAAAGTAATGAAGAAAAAAACAATATTTAATACATTAATTTCAAAAGTTTCTATTTTACTTCAACGAAAATGTAATGTAGCACTTCTTATTATTATCTCTTTCCCCTTGTCACAAACAGCAATTCTCAATAACATCTTCACCCTCAAAGCGCAAGATCAACCAATATGAAATATACTAATGATGTATACAGAAAAATCGTTAACTCAATTTTTCTTCTTCTTATAATGCAGGGTTGCCACAGATAAAAATGAACAAAATAGTTGCTTTTAGTAGCCTTAAACATGAAAATAGTAGCCAAAAACTAGGAAAATAGTTGCCTAAATAAGAACAAAAATTCATCAAAAATATGACTAAAATTTTGTTAATGACTTAATTGTCATGTACCATGATCCATTCAGTCAAGTAGGTGGCAAATATGATAATTTTTATATAAGCGTAAATGTTTATATATATGAAAAGTGATTACTCATATTCGAAATTCAAGCACCCTAATATTGTATTAAATTATTTTATTATTTATTTTTTCTTTAAATCATGCGGAATTTTGTAGCAATAATCATTAAAAAGGCGATCGAGAACTGAAATAGACTTACAATGGAGTCTGTGCAGATTGAACGAATTAAAAAGTGAAAACTCAAATTTGCAATTCAAAATTTTTAATTTTTTATGAAAAAAAAAAATGTTCAGTATGTTCAGATTGTAGGGTGCAGATTTTCCACTCAATTTATGCTTTAAAAAAAATATATAAAAACAAAAACATCACTAGGGGTTTAGAAAAGTCTCCTTTTCCTGAAAATAGTTGCTTTTTTAGCCTTTTCAGGCAAAAAAAGTTGCCATAGTCACCTTATGCCAAAACTAGTTGCAAATAGTTGCATTTTAGTCGCCTGTGGCAACCCTGATGGTACTAGACAGGGTTGGAGTTTTTTCCGGCAAAAAGGGGTTTTTTGCCAGGACAGTGGCAAAAACCTGGTTAAAAACTGGTAAAAACCAGCAAAAACCAAATTATCTAAATTGCTGATTAAATATTATTACAAAATACTTGAAACAAATTTAAATCAGTCATAAGGAATAATAATTTTGATACATTACATGAAAAAATTATTTTTAACATATTAATAATTAATATACCTAAGGGTAATAATTTTTAAAAGATTGAAAGTTTCTGATCTCTTTTCATTTTAGAATCCTAAAATAAATGTTTTTTTACAAATAAATATTATTATTTGTATAATACTATTATTTATTATAAAAAATTATTATTTGTACAATAATTAACTACACATGTTGATAGATATTTTATGCTTTAAATTATATTTGTATTAATTTAAAAATAAGTTCATTTCACTGGAAAAAAGAGAATAATCACAAATTTTCCAATCAATAATGTTTTAAACTACTAAAATGATACATTATCATTTAATTATGGAATAATAGTTTTGTTAATTTTTTTGTAATTATTTGTATTCATAGTATATATTTCAATTTTAGGAATAATTTTGTATCAAAAATGTGTTTTTGTCCTCTCATCTTATAGGAAAATATAGGTTTTTGCCACTTTGCTTGGCAAAAACCTGTTTTTGCCAGGACGGTTTTTACCGGTATTTACCATGGTTTTTTCCACCTGCGGCAAAATCTTGCCAACCCTGGTACTAGATAAATTTAAGATATAAATATTGTAAGAAAAATAAGTACTATTTTAAAATTAAGTAACTTCAACAAAAAAAAGACTAGTACATTCGAATTAACATTGATTTCAAAATGATTACTGTCAATTTAGATTGAATTTTATTTGCTGGCTACTCCTAGTTTGCAACGCAGTAGATATTTCTTAATATAGCGGAGACATTGCGAATTTAAGTTTAGTTTGAAAGTAACAATGTGAACAGTTTTTAACATAACTAAATAGTTTTCATTATAAAAGAAAAGAAAGTAGTCTTCATTAAAAAGAAAAGATAGTTTGTCTTTAGTAAGAACTCCCCCCGCCACAAAGTCTGAGGCCGTCTGCTGCTATGGAAACAAGAATAGTGCATTTCAGGGAGTTCTCTTCACTCTACCGCTAACAAAATAGCAGGGGTGATTGCGAGCCCAACTCAAAAATCCTGAAAACTTCTTGAGTAAAATCATTAATGATGCATTTCAAAAAATTAATGTCCTAATAAATTTAAATTAATGATATTTTCAAAACATGAAATTCTAAGTAAATCAAATGCAGCATAATTTAAATGGACAATTATGTATAAGTTTACTTTTATGTCTAATCACATTTATTATTATACCAGAAAAAATATTTACAAATGAAAGAGATGCCAATCATAAATTCTAGTTCTAATATTTCTAAATAAAATATACAAGAATTTTTATTCACAAATGTGATTGATAATTTCTTGAAACTTTTGGACCTTGGATTTCTGAAAATTTCTGGATCACGGTCAGTGAAAAATACAGGTTTTTCCCTGAGCACAATCACATCTACAATAGACCGGAGAAAAAAAATACCCATTCTTTCACCGACTTGAGCCAAAACATGTCCTAAACAATGACCCCACACTCCTACTGGAAAAAGTTAAACCTCGTTACCATAGTCACCATCATGGGTCCAGACAAATGACTAGGAGAGTTCTTACTTTAGACAAACTATACTCAAACTATACTAACAAGATAAATGCAGTTAGTCTTGACAATTCAAATGTTATTTTGCGTTATATATTAATTTATCATCATAATTTTCTATAAAACAGTCATTTATATCTTATAACAATTAAATGTATTATATTAATAAATATTTAACAAACAAAATGCACTTTGAGAAACTAAAAATACAAAAATCATAGAACATTTTTGAAAGAACAAAAAAAATTACCGTAATATAAATATTTAACAAGATAGCAATACAAATATTACAGTAAAACCTAAATTATCCATATAAATTATTATCTTTTTCATTTCAAATTATGTCACTTGTCTTTACAATGATTAATGAAAATAAATAAACTAATTCTTTTCTTTTTAATAAAAATGTAAATTTTAACAAAATGAGAACACAATTTATTAGTCTTTTGCAGAGAAAAAAAATCTTTATTAATCACAAGTCAATATTTTAAAAACAAAACTGGAACCAGGATGTATACAACTTTTTTTTCTTTTTATGTCAAAGTTGTTAAAATAAATTTTCTAACCCTTCTTTTTTCTAAATTTTTAATATTTGTTTCATTAGGGATGCAAAACTTGTGGCTGTTTTTCCTACTAAAAATGAACCGTAAAAACCGTTTTTTATTTTTTAAAGGCGTAAGAAATTTTGTGTTTTTTTAATTTAGTTTCAATCTATTTTGAAAAATAAAAAGTAATAAAATTTCAAAATGTGCAGTACATATTTCAGTTGTTAAAGATTTAAAACCACTGTCAGGTAGACTTTATTCATTGCATTTTCATTTGCCAGGATATGTTATATATTTTAAATATTTATTTTATACATTATAAATATTTATTTAAAAATTAAAGATATAAATAACTTACATACGGTAAAAAATAAACAAAAATTTTTTTCCCAAAGAGAATTTTATTTTATTAAAGAAGTTACAAGAGTGCAAATACTACAATTCTTATTAACCTTTTGTTTAAGCCTGGTACAGCAATTCAACCAAAATTACAAGCTTCACAATGCTAAATGCTATAAGTAAAAGTTTAACTTAAGAAACCCTAAAATCAAAGAATCAATCGAGGATTAATTATTATTATATGATTATAAATATTAGTATGATTATATTATAATTAATCCTTGAATAGGATTAACTATTTGACCATTAATAATTATAGTTGTACCCTCAATTTTACAATTATAACAATTTATTTTCTCTAACAGTAATTTGAGGTAACTTTGGTCATGGATAATTGAGGTTTTACCATTGTTAACAAATTGTACACAGATAGGAATGAATAAATGAAGATATGTTTTCTCAGGTAAAAACTATACTTAACATATCAGATGAGATGCACAGTAGTACCATCTTGCGTATGGCGACCACATCGAAGCAAATCATCATAGTTGGCGGGAACAGTCGTTTTATATGCTTCTTGAGATCCCATATCAGATCTGAAAGGAATAATATTTATTAGCAAAATATAAAATATATATTTTAATCAGGAGTAAAGAAAAACTCCATAATAGTTTGTCTATGGTAAGAACTCCCCCTGCCACTAAGTCTGAGGCTGTATGCTGCTATGGAAACAAGAATGGCTCATTTCATGAAGTGTATTTTCTATTCACTCTAGGACTAACACAATACCAAACAGCAAAACAAACAATAATTGGCTTACCAAGAAATGTAAAGATTTCAGAATTAATATTTAAAAGCAGTTTTAATCTTAAATAGCCTCTAAAGTTAATTTTTGCTTAAAAACTTTATTAAGAAAAGCTATTTTCCTTAACAAAGCAGTGCGAATTTTAAGCACACGTGTTGAAAAACAAGTAAATATTTCAATATTGAATAAAAGAAATTATTTTAAGTTACTTTTTTGGTCATCCTACCTAATGTTAGTTAACATAACTTGTCCTAGACTTTATAAGTCCAAAATAGTCAAACAAATGTGAAAAATACTTTTTATCGACCATTGCAGTAAATTTTTACAACCTAGTTGTGCTTATGACCATTTCTTTTTACTTATAAGTAGTGTAAATTAATCTTAATAGTTTTCCAACAGATACCAAAAACGAATTAAGTGTCTACCAATAAACTAAGTACAGTTTGTCTACGGTAAGAATTCCCCCCACCACAAAGTCTGAGGATTGCAATGGAAATGCACATTTCATTCAAAGAAGCTTCTCTTCACTCTAGGGCTAACACAGTACACCCAAAGGAAAAGATTCAATTTCTCTCGCCGACCTGAGCCAAAACGATGACCTCACATCCCTACTTGAAATAGTAATACCTCGTTACCATAGTCACCGCCACAGGTCCAGACGAGTGGCCAGGGGAGTTCTTACTTTAGACAAACTTTACTTTCTAGATTTTTAGGTTCAGATTTCCTGTTTTCACATTATTTTCTTAAATTTACTAATAAGTAAATGGCATTAAAACAGGGTGCATAGCCAGATTTTTCAACAAAAAATAAGTACCCTTTAAGTACTTTTTAAGCACTCAAAAAATATTTTTAATCACTCTCTAAAAAATCCATAATTAGTATCTCTGCAGTAATAAAATTTTTTTTTTTCTTCTATCGCTTCAAGTTCTTAATTTATAAACACAAAATCAGTTAAATTCAAAAACATTTTCAAAATCTTTACATAATCATGATAGAATAACTAGATTCTGATAAATATTGCAAAGAAAATAGTGAAAATCATGCATTTTATGTAATTTAGAGGGACAATCGACTCAGCAAAGAAAAAAAATCTCTCATTAAAGCACAGAAAATGAAGCACTTTTGCAAATTAAGCACTTTTGCAAACACCTTTAAGGGCTTTTAAAAAACATAAATCAAAATTATACCATTTTTAAAAATGCTAAGCGCCCTGTAAAATATAATTATTTAATTGACTGTATTAAAATTATACTGAACCTTATTACAACACCCTGTTGAGGTCCTAATGTATTGAGCAAAGGCCGATGTGCTTGACCCAATGGAGGAGATTTCTGATATGATGCTTTTGTAATGCGATGATGACCACCAGACCTATGCATGGGTATATTATGGTGCATTCTGGTCTGAGAGGATTCAGTCGGAGACTGGGCGAATAAGCCTTGCGGAACCGGAAAATCTTGAAATGCTTGTTGTGATGGGGGGTGTATATGATAATGTTTATAATGGTACTGTTGAACATCGGAGGGGGGTACAGTATGGGTGGCAGAAAGCAAAGGGTTGCTAAGAGGATCATAACGAACTACCGCATTCGATGGAGTTGTATGAGATCCCTGAGATTGGCGCGTAGCACGATATGCCCTCGCCCGTTTCTTTTGCTTGCGACGGACGCAACACTGTATAGTTAGTAAAACAGTATTGACAGCACCGAGTAAAACACCTATATACACAAGTACTAGGAGCTCCCCATTTTGTACATGCATGACCGCCCCCGCAATGACGAGAGTCACGCCTGTCAAGATGGCGAGAATGAAAATTGCTTGTTGGAAATAGTAACACACTTCGTGAATGTTGCACTCGGTTGTGGAGGCAGATGATGTACCAGAAATAGCGGAAGAAGGAATGCGATCCGTGTGAGCGGACGTCGCTCCGCTCCTGCTCGAACCGGTCGTGCTGTGCAGTCTCTGTTGTTGCCGTATTTGTTGGCCATAATGAGGGTGGGGTGCAAAGGGTGGCGCTGCTGAAGCTCCACTGTAACTGCTTGGATTTGTATGCTGAGAAAAGACGCTGTGAGCCACTGGTACTGCAAGTCGCTCACGGTCTACATCAGACATGCTCTAGGCTATTAAGTAAATAAATTTTAACACTATTAGAATGTTTGAAAAATATATTTATTTTTAAATAATTGAAAACACTTAAATCAAATTGTTAGAAAATAAAATAAGAAATAAATTCGAGTCAATTTAAGCTTGAATTTCCTCATTTTAAAGCTATAACACACATTATAATATATATACATACAAAGTAACCTAGAGAGCCATATTATGAGCCCCTTAATTGACCTATAATTATTTCCTCTGGAAGGGTATACTAGAACCCTGTAATATAATACAGTGACCTAATTTGAGTATTATGGGTCAATATTAAGGGGAGATATAGAGACATGTAGTAATACTGTATATAGGTATGATCAGGGTGACCATGAGTTATACTCTTCTGCGATTTTATTTTAGTTTCTCACATGCTATTGCCCGGTCATTACCAAAATTTGGAAGGAAAAAAATCAATTATATTTAACAAGACAAGGCAATTTTATACAGTTTGAATTGTATGCACTTGTTAATATGTTGATGTTTTGTATTTAACATTAAGTTGCCATGCAAAAGAATACCATCAATGCTTAGTTGAACTTATAACTTTTTCGTTAAAATTATCACTTAATACGAATGATTTATACTCAAAATAAAAGTGTTGATATTGATACATTGTTAATGTCATTTTTTTAAACTTAATAGTAGGCACATTCATATATTTTAATTAATATGCATTCAAAAAAGATGTAAGAGCATAATATATATATATTTCTTTTGGACATGTATTATGAAAACTATAATGCTAAAAGGCATGTAAAAATTTTAAGGGTTTCAAGTGCCGGTATTTACAGACATTACTATGCCACTACTTTTCACTCTTTATAATTCGAATGAGAGAATTCTAATTTACAAATTATGTAGAAAAATGCAAAAAATTGTAAATATTTAATACCTGAAATGATAGACTAACTTCTTAAGCATTGAAAAGTATGAAATAAAATCAAACAAAAAAAGGTATAAGTATTGAAAAAGAAAACTAGCAATAGCAAACTCAATATTTTTCTTATTTTTTAACATGAAATAATGCAAGCAACAAACAATAGCATATGGGAAACTTATATGTTTAAGAGGATGCAAAAAAAACACATTACCATAATTCCTAAATTTAGTATCTATACACGGTATCTGCTACATTTTAGATTTCCAAATTCATGACTTTCCATGACTAATTCCAAAAGTTACTATTTTCTCCGACAAAATCACAACAATAAATTTAAAAAAGCTTTATGATAACAGTCATTGGAATGGTAGGTATAACCATAACTGTTATATTTTGCATCTTCATATTTATATATTTTAAATTTAAAAAACAGAGTAAAGAAAGAGTCGAAGTAATAAAATAGCTGAAAAAAATACAAAAGCAAATAATTTTTTTTCTGCAGAATCACATTCTAAAGATACTTTTCTTGTTCATCGGAACAGAAAGAAATGCTCCTGATTTTTCTGTTCTCATTTCGGAATAAAAAAATTCGCCAATGACTGGCTTGCTTAAGCTAAAATTTTAAATTGATAAAATAAAAAAAATTCTGAAATCACAGAAGTTTAAAAGATAATTCGCTTCAGAAATTATGTTTTTTCTTTCATTTTTGAAAGAACACCATACTTTTTAAAGAACACGATAAAAACATTTTAATCAAATATGACTGAGTGAATTTTGTTACAAATTCAGATATTCAGAACACCATGAAATTGGGGGGAGGGGGTAAATTCCATTTTAAAAATTTGATTTTCGGAAACCTAAATCCATGACTTTTCAAGATTATTTTTAAAAAAATAGTTAAAATTATGACAAATTTTCTTCAATAACGAAAATCATGACTTTCAAGGTACTCGGATACCCTGTCTATATTAATAAGTACCTTTTACCCCTGCTCACATTAGAGTAAAATTCTAATCACACTTAATTTTAAGCATCAATTATTGATTATAAATTTTTTTTACAATTCCTCAAAGTGGATAAGTACTGAATACGGCAGTGGCGTATAAAAAAAACGGGTTTCGATTCCTGACCATGCCTTTGAGGGTTCAGTTTCTATTAATAATTAAAATCAGTGTTCTCCTTAAACATTTTTTGAAGGTCAGCTCTCCTTGCCAGTCCATTGATCCTTAAAAAAGCGCCATGTTGCCCTTATTGTAAAAATAAGCTACTATCTCTTAAAAACAGGGTTAGGGTTTTGGGACATCCTAAACATGTTTTGGGCAGGACATGTGGGTTTTTCTGTTAAACTGGCAAAAAATGTCCTAAATTGTCTTAAAGTGTCCAAAACTTTGAACACTGGTAAAAGGTAAAAATTCTATGTATGTAACCATTGTACACATAATAATTACATATATTAATAAATATTTCATACTTTTATAAAATTTGCTTTAACTTATTAAAGGAAAGTAATATAACGGGAAAAAATTTATAACTTTTGAAGCTCCACAATTAAATGAACAACAAAAGTGAATACCTTATCCTTTAAATACTGATAAATTATCATTTTACATAAGGATAAATAATGAAATATTAAAAATAATATGTTCAAACATTAACCTTTTATTTTTCAAATATTTCTTTTAAAATTGTGACATAATTCGAATTAAAGGGTTTTGAAGAGGACAGTTTAAACCGTAGATTAATCTATTCTGCCCTGAACCTTGCCAACTCTGCTTAAAAACAATGTCAATACGAATGTGCAAACAATATTTGCACACTCATAAAATTATCTGTGTTTATAAAAATTTATGCAGAGATTGTCTTTTAGCATGTCTTTAATAAACTACAAATTTTCTCTAATTATTAAAATGAGAAACAAAAAAATTAAATAGTATAAGGAGGTAATTTAAAAAATGCTGAGGATCAAATTCAGTTATTACATAATATTACACATTTTTATAAATTTATACAGTGCTTAGTGATTGCTCTTTCAAAATTCAAAGTGCTCTTTTCTGAGGAGATTATATTTTTAATTAATTTAATATTTAAGAATATTTCCATATCGTAATCTGTCACGCCAACTACAATCGGCAAATAAATTTTAAACTTGCAATTTTTAAAAAAAAAAAATGCAGATGTTTGTCGAGGGGTGGTTACAAATTACACCCTTCGAGTTGGTCCTTTTTTGTGATGTTTTTTTTTCATTTCTCAGGGGCCTCTGCCTGGAAGTTGCCAGGACTTGGCAATTATTCCGATACAGAAATCTCCCCTAATAATTATTAATAAGGATGAACAATTATAAGATTTATAATTCAAATGGGGAAGAAAACTTACAATGAAAATATAAGAGATCGTAAAGTTCCTGATCATTAAAGGAATATCCTTTAATTTATCATTGTATATTAGGCAGGGGTCTGTCCAGGCCGAATTTACTACCGTTTAGCGGTACCTTCACAAATTCAACTTTAGGAAAAACGGTAGTTTCACAAATTCAATTTTGGAAAAACGGTAGTTTCACAAAATACTTTTTCTTAAAATTTCATTTTTGTATCCCTTAAGAAACGATAAATCCATATTTTTGTGTTGATTTCTTAATATAATTTTTAATTTTTCACAAATTACGTCTAAATTTTCACAAAATAGGTACCTGTCAGAAAAACCTAGACAGACCCCTATTAGGATAGTTAAAATAATATAGTTTCAGACTATTTAATTAAATTTATTAATCATGTGATAAAACGGTCTGACTGCAATACGAAACAACTTTTTTTCATTGTATTTAGAGATACTAATCTTAAATAAACTTTAATTTTAAATAACCATATTAAATTATAACTTTAAGAAATTTTTTATAAATTAAATATGATATGTATCATAAAGCATAATGTATGAGGCTGATAGATATTATATTAAAGGAAAAATTCTTATGTATACGGAAAGAAAAATATTCTTCAGTTTTATTGACTAAAGGTTTCAACAAACCTCGAAGACTTAACGCACATTCTACCATCATTAGTTACTATCATGAAGTTTACGGTCATAAGATGCGAAAAAATATTGAAACTTTTTCAATAATGCATAACTATTTAAGGCAAATCATCTTTATAGATTGAACATATTCATAATTTATATAAAATAATATCTTCATTAACTTTCCAAGATCTCATATGCTGCACCCTCTTCTCCAAAATTTCGATTTGACGGGTTACTAAACTCCAAACAGACAGACAGACAGAATGCGCGGCTTGAACTGAGTTCAAAACCAAAACAACTAAATACGAGAAATTAAATTAATTTCAAATACAGAAAATATTTCGATATAATAAACTAAAAGTAAATAAAGTCTATCAAAGTAAATATGAAAACGAATTTCGATTAAAAAAACGGACACCAGCTATATTAAAGATTATAAGCGAAATTACTAAGCCACCCAAGCTTGTTATTGCAAAGAGAAGGAAATCAACTTTAACTTCCACTCTTGATTCCATATAAAAATAAAAATAATAAAAAATTCTTATTGCTTGTAAACAATATTTACAATAGTTAATTAACGTGCTGAATTTTGGAGGTGAATTTCTTAAGCATTTCTTATTTTACAATTCGAGTGTTGGAATTATATGTTTCTGATTCATTCGATTTGTTTTGCTTTTGTATGCGAACGGAAGAAAAGAAATCAAAGTGTATGTTATAAAACAAATTTCTCCTTCATGGATCTATAATTGCTAATTCGAACTTTCTCTGTTATATGAATGCTTAAAAATCTAATGAACACGTTGTTATAGAGGGGATATTTCCGTATCGTGATCTGTTGCGCCAACTGTAATCGCTAAGGTGACAAATAGATTTTAAACTTGCAATTTTTAAGAAGAAAAAAAACCCATGTAGATGCTTGCCTGGGGGTGGTTACGAGTTATACTTTTCGAGTTGGTCCCTTTCCGTGATGTTCTTTTTAGTTTCTCGCGGGCCGCTGCACTGAAGTTGCCAAGATTTTGCGATTATTCTGCAGCAGATCAGGAAAATTGCACAAAAGAAATGTTTTTCTTCCCCTCTCAAAATACTCTTTTTTTTTCGATCTCTAATTTATCAATGATAATTGGGAACTATATGAATCGTTTCATTTTGATATAAAGTTTCACTTTACTAATGATAATATGTATTTCAAAATAACTGAATAATTAGAAAACATTTTATTTAGTTGTGAAATAATTAATATAAGTTTACGTATGTATGCTAAGTAATATATACAAGTTTTCCTAGTTATATTTTAAAAAATGTTTTGTATACAGTGTTTTCATTGCAGAAAAAAAAATAGAAGATAATTTCTCACCCTTTCGCAAAAACAGGGTGAGATTTCAAAAAGTAAAGTGAGATTTCTAAAAATTAAAAAAAAGCACGAATAGACTTGGAAAAAAAAATTTCTTTAATTTATTATACATTTTTAACATTTTCTAATTTCTGAACCATTGAATATTTTCATTGCATATGGAAAATGTTTCATATCTTCTTTTTCATCAGCTATTCTCATTAGATTTGTCAAACATCATCAGTCAATCCGTTGAGATATTTTATTTTAATTCGGTTTTGGGTGCTAAATGACCTTGCAACAGATGCTGAACTATTTGTAATCACTAATTAAATTTGCAGCATTGTGCACACACTTTCCTATCCTCTACATCTGCCAGCATAGGCTTTTGAATTATTTCTGTTACAGAATAGTGAAGTTCGTTAAAGTTAATTCCATGTTCATACTTCTTGTTAGGTCTTTCAGCATAGCTTTCACAGACTTCAATTTTTACAAATTGCTGTCAATGAGGGAGTTTGGTAATTCATTAACAGCTAAAGATAGAGCTAACTTTAAACAACTTATTAAACAAGACAAAAAAAATTTTTCTCAACACTTGCCGTAGCTGTTCTCATGTCTTTTTCAAAATGGCGTAAGGCGAAATTTTGTTCAAAATTCGAGAGATTCCCACATTTTAAAATTGATTAATAGAGTGCGCAAACTTCTCTCGTTAATAATTTTTTAATGCGAAAAAAGAAAACATATGCGAGATTCTCGTGTTCTCGCCCTGTAGTGAAAGCTTTGAGTATACAACCACGCCAAGTTGGTTGAATAGCTTAACGAGAGATATGAACGTATTTTTGGGGAGTAGAATTTTAAAATGGGATATCATTCCAATTCTTTGGTTACCTACAGTTGAAAGCTTTTATATTTATTTAATTATCTTTATTAATTTTGTTTCGACAACATGCCAACTAAGTTATCTATTTTTACTCCCATCGTATTCCTTTTGCTTTCCATTATCAGGAGTCTGTTTAGAAGAAATTTGGGTCCGTTAATGGACCCTTCATAAAATATCTTTCATAAAAGCGGACCCTTCATAAAATATTTAAACTTCAAAACGGACCCTTCACAAAATAATTTAGCTTTTAATCGGACCCTTCACAAAATAATTTATCTTTTAATCGCACCCTTCACAAATTTATTTATCTTCATTATTGTTTTGTTAATTGAATGAACCAGATACCCGTTCTCTGTGTGAACCCAAGGAGGGGGGGGGGAGCAGGGTTGGCAGGTTTTTGACACGTGACAGTTTTTGACAGTTTAAACCGTCACATCAAAAACCTCACTGTCGGAAATGTCAAAAACCTTTATTCATATGTGAAATTTAATTAATACATAAAATTTATATATTTTTTATAAAGGATAGTGTTTCTAAATATGTTCTAGAAAAAATAAATTTAAAATTTTGAAGAAACACTTATATTTTGAATGGTAACCAAAATCTTGTACTTTTGAAAACTCACATCTTTTGTAATATTATGTATTCATTTTCATGTGCTATTGAAAATCTGCAGTGATATTATTAAGAAATTTATTTATAACCAAATTTAGTGTATAGTATAGATTAAACTAAAAATTAGACATTTTTAAAGATAAACATTAGCAGTTTTGTACATTAGACATCTTCTTTAAAAAAAAAAATCTTTTTAATATTCTTTTAAATCTTCTTAATAATCTTTTTAACATAAGACAATACAAATTTAAGTGCTTTCTGTTAAATACATAGAGTAGTTTGTGTCGATTTACAGTATTCATTTACAGCCTATTCATTTACTATGCTAAAAATTTAGTTTATCCAAATACTTGTGAATTTCATTTTGCTGAATACGATATAGTTTTGTTGAATATCTAAATATTCAGCTGTTGAATAATTACTTCTTGCTTTCAAGATATGCATTATTTGTATTTTTAATACAAGTGGAGAAAAAAAAATTAAGAGATAAAAATTGTTTTAAAATGATAAGTGTTAATAATTATAAATAAATATAATAAACAATATGAATTATATTTATCATTATTCATAAATATAACTACTTTTAAATTCAAATTAACATACTGGATAATAAAGATATTCGGTATAACATTAAATTTTTTTTTTTATACACTTGTATCAAGTTTGTATTTATACAACATAACTTGTAAGTTCCTTATAAATATTAGTTATATGTTCCTTATATGTCAAAAATGCATAGTAATAAACTTTTAAATTTTTTAAGTATCAAAAAAAAAATTTTTTTTTAAATATAAATATTTAAAAAATTTTTGTGCAAAATTTTTATGCACATGCATTTGAATATAAATTTCTGAGTTTTTAAATCTGTTATTTTACCTTAATTTTAATTAAAAAATATTTTAAAACCTGCTGATTACCTTTAGTATAATTAAATTTCAATATAATGCATGGCAACTGTTGGTAGTTTTGAAGTTTATATATTTTCTTGACAAACTTCAGTTTTTGACGGTTTAAACCAGTATTATACCCTTGTCATGTCAAAAACCACTTTTTGACGTCAAAAACCCAACTCTGGGGGGAAGAAAGGCAAATGTAAATACACTAAGTTTTGTCTTCAGCAGACGCTTCTTCCTTTATTCGTCTGAAAAGAATATTCTGCTTTCAGCAGTATGGGCTAAATACCAAATATTTGTATGTTGCATCTCTAATTTAGAAGCAGCAATTGCTGTTTATTTTTTTAAATTATAATTTCACAGTGCTCAGCATGTCTTTACAATTTAAAAACTCCTTGAAGAAGTTTTTTGCAATAACCGGACCCTATTTGCACAAATTCATGAAAGCAGGACCCTGGTTGAAAGTACGTGAATTAACATTTATTTTATATTCACAAATTACGAGTAATTTTTTCACAAATTTTACAAAAATAGGACCTTTTACAAAATGTCTGGACAGACCCCTGCTTTTAAAAAATAGTGACCACTCACAGTGCAATCTATAGCATATTTAAGGATAATATTTCAGCTATACTAAACTATTTAATTTGCTATAGCATTATTTGTTTTAAATATGTTCAGCTGTACCTTTTTCTCAAAGTTTCTCCGGTAATTAAATTTAGTATAGTTAGAACAATATAGCTCACACAAAAGCACAGTGATAGTGTCTTTCCTCTTAATTGTATAATCTGTACAGGGAAAACTCAGGGATTTTTTTTTCTTCCTGATTAGAGTGACAACCCTATAATGATTCATGTTTAGTTTATGCATATGTTATTCTTAATTCTTTCTCTCTATTTTTTCAGATTGTATCCAAGAAAATATAAATAAAAGTCTATTTTTAGAAGTATGAAATTATCTTCTCTTACATGGATATTGAAATTTTACTTAACACTATTATGATAGATGCAAGTATGTATGAAATTTAATCGTTCAAATTACTGCATATTCTAAGTATTTTATACAAAATTGATAATGTAGATACTTCTCCTAGAAATTACTTTTAACAAGTTTCTTTAAATGAAAAATGACTTGCAAGTGGCTAAAAAAACCACTTGCATCTCTTCTCTTATTTGTTATTTATTGTAATAGTAAAATAGTATTTAATGATACAATAAAGTTGGCTAGAAAAATATCTTATCAAATGAAAAATAATAATAATAAATAATTATCCCTCTAAATATTTAAAAAAAAATGACCCCTAAAACAATCAGAAATATTCCTTAAATATCTAATTTACAGTTTCAAAACTACATAAAATAATTTAAAAAAATATCCTCCCCCAGAAAATAGTTATCAGAGCTTGCCTCCTTTGACCTTTTATCCCCTTCCAGTGGGCACATCTGTTCATTATGAGCAGATGTGCCCACGGGAGAGGCAAAAAGTTGCTTTATAGTTGCTATGACATAGCAACTATAAAGAAATTTTCTCAAATTCCATTTTGTTCAGGAGAATAACGTTAGTTCATTTGATATTTATTCCTAAAGAAGTTAAAAGTTTTTTAAACTCATTTACACAGAATTCCTTACCTTTATTATTGGTGATTATTAATGGTTATCATTAGTGATGCAAGGGATCTTAATTTGGCCGGATACCGGATATCCGGTCAATCTTTGAGCCGGATATCAGGTATCTGGCCACAATACTTTTTTTTAAATAAGTATTGATGAAACAATTCCTCAGATCGATTATTACTTTATTCTAATATTTGTCTTTAATATAACTGCCAACCATTCAGATCTTTTCTCAATTTTTTAAATCAAGTGAAACTAGAATTTTTTTTTTTTAATGAAATTAGTTATTTATTAGTTAACATTTATATGTTTTTATTTGTTTTTGTTTTTACTTCATTTTATTTTGAAAATCAAAGAGGTTGGCTATTATATAATTATAATATAATAAATATGTATATCTGTACAGTAAATATATTCTGTTGTAATTTTATACCATATTTTTATATACTACATACTATGTTATATTACATAACTTTCAAAATACTAACATACTTTAAGAATATTTATATCAATGGTTAGTATAACATAGCTGTTGTAGGCATGACCGAGATAAAAACTAAAACCTAATGCATATTTTAAGTATAATTTCTTTATTTTATAAACACTATAAATATAAAAAAAAGTATATTTGAAAAGAATGTTGATTTTTATGTTAAAATTACATTTTCTACCATCATTGTGATGAATTATATATATATATATATTTCATTTTTACCTTTCTACTCAATATTTTATTTCGAGCCAAATGTTACTGCCGGATAATCATAATATCCGGCCTACTAGCCGGATAGAAACTGCCTGCCGGATATCCGTTGCATCTCTAGTTATCATCAAGATTATGCTGGTCCATCAGCAGAAAACCATAAAAAATTTTGACTTAGGGAATTCTTTTTTGAGAGTAAAAGAAAGTTGTGCATGTACCCTTATTCTAAAAGCCTTATATTTTTAAGTATTTCTCTTTTATCTGTGACTTAAAAGTATGGTGTTTAATTGACATGTTTTGTTTCAGAAGGATCTAAAAGTAATATAGCTGCTAGATTCCAAAATGCCATTACCCACAACGTTCTTCCTCCCATTGGGGTGTTTTGGGACATTGAAAACTGCCAGGTTCCAAAAGGAAAGTCCGCTATTGTACTTGCCCAGAACATTAGGGAGAAATTTTTCACCAAGCATCGTGAGGCAGAGTTTATGTGTGTCTGTGATATTAATAAAGAGAGTAAATATGTTATCCAAGAATTGCTTTATGCACAGGTAATTTTCTTTCATGTTTTAATTAATAAAGTATCTTAGAATAGCTTTTCCAGTTGATTACTGGATTTTGCCAGTTTCTCCTGGATCGACTTGTTTAATTAAAATTCTCCTGGTTTTTGCACATTTTAGAAAATTCCCCAAAATTGAATGAGTTTCCTAAAAAAAAATCCCTATTGAAATAGGAGTTTGGTACAGATTATTCCTTGCTTGCTTGAATATTTAAATAAGTATTACTAATACACAATGAAGCGAACCTCATTTATTGAAATAAGTTTTAGAATGTTCAGTTTATTTTTATTCAGAACTATCTTTTTATATTAATTAAACAAATTTTTTTTACTATCTTTGATGATTTAAATAAATATTAATATTCAAAATTATAAGAAAGTTGTTAATGTTGAAATGTTGAAAAAATTGTAATTGTTGATATTGTTATGTTTAATGTCAATCGTAACTGGAAAATAATACTGTCTTTCTATTTTAATGACTATAAAAATCCCTAAAATTTTCTATGCGTAAAATATTTAGTACATTATGCAACAATTATTATGAAATTTTATTACTATGTTAAATCAACTGGATTTTTTCTTGTCCATGTTTTCTAAGGTTTTGTATTTGCATTGATTTAAAAACAAATGAATCTTCATATCAGCAAAATATTCTGTTCCTTTTTTCAGTCATGCTGGTTCACTTTTAACATAGAGAATCAGTATGGCGAATTTCTATTTAAGCTGGGTAAATATTACTTTCTAAAATAATCTTTTTCTTTTTGTATTTTTTCACATTGGAAAATATCGATTTCCAGTCGCAAAGCAAAATTACTTCATTCCATAGTGCTTTCATAATTTTGAAAATATGGTTTTTAAATAATAATTTTTTTTAATTATTTACTGAATACTTATTTTCTTTATCATTTTTTATTCTATTGTTTTCGTAGGCCATTAAGGCAAGCTATCTTCTTTTCTAGTGGTGCCATCTATGGCCAGGAATTCCACTTCTCGTACACCTGTTTACACGGTTCGGGTGGACCCATTTATATATCCATTCATTCATTCATAGATCATAATATTGACCAGAACTAGAAAATTATTAAGTCTTCAATTCAGTACTCTGAGAGATATAATTTGTTGTGGGAACATAGAGGACTCTGTGACCCAAAAGATTTAACAAGCGCCAGTCACCCTTTACTTCACGGTCTATAGCCAGCTGGATTCGAGCCCCCATTCTAATGGACATGAGACCAACGCCCTGCCAACCAGCCTATCCCGACCCCATTCTACGTATTAAATACTATTAGTGTCGTATTCCTGAATTGAAAACTCTTGTTCACTCAGTCACGAAAAAATCACTTCTGATAGAAAATATTTTCATCCACAATAATTTAACTTTCAGTTGTATGCTGTAATTAATCATTTCACTCATAGATTACAAATTAAAAACATTTTTTTTATAAATCTTTTATTTATGTCAAAAAACTAGTATGGTTTAATGAAAATACTTTTAAATTTATGTTAAAACATAGGTAAGTGATAAAAGTTATTATTTTCAATCTTTAAAGTGTTAATGAAAGCTCTATTTTTTAAAATAACAAGAAGTTTTGAATGTTTGTCGAATGCAGATACGTGAAAAGGGTAGTAAAAGAATAAAGGACTTACCTTAGAAGTATGGTACCAATTCTTCTTTTTATAAAATGCCATATTCTTAAATCACAAAGAATGGTAAATTGCACATAGTGTTTTTTTAAGTAAAATATTGATTAATTGTCTACACAATAATTTCTGATCTGAATTAATCTTACCTATGCATTTTGTTTTAACTATATTTTTTTCCATTTCCTCGATAACGGGAATGTCAAGATGTATTTCTTAAAGACTCTTCAATTGCTCTGTTACTCTCTTTCCTTGAAATGACACCCAGTCCCCTAAATGCTAATTCAGTCATAAAAATAGTTCTGCTTGTGCAACACCATGATATACAGCAAATGTAAAGCTCCGCACACCTATACTCCACATCCTTAAAGACTTCTTGCATTACAGTGTCTGGCAAAACTCAATTCTACCTTGAAACTCATAACAAAATAAAATCTCGAGAAATGGTGATTAACTTTCGCTTTGACAAAAAAAGAATAGTCGGTTTTTAATAGAAAAAAACTCACAGGAAAACGCTGCAGCATAAACAAATGAGGAAGCGTTGAAACTCTGAGAAGGAAAAAATAACGTATGAAAATCTCTATGGTATTCTATCAATAAGCAACTAGGTGAGCAACCAAAAGAAAAAAATGGTTGCTAACTTGTAACCTTGGATATGTCGTAGAATGTTCTAAATCCAAGTGTTCAAGTTGGAAACTATTGAAAGTCATTGGTAGCAAAATAGAGATTATTAACTGCATCCTATGCTTCATGGTATTTTATAACAAAAGGGATAGGCAGGCAGGGTTAGTGGAGAAAATTAAAAATTTATTTTTAAATTACATAATAATAGCCCCCTTATAATGCTTCTGTTAAAAAAAAAAAGTGAAGTTCCTTCATTTCATTACAATATACAGTAGAGAACCATTTATCCGGTATCCAGATAACCGGAAAACGTGGAAAAAATTTTCACAGTTTTCCCGCCATTTTAAACTAGAACGATTATGAAGAAGAAAAAAAAGCAGAAATTAGACTCATCCTTGAAGTTGAGTAGTGGAAAATGTAAGGAAGGGGAGAATTTTTTCCCCCGTTTACCCAGAGAAACGTCATTTCCTCCTTGACCTTGAAGATCGAGAGGAGGCAGGGAAGGAAGGAATGTGTTTTTTTTCTCCTTTAGGCCGTCAATCAAACTCAAGGGTGTGGCATGCTGATTTCATTTTCTGTTTGATTTACGAGGGGGGTGGGGAAAATGCATTGCATGCATATCAGTGAACAGAAGATGAAAGAGAAAAATATATTTATCTATTTGACATCGATTAATAAAAATAAAATCTTTTTCTTTTGAATAAATTCTGATTCTTTGGAAGTGCGGTATCATTTGCAAGTTTTTCTTGATGTGGAATCACATCTGCTGTAATTAAAAATCATGTTTTTATCAATAAGAAAAATAAATAAATAAAAGGGGAAGTGGTAATTAATTAAAACATAGGATTATTTTATGAAGCAGATTGCAGTTTTGTTTTTCTGATTCCACTACGTTTGATTTTTTTTCTTTTCACGATAAATTTCTCACACAATAAATTATTTCTTTTTATTCATAAATTTTATGGTTATTATTATTTTTTTTTTAAATTCCGTTGATCTTGCCTTGTTCCGGGTTTTGATATTTATGCTAGTGCCTTTTTTAACTATCGTTTCGGTTTGATAATTTTCAAGTGTTTTTATTTAGATTAATAAGTTTTCCTTTTATTTTATCGCTTCCCCCGTATAGTTAGGTATGAAATATATTGCGTTATTTAATCATTGGTTTTGTTTATATTAGTTAATTTAGTAATTATTTTTAAAAAATAAATATGAGAATTTTGTATTTTTTAAACTTGTTTTTCTTGTCTAAACTTACAAATTTTTTTATACTTTTAAATGTTATTTTTCTACCATTTTTTTTTCTTTTTAAATTTAGGAGTGCCTTTCTTTTTTCTCTTACTTTATGCGTTACACTTTTTCCTTGTAATTCGGGTTCGATGAAACATAGATTAACGACACTTTTTGGTCGATCCAGAAAACCGGGAAATTCAGACATCCGGGATAGCGATGGTCCCGAGCATCCCAGATAATTGGTTCTCTAGTGTATTTTATTTTATAACCGTCATTGAACAGTTGACCCATTTTTGGGGGGTTTACGACTGCTAATGTTGAACTCTGCAGCCTTATGATTTTGAACCCAATCCAGAAGGTAAGGGAACTCCTGGATCAAGTATTGGAAGAAATTTGCCTTCATGGAGGTTAGTTCCTTTTTAATGGAACTACTCCTCATTGGAGAGGAAAACCACTGAAACCTCCTATGGTTAGCCTGTTGGCAAGGGGACACTAACCTATGATCGGTCTACCACTGAGGATATTTCACGTCAACTCTGTAGTAGGTGCAAGCCGGATGCAGAATTTGTGCCAACCAGTCATCAACCAGTTCACCTCTTTGGAAGGGGAACACTCTCCACCCTGATCACGACTTTTACAATGTATTTAATGTAATTGTAAAACATAAATTAGACCTAATTTTGAATAAAACGACTTGCCTATGAACTTTTACAAAATCATTAGTGTAGATTAGTCGATATTCATTATTTGATGCAACCTCTATTTTTACCATTGATCTATTAACTCTTCTAATATGATATTTACTCTTCTCATCTAATATGATGAGTATCTCAGAACCTGGAAAGTCATGAAAAATCATAGAAAGTCATGGATTTTGGTATTGAACAAAATTTGTCATGAAATGTCATAATTTTAACTATTTTTTAAAAAAAATTCATGGAAAGTCATGGGTTTAGATTGCCAAAAAATTTAATTTTTAAAATATAATTTACCCCCCCCCCTTCCCCACCCAATTTCACAGTGTTCCGATGTTCCAAATGTCTAAGTTTGTAGCAAAATTCCCACTCATAATCATATTCTATTAAAATATAAAATGTTTTTATCTTGTTGTAATAAATGTAAGAAGAAATAAAACAGCTTTAAATAACTACATATATCTGACAGTATTTAGTTATTTGCTTTTGTATTTTTTCAGCTATTTTATTGCTTGAACTCTTTCTTTACTCTGTTTTTTTTAAGTTTAAAATTAATAAATATGAAGATGCAGAGTATATCAGTTATGGTTATACCTACCATTTCAATTAATGTCATTATAATGCTTTTTTTAATGTATTGTTGTATTTTTGACGGAAAAAATAGTAACTTCAGTAAGTCATAAAAAATTCTTGGAATTATTCGTGAAAAAGTCAAGTATATGAAAATCTAAAATGTAGCAGATACCCTGTATTTAAATAGAAGACAATTTGTTGTATAAATGAGAAATTATATATCAAATTATTAGTATTAAATAGAAGACTATTTGATGTTGATGTTAAAAATTTATTTTTTGTTAATGTTTGTAGGTGACAGTGGTTCACATTAGTGCAACTAGTAAGAATGCTGCAGACGATAAGCTGAAGCAGTGTATGAAGCGATATGTCGATACTCATGGCTCACCTTCTACTTTGCTACTCATATCAGGTAAATTATCTTACCTGTGTTCTCACTACAAGTCTTTTTTCCTCAAGTATCAAACTCTGTGGTAAACAATAACAGGTCTGAAATCATCTACACATGGTGCGTAGCATTCTTAAAAAGTGCTTAAAGGTGCTTATTTTCGATTTTCGTTTTTTTGAAAGCTCTTAAAGGTGCTTTTTTCATTGGGTGTTTTTGAAAAGTGCTTAATTTTCAAAAATGAGATTCTTTTTCGTCTTTATCATGTTGATTTTCGCCAGGTATGATGCAAAATTATGCTTTTTAAATATCTACGCAGTTGGACTCGGATTTAACTAATTCATAGGAACTGAAATTATTACTCCCTAAGAATTAAAGTCTATTCTACGAGCAATTTCTTTCCTTCTGAAGGATCAAATGAAAAGAGGACTTTGTCCTTTCCCCCTTTTGTCCCTATAAGATAATACGCCATGCAAATTATAAAGTTTATTGTTTCTATCTGTACTGTTAAGCAAGGAAAAATTTTCTTTTTTTACATGCTTTACTAAATTAATGTATATATTTTTAAAAAAAAATTATATTGGAAATGTTAATTGATTGTTAAAAAAGTTTTCAATGAATTGCTTTAGTTACCTAAAAATATTATTATTTAACCTTTTTCTTTAAATAAACCGAAAAATTCCCTTTGAAACCAAATGAGCTTGGTTTAAACCAAATAAACCTGATTTAAGCAAGAACTCTTCTTTTTATATAAAATTTTTAATTATATGAAAAATAATTTGTAAAATTTTTTTTTTATAAAAACCTAATTTTTTTTTTACAACCCTGGTATTTAATTTTTCTTTTACACCAAGAAGCTGAGATATTTAATTTTTCCAAAAACTATTTAATTGTTCTGAAATTTAATTATTCCGAATAATAATGCTTGAAATGTAAGCAAATCTACTCCATTTTTCCGAAATTTGGACAAAGTTAAAGGATTTTCCCCATCTGCAAACAAAAGAGTATGTGGCTATAAAAAAAGTGCAACTCACCTGCTTGTAGTTTTTGCTGGACTGAATTATGCGTCTGAAAGAAACTTGCCATGAAATAATTCTGAAATTAATGACTGTTTGAATAGTATTTGCAGCTCAGAATGTTCCTTAAGCCTTTTCCAAATAATATGAAACATTATACGTCTTTTCATTCAATAGTTTTTGTGGTATGAGATTGAGAAGCCAATGATTAAAGTTTTATGAAATAGCAATGGTAATAATGTGGCAATTTTTTTTCTTCTTAAGATATAGAGAGAGTGACTTGAAAATTACGAATTTTTTGTACTGGTTAAATGATTGACTTCTCTGATTTTAAATTGATTTTTAATCGTTCATTCCTTAGCAGACCTACAGATTGAGTAAAATCTTATGAACCCTGAGTCTGATAGTAGATTTTATTTTATAGCCGTCGTTAAACAGCCGACACAATTTTTTTGGTTTGCGACTACTCGTAACTTTGTAATTTTGAATCCAATCCAGAACCAAGAGAACTCCTATATCAAGTATTGGGAAAAATTTGCCTTTGTGGAGAACTTTTTATGGAACTAAACCGCAATTAGGTTACACGGAGAGGAAAATGCGAAAACCTCCCACCGTTAGCCTAACGGCAAGGGGACACTAACCCATGATCGGTCTACCATTGAGGATATTTTACGTCAGCACTGTAGTCAGTGTAAACTGGGTGCAGAATTCATATCGATCAGCCATGCATGTCTCCCACAAGTTAGGATGAACATGGGAAACCTGGAATTGTCAGGGAATTTTATTTTAACTCCAAAAATCAGGAAATAGCCAGAGAAGCTGCAATTTTTTTGCAAAAGCTTGGAATATTCCTACATCATATCTGGAAAATAACCAGTCTTAAAATTCTCAGTAACATTAATCAGTTGTTGAGATTCGTGTTAAATAATTCTAACATCTATTACAATTATTTGTTGTAAAAATTTCACATTTTAATCGAACTGAAATGCTCCCTTCCTCATTTCATAATATTTTTTTACACAGAAAATCTAATATTTCGCATTGCAAATAAAAGAATCAAAGTTTTCTGATGAAAATATGATCTTAATTTTCATTGAATTCACCTAGTATACCTGGATAACTCAGGGAATCTTTTTCTGAAATTGAGTGGGAACCCTGCCATGACTGGGATTTGAATCTGGTTCATATCATTGGAAAGCGAACACTCTATCCAAGGGATAGGCAAACTGTGACCAGCCGAAAGGTTTTATCCCTCTCGCGGATAGTATTTTAACATGCCAATCTGTGGTGAATATAAACAATATACATCCATTTTCTTCTCTACTTTGTTTAAAGTTATTTTTGTTCCTTCTTTTTTAACAAAGTACTGGTGACCTTTTTACTTTCTCTATTTTTGTTCTACAAAACATAAATTGATGAAAATAGCTAGCACAGACAGTTCGCTTGGTAAAATATTGAAAGCAGAAGTTCTTTATGGAATAGCCGTAGATTGGCGCCATTTGAAGCAGTTGTTTCTAAATATGGCAAAGTTTGAGTTTTACAAATAATTACCAAAAGCTAGTTTCCCAAATTTAATATTTCATGCCCAGATAATCAATACAATTGCTTCATCTTATGTATGTGAACAAGTGTTTTCAACAATGAACCTTAGAAAAAATCATTTCAGAAATAGACTAACAGACAAAGATTTAGACTTGTTCCTTAAAATAAGTACATCTCACTTGGAACCTCAATATAAGGAACTTTTAAAAATGAAATTGCAATTTTATTCATCTCATTAAATATTTAAATTAAAACTTGTATATTGTTTTTATTTTTATTTTAGACGTTTTTTCTTAGACCACCGAACTTTTTGCCCTCAACCAAAAAATTTAATCCATCCCTGCTCTATCCCCTGAGCCGTCCCGACTTCAAATATTAGATTGTTGACTATTTTGGCAGCTATAGAAAGTTGTTACTGGGAGTATTATGTGATTACAGAAAAGCAAATTTTATTTTACCCTTTGACTATGAATTTTAAAAAATTATTTTTTTGTCTCGTTTATTATTCAAAAGGACAAAATAGGTCACAAATAAGGCAAATTTAGTATTTGGGATTTTTCTGACAAGCGGTTATCAATTTAGAGGCTGGGACATATATGTCCTGGCCGTACTTAATGGTGGGATACATATGTCCATTAGTAATTTTTAAGCATTTGTTGGGACAAATAAGTCCCGTCAGTAGTCAAAGGTTAATTCTAACTCGCCTTGCTTAAATGTTTTTTTTCCTCCTTCTTGTCATAATGAAATAGTCATAAATGGAAGCTTTGTGATAAATAATTTGTATTTCTGATTGTTATTTCAGATGATGTCAACTTTGCATCTGATCTGTCTGATTTCCGTCATCGTCATAACATAAGAATAATATTAATCCATCGAGGCCATGCTCATCAATCATTGTTAACGTGTGCTCATGAACAATATGATTTCTCCAGTATAACTCAAGATTTACCTACCAGAAGTCCCAGCAAAGTGAGTTAACTTTAGGTTAACTTTTTCAACTGACATATTTTCTCATGTTATTTTATTTTATATTGACCCAAGTCAACATTTTTTGTGGTTTTCCATTGATGGACTAACGTAGTCTTGATGATAATCATCAATAATTCCATCATGAATCATTATATTTTATTTTATAATCGTCGATGAACAGCTGACTCAATTTTGGGTTTAAGACTACTGATGTTTAACTTTGTAGCTTTGTAGTTTTGAACCTATTTAGAAGACAAGGCAACTCCTGGATCAATACCCCCAGAGGTATGATAACATGGAGGACTTTGAGACTCGACAGATTTAACGTGCACCAGTCACCATTTACTACACGGAGAGTCTTTGTTCGGCAGGGATCGAACCCACGACCTCTTGGACATAGGCCCTGTACCCTACCAACCAGGCTGTCCCGACCCCTATCATGAACTATTATATTTTTTGATGGTAACCAACATAAGTAACCATCACTCCAATGTAGGAATTCAGACTGCTTTATGATGGTTCAACATCAAAATAGCAACTGGTTTTGATGGTTTGTTCATGTTGAACTATCACGAATCTCCATCATAGTTTCTTAAAAATCAAATGTTGGTACGGTCATGAACATAAAAAAAAACAATGTTTTGATGGTTTATTCCTGAGAACCAACATCAGGGTTGCCACTCCACGGGGAAAATCTGGAAAACACGGGAATTTTTTTTCCAGACTTGAGTGGCAACCCTGAACATGAATTCCCATTAGACCATCATAAAAGTGTATAGTTGGAATCATCATCGATTATTAGTTCATGAGAATCAAAGTTCTCTTGATGGTTAACCATCATAGTGTATTAAAGCAGGGGTGATTGTGAGCCCAACTCAAAAATCCTGAAAATTTCTTGAGTAAAACCCCCTAATGACGCATATAAAATAATTAATGTCTTTATAAATTTAAATCATTGATATTTTCACAGCGTAAAATTCAAAATAGATTATATGCAGCATAATTTAAATTAATAATTATGTATAGGTTTACTTTTATCTCTAATCACATTTACTATTCTACCAGAAAAAATATTTGCAAATGAAAGAGAGGCCAAGTATAAATTCTAGTTCTAATATTTTTAAATAAAATATACAAGAATTTTTATGCATAAATGTGATAGATGATTTCTCGAAACTTCTGGACCTTGGATTTCCGAAAATTTCGCAATCGCAGTTAGCGAAAAATCTGGACTTTTTCCGGAGCACAACCATCCATGATTAAACCAGTATTTTCCATCATGGACTGATGGAAGTTTGTTGGCATATCAAAATCTATGAGCGCATAATGGAAAATGTTGAATGATGGTGACCATCAAATTTTATTCCATCATGAATAGCACTGAAACCAAAATAAGCCATCAAAATGTTTTGATGGAACCATCAAGAATTTTGACTTGGGAAGTAAGGGTTATTTCTGTGCTGTATATGAACAAAGCTATAAAAAAAACACGAAAAAAAAACATATATAAAATAAAACCGGCTTACCATCGTTTCGAAATTATAATGGAGCCCTTCCTTTACTGTCTGAACACAGTACGAAGGAAAATTTCACAATTAAATCTCTTTAGAAAATACTTCATAGAAATATGAAGCGCCAATAAAACTTTAATTGCATCGATAATCTTCCTAATACTTCATATTTTAATTTTACAATACTTACAACTTTACTAAAAGCAAATTTTTCAAATTCATCACCACAACATCAAATATCGACTTCCAATTCAATCTTGCTTTATCTCACCCTTTTAAAGGGTGCAGAAAATTCTCAGGATCATGAAAATTCCAGTTTTTTGTTTTAAATTTTCACCTAGCAAACACATTACACAGTAAAATTGATTTTATGCAATTCTTGAATAAACTAGCAAATGTGTTAAAAATTGCAGAAAATAAAATAAATTAAAATAGTAATAATTTATAAAATTAAATGTATAGTTTATCTAAAGTGAGAACTCCTCTGGTCATTTGTCCAGACCCTTGGTGGTGACTATGGTAACGAGGTAGAACTATTTCAAGTAGGGGTGTGGGATCATTGTTTAGGACTGGTTTTGGGATCGGTCTGAGAGAAAAAGGGGATATTTTTCTTCAGTCTGCTGTGTTAGCCCTAAAGTGAAGAGAAGCTACCCTCCCTGCTCTATTCTTGTTTCCATAGCAGCAGACGGCCTCAGACTTTGTGGCTGGTGGAGTTCTTATCGTAGACAAACTATTATGACCAACACATAAATTTAAGGAATTTAAACTAATGAATAAACAAATTGACATACAAAGTTATTTGTGTCATAACACTTTTAGTGACGCACTTTTTATTTAAATTCAACATTTTTTTTAAACATTTAATCAGACCGAAAGTTTTCTTAGTGCTGCTTGAATTTTCTCCTTATCTTAATTGCATGATCAGGTATATTTTGCCCCCTGCTCATTATTTGTTTTGTTTTTCACTGCCACAAGTCTAAAACAAACACAAGAGTATTATTTACTGTTGACAATAAAAGGAACTGAGCTGTGAATCGGGTTCGAATCCCAACAAAGACTGGTTGATACGAATTCCGCACCCGGCGCCCACCGACCACAGTACTCGCGTAAAATATCTTCAGTGGTAGACGGATCATGGGTTAGAATCTCCTTGCCGTGAGGATAACGGTGGGAGGTTTTCGTGGTTTTCCTCTCCATGTGAAGCAAATGCGGGTTAGTTCCATTAAAAAAAGTCCTCTGTGAAAGCCAAATTTCTCCCAATATTTGATCCAGGAGTTCCCTTGTCTTCTGGATTGGGTTCAAAATGACAAGGCTACGGAGTTGAACATTAGTAGTCGTACGTTAACCAAAAAAATTGGGTTGGTTGCTTAACGGCGGTTATAAAATCAAATAAAAAAAAACTCGTCAAAAATAGCAGCAAAAGGAAAATAACGCTGTTCCAAAAATGTAATCAAAAGTTGTCATTTTAAGTTTTGTGGTAAAAAATTATTCAGATGTTTGTTTTTTTTTACTTTTTTATTTATTTATAAATATTTTATGTCTATAAATTTTTTTATATTTTTACTCATTTATTTATTTATTCATATTTTTCTTTAAGTTTCATTATTTTGATATAAAATTTATCGTTCTATTTTTCTTTCCAGTCTGTCTCTAGTCGTCCTACTGAAATAGAAGTAACAGACCTTCCTCTTAATCGAAAAGAAGTACAAATAAGAAATAAATTAAGAAAATTATCCACCAACTGTGGTGGAAAAGTTCTTTTCATAACAGGAAGTAAAGCAGTCATAAGATTTGCCAATGCAGATGCAGCTGAAAAGTTAGTGTTTCCTTCCCTTCTTTTTTTTTTAAATTTCTAACTCAATGATATAAATTTTTTTGTAACGTAGGAATTTTTAAACAAAAATAATGTACATTTTCTTCATTATTTTGTCCAAAATTTTAATAGAAATGAATACCTGCCAGGTCTCTTGTTTTTTAACGAAGGCTCCTGTATTTTACGACTATCTACTATTTACCTGTATTTTCTCAAAATTCTCCGTATTTGTTGAAGAAATTAAAAAAAAAATTGGGGATAAACTATCTACTGATGGCGAAAATACTTCTCTTATTCCTCAACCGAAGGTGCTTTTGCCTGTACTGCAGTATGTTGAGTTTTAATAGTTTAAGTCGAGCCGTGATGGTTCAGGGGTTAGAGCGTTCGCCTTCCAATGTGGTGAACCTAGGTTAAAATCCCAGGAATGACTGGTCGTTACGAATTACTCATCCGACTTGCACTGATCACAATGCTGACGTGAAATATCTTCAGTGGTAGATGATCACAAGTTAGAGTCACCTTGTTGTCATTCTAACCTAGGATTTTCGTGGTTTTCCTCTCCACATAACTCAAATGCATGTTAATTCCATAATAAAGTCCTCCACAAGGCAAATTTCTCCCAATATTTGATCTAGGACTTCCCCTGTCTTCTGGATTGGGTTTAAAATGACAAGGCTTCGGAGTTGAACATCAATAGTCGTAAACCCCAAATGGGCTCGGTTAGTAAAATATCCATTATTTTATTTCTCCAATGTTGGCAGGTATGGAAATGATATCAATAAATAATTTATAATTATTTATTTTGATGCTTTGATCCTATTTTTAATGATTATATATAAATTTTATGCTATAAATAATTTTCTTTCTTACTGATTGTTCTTGTCATATTTAATAATATTGTATATAAGTATGCAATGAATTACGATTTTCGTTTGTCTATTTCGTCCTTTTTTTTTCCAGACTTAAAAATTTTTGTAATATAGTAATTATGGATGTATTAAACTTAATTTTAGAAGGATAAGATAACAAATTCAGTATAATTTGATGTTCAAATGCGTGCTACCTAGTAGTTATTTTAGTTTTTTTTAAATATGGGACACAGGGCTACAGGGTCCATTTTTAAAGTGGGTTTCAATCTATAATCTTTAAATTAAAGATGCTCATGAAAAGTGAATATTTTATAATCAGAATAAAAAAAAAAATGCAATTAGCTATTGTTTTAATAATTTGTCAAAGCAGAATTTTCATATTCTGTGATTCTAACTACACTTTTGAAATTACAGGTCCTTAGGATCCAGAACTATTTCTGGGTCCCTTTTTGCTTAAACGAGGTTCCCATTTAAAATATAAATTTTCAACCCTTTTTCCAAGTAATGTTCACTCTTATAATATTGTTTTATTAATTGATAGACAAAGCAAAGAATTTCTAATCAAACTGAGAAATTGCAGGGGATTTTGTATCTTATTTTCGTATTTTTAAAAAATGGTAACCACTCAAAGAGTGCAACCTATTAAACTATTTCATTTACTATATAGCATTATTTGTTTTAAGTATGTTCAACTGTTTCTTTTTTTCTCTAAGTTTTTTCAGCAATTAAGTATACTACTAGCATAGTTAGTTAACCTAATACAGCTCATACAATAGTGATTGTGTTTTCCCTTTTAATATATATTGTGTATAATATGAACAGAGAAAACACAGGGGATTTTCTTCTTCTCCAGAATTGAGAAGCAACCCTGAGTTAGATGTCGAAATCACACGAATCGGACTCTTCAAAAAGAGATTACTAAATGCATGTTTTTATTTTGAGATTCAGTTTTTGTCATAAATAATATCATATTAAAAATAACGGATTTCATAAGCTTTGTGGAAATCAGTAGTAATAACTACATGCAAAAATGGAACAAAAATTTATGCAGAAAAGAAAAACAAATTTTTCACTTCATTATTCTCAAATGAGAAAAGAAAAATAACAAACATTTTTCCCCACTCCAATGCACAAGAAAGGCACCTTTTGAATATAATTCTCAAGAAAAGATGAAATCTTTCAAAAATTTCTACAGAAAAGACGAGCAAAATTTTTTACTTCTCCCCCCAAAAAAATCTTTCTGCAAGAATTTAGTAACATTCTGCGACAATATCGCCATGATTCTGCCACTGGGAATGTTGATGCAAACATAATAATTAATTTTTTATATGAAATTTCAATTTGTTGGATGATATTACAAATGATATTTTTATGGGATTCAGAAAGGGGATTTTTATGGGATTTCAGGGAGTTGGATCCCTTTAAAGATAAAATCCCTATGATCATATGTTAGAAATTTTTCTTGTAAAAAAGTTTTACTATTGTATTGTCATATAGTAATAGTTTTGGTTGTGTTATATCAGGGTCGGCCATATTAAACCAATGTGGTTTAAACTAAACGTTTTTTTTTATTATTTTAAAACCACACTAAGTTTTTTTATTTTTAACGAAAAATCTTTTTTAATTATTTAATTTTTTATTACCTATTTAAATACTTTTAGTTTCAATATAACCTAATTAAGAAATAGTAAATTTGCCAGTAAAAATCTTTTCAATTTTGAGTTAAATTGCTGATGTTAATCTGTGCTTCTTTAAAACGTTATCAAAGCTAAGTCATAAAGTCTCTGAAAAGATGCTTAAAATAAAACAGAAATAAAACAGTTTTTAAAATTAGTTAAATAGTGTAATTAGAGAATAACCTAAAATCAAAAGTTTTTCTGTAGGTGTTATTTTGAATTTTATTTCTCAGTGTATAGTTGTTAATTTTTTTCTGTTATTAGTACAACTAAAAACTAATTTTTAATGTAAATGCAGTATTTTATTGTATTTGAAGTAAGGATTTTAATATTGGAAAAAAACGTGTATATATAAAAGAACATTTTAATTATCAATGTCTATTATTTTCTTTTGAGCTCTATTATTTATAAGCGTATTGACATACTTAAAGCTTCATTGTGTTGAATTATTCTTCTCTAATTGTTGTATTGTGTTCATTTACTTCCTTGTTCAAACTGGTATTTTATTTTTTATTAAATCATCGGTACTAAAATACACCTTCACTATACTATTTTATTTCTATGTATTTACATATGCAGCCTATTTGAAATTTTTAGTCTTTTTCATCCCTACATTATTTTCAAATATTTTTTTTTATATAATATAATAAAAAATATATTATCTTAAGCTCTCCATGCTCTTAAATATTAAAATCGTTATTAATTCTGTTGTAAAAGAGAAAAAAATTGCTCAAAATTATTTTTTTTAAAATTTTTTTTAAATTAGCTATTTTCCTTGTGAAATCAAGGTCTATTTTGAGATTGTCAGTTGAAGTTCTGACTTGTTGAGGAAAAATTTTGATTTTGTCGCAAATTATAATTTTGATTTGTTATTATATGTCATTTTGAGGCAAGATAGAATATATTTAAAGTATGGTCATCACATCATGAAGCCTTTTAAGGATAATTGGAGTTTGGGGGTTCTTTCAAAATCGAAAAAGTTTTGTTTTGAGGGGTAAACTCATCGAAAGTTTGTTAATGTATTGCTTAAATTTATTTTTTTGACCCTACTCCACCTTTTCAGTAAAACATAAATTGAAGTCTTCAAACTTGTAATAAATTTAAAAAATACCATTCATATTTAAAACAATTATTGAATATTAAATAATATCACTATACAGAAATATGATTAAATTCATATTGTGACTGTGATCTTTTTAAATTAATTAGTGGATTTGTACAGGTAGCATTATTGACTTTTTGGCCGTTACAGATTACATCTTAGTTTGGATTTAATGAAATGATAATTATTTCAGAGAAATAAATAAAATCGTTTAAGAAAAATTTATTTATTAATTATTGAAATTGGCCATAATTCAAAAATATAAAAATGATAAAGAAAAGAAATCCCTTAAAAAGATCAAGATAAAACATTCTCTTACATTGGAATGTCAGTTAGAATTTTTCTATTCAACGGTTGGGGCTGGGATGCCCAAGAGGGCACCCCCAGTCGCCAAAAATTCGAAATTTAAAGTGAATGAATTGTTCCCATCATTAAGTTAGGAGCATGGAAGAGATCCAGCTTTGGTGATTTATCGAAAGATAACATCGCCAAAAGTAAAACCAACCCCCCATTATCAATATTAGGTTTGAAAATACTTTGGCCGTCGCGAATCGCCAACAAGACTGGGACAATTAGTATATCCATGTAACTGAAACATATTTGTGGTAAGAAGTTAAGAAAGAAGAGTTATAAATAGATTTTTGTTTTCGATTAGGCGCGACAATAAATTAATAAGTCTACATTAGTATTGAAATAAAAAGCTGTTACATTGATCGTTTAGAAAATAATAAAATATTTTATGTTTGCTTTCTATAAATTTTAATAAAAACTATTTAGTATATTTAATTTAATTATAATTCCATTAATAATGATTTTAAAAAATAAGTTTAAGAAATTAGCATATGTAATGTCTATTGTGCCTAGGATATATGTAATGCCTATAGAATATGTAATGCATATTGTGGCATCACAATGCATGAACATCCATTTTGTTTTTCATGAAACTACTTTTATCAAAGAATTGAATCTTTGGATGCAAAGAAAATTTTTTTGACTTGTAAAATAAAATTATTAATATTTGTGGTAATAACCATATCATTGTCTTTTAAATTACCCAAAATATTAGTACAGGTATAAATTGAAAGTATTCAATTTTTAAATTTTGACCGTTCTAGAAAATTTTAATAATAGAGAATAAACACTGTTCGTATTTCGAAAATTGTAAAACGAAACACATAATAAAAGAACAAAATAATCAAAATTAATTCAAATCAACTTAATTTCTTCACACTGAAACATATATAAAATAATACCACTTGCATCAGTTATCTGTTGTTAACCCCTGAAAATATATCGCACATTTTCATGAATGAATGATTCTTGTATAATTGAAATAATAACTTATTTTAAATTCCATGGGGAAATTTTCTTTTATATCTCCAAACAGCATGGGAAAAAGATTACTATTAACAGATGGTAAAAAACGCACCACTATTTATTAATTTATTTTTTCTACTATTGACAACAGAATGACTAAATAGAAAAAGCTGAATCTATGTGGAAAATGTCTATGGTTTGAAAAGATTTGTTAAATCTAGTTTTTTTTCTATAAAAACAAAGTTTTTAATCTGCAAAACTCTTGTCAGGCTAGTCTTGACGTATGCTTCTGAAGCTTGGACAATGACAAATCTGGAGGAAAATTGTATCGCAATATTTGAGAGAAAGATTTTGTGAAGTATGACGCCCGGTGGCTGAGTGGTAGCGCTTCGCGCTGCCGTGCCACAGGTCCTTGGTTCGATCCTTGGGCCGGGCAAGGCCGACTCAGCCTTTCATCCCTTCAGTGGGTCGATAAAATGAGTACCAAGCATGCTTGGGAACTAACACTGGGGGTTCCGCGTTCGGCTGACCACCTGACCGGAACATATGCTCCTGCACCCCAGAGCCCAGGGTCAAGAAAACTGAGATGGGCACAGTCGGCCTTGGCCCTCTTAATGGGCTGTCGCGCCACTGAGTTAGTTAGTTTTATTTTGTGAAGTATACTCGGTGATGTAATTGTGTGAAAATAATAACTGGTGAAGGAGATTTAACTTTGAACTGTACAAGATTTATAAACAACCCGATATTATTAAATACATAAAAATGAATAGAATGAATTGAATTGACAATACACTAAAAAAGGTACTGTTTTTTCAGACCCACTGGAACAAGAAAGCGGGGGGTTGAGATGGGCTGACTCGGTGGAGTCGGATCTTTTTGCAATTAATGAAAAGAATTGGAGATCAAAGATAAATCGGAAGTCGTTATGGAGAAATTTTCATAGGAAGGCATTGGCCCACATTGGGCTGTCTGGCCAACTATGATGATTCTTTAAATTGTTTTGTTTTGAAAAATATTTTATACACATTTTATGATTTAGGATAGAATGGGGGGGGGATTCCCCTTCATATATCACAACACACACATAAATTGGAAAAAAACGAACCCAATTCTAAAACACCAGATTTCCTTATGCACACAAATTTTTAACACAGTTGAATTTTGTCGTCGCAATGGGAAATTAATCTCAATTGACTGTAACACGGGAAATACACATTTCTTTTTTGCCACAGTTTTTGTCAGAATACTTTTGGATATTAATTATTTAAATCGCAGGATTTTCACAGTCATCAGAAGTCACACTTTTGTTCGACGCTGCATCGGGGACTGTTCAACTCGCGATAGGCTTTCTTCATCGGCAACTGGCAAACACACTCAGTCGCCACTTTCAAATCCGTCTCTTAGTTAGAAACTTTTGTTTTATTGAAAGGTATAATAACGTGGCATACTATACTATGAGGAACCCCATTCCTTTTTTTTTTTTTAACTTCTTGCCTCTCTGGCAGAATTTTTACGATCTTTCTGCTACAAAACTCTCTAGCACTAATGTCTTTCTGCAAGATACTTTCAATAATAGCAAAGATGTATGTTACTAATTTAAAAAAAAAAAAAAAAAAAAAAAAAAAAACATAATTATTTTCAATGAATATGTAGTATTTTTTATTCTAATATTATGAGTGATTTTGTTGGGGTGATAAACGCACCAATTATTTCCTTTATCACATTTTGTAAATCATTATCACGCTAAAAGAAATAATTAAAAATCATGAAATCCATAGCAGTAAATACCGAAGAACAGATCGACGACGGAAATCACGCGAATTGGACTCTTCAAAAAGGGGTTACTCAAATGCTCGTTCGTTTCAAAATTTAATTGTTGTTGAGTAAATAATATCGGAATTTAAAAAACTATGTGGAAATCAAAAGCAATAATTGCAAAAAAAAAAAAAAACTATAGAATTGTTGCCTTGAAAAGTAAATACTCGAATGCACACTTCAAATTTCCCATATCGATCGGGATAATTAAAAACCACGTTAAAATCAATAACTGCCGAAAATATAATCGAATCACTCAAATTCAATGTGACAAAAAGTGATTATTTAAATGTGCAATTCAAATTTTGCGAGTAAATTTCTGCAGGAAAGAAGACCGAAATTTTTTTCTTTCCAAAAGAAAAATCTTTCTGCAGGAACTCTGTAACGTTGATTCTGCCACAGGGCTTCTTGTCAGCCTTTTAGTGTGGAATCCTGCTCGGATAGCAGTCTGTTCTAGCTACATGGTGCGTAGCGTATTTAAAAAGTGCTTCAAGGTGCTTATTTTCAATTTTAGTTTTTTAAAAGCCCTTAAAGGTGCTTATTTTCAATTTCAGTTTTTTGAAAGCCCTTCAAGGGGCTTTTTGTTAGTGGTTGTTTTTAAAAAGTACTTACTTTTCCCCTTTTCAAAATGAGATTTTTCCTTTACCACGTTGATTTTCGCTATGAATTATGCAAAAAGACGCAGTTCACATTGTTCTGTTCAACATCTTCACAATTAATTCAATCCCAATCTATTTCGGCTTATTGTCAGTCCGTATCGTTTGAAAACGCCATTCGTTTTACATGATTCAAAACAAAAGTTTTTTTATGGCATGACGGTTAGAACAGTCAATTGTCAAAAACTTCCCAACCCTGCCTAATTATGATATTTTTTTTAAGTGTTTAAAAATATTTTTGATAATTATTCTGCTTTAAAAGTGCTTAAAAGGTGCTTATTTTTTGTTGAATAAAAGCTCGAAAGTTAAGGTAGGCATAAGCAGATATAAACAAGAGTGCTTTTAATTTTATCATGTTTCTGAAGAAAGGGAACATTAAAATGACTGTGCCCCACTATGTGAAATGTCTCACTAGTGGTCTTCATCGTTTCTCAAGTTTTATGCAAACAGGGTTGTTATTCATTCGTTCATAAAATAGGTCGAGGGATTTTTCAGGTTCTCATGTTTGCTGAGGGGAAAAACTTGCAATGGTTATTCCAGCAGTTTTTAATCTTAATTTAGAACAGAAGGTTAATTATTAATTATATCAACGAGTTTTGTTTTGAATTATGAATTACAAGAAAGAATTTAGACAAAAAATATAAAAAGATTTGTTAAAGCTTTTTATACTACATATATGGTCTGGGCAGGCATCATGTTGGATGGCCGCACACCTTTCCATGTCTTTAAAAGAGACTCTATGACTGATATAAGGATGAGCTCTTGGAGCCCTATGTTAGTTTTTTCAGGGATGCAGTTGGCCCTGAGTTCATTTTAATGGACGATAACGCGAAGCCACATAGAGCTCTTATGGTCGACGAATTTCTAGAGAGTGAGGATATTCTCCTGATGGATTGGCCAGCCTGATCTCCAGACCTCAACCCTGTAAATCATGTCTGGGTAGCTCTAAGGAGGGCAATTGCAACTCGCTACCCACTCTGAGAACCATCCAGGGAATGAAAACAGCGTTGTTTAACGAGTGGGACCAATTGCCCCAGGAGATGATAAACTGCCTTATTTCAAGTATGAAATCACGCTTCGAGACCTGTATATCTGTAAGGTGTGACCATGCCCCCTATTAAGCAACTTTTTTTTTGTTTATTCTGCAATCGCTATTTCATACCTACCGACTCCATCTAGTGTTACGCACGATTATGCGTGTGTATTACAATAGTTGAATGGTTATTTGTTTTGTATTAAATTAATGTACGTAGATATCAAATGTCATTAAATTTCCGGTTGAGTAATACAATTACTGTTTTTGAGAATTTTGGTATTTTAAAAAATAAGTTTTCCCTTAAGAAGCCTCTACCCTCACCATCCTGGATTCTAAGTTCAATTTTTAATTTGCTCTTTATTAGATTTAAGAGAAATAGCGCTTCTATGAATTTTTCCACAAAACTTTAAACCAATGAAATGATGTAACTTAATGTTTTGAGCAATGGTCTTATAAGCTACTTTATTTTTGTAGTTTACTTACACTTACAATTGCTTTGTTACAAATGTAGTTTACAACTACTTTTTTTTAAATGTAGTGACTACAAACTACTTTAGTCACTACTTTAAGGAGACGAACTTTGCTTCCAGAACTTAATTTACTCCTATGTTTCGAAATGGTTTTAAATAATAAATTGGCTTACATTAAATATGAGGGGAGCCAGTTCGTTATTCCAAAACATTTTTTTCTTTCTAATTCGTTCATTTAACTTTTCACTTTTTATGCTATTTTCGACAGCGAAGATTTAATTTAAAAAATGCGAAATTATCAAATACTTGCAATAATTTAATTGTTTAATGCTTCTTTTAATTCCTCTAAGAAATTTAAGTTCATCGAAAATACGTTTTAATACAATTTTAAAAATACAATTTTTGGGATTTCCGGCAAAGTCGGTGAGCTCGAGTTTCGGAAAATTGATGCTAATCCGATCTGACGATATGACTTCTGCTTGTTTGTTTACACTTCCGTAGGATTTCGAAAACTCTTGGAAGCGTAGTTTCGCTGAAGTAACGTTATCTCTGTAATTTTCACATTGTTCCAATTCTTTTTCTAAAACTTCATCAAGATTTGAGGATTTGGATTTTACTTCTTCTTTATCAGTTTCGGTTTGATCCTCTGGATTTAAAAAGAGATATTTAAAAACGATTTCGTCATTTTCAAACAATCTCTTCGATTTTTCTTCAAGTTTAGCAAATGCTACTGATGCTGACTGGATGTTGTTACCTTCTATTGAAGATTCCAGCTCATTTATTGTTTTTGTTACGGCTGTTCGAAGAACTTTTCTTTGAATTAAGCAATTGTTATCCATATTTTCGTCAATGGATATTTACGTTGGGCGCCAGATATTGTATCTCGGGATCTTTTTGGCTATTGGTTTGAAATGAATCAGTGCGAGCCAATATTTTTTAGTGTTTTTTATTTAAACTTAACGAAACAACAACAAACAAAAGACTGAAGAGAAAAGCTATGTATCCTTACAGATGCGCACACTGCGCCATCTATCGCAAGGTAAAAATTTAATTTAATGGAAGGAAGATGCAACACCCTTCCTTTGAAATAACATCAATGTTTCATGAGTGCGCATGTGAGAGTGTGATCGAAGTGCAGGGTTGCAAAAAATGAACCTAACCAGTATAACCGCCTGGGTTTTTCTAAAATTGATTTCTTATTTATCCTCTGTTATATTAAAGAGCTATTCTATTAAAATATATATGTAGTCTAGCCTAAAAAAATGCACCTATGGTGAAGAAATTAATTGTGTTTGGCAAGGCCGTAGCCAGGATATTTTTTCGGGGGGGGGGGATATGGTAAGAAGCAAGGACAGTTTCAGACATGCAAAGTAGGGGGAAAACATTGTAACAAATATTGCAAAAGTTGAACTAGTAATTAAAAAATATTACATAATACTTATTTTTCAAATAATATTACATAATAATTATAATAAATTAGTAAACAAAGTTTACAAAGACATGTGACAGGGATTTGAAAAAAAAATTTTGATTACTTTTTTAGGACAAACCAGAATATCCCGAAATATGCTTAATAAAGTTAGTTAATAAAAGGTTTGATTCGACAGTTTTTGTTTTTCTTTTTACTGGCAGGCTCAAAGAAAGACTAAAAAGTTTGAATCCCAGAATTTCGGGGGGGGGGGATTTGTCCCGACGGTCCCCCCCTTGGCTACGGGCCTGGTGTTTGGAGACTGGAGAGTTACCTTGTTGACTTGATTTGACTGTATAGCCATTGATAAATCAGTGCCTTTGATTCGCTTTCTATGCAAAAAAAAAATTATTTTTTGAAATTAAAATAGTATAAATAAAAAGTAATCCTGTGTTAAAATAAGTTTCTATTGGGTGATGTATGTGAGTACATATAACATTTTGTATCGTGATGCCAGAGGAAACTTTATTCAGACTTTTACACCAATTTATTTGTATTAATTACACTTTAATAACCTATATGTAAAGTCAATTCATAAAATTAAACTTAATTATTAATATTAAAATAAGCTTTTTTTAAAATAAGGTACTTATTCCTGCCCTCTCTTTTGAAAAAAAAAAAAAAAAAACCCTAATGAAACATGAGAAACTCAGAAAAGCCCAATGAAACCCAGAAAAACCCGGGTTTTTTGCAACCCTATCGAAGTGATTAATCATCTAATACTATAAACTAATTTTATTTCAAGAATGAGTTACTTAAGCTAACTGCTCTTACTAAATTTTAAAGTAAAAATAACTTCACTGACATGTGTATTATATCTATCTTATTCCAATTATAAGTTTTAGTTCTACTGAATGCCAAAAATTGAGTACAACTATTTTACGTAAGAAGTGTAAAAGAATATTCTTAGTGTTTCAATACAACAGAAACTATCCTTGGTTATTGAGTTAGTAAAACACCGAGGTCCATAACAAGAAATAAACATTACGCAATCATGCACGAAAGCATATAATCGACACAAATCAGTACCAATAAGTCTTTTTCAGTGGTTGGAAAAACTACATTATTTTACTAGTTTACTATAACTACTTTGTTAGAAATATAGTTAACTACAACTACTTTTTTTTTTAAATGTAGTTACTAATTTGGAATTTAGTAACTACTACTTTAAGGAAACGAACTTTGCTGGAGAATTGAATTTACGCATAAGCTCAAAATTTGTTTGATTAAGAAATTCACTTATATATGAGCCGCTCAGAAGCCAATGCGGTTGAGTCCATTTTTTGATATTTTCTGATTTTTCGAAATTTTGATGAAATAAATAATAATCTTCTTAGTTATTAAACGATTTACTCGTTGGTTAATTTTTTCTAGGTTAGACAGCCCTTTTTTTAATAGCTTCTGAATACATTGTATAATAATTTCAGAAGCCATTGTGAATAAGTCCAGCTTTTATCAATATTTTTTTACATAAACTTTGAAATAAAAATTAAATTCTTCTTCTTTCGATATTTGTTGGTAACACTGATAAACAAGAAATTCATAGTAACTCAGGGTTGCCAGACGTAGTATTTTTAATACTACGGTAGTATTTTTTCACTAAAAGGAGTATGGTATTTTTTGTAGTATTTTTTTTTTAAATGTGGTATTTTTTTTTATTATTTATTTTATTTTCATTTCCTATAACAAAGAAAAGTGCCACTCTAGTTTTGAAGTAAAAAACAATTTTTGAAATAATCCAACAGTTTATTTTCTATTAGTCACTGTATCTAGTGATGATTGAGAAAAATAAAAGTTCGTCTATACTAGTAGACATAAATTTCTTATCTTTTTCAGCTGCCAAAAGGTATAAGTCCTAACATTTTTAAGATGCTGTCATTATTTCAATAAATACTTACGTTTTTATTTACACATCCTGTACATATCTTGTCTTTTTGCAGAGTTTACACCTCGAAAAAAGAGTTTATACACTTTTCTAATTAAATTAATAAACCAAGAATTTTAAAAACTAATGTATCAAAAAACATTAATTTTCTCAATTATTGTGTTTTGGACTTAACCGCATTGGCTTCTGAGCGACTCATATAAGGGAATAATTAAGAATTATTTATTCATGTTTACTCGAGCTTGTTTGTTATTCGAAAACAATTTTTTCTTCTTTCTAATTCGTTCATTTAACTTTTCATGCCTTTTTCGACAGCGTATACTTAATTTAAGAAAGTCGAAACAATCAAATACTTGCAATTTTTCTAATTGTTTAATGCTTTTTTTTAAATTTCCTTTAAGAAATTGAAGTTCATCGAAAATACGTTCCCTTCCTTTGAAATAACATCAATGTTTCACGATTCTGCATCCGCATGTTAAAGTGATTAATTAGCTATTTTTAGTAATGGCTCATTTTTATATTAGCTATATGCAATTTCAGCAACTACAGCTACACTTTCATTGAGGCCATTGACAGGCGAAGATTTGTATCCGGCAAAGTATGAAATGATTTATATTCGGCACATTGCCTCGGCATTATATGTAATGCCCAGATTATACCTTTCGTAGGCCCTCCCCTCCTTCCCCCACTCCTCCCCTCTTTTCAAAATATATATGCTAAAATTTTCTTCGTATGGAAACGTATTACGCCATTTTAGATGTATTAATTTCAGAAATGACTAAAAGGCATAAAGCTTACAGTGATTTGTACGATAATTTAGGTTTTCTTGTTCACTAAAATTTGTCAGAATCTGAGATTAAACTAAAAGCGCAAAATTTGATGAAAATTTACTCATCCGATTTAGAGGAAAACTTTGTAGATGAATTTTTTCTATTTTCAAATTTGTATGAACATAAATCTGCACAAGAAATGTTGAAGGCTCAAATTAAAGATAAACTTGTGAATACTTTTCCTAACGTTCACATTGCATTAAGAATATATTTGTCGATTCTTGGATCAAATGCAGAAGGAGAAAGATCTTTCTCCAGATTAAAATTGATAAAAAATTATTTGCTTTCAACAATGAATCAAGATCGTTTGGCATCGCTCGCACTTATGTCTATTGAATACGACATTTTGCGTAGTTTGGAATTCGACAGCGTAATACAAGATTTCGTTGAATCCAAAAATCGCAAAAAAGTAAATATATTAGATCATAAGATTCTGCAAAATAATTAATTACCGTAAAATATTATATTTTTATTTGTATCTTCATAATTTTGTGCAAAATACACTTGTTGTTTTTAAAGCTAAACTATTTTTGACAACAAATTTTTCTCTCCCAAGTTTTTCGTAGGCCCTAAGCACGTGCCTAGTGTGCCTATAGGTTAATCCGGCCCTGGTAATGCCGGATGCTATTTAGGCAAAGTATGAAATAAACGTCCTGATTAGTTTATTAGGAAAATGATGTGCATGTTACTGTGAATGACCGAAATCGGTGGTTGTTGACTTTCACCTGTGAATGTTGACAATCACATAGTCGCTTTGGTGAATGTCCGAAATATTTATTACATCCGATTTGATATTAATTTATTCGTGGATATAATTACATTTATTCGATATTTTAATACTTACTGACGATAGATTAGAAGAAACATCAGTGTTTGGAGTATCGGGCAAATATATACCGGGCAATGATACTTGACCTTAAAGAAACACGAGTGTCGGGTATACCAGACAGTGGCCCTTGACCTTAAAAAACATCAGTGTAGGGTATACCGGGCAATGGCACTTCACCTTAAAAAACAATTGCCCGGTATACCCTACACTGATGTTTTTTTAAGGTCAAGTGCCATTGCCCGGTGACCCGGACGTGATGTGAACATGTCTACCTTCACTGAAATTCCCACTTTGATATGAACACGTCTATCTTGACAGTAACGCCCACTTCGATCTGAACACGCCTACATTGATGGGCGGTCACATTGAACAGTTGATTTGCTACTTGTAGCTGCGATATTATCCACCTCCTCGCTTTGTTTTGATAACACACAACGTACTCACTCGACTGCTAAAGCCAACATAGGAGCCTCCACGACCGTGAACTCAATACAGCTCTCCCGGCTTCTCACAAAACAGCAATATATCGACTAGTGGTGTTCCGTTCATCGAATTCTATCACAGATATAATTCTGGTGGGGAGTAGTGTAGTGTATCTACCACTACTAAAATATAATTCCTATTCACTAGTACAGTGTTTCCCAAACATATGACTTTTGTGTACCCTTTCTAAATTTTTCGTAACGCTGTGTACCACTAATAAAAAAATGAATGTATTTTTTACTGTAAAAAAAATTTGCACAAAATTTAAAAATCACAACTGACTGCTGACGCCACTAATGTTTAACTGTTAATTCTGCAAAAAATAGCCAATAGAAAAAAAAAGTAATCGTAAATTTTCATGGCTAGCTTTGTTTCTAAATAAAATTTTTTGACATTTTCGTTTGTAGCAAGATATTTCGCATAAGAAAGCTTACCCCCGCTAAACTGTTCCCGTACCCCTGGGGGTACGCGTACCACACTAGTATATAAGACATGTTAACTCGATTCTATGGTGAGTGGTGAGGTAGGGTAAACTAACCAGTGAAGGAACACTTCAGCTTCGCTTGCCTTTTAAAAAATCATATTAATTTCAAAATTCGTAATTTTAGTTTAATGACAGTGTCAACATATTTGTTACTAATTGCAAATAATGTAAAAAAATTGTAGAGAACTTACTTAATATAGTTTTAAAGTTTCGGAGGTTCAAATAACAAGTAGTAAGAAGACCAAGTGAAGGAACAGCTCTTACCAGAGAATGAACACCCAGTAAAGGAACACTTAATTTTGGTTATTTTTTAATGCTCCTTATGAATTTATAAGCCACACAAATATTTAAAGACAAGCCTATTCTTTAAATTATAATATATAAATACTAGGAAGATGTAAACTTGTAAACTAAAGAGTGGGGGAGTTCAGTGACCCCCCCCCCACTCTTTAACATTATGAGCAGCCAAAACAGTGATAAATATTTTATGACCGTCGTTGAACAGCCGAACCAATTTCGAGTTTACGACTACTATTGTTCAACTCCGTAGCCTTCTCATTCTGAACCCAATCCAGAAGACAAGGGAACTCCTGGATCAAGTATTGGGAGAAATTTGCCTTCGTGGAGGACTTTTTGATGGAACTAACCCGCATTTGCTTTACATGGAGAGGTGGACTACTAGAACCTCCCACGGTTAGTCTAACAGCAAGGGGACTCCAATCCATCTGCAGCTGAGGATATTTCGCGTCAGCACTGTGGTTGGTGCAAGCCGGATGCGGACTTCGGATCGACCATCCATCGCTGGGATTCGAACCCAGTTCACCGCATTAGACTTCGGTATTTTACTGGGAACTGTGTCTTAACGATCAGTCTACTACTACAGGACCAATTTTCATGTCTGCCAACATTGAAGAAATAAAATAACGGATATTTTACTAACTGACCCAATTTCGGGTTTACGGCTACTGATGTTCTTCTCTGTCATTTTGAATCCACTCCAGAAGATAAGAGAACTCCTGGATCAAGTATTGGGAGAAATTTGTCTTCGTGGAGGACTTTTTGATAGAACAAACCGCATTTGCGCTACATGGAGAGGAAAAACCCCCATGGTTAGCCTGACGGCAAGGGGACTCTTAACATTTTCTTACAAATACAGGTAACTCTAAGACTAAATAAATAAATTTGTATTAATTTCAATAAAAAAGAAAAGAAAAAGTCGGGAAAACTCATTACTTTACCTTTTAAAGTCTCAATAAAAACATCTGCAATAGAAATTTAGATCAATGTAACAAATATTGGAGTCTAACTCAGAATGTTAAAAGTGAAACTAACGAGCATTTGCGTAAAAGAGAAATAATAATAATAAAAAAAAACTTTCATGTATAGCCTAATGGCGATGGAACTGTCGCCACCCATGCATATTCTGTCAGCGAAATCGGCGACTTGGCGATACGAACGCGGCCTATTTTTACTCGTTGCTTTTGTGATAAGTTGTACTTTTATCCATTAATTTTAAAAAGTAACGTTGTCATGTATGAATAATTCTCAGTTGAAGTTTTATGTCATTTCCTCACCTCTCACCCTAAGCAGAGGTTATCAATTTAAAATATTAACAACTTTCGCCCATAAACAGACTTACATAAAACCAACAAAGAAATCGTAAAAAATTAACTGAAAAATTTAAAAACTGCGATTTATTATATAACTCTAGTCGTTTAAAAGTAAACTAATGTCGTTAAAAAGGGAATCAGCATTCATAGGAATAAAACAAATTCCAGAGCAAGAATCTTATTAGTGTGACCTTGACTAGATCGGGAAAACTAAACGCGCTTTAAAATTTAGACTTAGGGAAAACTATAGTTATGTCCGTTATCAAGAATTCGAAAAATCATCAATTGCTGCACATTGTTGGAACCTTGGACATATATTCAATTTTGACAATGCCAGTAACACCACCCTGTAACATCATCTCATCTTGATGCCCTGGAATCTTGTTTTATTCATATGAATGCTGATACCCTTTTTAACCACACTAGTTCTTCACCAACTCTCCGTAGCTCTTGGAAATGCATTTAACTCTGATTTGTCTCTCGTGGCTACTGTGGTTTTTCTAATTTTGTTTCTCACCTTTAGTTTTCTATTTTTCGTAGGCAAATTAGTATTCTAAATCAGTACTCCCCAACTTTTTTATCGCCGCGAACTTTTTAACGTTTATACAACTTTTGTTTCTTCTCATTCACGTCTGATAAGTCTTGGACATGGGCGCCAAATTTTTGAGCGCTCGAAACATGTCCACTATTATTTTCACTTTTTATATTTTTGAAGCGAATAAAGCTTTTAATCAAGTAGTATCTCCATTTCTTCAATTTTGTTTTAATTGACACACATTTAATTATCGAATTAAAATAATTTTACTCTGAGTCTTAAGTTCGAATTATTAATATGCATTTATTCTTAATTTTTACTTACATGTTAAATGAATTGTAAACTATAAATCGATTTTGAACTATTTTCATTCACATCTGCCATTCAGTCAAAATAATGAAAGAACAATTAAAAACATAATTCTCTCTTTTTAATAAATCCTCTTATAAACGTTTATTTTTACTCTTAATCATATGAATTGGTGATAAAATGGCAAGAAAGTCTTTGCTTGCACCTTTCAGTAAACAATTGTAACTTTCATTCTCACAGAGCTCCTAAAATTAAGTGGCGAGAATTTCGATTGACGATAATTTCTATTTGGCGATAAATTCTGCTGGTAGGGAGCGATTGAAACTTGCATTGCAGTTACAGATAGAGTATTTTAGCAGGTTGGAATTTGGATTAGCGATAATATGGCGATGAATTCTTGTAGCTGTCAAAAAACCATTTAAACGCTTATCAGCCGTGTCTCCTGTGTTTTTAACGAAGACTCTTGTATTTTACGACTATCTCCTCTTTAACTGAATATTAAAAATTTTCTCTGTATTTGTTGAAGAAATTAAAAAAAAAAAAAAAAATGGCTATAAAATATCCATTGATAGCAAAAATACTTCTCTTATTCCTCAACAGATGGTGCTATTGCCAGTACTACAGTATGTTGAGTGTTAATTGTTTAAGTCTTGCCCGGGATAGCCTGGTTGGTAGGGCACTGCGCCCATGTCTAAGAGTTCGTGGGTTCGATCCCCGCCGGTCGAAGACTCCCCGTGTAATAAATGGTGACTGATGCACTTTAAATTTGTCGAGTCTCAAAGTCCTCCATGTTCCCATAACAAATCAAAACCTCTGGGGGTACTGATCCAGGAGTTTCCTTGTCTTCTGGATTGGTTCAAAATTAAAGGGCTACGCAGTTGGGACATCAGTAGTCGTAAACCCATGAAATTGGGTCGACTGTTCAACGACGGTTATAAAATAGAAATAAAATTGTTTAAGTCAAGTCACAGTGGCTCAGGAAATAGAGCGTTCACCCTCCAATGAGGTGAACCCAGGTTCGAATACCAGCAATGACCGGTCGATACGAATTCCGAATCCGACTTCCACCGACCACAGTGCTGATATGAAATATCCTCAGTGGTAGAGGGATTGCAGGTTAGAGTCCCCTTGTCGTCAGGCTAACCGTTGGATGTTTTCGTGGTTTTCTTCTCCACGTAACTTAAATGCAGGTTATATTCATTAAAAAAAGTCCTACTCGACAGCAAATTTCTCCCAATACTTGATCCAGTAGTTCCTTTGTCTTCTGGATTGGGTTCAAAATTACAAGGCTACGTAGTTGAACATCAGCAGTCGTAAGCCCAAAATTGGGTTGGTTAGTTTTATTTCTCCAATGTTGGCAAGCATGAATCCCATTGAAATTTGGTCCTGTAGTAGTAGACTGATCGTAAAAACACTTTTTTCTCAGGTTGCCGTATGTGCAGAGGATCAAAATTATGATAACATGTCTTTGGCTGATCTTCAAAACTGTTTACCACAAACCGTCGCCAATTATAGTGCAGTTTTGTTGTGACGTAAATAATTGAATTGTAATCATTTTAGCTAGTCGAAAAGTAGTCAAAATTTCTATAAACGGTAATTTCTATTTAGCGATAGTATAATAGGACTATAAATTTTACTTAAGTCGTAAAAAAACGACAGTGTCGTTCGACAGTGAGCTCTAGTTGAAATTAGATCATGCTAATTAATCTGAACGCTGATTATTGGAACTTGCATTGTCATTCAGCGAATAGCAATATTTATCCTTTCCAAAAAAATATTTTGGATGGTAGGAATCATAGTTGCAGGCACGTTATTTAAAATATAAAATACGTAGTCTTTACGCTGTATTAGTTTTTTTTTCACAATACTATTTTAAAAAATCGAATCGAGACTGTAATTGTCTAATTTATCCTTCATCGGTTAGTAATCACGAACCCGAATTTTAGCACGTGCATGGTGGCGCAAAGTTTTGATTTTGAACTCGAAAGTAAAATTGTGAATCTTGCGCCTGAGTTTCTAGTTTTTTTTCTTTTTTTCAATGCAGCAGTTGACATAGTGAATTTGTTTTATTTCATACCGCGTTCGCAAAAGGAACTATGTGTTTGCATGTCATGTCCAATCTCCAAAATAATTGAGTGACTTCTGCTTAAATTTATCTTTCTTGTATGGACGATTTAATGAGATAAAAGGATCTAAAATATGGCTTAAATAAAATGCATCGTGCCTGTAAGTATAATTTGAAGTTTTAATTATCGAGTTTATTTTATAAATCTATTCATATATTTTATAATGTTTATTGAAATGTTAGTCTTATTTTAAATGGGTTAGCACTTTAATGTTGTGCAGTTTATTTAAATCAGTGTAAATCGCGAGTTTCATTTTGCTTTGACTGTAAATATTGTGATATATTTTTAATTATTAGGTAAATTTAAATAAAAATATTTGAATTGTGAATAAATACTGTGTACTTTCGTTTTTTTCGTAAAATGTAAAGAGATCAACTAAAAACCAAAAAGTTGAATTTTTTTTGATTTACAACACCCATTCATCAAAAATTATAATTTGTTAGCCGTTTATTTTTGAAATTGTGATTTTTTATCTTCTTTTAGTAACTGTTTGAAATTGTAATGCTTTTCATATTTTTTAAATTCTTCATTATTTATCATTCAAAAATTTTAATTTAAACCTGAACTTAAAACACAGCAAACAACAAACGACAAAAATATTAAACCTTTTTTTTATTATTTCAAAATTTAGTTACTGGTTTTATTACCTCCAAGACATTTTTTGAAATTTTATTCAGAAATTATTCTATTGTTCTTAATTTGTGTATTAAATATCTTATTTTCATGTTCTGCTTTTAGTGTTGGTGACAAAGCTGTTTTTTAGGAGTTTTTCTACTAAATGTTTAACCTGTAGATTAATTGAAATGTATTTTGTACTTATTAGATAATTAAAATCTTGTAATTTACTTATGTCTGTTCAAAAATTATGCATAGATAAAACTAAGTACAAACTTTCATTTAATTCTAAACCAAGACAGATAGTTGATCAAAATTTCGTTTTACTATCTGAATCACCAATCTTTTATTCTGACAGTTGAATGTATTTAGATTAAGGTGTCAACAATTTAAAATATTTGAATCAAATGATTCAAATCAGTTTTTTTAAATTCTTTTAATAACTCTTCTAAAAGAGTATTAGAATATTGATTGTGAAGTGAAAAGCAACGATTGGGAAAATTTTGCTGTGTTTGCAAAAATATTTGAATAAATGAGAAAAACAAAAAATGTAACTTATCTAAAATTTTAAAATGATACAAAATTTTTCGAGTAATCTTATACAAAATTAGATGTTTTCAATGTACTTTGTATTTATGATCAGAACACACTCAAGTGTGTTCTGATAAAAATATCCTTTAATAATTCAAAGGTACTAATGCCATCAATTTAGTGAGATATTTTTATCTTACTAATTGGTAATTGTTTTATTATATTTTTTTAATATTTCTAGGTTTCCTTTTAGAAAATATTAAATAATTACTGAATTTTTCAAACTATCTTATGTAGTGTTTGAAACTTTTTTTTCATGTTGTATTTAGGACAATTAATACCATGAATTTATTCAGATCTTTTTGGTACGTTACTAATTGTGTGTGTGACTGAATTTGTACAAAATTGAGTATAAAAATTGAAAATCAAATTTGTTTATTCTGATACAAGTGAAACAATTATAAACAGCGGATATATTACTTAAATGCATGTAAATGATTTTTTCTTAGAAAAGTGTATTAACGATTTAGTAATTTAGAAAATTAACAATTTTGAAAATATTAAAGATTTGATATTTTTTGCTTCATAATTGAAGCTTAACTTGCCAATGTTTCAAAAATGGAACATGAACTTTGAGTTCTCATTTAATGAGCAATTACTTGTAATAATATTATTTTTAACTTTACATTATCAAGTATTTTTTGCATTTAGTTTGGTTCAGTTTTCATTATTATTCGATTTTTTATTAATTATAGAAATTTGATGTTTTATGAATTTTAGAATTTTTTTAAAGTTTTATCCAGTTTGTAATGTTTGCCTAAAATCCAATTTTTGTAATAAGACTACAACACTTGCAAGTTCTTAAAGGGACAATATAACCCTCAGTTACGCATCAGATTCGAAATTTTATTTTAAATTTGAAATATTAGTTTAAAACATAATATTCCATTTTTAGAATATTTAGGATATCTTGAACCTAAAAATTTTAATTAAATATTTTTGGTGGGTAATATGAGCAAATTGATAATTGATTATGTTTTTAAAAGAGCAGTTCTATAAAAATTTTCTAAGTATCTCAAACAATTATGATTTGTTCAGTGCTCCATTAATAAAATTATGCTGGAAACTATTAAAACTTTTAAGTTCCGGACAAACTAATTCTGAAATTAAAAAAGAAGTGTACTTTATTACTCTTTTACAATGAAATTAATATTGTGTTTGCTGTACTTAACCAAATTATATATTTTTTCTTTTCTTTTTTTTTCCTTTTTTTTTTGTTTGTAATTTGCCTATTTTTTAAAGTAGTCTTGCATTTGTATACAATAACAAAAAATGTCTTGTTTTTTTTTTTTTTTTTTTTTTTCCTCATTGGCTATCAAAATTTTGTTAAACTTTATACAAGTTGGTAATCATTTATTTTTCAAATTAAAGTTTTAAAAATAATAGAAAATGGTAGACAACAAGAGAATTGATCTATGTTGATCAGTATAATTATATTAACTGCAAATGTTTTTGATGTATCATAATATATATGGTTGCCAGAAGAAAATTATGGAAATATTTTAATACTTAATTTCCCTAATTAGCTCGCAAAATATAGTATTAATGTAATCATTAATGTTTTAAGAAAACAATGCGGCATTTGAAAAATTTCTACTATTTCATATCAGGGTGCGTAGCGTTTCTTAAAAGGTGCTTATTTTCGTTTTTTGAAAGCCCTTTTGCTGGGTGTATTTAAAAAGTGCTTCATTTTCAAGGAGATTTTTTTCTTTACCATATCAATTTTTACCTCGAATTATGCAAAAAGTGTGTTTTTCAATTTGTTCTATTCAACGTTTTCATAATTCATTCAACCAATATTTATTTCAATATACCATCCGTCCGCAAAGTATGAAAGCCCCAATTAGTTTATGAAAAAATTGCGGGTTTAAATACTGAGCTGGATTCGGTGGGAAAGATTCACGCATTCTCGTGAGCATTTCTGCTGCATTTTGTAGGAGAGATAATCTTTAATCATCATCATCCTAGTTGGCCTGACAGCCCAGTGGGGGACAATGCCTTCCTCTAAAGATTACTCCATAATGACTTATGATTCGTCTTTTCTTTTAGCAATCTTTTTAAATAATTCTTAAATTAATTATTTATAATTTTGAATAATTTTTTTTTTTTGCATAATTGTTTAAAGTATAATTATGAATTTATAAACTCACTCAGATTCACTCACTATTGAATGCATTTAAAATTGTGCATGAATTGTTTTTATGGTGGCTAATATAATCACTAAAAGAATTCTCTGTAAGAAACTAATTATTTTATCATGATCATGTCACTTAGAAAATAATTTTGGATTTTGTTAACATATATATATATATACAGAGATGATTGTGCTCCTGAAAAAATCCGGTTTTCCAGATTTTTCACTAACTGCGATCCTGAAATTTCCAGAAATCCAAGGTGTAGAAGTTTCAAGAAATCTATCACAATTATGTATAAAAATTCTTGTATATTTTATTTAAGAATATTAGAACTAGAATTTGCATCTCTTTCATTTGTAAACATTTATTCTGGTAGAATAATAAATGTGATTAGAGGTAAAAGTAAACTTATACGTAATTATCAATTTAAATTGTGCTGCATATAATTTATTTAGAATTTCGCGTTGTGAAAATATCAGTGATTTAAATTTATAAAGACATTAATTTTTTGAATTGCGTCATTAATGATTTTATTCAAGAGATTTTCTGGATTTTTGAGTTGGGCTCACAATTACCCCTGATTTCCCTAATTAGTTCACAGAATTTAGCAAAGAAAACAATGTGACATTTGAAAAATTTCTACTATTTCATATATATCAAAGTTATTTTTACTTTTTTGTTTCTTTAAGTTTTCATCAATATTTATTTATTTATTTTTGCACTAGGGCCAAGAAACGTATGGACAAGGAAGTTGTCTTTGGGAACAAAATTTCAGTTAACTTTGTTCAGAAAAGTGATGTAGATTTCAGTGCAAGAAAGTACTCAACGGAAGAGTCAGCTGAAACTTCATCTACCTGCAGCAGCCGTGATTCATCCCCATCCGAAGATCAAAATTCACAGGACTATGTATTAAACAATGGGCACATTTCATCATCACAAAGAAAATTTGAGTTCCCCCCACCGCCCGTCATGTGCGAGCAAAATTATCCATCGTTTTTAAAAGAAACCATCTTTTCATCCCATCCAAAAAACAGTATGGCCAATTCCAAACTCATGGCATCAGCTGACAGTGCATCTACGAAAAACTGGAGAACTCATGTCGATTGGAACGGTCATTCAGCTTACAGATATAAAGACATATCTGCCTTTTCGCCTGTCCGAAAAGAATTGGATTCCACGTTGACCTCTAAGTATCCCCAGAGGAATGTGGGTAAAGTGTCTCCTTTTTTCATGCAGGATTCTAAAGAAACAAAACACAACACGCCTGCAGTTTTTAATGAATCTTCCGCGAGAAGACATTTTCAGTTGGATGCCATGAACTCTTCGTTTTCATCATTTTCTGCCAGTAGTGGTTTTTCTAATTTACCTCAAACCTCACTGAGTGACCCATTAAAGTATTCTTCTCACTGGAGCGGCGGCTATTCGTTTGACTCGAGGAGTTGTGATGTCCCTGTTGAACTAATTGTGTCCAATCTAGATCAAATGTTTGAAATCAATGAAATGAAAAACATTTTATTCAATGTATTCAGTGATCATGTTATGGTAAGTTCATTCATGTCATTCAGTTTCTTTTAGAGTTAAATTACGAGCTAAAGAAAAAAACGTCTCGATAACAATTGATGTACTGTTCTGATTTTGGTGCCCTGAGATTCAATCCTTATGTTTCAAAGGGTTAACTTTAAATATACTTATTAGTTAGTGCATACCTATTTTTTAACGCAGACTCCTGTATATTACTACTATCACCTATTTAACCTGTTTATTTTCAAATTTCTCCTTATTTGTTGAAGATATTTAAAAAAATCTATATATATTTGGTGATAAAATATCCACTGATGACAAAAATACATCTCTTATTCCTAACCAGATGGTGCTATTGCCAGTACTGTAGTATGTTGAGTGTTAATTGTTTAAGCCAAGCCGTAATGGCCCAGGGAATAGAGTGAATGAGGTGAACCCCGGTTCGAATCCCAGCAATGACTGGTCGATACGAATTCCGCATCCGGCTATCACTGACCACAGTGCTGACGTGAAATATCCTCAGTGTTAGAGGGATTACAGGTTAGAGTCCCCTCCTCGTCAGGCTAACCGTTGTAGGTTTTCGTTGTTTTCTTCACGTAACTCAAATACAGGTATTTCCATAAAAAAAAATTTCTCCACAAACCAAATTTCTCCCAATACTTAATCCAGGAGTTCCCTTGCCTTCTTAATTGGGTTCAAAATTTCAAGGCTACCGAGTTGAACGTCAGTTGTCGTAACCCCAAAATTGGGGCGGTTAGTAAAATCTCCGTTATTTTATTTCTCCAATGTTGACATGTATGTAAATAGTAATTTTAAATAAATTTTTAAAAATTTTTTTAATGTTTTCTAAACAACTTCTCAAAAAAGTAATATTTATAAAACTATGTTTCTTGTGCTAACTGTTGGATTTTCACAAACAATATTTATACTTTAAAGTGCCACCACTTTAGATATGTTTATTAACTATTTTGGCCTCATTTACTTGCAGAGGAGAAGGCAATGGCCACGGACAATCAATCAAAGGGGGCATACAATTGACAACTTTTAAAGTATACTAATAAAACTTAAAATCTTTTACTGAATAACTAGTATTTATTTATTAAGTGCATAAGCAAATGAAATTTTTTATTGGGTAAATGTACTTTGTTTGAAAGAAATATTTGATGTATTTTATAAGCAAATTAATTTTTTTTATTAGATAAATTCTTTGTTTGAAAGAAATATTTCAAACAAATTTAAAAATTTAGCTTTAGGTCTTGTACTGTTACGGAAATGAAAATTTCAGAACTAAGAATTTGGTTTAAAATAATAAATTTCTACAAATTATAAAATTTCAGCAAACATTTATGAAAACGAATTTTAAATTACGATTTAAATTATTATGTATAAATATCATCCTATGAGGTTGCATTATTAATCATATCTTAAGGCAGTGTTTCCCAAACTTATGACTTTTGTGTACCCTTTTCCAAATTTTTCGTAACGCTGTGTACCACTAATAAAAAATGAATGTATTTTTTACTATAAAAAATTGCACAAAAGTTTAAAATCACAACTGGCTGTTGACACAGCTAATTATTAACTGTTAACTCTGCAAAAAATATCCAATAGAAAAATACGTAATCGTAAATTTTCATGGCTAGCATTGTCTTTAAGTAAAATGTTTTGAAATTTTAGTTTGTTGCAAGATATTTTGCAATAGAACGCTTACCCCCACTAAACTGGTCCCGTACCCCTGGGGGTACACGTACCACACTTTGGAAAACACTGTCTTAAGGTTACATTATTAAAATCTTCTCTTAAGGTTACATTATTAATTGTCTCATAGGGTTACATTATTAATAGTTTCTTAAGGTTACATTATTAATAGTATCTTAAGATAACATTATTAATCATCGCATTATTGATCTTTTTTTCAATCTGATCAAAACATTTGACTTGAGTATTCATACACACTCCACAGTTAGACCTGCATACGTGAGAAAAATCATATGAATTGTCAAAAAAAATTTTACCTTTTGTTTCCTTTCTTTTTATATATTTTTTTTCAAATACTCAATTGGAGAAATACAACTATAAAAATTATTTGACATAATTTTATTAGAAAAATAGCTTATTTCTAAGTATAAAATAAAATGGAACATGATCTTTTTCTAATACGAGAAATTTTGTGTTAAATTTTTTTGTTAGGATTTTAAACATATTAAAAACAATTTTTTCTTAATATAGTATAATTTTTAAAACAAATTAAATCTGTACTGTATGGTTTCATATGCATAAGTTTTCTTTTTTTATGAAATTTTTCTAACTGAAAGGCTTTAGATCTTAAAAAGAACTTATAATTTTAACTCTTTTTTTTTTTTTTTAAATACCAAATTCAGTGATAGCTGTTCTGATTATAAATTATATTTTCATTTGACAAACTTTTTTGAATCTGTATAAATTTTCCTGGAATTCACTATTCACTCTCTTTAGTGATGCAATGTTAAAAGTATGGGAAAACTTGAATTATAAAAAAGATGTTGATTCTTTGACAAAGTTATTGAAATTTGAAAGAAAAAAATTATATAACAGTGTAAAAAAGGAAATACAACATGGCAGAATAATATTACTGCAGTAAGGTGTAAAAATGGGATTTTGCTTAAAATACATCTGAACTGAAGTTTATTTTTACCTGATAACTAAATTCTGTGAGCATTTGAGTAAAATTGGCATAGCTACTAAAGGATTATTGATGTCTGAAGATTGTTGTATCAATTAAGCTACAATTTTGAGGTAGGATATCATCAGCATGATTTCTACCACGACAATTGGATCCTGTTTAGCATTTGTAACTTTCAATATTTTTTTCAAAAAAAGAAAATAATTTGTTTTGTTTTTTCTCAACAGGGGTATTTTTTTTAAACATTTTTAAGTGTATCTTATTTTTTATTTTTAAAGAATTATTCATTGAAAAATTTATTTAATTTCACTGTAGAGCTGAAATTTCAATTTTACTGATTAATGCCTAAAATATTTTATACTTTCTATTTGCTATTTGAAACATTTGTTACTCTTATTTGGATGTTTGTGTTCAAACTAATACAAATTTACAATTGGGGGGCCTCTCTTGTTTTTGGTGATTTATATATATATATATATAATGTAGAGTATATATGTATATAATGTAGTTGAAAATGTAGAGAAAACATCGAAAATATTAAAGATTAATGAAAAGAGAAGAAAAATTATTTAAAAAAAAAGAAATTTAATTTTTATTTTTTAAATATTTTATGTTACTAATTTTTCTTTTTCTCTTTTCAATAATCTTAATAATTTTCCACGTTTTCTCTATATTTTTAACTTATTTTATGAGTTCTATATACTTTCCGCTTATGTGCAGTAAATAAAACTTATTAATTTTCTTCTTTTTTCTCTCCTTTTTTTTATCCTTTTCGTCTTACTTGTGCTATATATATTTGTGTGTGTATATCAAAATAAACCAAGAGTCAATTATACAATGGTAAACAAAAGTTGCAATAGCCCAAAAATGACAGCAAGAGATACGGTAACTAGAAAAGGGGTTTCTCGGAAAAAAATTAACAATATTTGTCGCCAAACCAAGGGGCATCTGATTCTACACTCTAATCTTCAATCTATCTTATAACCAGCACACTTGAAAAGTTTTCAAACTTTTTTATATGAAAAAAATTAATAAGAAAGACATAATTTTTTTTATTTTATTATTACATATTTTTTTAAAAATATATTTCTGTTTTACTTTATATGCTGGTACTTGCTGGTTGGTTGAACCTTATCACTGTTAGTATAATTTATTTTTTAAAAAAATCAAGAAAATTTTTTTTTTGAAAAATTTTTCTTAAGTGTAGTTTTGGGAATCGATTATTTGTTAGCAATTCAGGGCGTACACTGGTCAGCAGAAATTGTGGAAACTTTGAAGACAATTTGATTTTTTTAGGGGGAGGGAAAGCCTGGAATATTTAAACTGGGGTGGTAACAATATTTGAACTGGTGATAACAATAAGTTATCAATGAGATTTAAAGTAAATTATTCTAATTACTGTTACAAACATTTCTTCCAGACATTTCATCACAAAGTAGTTAAAATTATTTTATGTTCAGACGCTATGTCAAATCGAAATATAGGTAGCCTGAAAAAGTATTCGATAATTCTTTTGCTTTAAAAAGTTTTTAGATTTAAATTTTCTATAAAAAGGTATTTTCTGATTAAAAATAATGTTGCATTTAACTAAAATATGATTCGTAAATGGAGATTTTTAAAAATTAGGAATTTTTTTTCGGACTTGGAAGTGTTTAGCAGTAGCTCCTGTAGAGTAATATTTTTATTGTGAATATATAATAACTTAGATTATATAGAAACTTTTTTTTTTCTCTTTGTTTTTAGAAATTTGGGACAATTTTTGAACTTGACTGACCAATTGTTAACGAAATTGGCATTTATATTTTGTGTAATAGTTCTGTATTTCAATTAAGAAATATGTGTTGTTCTTTAGAAAGAAATTGTTTCTATTTATTTAGGTGCTTCATATATCCATGTCACTTCAACCAGATGGTAGTGCAAAAGCTATCGTAAAAGTACCTTCATTACAAGATGCTCAATATGCGATATCCCGATTGCATAGGAAAAAAATTGGACATAAGAGAATACTAATATCGCATACATTTTCGGAAAAAAGTCCTCCGTTTTGTGTTCTGAAGTAAGTTGAGATAACCTCCTCTATACTTTGCAGGATAGTTGAAAGTTTTGTGGTGTTCCAATTTTATATCTATTTTTATTTTCTAACTATAAACAGTCGAACATGGTTTAAAGTAAACACCCGGATATGGTGAACGAAGTGTTCACTCCCGTGCCTTGCTATACACATATAATATTATTTTTGTGGATATAGTAAACCAGAAGAAGAGAGGAAATTGGATATTATGATCTTTTTTTCTGTCCTCGACTGATTTTGTTTCTTCATTTTTTGGTAATTTTTGAAGAATATTTTTGAAAAATTTGAAAAAATATCTCTTATCAGCTTACACAATTATATATGCAAGAAAGAGTACTTTCTAATATTCATGCCGAATATTTAATATTCAATTCTAATATTCAATAGCCAAACAAAAAAAATATCAATGCAATAATGTGAGGTCATTTAAACAAAATTGAACACATTAAGCAAACAAATATATCACGCAAAAAAAAAAAGAACATGTAAAGAAAAACAAAACAAAATCTATATAGCAAGTAGTGAATTCAAATGAACTTATATGTACCGGGATCTTTCAAGAATGATTTAAAATATTTTTGTAATAGGATTGCCAGATTACGAAATATGAAAACAGAAGTGCAATTGGAGTTCAAAAATCAAACGCACTTTCAGTACTGCACTAAGAATGCACCATAAAATAAAATCCCTCTAATTACACTTTCAACTCCATTTGCATGTCTGTATTCATATTTTGTAATCTGGCAATCTTATTAAGAAAATATTTTAAATCATTCTTGAAAGAATCCAATCAAGTAATTTTTATGTATTGTGAAAAATTTTGTTTTAATTCAATCAAACCCCACTATAGTAAGCATGGTTTATAGTGAACTCCCGGAAAGAGTGAACAAAAAATTCGCTCCCATGACTTGCTACACGCGTATGTTATTTTTTATGGGTATAGTGAACCAAAAAAGAGAGAAATTTGGATATTGCGAACTTTTTTCTGTCTTTAAACTGATTTTCTTCATTTTTTGGTAATTTTGAAATTTCTACTTGAAAATAAATACATTTACTGATTTTTAAAGCCATCAATAGCATGAAACGTAGCAACAAGCATTTTCTCTTGTTTTCTTAGCATTAATTATTATTGAATAGCAATATTGAATTGGTTCAGCATTCAAAGAAGCAAAACAAATGCTTCTAGTCAAAGCTGGTGAAATGATTTGGCGAGACTACTTTTTATGTGCTTGAAGGGCTGGTTAGACAGGTTTAAAAAGAGGAATAACATAAATTGGGGGAAAATTATTGGAGAGTTGGGAAGTATTTCCATATCTGATTGCTCATCAGCTAAAGGTTTAAAAAAAAAAAAAATTGTACGCAAGACAAAGAGCAGTGTTTTCACTGCAGCGTGAGAATCTCGCATATTTTTTTCTTTTCTTGCATTGAAAAACGATTACTGCGTGAAATTCGCGCATTCTATAAATCAATTTCAAAATTCGCGAATTTCTCGCATTTTGGAAACAGCTTCGAATTACGCCATTTAGAATAAAATCCGTTTCACTTTTCTTCCTGGATCTTTCATTATTTTCAACATCTGCCCCATTATCTATCTTCCCTATTTACCAGTATTGTTCAGAACCTTTTCTAACCACGGAACCCCTTTCAGATCACATTTCTCTGCAACCACGTGTTTACCGTAGGTGAGGTTTCTTTATGTGAGACATTCAAATTTTTTATTCACTTATGTAAGATGGACAAATACCTTGTAAAGGCAAAATCTTCTATGATGATGCACCAAAAATATTCAATGCTTTATAAAATAGAAGACGTTAAAAATGTATTATGATTAAAGAAATGATTTTTTTTCAAGAGTTTTTTAGTTTTTAGAAATCTCACTTAACTTTTTGAAATCTCACCCAGTTTTTGAGAAAGGGTGAGAAATTCTCACCCATTTTTTTTTCTATGATGAAAACACTGACAAAGAGTAATAAAAAATAAAAGTTAACTCATTTTCGTTACTACGTATTATTTTTCAGTCATTTTTTTTATTTCATTTTATCGGTCATTTATTTAAATAACAAGTAATAAAGTGAGGGAATTTGGAATCATTAGATAAAATTGTTTGTGAAACCGATATAGTGAAGTTTCGGTTACAGTGAACCGAAATTTCGGTCCCTTGAAGGTTCACTATAGCGGAATTTGATTGTATAACTTTGAAATCATTCCTTATTTGATTTTATATTTATATTCTGAATGACTTTGTTTTATACAATTTAATAATGAAAATAAATTGTTATAAAATCAGTGTTTATATTAATTAATATTTTTTTTTAATATCTTATTCAGATCAGAAACAATTTCTCTGTTGAATGATATTCCTTCTAAAAGTTTGCCATTAATAAAATTTCGAGAACTATACGAGAAAAGGTATTACTTTTCTTTTTGATTAGTTCCATTTTTAGACTTTTCTTGTATCAAGTTCTTATTTTTTTAATCATTCTTTAGATATCATAGACCCATTGCTGTCTCGGAACTGTATAAAATGAGAGATGTAGTCGTTATTCAAGGTGACTCTGGTAGCCGCGTTGTGTACTTGAATATAGATTGTTGCAAAACTCCTTCTTTACCAGACTCAGAAGATTCTCAGGTTCAGTATTGTTTTATTTAAGTTTATTTTACTTGTTACACACCTGCACTAAACCTTTTTTTTTTCTAGTCTTAAAAAAGCTTCTCAGTTTTAAAAAAATCTTTAGCCCTCTTTCTGGAACCTAATTCACAGTATACAGTTTATTATAATAACTGTTGATTTAGTATAAGAACTTGTAAAACAAAGAGGGAAAAAAACTAGCATAATTTTGTAACATTTATGTGAGTTAAAATCTTATCTATTATCTGAAAACACTTTTTTTGTTGTTGGTTAAATGAGTTGGAAAATATAAATTAAAGTGAAACCTTAGTGATTTTATGGCACTTTTATTTGAAGCAAAAAGTGAGAAAAAATTCTCGAAAAAAGCATTTAGAATCGTAATAAAAGTAAAAGTAAAAATGACCCCTTTAGCTTGTCAAATCTACAATTGCAATTCGGTGTGCTTGGTATTTTATACTTCATCTATTTTATTTTATATTGTCAGTTAATAATTCTTGAACTTGTTGGGCAATTTCATGGTGACTGACATTACATTTTGATAGGTTTTCTTATTTATGAATTTTATTTTTATAAATATTTAGTAATTTTTTAAAAATTTTTTTATTGGATATCTTTCAATAGCCTAATATTATGCATGTAAGAAAAAGGGATGAAAATTATAAACGTTTTTAAAAAAAAAATTTGAATAAAATCAAAGAATGTGACGATACATGGAAATGGCATCATATTTTTATATTCAAATTCTCAATTTTCTTTTGGCAATAAAGGAATTATTTTTTTTAATTAACAGAAGTGAAATTTACTGAAAACATTTACACCACACATGAAATGACATGTAAAACATGGCAAGTTGAAAAAAAGCTCTTGTGGCTGATATTCTTCATCTGTAGCTCTACAGCCTATTTCAATCCAAGTAAAAGGTTTTTCCTTCAGAAATTATCCGCTGCTGCAGTTCTCAAACAGTTGACTTTAATATCATTTAGCGATGTAATGGAAAACTTTAATTTTTTATTTTATATTAAAAAGAGTTAATAAAGAATTTAAAAAAATTATTTAATGTAGGGATGTTATTAAATGCTTATATATTTGTAAATTTTTTGGTTATGTTGTCCTTTGTAGCTTGGAATTGCTCAGTTATCAAAAGTAAAAAGTTTTATTCATATATACCCTCTATTCATTTTTTCATGCCTTCATATTTCCAATTTAAGTTCAATAGTTTTTGCACTACAAAACAAATTGTAGTGTGAAACTGAACACCCAAAAACAGTGGTAGTGGCTTTTGCTATTTTTTGATATCGAAAGAAACATTACTTAGTATGAATGCTCTAAACAACTCTTAAATGTGATGTGCTAAGGGTATTTGTAAAGAGTTATTTTATTTTTTAATTCATGAAATTGTCCTATAATGCTAAAGGCTAGAGAATTATATTGGTCATTTTTAATTTCTTAGATTTGGTTTGATTTCTTAAATAGGGTTGCCACTCTGCAGGGAGAATAGGGAAAACCTGGAAAATACAGGGAATTGAAAAATCACCTAAAATAACCGGGAAAATGCTGGGAATTTTGAGTTTTTCTTTACAAACTGTGACAATTCAGGGAATTTTGTTCCTTATTTTTGTCTTTTAAAAAATTGTGACCTCACAAAGTGCAATCTATGGGATATTTAAGGATATTTCAGCTATGTTAAACTATTACATTTACTATATAGCATTATTTGTTTTAAGTATGTAAGCTTTTTCAGCAGTTAAAACTAGTATAGTTAGTCCAATATAGCTCACAAAAAAAGCAGAATAATTGTGTTTCCTCTTAATATATTGTGTGTAACATGTACAGTGAAAAACACGGAAATTTTTTTTCCAGATTTGAGTGGCAACCCTGTTAAATCAATTTCAGTTTTTCCAATGTCTTAGAAGAAATTTCTTTTTTTCTGGAAGTTTTCATAAGTTTTTTTTAATCTCTTCAGAACAGGCCAGTCTTATATGCATTCTCTAGGTGTCAATAATCAGGGTAAAAAAATAATAAAACTGGTAGCCAAACTATTTTTATAGCAATAATTCATTTGTGGGTGTGGTAATAATAGTTTGCTTCATTTAATTCACCAAGACTTAGTTTAAGTTAAAAATTGTATAGTTACACTTTTAACTCCCTAGGATTGGATGTGTTAAATTTAAAATGAAAGCAAAAATAAGCCTGTCAAATTAGGTATGTTTTTATTTATTTTTTACTTTTCACTTGTCACTTTTTATTTTATACTATCCTGATTCTAATTTCTTATGACTCGCCTGTCCGGAAAAGATTAAGGACCTTTTAATGACTTTCATGAATTTATTTAACTCTCTTTTTTTGTATTAAATCCACTGAAAATAAATATCCCTTATAATTTTAATGATATTTTTATTTATAGGACTTGAACAATATTGAAAGACCGTATTGTGAACGCCATTTCCACGTGTCTGTTTCCGAAGGATGGGCTGAACATTATAGTATTTGTCCACTGCCCAATGTGCACATTTCTCTCAAAGTTTTCTCAACTGCTGTCCATAGGTTATTGGATACTCATCAAGGTTCTCTTCCACTAATCAGGTTTGTTTATTTTTTCTCAGAAGGATTATTCAATGTATTAATAAAAGCTTACCAGACAAAAAATCAGATACTGTTAGAGAAATCATCATATTTTTCATTTTATAACTGTCGTTAAACAGCCAACCCTATTCTTTGGGTTTATGTCTACTATTGTTCAACTCTGTAGCCTTGTAATTTTGAGCCTAATCCGAAAGACAAGGGAACTCCTGGATCAAGTTTTGCTTGGATTAGTTTTTGGTCTCGTTAGTTTCAGCATCCATTAAAATCACTTGTCCAGATTATAGCTATGTCATTTCTTTAGTGGGTTCACAACATAAATAGATACATAAAATTATAGCGTTTTTAAAAAGTGCATATTTTCAATTTTTGTTTTTAAAAAGAAGGTGCTTTTTTAATGGATGTTTTTAAAAAAAAGTGCGTAATTTTCCCTTTTTAAAAGTGAGATTTTTTTTTCTTTACCATATCTATTTTCGCCATGCATTATGCAAAAGCACGGTTTTCACATTATTCTATTCCACATCTTCACAATTCATGCAAACACATTGCGTGTCGACCTACCGTCGGTCCGTAGCGTGTGAAAGAGTTTGTTTACATGTTTGATGAAATACTTGCAGGTCCATATGCGTATACTGAACTGGATTCAGTCAGAAGAATTCTTCCACTCTCATGTGCAATTCTGCATTTTGCAATATACTCCCAATTTCAGGCTTTATTTTTCCACCCCCCAAAATCGAACCAAAAAATCTCTTATCGTTTTATGGCGGTTAATATATTCAAGAAAAGAGTTTTTCGCCAAAATCTAGTTATTTTATCATGTTCATCTAAAGTCTTTTAAAATTATTTTCCATTTTATTAATGTATGTAGTGCTTAAAACTATTTTTGAGTGTTTAAAAGGTGCATATATTTTGTTGAAAAATTTGGCTATGCCCCCTGAAATAGATGCACAAAATACGTTTTAACTTCTAAACCATAAATTCTAACATTATCTCCATGATGAGTCAAGCTAGTGTTAAAAAAAGACTCTTAAAACATATCCTCATTTGTCTGGATATCATTTAAATTTCACTTGCCTTTTAAACTCCAGGATTTTGTGGGCTTTTCATGTGAGATAAACTGATCTCAATGGGTACCAGCTTGTTATTTTATAAAATATCTGGGTTGCAATTTTTTTTAAAGCTTAGTTTGACTGTACTAATTCCCTATGCTAAATTATTCTAGAAAAAAAAGGAATTGAAAAGAAACTTTAGAAACTGTTTCTAAAATGACCTAAAGATTGGCCTTAGATACTATATTTGAGTATTATTCTCTTTATGTTCTTAGATACTTACTAGATGGGAACATAATTCTCTTTATGTTCTTAGATACTTACTGGATGGAACATAATTCTCTTTATGTTCTTTGATACTTGCTAGATGGGAACATAATTCTCTTTAAGTTTTCTGTTTTCAACAAGCACAAAATTGTATTTACTTCTTCTTTTTTTTTCGTTTATAAAATCGCAGAAAATTAAGCTTTTCTTTACAGTGTAATCAAAGAATTTCCTTTTTTTCCTTTAAAACCTCCTTTATCCCAGCCTTTTTCTTTTCAGTTTCATTATTGTTTTTACTTTTATAAACTAAGATTTTTATTAAAAGTTGAATGATTGGCCAAGTACAGAGATTCAGAACTGAATCCATTTGTTTTGGTTAATTTGTTTAAACAGACATATTTATATAGTATATTTTTTGTCCTGTATCCAGCCTGAGCCAATCAGCCATGTGCTATCTTGCTGTTGAATAAAAATGTCAAAAACTAAAAGAAGTATCCCTACTGTCCATATCTTTCAATTTGCGGCACGAAGATATATTGTCCATTTATGGAAACAACCTCATATATTGAGCATGAGCTATGTATTTGCATGTAGTATGCAAATGCATATAAAAATTACTCATACAAAAAAAAATATCACTGGAACAAATCGCTATACAATATCCTGCTACTGTCGGTCACAAGTGAAAGAAGATACTGGTTTAAAAGGCTAGCAATCATTAAGTTGTTTTTATCTGTTAAAAGTTTAATATAAAAATAATGTTCTAGTGATTTTTGATTTCTTGCATTATATTTATAATACGGATGTATCTCATGATGTTATTTTATTTATTCACTAGCTTTTGTGATTGTTATGAAGCTGAAATCGGCCCTTTACCTGTAGTTGATGAAAGAACGTACGAAGATGAAAGATTAAAAGGAGTTCCTTTAGAGCATTTAATAGCCTGTGTAAATGGAGTTGAAGTAGCCCTGTCCGCATTGTGCATCAAGAAAGTTCAATGGCTTGAAAATAAGCTTATGGAAGTTAAAAGTAATAATATTTATTTTTATCTTTCTTCACTCTTGCAATAAAACTCAATGCAAAGTGATCCAAAAAAATAACAAGGTGTTAGAAATTTGATACTGAAAACTACTAAATTCAATTACAAGGTTGTCACAGGCGACTAAATTGTGACTATAAGGAACTATTTTCTGCCTTAGGCGACTATAGCGACTTTTTTTTTCTTCCTGAAAAGCCTTTTTTAAAAAAAAAAAAAAATTTCAGGATAAAAATACTTTTCTGTACCCCATGTGACGTTTTTAGCATAAATTAGGTTGACAGCTTGAGGCCCGAGGGAGCTTCTGAATGCAATTAATTATTTTTTCTTAAAAAATAAAAAAATTTTAATTGCAGATTTGAGTCCTCACTTTTTAATGCACTAAATTTACACAGATTCCATTGTAAGTCTATTTTGTTTCTTGATCACCTTGCCACAAAATTCTGCCTGATTTTTTAAAAAACCAATTTTTAATACGATCTTACGATGCATGAATTTTGAATTTGAGTAATCACTTTTCACAAATATATATGTATATATATATTTACAAAATCAATTATTGATAAAAGGGAAAACTTTTTAGAAAAAGTGTGTTTTTTTTAATGAAAAAGTATATTTTTTAATGAATTCTAATTATTAAAAATATTTAATTTTCTGCAAATATTTTTTTTATGCAAAAATTTGGTACCAGAACACTAATATTTATATAAATGAAATGAAATTTTAGTCACATTATTGAAAATTTTGTATTTAGGTTTTCAAAGTTTCTGACTATTTTCATGTTTTAGGCTACTAAAAGTAACTATTTTGTTGTTTTCTGGGGCAACCGTGCAATTACACCAATATATATATATATTTTTTAAATATTTGTCATGAAGAAAAATCTGAATCAATGCAGACACAACAATTCCAGAAATTAGATTAAGAGTAAACTAACTGAAATTATCAATATTTGTCTGAACTATAGTATACTTGTTGCCCAAATTAAAAGTGCTGTCAAGAATATTAAATAAATTACAAAATCTAAAAATGTTTCCAAAGCATATTATTTTTTATCTTCTCTTTATGTAACCAGAAAGAATCTCAATAGATATCATGAAGGTTGGAAAAGTTATCATAAAAATTCAAGCAAATTCCAAAAGAAAACATTTCAAAATTGCATTAAATATTTGTTATTTTTCGTCACACTTTGATCTCTTATAAAAATCTAATTATTAATAATATCTAATATTAATAATATCTAATATTAATAATCATATATATCAAAGCACAAATCACCCATTTATATATATTTAGACTGTTTTGAAAACATTCCTGTACAGAATTTTCTGCAAATTTATCTGTAATTCTGTAAAATTATTACATTAATTTACTTGGAAAACTCTGGAAGGATTTAAAACATAAAACCAAAAGATATCAAGATTTGAGAATTAGCTTATGGCTTGCATAGAAAAATTAACTTAAAGTTTAAATGGATGTTAACATAAGAAAAAGGAATGTTAAAAGTACTTAATGGAGTAATGCAAGATAAAAGAGGCTGAAGGAGAAAATCTGTGACAAGTGGTTTACCACATGACATCACAAGTGGACACTCCTGATAGCGTCAGAATTACTGTACATACCTAGCCACTCTTCCAGATTTTCCGGAATGTTTTACTTTCATATTTAATGTGATAACATTTTTGATTTCATGATTGATTCCTGTTTTAACACATTTATTTTTTATTTATTTTTAACTACCACTACATTTTAATAGCTTAAACATACATAAGAAGGATTCTGCCACACTGTTAATGGTCAAGATTACGGCTGAGTAATAAAAATAGCTATTTTTGCGAATTCTCATAATAATCTATTTAAAATAAGTAATTTTCCCCCTTATTACCAAGAACTATATATAAAATTTTGTTTGTTTGCAACTAAAATGAAAAAGCAAAACCGATTTGATAAAAACAAAGAAATCTTATTTTGCCCACTCAACAAGCGATTCAGAAAACTTTCTCTCCTTATACAGGGTGCGTAGCATTTGTAAAAAGTAATTAAAGGTGCTTTTTGGGGGATTTCGTTTTTAAAAGCTTTTAAAGGTGCTTTTTTTCAGCTGGCGTTTTTAAAAAGAGGTTTTTTTCACGAATAATTTTTTTTTTTCCTTCAGTGATATCTGACGGATTCCCTGCCTTTCACAAAAAATGGGGTGTTTGCTCCGTAATCATTCACACAGACTTCATGTCGTACCCACGTAATGACTTGCGCATGCACGCACACTCGAAACTGAAACACGAGTGCTCCAATTCGGATAGAGTCCGATCCTTATTAAATGTTTTTCTTTTTAATTTATTTTAATTTTATTCTTGTTTATTTTATTTTACTTCTAACACTTTTTTGATGTAGAGGGTAAGGGTACTTTTGCTCTGAGTTCAGAGTCAAGCTGAATTCACTTGGTGATGTGGGAAAGTACTGATTGTTTCGATTTACGTCTGTTTCTTTTTGGGTTTTTTTTTAATGCTAAAACTGTTCATAAAAGTATTTGTTTTTCAATAATATCATTGATTCAATATGAATTTTTTGAGTGCTTGAAAATTTTTGTGAAGTGCTTGAGAAGTTTTTAAAAAGTGCTTATTTTTGATTCAAAGATTTGGCTATGCACCCTGTTATAGTAAAGCAAAAGAACATAAACTCAAAAAATCTGAAATGAGCAAAAGTTTTTAGTGATTCAAATGCAGGTTGATAAGAAGTTCTAAATTAACCAAAAAACTGGAACTTTAATTCCAAGTAATCGATTTAATTTTATTACTTTACAATCACACATTACACGCAATTTTAAACTTTTTTGGTGATTTATTTTCTAGTAATTTTTTAAATATGATTTTAATTTAATTCAACCACAAACTATTTTGGCGTATCGTCAGTCCGTAACGTATTAAAACGCCATTCGATTTTCATGATTCAAAAATTTTGACAATTGTCAAAAACAATACCGAAAGGTTTTTTTTTTTTTTTTTTTTGACATGACGGTTAAAACCAGATAAAACCTTCAATTGTCAAAAATTTTCCTATCCTACCTAATTGTGATTTTTTTGTAAAGTGCTTATTTTTTGTTGAATAATTAGGCTACACGCCCTGTTGTCTAAAGTATGCAAATACTAACATAAAAGTCACGAATAGAAATCTTTCTTCTTTTTTTTTAGGCCTCCAGAGTGTGAGCCCAGCATTGGCAGGGCAGCTAACGTTGTTTGGACGTGAGGTTATAGATCTTTTAAAAAATCAGCCGCAGTGCCTGGTGTCTTTTAACAAATTCATCCCCACCTATCATCATCATTTTGGTCGCCAATGCCGTGTTGCTGACTACGGTTTCACCAAACTCATCGATCTCCTGGAAGCCATTCCTCACATTGTGCAGGTAACACCAACTTTTAATCTTTTTGTCCTTATTTTTGTGTGTGTTCAGATCATCCCATTTTTTTCTTCAGATTCAAATGCAGGTATTAAAATTAATCAATTTAAAAATTCAAACTTTTTCGTTCTATATACAGGGTATCCGCACACTTGGAAAGTTGTGGATTTCAGTTTTGAACAAACTTTTTCTTCATTTGAGCTTTTTTTAAAAAAAAAAAAATCATGGATTTGGGTCTCTGAAAAATCTAATTTTTAAAATTGAATTTATCACAAATTGATGTAATTTTTAGATTTTATTTTTGGCGGTTACTGATTTTAATTTTCACATGGTTTTTTAATATCCCTATATGTTTCAAACATTATGGAAAATTCGAATTGAAAATTGGCAGTTATTGCTACTGAAATCTCCATAGTTTTTAAATCCAATATTTTTTATCCGATATTATTTATTACAACAACTGTACCTCGAAATGAAACACGCTTTCGAGGAGTCCGATTCGCGTGATTTGGTCATTGATCTTTTTTTCGGCAATGGATTTCATGATTTTTATTTTGATTGTGATGATTATTTACAAGATGCGAAGAAGTAAATAGGTGGTAAGTTTTTCCCCCAACAAAATATGAGAATAGAAAATTCTTACACATTCAATTAAAGAAGAATTATAATACTTTTTTTGTTGTTGTAAACACAGCGCTTTTGTTATTTTAAATTAGTAACATATAGGTTTTGTATTATTAAAAGTATCTTGCAGAAAGATATTAGTTCTAGAGTTTTGTCGCAGATAACTTGGTAAAATTCTGCCACAGGGGAGGTGATAATTCACTTAATTACTGGTGCAAAAATGTTCAAGCTGCATATTCACTGTCATTTCGAGATTAGCGAAATCTTATTTTAAAATTCTTTGTTAAAGGAAGTCTTGAATTAGATTATAAATTTGAATTAAATATTGGCTTGAGGGAATATTAACTAATCGATAGTGATTCTATTTTTTTTTAATGCAGCAGTTCTATTAAAATTTTATTTGTACTGATATAGAACTATTATGAGTTGATCTGTGCATCATTAATAGAATTGTACTAGGAACCTGAAAATTATTCATTTGAACTGATTTATCTGACTACTATTTCTTTGATCATTTGCATGCCTACCAAGGTATACAGATTAACATACCTGCCAAGCCTCTTGTTTTTCATCAAAAACTCTTGTATTTTATAAATATCTCCTGTTTACCTGTATATTCTCAAATTTCTCTGAATTTGTTGAAGAATTTTTTTTTTAAATTGGGGGGGGGGGGAATATCCGCTGATGGCAAAAATATTTCTCTTATTCCTCAACAGATGGTGCTATTGCCAGTACTGCAGTATGTTGAGTGTTAATAGTTTAAGTAATTATAACTAATAATTTAAAAAACTCTTAAGATTTTATATATATTTTTTACTTCGCTAAATGTAAGCGCTTATATTATTTCTAATTTTGAATTTCTCTTTTTTAACTTCACTTGTAGCCTAAAAAATGTCGCTAGTAAAATATCCCTCATTTTATTTCTCGAATGTTTTTCTGATAAGCTTGAGTGCTTAAATTACAACTGGAGCTCTGTGTCAGATGACTATACAAGTTACAATTGTTTTCTTTATTATTGTGAGCAAAATTTATTTTAATTTTATATCCAATCGAAATTTTGGCCATTTTCAGGCATAAAGAAAAATTAAAAATAAGAGAATAATTATATTGCTGCCACATCTAAAATAAAAACATTAGGTTCATCATCCTATGATTCCAATCTGATGAATAAAACATTCTTATGTTGCAGGAAAGTGAAGAAAACGCCTCTTTAGTTTCTGTTAACTAGAACTGTTGAAAGATTCATTTTTGGTTTTCAATAAATGATCAAATAAGCACATGGTGCATAACGTTTTTAAAAACTGCTTAAAGGTGCTTATTTTTAATTTTCGTTTTTTAAAAGCATTTAAAGGTGCTTTCTTTATGGGGTGTTTTTAAAAAGTCCTTAATTTTTCCTTTTTTAAAATGAGATATTTTTTCTTCACTGTGTTTTATTCAAAAGCGTGGTTTTCACATTTTTGTATTCACCGTTTTCACAATTCAACCACAATGCATTTTGGCATGTCTTCGGTCCGTAAAGTATGACAGCTCCAATCATGTTATATGTTTGATAAAATACTTGGGAGTGACTACTGACCTGGGTGAGGTGAGATTGTTGCAAGATATTCTCAGTTTCAGGCTTCATTTTCCACCCTCTTAAATCGAACGGAAAAATCTCTTTATCTTTTTATGGTGGCTAATATAGTTAAGAAAAGAGTTCTTTGTCAGAAACTAGGTATTTTATATGTAAAGTCAATGAAAATTATTTTGCATTTTGTTAATGTATATAGTGATTGAAAATATTTTTCGAGTGCTTAAAAAATACTTATTTTTTGTTGAAATATTTGGCTACGTACCCTGCTTTAGGCTCTGTTAACTAGAGCAACGTCCTGTTGAAAGATATATTTTTGGTTTTCAATGAATGATCAATTAAGCATTTTGGCTTCCAAAATGAGTTATTTAAAAATACTGGGTGTTAAACTTTGTTTAAATAATTTCTTGTCACTTTGAGCTGTACAAAATAATAAAAATTATTTCTTGTTCATTAATAGGTTTATATTTCCTGATTGTATTCTTCCACTTGTTTGGTAATACCGGTAGTATTTTTTAATTTTTAGGTACTGGGAGAAGGTCAAGATCGCCAAGTGACGCTCACTCATCGCACTCAAGTGAAGAGGTTTTCCGCCGAGCTACTTCGAATTCTGAAGTCCCGCGCCAGTAAACAAATTGCACTCGTTGAATTTCCTCAATCCTATGAGCAAGTGATTGAGAAAAAGTTTGAAGTGACAAACTATGGAGTGTGTGAAATCGAGGATCTTCTAGAAGAAGTGTCCGAAAATGTTATTGTGGTATGAATAGTGATTGTTTTCATTTAAAGACTGTACTAGTAGAAAATACAGTAGAGAACCAATTATCCGGGATGCTCGGGACCATCGCTATCCCGGATGTCTGAATTTCCCGGTTTTCTGGATCGACCAAAAAGTGTCGTTAATCGATGTTTTATCGAACCCGAATTACAAGGAAAAAGTGTAATGCATAAAGTAAGAGAAAAAAAGAAAGGTACTCCTAACTTTAAAAAGAAAAACAAATGGTAGAAAAATAACATTTAAAAGAATAAAAAAATTTGCAAGTTTAGACAAGAAAAACAAGATTAAAAAATACAAAATTCTCGTATTTATTTTTTAAAAATAATTACAATTCCTAAATTAACTAATATAAACAAAACCAATGGTTAAATAGCGCAATATATTTCATACCTAATTATACGGTGGAAACGATAAAATAAAAGGAAAACTTATTAATCTAAATAAAAACACTTGAAAATTATCGAACCGAAACGATAGTTAAAAAAGGCATAGCATAAATATTGAAACCCGGAACAAGGTTTGATCAACGAATTTTAAAATAAACCTAATGATAAAATTTATGAATAAAAAGAATTAATTTATTGAGTGCGAAACTTATCGTGAAAAGAAAAAAAAATCAAACGTAGTGGAATCAGAAAAACAAGGCTGCAATCTGCTTCATAAAATAATCCTATGTTTAAATTAATAAACAATTCTCCTTTTATTTTTATTTTTTTTGTTGTTGATAAAAACACGATATTTAATTACAGCAGATGTGATTCCACGTCAATAAAAACTTGCAAATGATACCGCACTTCCAAAGAATCAGAATTTATTCAAAAGAAAAAGATTTTATTTTTATTAATCGATGTCAAATAGATAAATATATTTTTCTCTTTCATCTTCTGTTCACTGATATGCATGCAATGCATTTTCCCCACCCACCCCTCGTAAATTAAACAGAAAACGAAATCAGCATGCCACACCCTTGAGCTTGATTGACGGCCTAAAGGAGAAAATAAAACATTCCTCCCTTCCCTGCCTTCAAGGTCACGGAGGAAATGTTTCTCTGGGTAAACGGGGAAAAAAATTCTCCCCTTCCTTACATTTTCCTCTACTCAACTTCAAGGATGAATTCATTTCCGCTTTTTTTCATAATCGTTCCACGTCAATAAAAACTTGCAAATGATACCGCACTTGAATTTATTCAGAAGAAAAAGATTTTATTTTTATTAATCGATGTCAAATAGATAAATATATTTTTCTCTTTCATCTTCTGTTCACTGATATGCATGCAATGCATTTTCCCCACCCACCCCTCGTAAATTAAACAGAAAACGAAATCAGCATGCCACACCCTTGAGCTTGATTGACGGCCTAAAGGAGAAAATAAATCATTCCTCCCTTCCCTGCCTTCAAGGTCACGGAGGAAATGTTTCTCTGGGTAAAGGGGGAAAAAAATTCTCCCCTTCCTTACATTTTCCTCTACTCAACTTCAAGGATGAGTTCATTTCCGCTTTTTTTCATAATCGTTCTAGTTTAAAATGGCGGGAAAACCGATCAAAATTTCCCCCGGTTTTCTGGTTTCCCGGTTATACTGGATAAATGGTTCTCTACTGTACAAACAATCACTAGTAGAAAAATTTGTACTAGTAGAAAATAGTGTACTAGTAGAAAATAGTGCTAATATCGTAGATGTTGTACATGCGTGTATTGGTACACATGCATATATTGTACATATGTGCATGGGGCATATGTGTGTTGTAGATATATGAATGGTATATGCTTATATTGTATGAACATGAGACATGTAGGCATTTCCTGTATGTTCATACTATACAAAGCTAGTATTCATTGTATATACATACGTACGCAAGCACTAACACACATTGTGCATGCATAAGTATAACTCGTTCACCAGGAGTTGGCACTTTACAGGAGTTGGCCTTCATCATGTGGTATGCAATGGTACTATTTCGCTATTTTTGGGAGAAGGCTGTGAGCAATCCTGAACAAGGTTGCTATTTGCAGGGTCTGTCCAGGCCATATTTACTACCATTTAATGGTACCTTCACAAATTCAACTTTACGAAAAACGGTAGTTACAAAAAATATTTTTTCTTAAAATTTAATTTTTGTGTTCCGTATGAAACTATAAATCCATATTTTTGTGTTGACTTTTTAATATAATTTTTAATTTTTCGCAAATTTTGTCTAAATTTTCGCAAAATAGGTACCTCTCAGAAAAACCTATGCAGACCCCTGATTTGGCGATCGTATGGCAAAAATATTTATTTTGCAAACTTTATCTGCATTTCTATAACATTCAATATTTCATAAATTTGATGTTATTTTGTGTAATTTTTTATGGTATTTTGAGTGAATAGTTTTTCTTTTTTGAGACATTTTGCTGGGAAAACAGCAGTTTTTAAATTTAAGATATATTTAATTAGTCAGAGAAACGAAAGGTATAATAGGTAATAATGAGAAGTAAGTGACTGAAAAAGAAGTCACTGTTTGTGTTTGGCACGCATTAAGGATTGTCTTAATTTCTAGCGCGGAGACGTTTCTACTCCCACGCTGAAATGAGCTCTGGGTCAGAGGAGGTGGCCTGGCCAACTCCTGTTGAACAAACTATATTTGCAGAACATGTATACAATCATTGTGTATATACATACATGTCTACTACATATATATTATATATATATAAATATATGTGTATGTATGTAAGTATTTACCTATATATGCATTACGTTATACCAGTCTTTCTCAAAGTGGGCGATACCGCCCCCTTGGGGGCGTTTGAAATCTAGAAGGGGGCGTTAAGGGGCCCAGAAAAAAATGGGTGGCGTTGATGTGGGTTAGGGGGGCGATGTATAATTTGTAATTTCATTTACTTTGCAATTACATTACGTATTTTAAATTGATGATAATTTGTAATTACATTATGTAGTTTAAATTTCACTAAAATTAAAACCCACCTACTACACAATAACGAATAATTAGTTTATATTTCTACCCTGTATGATGTTATTAAAACTTAAAATACTTAACATAGATTTCGTAGGATAGCCTGCACACCGTACGCAATCAATTTGTAACAAGTTTCTGCGGATAGATAAAGGAATATGATTGATGATAGTTAAAAAATTAGAGCAATTTTACCTTAATTACATTGCACCAGAACGAAGCGATGAAGCCTTCAAGACTTCAAGATCATTTGAATAAAATGCATCCGGATAAGAAGGACAAAAATGTAGCCTATTTTCAAGATCTGGAAAAGAAGCATAATGCTCAGCCAAGTGTATTGAAACTTTTTTTGATGGCTGCTAAGCAAGACGATGACGGACTTCGAGCTTCATACAATATCTCTCTGCTAATTGCTCATACAGGTAAACCACACACCATCAGAGAAACTTTAATTTTGCCGGCGATAAAAGAAGTTATAACTACTGTGCTCCATAAACCGGCGGCAGATATAATTCAAAAAAATCCTTTGAGCAATAGTTCTGTCCAAAGACGAATTGATGAAATGGCTGAAAACATAGAAAAGTCATTGTGCAAACAGCTGAAGACTAGTAAATTTTCAATTCAGTTGAATGAGTCCACTTTACCAACTAATGAAGCATTGTTGTTGTCTTACGTGAGATTTATTAAAGATGAAAAAATATGTCAAGAACTTTTATTTGCTAGAAATTTAGAGACAGACACGAAAGGAGAAACCGTATTTAAAACACAGGAAAAGTTTTGTGATGAATAAGGAATTCTGTTGAAGAATATTACATCAGCTGCTACAACAGATGGTGCTCCAGCTATGACGGGGTGTCAGAAAGGCTTCATGTCGTACATAAAAAAGAAAATTCCTGATGTGCTTGCTGTACATTGCGTTATACATCGACAGCATTTAGTTGCTAGAAATTTAAGTGAACGACTATTTCAATCATTGCAACATGTCATCAGAGCAGTCAATAAAATCCGAAACAACTCTTTAAATGACAGATTATTTAATCAGCTTAGTGTTGATAATGATGAAGATTTCAACAGATTGATCTTTCACACAGAAGTGCGTTGGCTGTCAAAAGGAAATTGTCTGACTCGTTTTTACAATTTGTTTGACTCTGTCTTAAAGCTCTTGGAAAACAAAGACACAGAATTGCACGAAAACCTCATCACATCAGAGAATGATATCGCATACCTTTATACAGACATTTATACATTGCTTAATGATATGAATCTCCAACTTCAAGGTGATGACTTGAACTTAATAAAAACAAAAAATGTCGTAGCTGCTTTCGTAGCCAAGCTGCTTTTACACAAAAAGAATATCGGTAGACGTGAGTTCCATACCTTTCCCAATTTATCAGTATCCTGCAACAAGGCAGTCGACTTGCTCGTCTACTGCCAACATTTGGAAAATCTTCACAGTGATTTCATTGAAAGATTCCAGGACATTTTGGATTCCAGGAAATACCAGACTCGGTGTTACATCTTTTTTCAAATTTCAACATACTAATATCACCCCAGTTGGAAGAAGAACTTATAGAACTGACAACGAACGAGGAAATGAAAATGAAATACAAAAATGGCTACCAACAATTTTGGCTACAAAAGTCAATTCCGCAGCTGTACCCTGGATTGTGGTCTATCGTTGAACGATTTTTGACAGCATTTCCATCGTCATATTTGTGTGAACGTGGATTTAGCGCTGTGGCAACATTGCTTACTAAAAAGAGAAATCATTTGCAAGTTACCAAACACGGCGACTTACGACTGTTTTTGAGTAAAAACGAACCTGATATCAACAAACTTATTAAATATCATCAAATTCATCCATCTCATTAGATTAGTATAAAAACGAAAACTGATTACATATTTATATTGTTTCTTTTAATTTGATTAAAATATATTATTAATATTATAAAGTTGGGTTTTATTTGCTCTCACTGGCAAAAATTTCTAGTTTAGAATGTAAGTTTAAACATCAGAACCGACTAATACATATAACTAAATTAAAGTAATGAAATTGTGGTTTTTAAGTTTTAGGGGTGTATAAAAAATGGGGGGCGCTGAAAAGGGGGCGGTAAAAGAAATAAGTTTGATAATCAATGCGTTATACCATCTGTGTTGTATAACATGATACATACTGTATACAATCATTTTAACTTGTAATCTTATATTTTGATTACTTGTAATCACGATTGAAAGTTATTGAATATGGCAATCACGATTGCAGCTGTAATCAAAATTGAGTGTGTAATCATGATTATGAGTACTGTACTCAAAAAATGTAATAGATTACATTTTTGCTAAATTTTGTCTAAAATCAGTACTCGTAATCAATCCATCGTAGTCCGTTAAAATCAGATTATCATGTAAAGAGCTGTTATGGAGTTCAGCTTCTTTTTATTTTTCAAATTAAATATTAATTTTTTAAAGTTATTCAATAATTATGTTCAAAAATTGTAGTTTAATATTAAAAGTTTTTGTATTTAACTTGTCAATTTATGGGCATAAAAATTTTAAAATTTCCATGCCTGTTTTACGGGATTTGATACAGGGTCAAAATTTTGTGTTTAATGCTTAACAATGTTAAAGTCCATTTTGAGCTATGTCCACTTTTATTAACGCGCATTTTGAACTATGTTTATTTTTGTAAACACACATTTTGAGCAATGTCCAAATTTCGTAAATGCGCATTTCTAGCTATTTCAATTTTCATACGCGTGTCTTTCATTAGTTATTGCAGTTGCCTTATTCAATTCAAACTGTATGAAATGCATTTCGCATTATTTCTCATAATCGTTCTTTTTTTCTCTTCTTTTTTTAAAAACTTTTTTAAAGTGAATGAAATTACCATGAATCATTTTTTATCCAAACAAATTTGATGCAGTAAGATTTAAATTACAGAAAATCGTATTAAAGTTTTATATAGAATTTTAACTTTTTACCAACCATTTATTAAAAATTTTCTCCTGAAATAAAGACATTTGATTTAACCAAAGCTATATTTCTTTGGCAAGTTCTGTTTTAATTTTTTTTTTTCATGAATCAAAATTTTAATTTCTTTTTTAAGTGAAAGATTCTGTAAAAAATTTTATCTTTTAATTAATTTCCAATCTCCTGAATCTGAAATAAAATAAGACAGTTGGAGAGACTTTTTTGAATATTAAACTATTAAAGAGCAAAAATTAAAAAGGGTCATCACGGGTCTCTATAATTTTTCTTTTCTTTGTTTCTAATGTTAAAAAAAAACTATTACCATATTACATATGTGACTTAACTACCACTACAATTATTAAATATCAATTCACTGGTATATATAAGACATGCTAACTCTATTCAATCTTGAGGTACCTTTTGATGAAAGATTGGTATTGCCAATTACTTCTCTCCCCACATTGGTGACCCGGATGTTATATGAACTAGTCTTCATCGAAAGTAACGTCCACCTCGATGAACGGTCCACTAAATGCTGATCATGAGAGCTGTATTAAAGTCACGGTCGTGATCGCTCCCGGTGTTGTCATTAGCAGTCAAGTGTATACAGGCCGATGCTTTGTGTGATCGAGACTGAGTAGCAACGGTGTGAGATGGATAATGACTCATTCACAAGTAACTTGCCACTGTTCAATGAGGATCATCCATCAACGTAGGCGTGTTCAGATCATGTCCGAAGGTCACCAATGTGGTGATCTTGGTTAAACTTGCTGTTTCAGGCTGCATCCTCCTTGTGCTGTTGCTTCTCAGTCTCATTTACACACTTAACAGCAACACAGGAGAAACCACACACCCAACTTAACACAGCTCTCGCAACAAGCACTCAACACGCTGTGAACTTAATACAGCTCTCACCACGAGCCCTCAAAATCCGGTGAACTTAATACAGCTCTCACTATCTTTGGCAAATACAGCAACTAGTGGTATACGTTCATCGAATTCTATCCCAGATAAAGCTTTTGGTGGGGGATCATACCACTACAATTATTATATATCAATTCACTAGTGTATAAGACATGTGAACACTATTTAATCTTTAGGTACCTTTTGATAGAGGCTGGCATTATATTATCCCCTCACATATGATAATTACTTTCTCTCAGTATCCTTGAGGCAAGATTTGTTTGAATGTTTTTAGTTTTCCTGATTAGAAATACTTTGACACAGTTTTTAGCCCAGATATTCCTAGTATCTGCGTGTGTTCAGAACTTTATTTTGAGCACGAATCAGCAGTTGTGTAAAATTTTTACCCTATTTTATTTTTCTGTCCTGGTTCTTGAGTTTAAGCATTGTTCTGTTTAAGTTGAAAGTTTAGAAATTCATATTTCCCTTGTGAGTACAAAAGTCAAAGCAGTAAAGTAACTATGATATTCATTTGGTTTCTGTTTTGTTCTAAGGATGATGGAACAAACATTTCCTTGCTCACTGGCCTGTAAACAGTGCAAATTTCACTGCATTTTTCTTTAGTTAATAAAAACGTTTTTACTATCATTTTCCTTTATTAACATATGTGTAAGGAAAGATATTTGTTTAAATAATGAAGTGTGACATTTATTTTGATTAGTACTTTATTTTTTTCAACAAAAGTTTGCTGTTTTGCAGATTTGCTCATCTGGTGATGAAACTTTGATTGGAATTCCGAAACGAGGTAACAGCATTTTCAAAGTTAAATTATTTTGTTATTTTTGTTTTCTAATTTTGTGTTTTGTTATTGAAATTGTTTGTTATGGTGTGATTTTCAGGCTTATAAATATTATAAATGTTTGTTCATAACTAATAAATGTACTAATTTTGGCAGAATAATGCATTGTATTATAAACTTAATAAGATAATATGCCTATTACAATTTACCATTTTCATTATACCAGGTGGGCGTGTGCCTCTTTAACAAACGTTAAGACGCAGGTGTAAGGGAATGGCCGCAAATGAAATTCATTTATATGTTGCTAAAAACGTTAGGATATTTATTGGAAATATAATATCTTTGAGTCTTAAACGTTGAATATTTAATAGGTCACTACACATTTTAGGATTAGAAATGTCATAAATGTTTGCTCATAAGTAATAAATGTACTAATTTTGACAGGATAATGCATTGTATAATAAGCTTAATAAGAAAATATGCCTGTTACAATTTCCCATTTTCTTTATACCTGGAGGCCTCATTAACAAACATTAAGACATGATAAACGCAGAGGTGTCAGGGAATGGTCCCAAATAAAATGTATTAATACGCTGCTAAAAACCTTTGGATATTTATTGGAAATGTAATACTTGTGAGTCTTAGATGTTGAATATTTATTGCTTAACCATTTGAATATTTCTACCATTCTTTTTGCAATAAATTTAATAAATCATGATATTTACTTCTCTGATAATTAGTATATAAATTCTTATAATATATTCGCAGAAATGAATAAATATAAGATATTTATTTATATTTTGTTTTCTTTGGAACAGTTACAGAAATTTTATGTTCCCTGGAAAAAAAATTTGGGTACAAATCATTAGTTTCAGTAGTTCTTCTACTGGGAACTGTGTCTTTATGATCTGTCCACTGCGGGCGTGTAACCACTCTAAAATGTAAAATATAAGCTTAATCTCTGTGTAATCTCAGATGTCAACAACTTCATTGAACTAAAAATTTAAATATATAAGAAAGTCTCTCTTTTTTTTTAAATATATAAACCTAGCAAGAATTTTTTTTTTTTTTTGCTTTTCGGACCCTAAGCTAGTTCATAGTTTGAACTGTTTGAATCTAAATTTAGAAAATATTCTTTCTAGTCTTGTCATAAGAGAAACAATAAATAATTGAGCAACAAGATATGTTTCGACTTTTAATTGATATTCTGAATTGTGGTTTCTGCCAAATTATAAATTCTAATTTTTCCTTCAAACCTTTTTTTTTCTTCCTCTTGCAAACGAAACAGTGTACAGATGTGATAGAAATCTTAGAATAAAATGAGGATATTTTGGTCTAATCTTTTTAAATACTCATCACAGAAATTTCTTAGCTGAGAAATTTATTAAGTTAATGTAATGTGTGTACTAGTGATTGGTGTAATGTGTATGCATCTTGCATATAATTTGTTTTATAGATATGTATTGTATTATAATTTAGCAATATGATTTTTTTTTTTAAATCACGTACTGTATTTTTATTACGTATCATTATTTGTATTAAATTGGCTTGGAAAGAAAATCTGATTTCTGTAATGTTTTACTTCATATGATTTTATATAAAAAGTTGCGAAGCTAAATTTATCAAGCAATAATTTGATAACTCTAAAGAGCAATTTTTTTTAATAATTGCAACGAAAATAGGATTGAAAATGATAAAATGTGAAACTTCCCACAGGTGAATATAAAAATGTGTTTTTTTCAAGTGGGCTTAATCTGAAAAAAACCCGCTGATTTTTCTCTTCTGGGTTCCTCTTAGTGAACCCTGACTGGTAATAAACATATTTCCATTATAGCCATTTTGTTCTATATTGCTTAAAATACAAGTACTTTTGAAGATTATTAAATGTGTAGTTTGCATTATTCATCGATAATGAATAAAGGGTTGTTCTACCTGGAGTAACTTAGAATAAATGTTTTCTCTTTCCAGTAATGTTTTTTTTTTTTTTTTTTATCTTATCTTATTTACTCTTCATTAGATATCTGAATAACAAATTGCCTCACTGTCTTTTAAAATCCATCAGAATGTTGAACATGAATAATAATAGTAATTTTAAAATTATTAACTGTTTAACTATAATATTGCTTTTAAATAATATAAAGTGTTATAAATATTTTATCATATGCTTTGGTTAGTAAATAGAAAAAAATATCTAATTAACTTGTAAAAAAGAATTTTTGTCTACTATGGATGGATTTTGAGTACACAATTTGAGCACCAACTATGGAATTGGAGCACACTCTGTGGATTGTAAACAGTATTTCTACATAGCTAATATTAAATAAATAAATTCCACTATCATTATGTTTTTGATGTTGATAACTCTAAGTTAAACTAATTGTCTGTCTTACTTAATTACTTAAAATACTTACTAAATAATTACTTATTTCATTGTCTTAAAATAATTGTCTTACTGTCTTAAAATAATTGTCAGCTACTTTTTTATTAAGCTTTTTACAATTATTAAGCTGTTTATTATCCATAAATAATAAATGATTGCATAGTAATTGAGAATATTGTAGTGTGCTCTTTGGGTAAAAAAACGTACATTTTTCTCGTAAATGTAAATTAAAATTTCAACTTTGTATGGTTGCATCTAGCGAAATTCTCTTTTGATTAACTGGAGAATTTTTTTCTTTCTAGAACAAACACCTGAAGAGATAGAACGCACAAAGCAGTTTGCTGTTGAAGTAATTGAATTACTAAAGCATACACCTTGTTGTACAATGGCATTTAATAAGTTTATTCCTGCATACCATCACCATTTTGGAAAACAGTGCCGTGTAGCTGACTATGGTTTCACAAAACTCATCGAATTGTTTGAAGCTATACCTCATATTTTAGATGTAAGACTTCGTTTGATCTTCCTTAATCACCAAAACAAGAACTTTTATTAATCCGTACATATCTGGAATTGGTTGAGAATTTTTTTAAATACAGTCAAACCTCGTTAGCGTGAAATCCGGCTGGACTATCATTATTATTTCATATCAACTATATTTCATCTTATCTGATACATTATGAAAACAAAGTAATACGTACTACAGTCAAATCCCGCTATAGTGAACACCTTTTATAGTGAACTCCCCGATATAGGCCTTGCTACACACATGTAATGTTATTTTTTATGGTTATTGTGAACCAAAAAAAAGAGAGGAAGCTCTATATTATGAACTTTTTTCTGTCTTCAACTGATTTATTTTCTTCGTTTTTTGTGATAATTTTAAAATTTCTACTTCATACTAAATACATATACCAATTTTTAAAACAATCTATATCATGGAATGTAGGAATAAGCACATTTTCTTGTTTGCTTCATTATTGAATTGGTTCAGCATTCAAAGAAGCCGCAATCTTCCAGTATCTGAAAAAATGCTTCAAGTCAAAGCCAATGAATTTGCTAAGCAATTTGGTGCAACTACTTTTATGTGCTTCAATGGCTGATTAGACAGGTTTTAAAAGCGGAATAACACAAATTCGTGAAAAATTATTGGAGAATCGGGAAGTGTTTCCGTAACTGATGTTGAGGATTGTTCATCAGCTAAGGATTACTCTTTTTCTTTTTTTTGTACGCAAGACGAAAAGAAATAAAAAATTAAAGTTAATACATTTTTTTTACTACATTTTATGTTTCAGTTATTTTTGTATTTCATTTTATTGATCATTTATTTAAATAATGTGTAATAAAAAGGTGGAATTTAAAACCATTAGTCAAAATTGTTCGTATATAGTGAATGTATATAGTGAAGTCTCGGTTATAGGGAACCGAAATTTCGGTCCCTTGGAGGTTCGTTATAGCAGGGTTTGACTGTATTAATTCATGTTATGTGATATATTAATGTATACAAACAATACTGTTATGAACCAAACAAATTGAAATAAGCTTAAAAGTTTTAACTATATTTACTTGCCCATCTACTACTTCTAACAAAAGAAGAAAATAGAAATAACCTTCCTCAAAATTAATGATGGTGATTTTATTCACATACTTATTATCTGTGCTGTGTCCAGTTTCCTTTTATGCTAAGCAATAATCAGAAATTTCATGTTAAACATGTAGAATACAACAACAACTGATTGCTGACTCACGGGACGAAACGTGTTTCATGCAAAGCAGTATTTCATGTTAAGCAGTTTTGCGTTAATGAGGTTCAACTGCATACAAAAAAATCTTTCAAGAAGGCTTAATTTAAATGTATAAAATTCTATTTTCTCTAAAAGTCTGTTATAAATTCTGAAGGATATTTTTTGTTCAGTTTTGATTAAATTTGTACCGATAAATTGATATCTACTAAAAAAAAAATTTCTTCTCTGATGCATTTATATTTCTTTCAGTTATAAAATTACATGAAAATATATTAATATTCAAAAATATTTCCAACGAAAAATTTTTTTAAACATTTATTTGAAAATATAGCTCTTTCAAAAATATTTACTTTTTAAGAAAGCAGTATGCTGTTGAGTTTTTATTTGAGATATGTAGCTCAGCTCAAACTGCATGCAAAAAATTAAACTTAGTTTGAAATGTGAGTTTTAACAAAGTGAAAATAGTTCAAATAGTGTGTTTCAGAAAATGACAACATTTGATTCCATTTTTTCAAACTATTGTTAAGACTTGTTCATGGTGCATAGCGTTTTCAAAAAGTGCTTCACTTTCCACTCTCTGAAATCGAATTGAAAAATCTCAATCTTTTTATGGTGGCTAATATAATCAAGAAAAGAGTTTTTTTTCTCAGAAACTAGTTGTTTTATTATGATCATGTAAAGTCTTTGAAAATTATTTTGCATTTTATTCATGTAAATAGTGCTTAAAAATGTTTTTTGAGTGCTTAAAAGGTGCTTATTTATTGCTGAAAGATTTGGCTACACACCCTGTTGTTATTTTTTAGAAATTTAACGAAAATGTAGGAGCAAGAGTATTTAGAAATTTTAATGTATTTAAAAAGAAATCAAATGTATTTAACAAGCGTTAGATGATGCTAAACTTAAATAAAAAATGTAAAAAGCATGTCCTGGATTGTAGTTTTTTCTCTCTCTCTTTTTTTTTAAGAAATAGATAAATAAATAAAAGAATTTATAACTACATGGAAAAGATTGTTAAATAATTTTCTAATCTTTGTCTTTAATAGGTTACCGGAATGGGGGAGGATAAAGTCTTGTGCTTGGTGCCTAAGGAGCAGCACAAAATCCTTACCCAACGCCTGGTTTCAGTCCTGAAGTCGCAACCAAATGAAGTGATTGACATTCACCAGATAAGTTCTTGTTATGCGCAATTGCACGGGCACTCTCTGAGACCCACCGACTTTGGCTTTAATGACTTACAAGATTTAGTCGAGCACATGGATGCACTGAAAGTAATTTTAATTTTTGTTTATATTTTGAGTTATGCAACAATTTCTGGCAATTAGAAACTCTGGGAGACAATACCTTGTGGTTGGAATTCATTGGGATTTAACTGATTCTTAACAGAGAATTGAAAAAACTTTTATTTTGCCTTTAGAATATTTGTGTTGTGTCTGCCACTACGAAAATACAATTCCAATTCACTAGTATATAAGACATGTTAACTCGATTCTATAATGGGGTACCTTACCATAGATGGAAGTTGACATTGTCGATAGCTACCATCCCCACATTAGTGACCTGGATGTGATGTGAACACACCTACCTTGAAAGAAAATCCCACTTCGATTTAGAAACACCTACTTAGATAGATGAACCATATTGAACAGTTAACTTGCTATCTGTGACTGCGACATTATCCACCTCCTCGCGTTGTTGCTACTCAGTCTCGATCACACTCGACGTTGGCTTGTATGCACTCTATTGCTAATGGCAGCATAAGAGTGACCTTGACGGTGAACTTAATACAGCTTTCACGATCAGCACTCACAGTCCAGTGATCTTAATACAGCTCCCCAGGCTGATCACAAAACAGCAATGTATGAAATAGTGGTATCTCTTCATCGAATTCTGTCACAGATATAAATCTGGGGAGGGTGGAGTACTATCGTACGTCTACCACTACAAAAATACAATTCCAATTCACTAGTATATAGGACATGTTAACTCGATTTTGTGTTTTGGTACCTTTTCCTAGATGAAAGTTGACATTGTCGATAGCTACCGTCCCAACATATTACATTCCATAAACTGTAACAGGTTGCCAGGAACAGGGAAAACCTTGAAAATTAAGGTAATTTGAAAATCACCTAAAATAACGGGGAAATGCAGGAATTTTTGAGTACAAACTTGGGAAAATACAGGGATCTGTGTTTTTCATTGTCGTCTTTTAAAAAATGGCAACCAAACTCAGAGAAATCTATGGGATATTTAAGGAAGATATTTCAGCTATACTAAACTGTTTTATTTACTATAGCTTTATTTAAGTATGTGCAGGTGTTTCTTTTTTACTAGTTTTTCCAACAATTAAAACTGGTATAGTTAGTCTTGATATAGCTCATATAAGAGCACAGTAGTTCTTTCCTCTTAATACATTGTGTATAATATGTATAGGGAAAGCGCGGGGACTTTTTTTTTCAGATTTGAGTGGCAACCCTGGTTAATTTTAATATAAAATTGCATGAAATTTTCGTAACAACTTAAGAATATCGTTGAACACCATATTAGCTGGTTTGCATATTAATTTTGGAAAACTATTATTATTCTTGAAACAGTTTTTTGCATAGTTTGGCAAATAGTTTTTTCTTTCTTTCTTCTATTTGTTTATAAGACTGTTTAAGACATTGTGAATCCTTGACCCTCAGGTTGCATACTTTTATTTTGATCAAAGTGGGTTAAAAAATTTTATTAAATATTTTTCATTATCATCATACAGGGTTGCCACTCCACAGGGAAAACCTGGAAAATACAGAGAATTTAAAAAGCACCTAAAATAACAGGGAAAATGTCCGGAATTTTGATTTTTTTTCTTTACTAACTGGGAAAATACAGGGGATTTTGTTTCTTATTTTTGCTTTTAAAAAAATTGTGACCACTGAAAGCATAATCTATGGGATAATTAACCATGATATTTCATCTATACTAAACTATTTCATTTACTATAGCATTATTTAAGTATGTTCAGCTGTTTTTCCAGCAATTAAAACAAATAAATATAGTTAGCCCAATATAGCTCACACAAGAGCAGAGTAATTGTTGTTTCCTCTTAATATATTGTGTGTAATATGTACAGGGAAAACACGGAATTTTTTTCCAGATTTGAGTAGCAACCCTGTCATCATAGTTGGCCAGACAGCCTAATGTGAGCCGATGCCTTCCTCTGAAGATTTCTCCATAACGACTTTCTATCTATCTTTGGTCTCGAATTCTTTTCAATAATTGCAAGAAAAGGCCAGACTAGCCTGGTCGGTAGGGCACTGGGCCCATGTTCTAGAATTCGTGGGTTCGATCCCCGCTGGCGGAAGACTCCCTGTGTAGTAAATGGTGACTGATGCACGTTAAATCTGTAGTCTCAAGGTTCCCATAACGAATGAATACCATTGGGGGTCCTGATACAGGAGTTTCCTTGTCTTTTGGTTTAGAATTACAAGGCTACAGAGTTTAACATTAGTAGTCGTAAACCCGAAAATTTAGTCATCTGAACCGAGGCCTTTCCCGTTTTCTTGTTCTTAAACACAAAATCCAAAATTTTTTTTTCAAATTATTTACCAATCGTCAAACCATAAATGTATTTCTGTTTTCTAAATTATTTATTGTGAGTGCCAATTGTGCAACTAGAAAATGAACTGTATTTTTAAAAAAAAAACATTTTAGAAGTATAGAAGCAGATGTTATGTTAGGTATCTTATGCATTACGCAGAGTGCAAGAGAATTTTCTCTAAAATTAAAAAAGTTCACTCCGAATTTTACTCATCACTTTTTGAGGAAAAGCTTGAAGCCTTGCTTTTGATTAAAAGTAATTTCTTTAGCAACTGTTATAAACAGATTTTTGATAAAAATTTCCTATGCGAAGCCAAATCAGCTATTTATGTTCGAAATATAAATATATAAAAATTCTGTAAAATAAAGCTAATTTTTTTAAATTATGAATAATGGCTTTTAAAAAATCTTCTTTAGAATAATATTTATCTACCTATTTTTTACTTTGCTAAATATAAGTGCTTGTATTTCCAATTTTGAATTTTTCTTTTTGACTAACATGATTATGCCGGGTGTATCAAAACTGTACACATAGCCCAAGAATTGTTGCTGGTAAAATCTTCCTTATTTTATTTCTCAAACGTTGACAGGTATGTGAATGGGAAAAAATATTAGGTGAAAATATTTCTAACTTTAAACAAATAGTGTTTTCCCCTCTGCTGTGTCACAACTTGGAGAAAGTGGGTGTTTCATTATTCTGCTCTAGGTAGATGGATGTATAGTTTGTTAAGTGCATTTTTTGTCTCCATATTTAAAGTAAAATAATGCTTAATTTTAATGTTTTAGATAGTGATTGGGTATGTCAGGACTTACGTAACCTTGGTGGATGAGAAAGTGATCCATCAAATATCACTTAATATCCGGCGTTTATTGATGGAGCAACTGGACAGTAAAATGACCATCAATGAATTTTGTGAGAAGTATGAAATGCGATATGGTCACAAGATAACCCCTTCCTTACATTTCAAAGATATGGAAGAATTCATTGAGGTGAGTTATATTGACTTTTTTTAAAATCACTTTCCAACATAAAGTAAAGAATTCTTGAATATTTAAACCAGAATACATAAATGATGTTGAATAAATGCATGCCTGCCAAGTCTCGTCTTTTTTAACGAAGACTCCTGTATTTTACTAATTCCTGTTTACTTGTATATTCTCAAATTCCTCCCTACTTGTTGAGGAAACTTACGAAGAAAAAAACTTATGATAAAATATCCCCTGATGACAAAAATACTTCTCTTATTCCTCAACAGATGGTGTTATTGCCAGTTATGCAGTATGTTGAGCGTTAATAGTTTAAGTTGAGCCGTGGTGGCCCAGGGGATAGAGCGCTCACCTTCCACCGAATTGATCCCAGGTTCGAATTCCAGCAATGAATGGCCAATGCAAATTTTATTACGAATTTTAATCCGAATTTTATTTTTCTGCTGTTGTCAGGGGTTCTGAAGACATCCATAAAATATTAGTATTTCAATTGAAATAAATACTTTCTATTGAGAAATTTTATTTTTCTGCTGTTGTCAGGGGTTCTGAAGACATCCATAAAATATTAATATTTCAATTGAAATAAATACTTTCTATTGAGAAATTTTTAAACTATTCTATGTATTGACAAATGAAATTTTTTTAAATGTATAATTATTCCTTTTGAGATTTATCATATGTTTTTATAATGGATTAAAGTTGCAAGTCAGTAAATAAAACAAATTTAATAAAAGAACAAGCATTCAACTAAATGGTTTTTTCTTTAATTTGATGAATGGTGCCTATATGCAGCATTTTATTTCTTGTATAAAATATAATTTTTCATACAAAATTTTTTTTTTTTTGTGTGTTTGTCTTAATGTAATGTAAGCATATTTCACTGAAAATAATACCACATTTTATAAATTTCCTATGCTTGACTTAAAGTATATTAAAGCATTACTTTTTTAGCTAATCATTGTTTTTTTAAAACTTATAAGCAATGCTCTCATTTTTTTTTTCTTGTCATAATGCTGTTTTAATAAAGAATCCAAATTAATAATTTTGTTACATCCATTTTTTATATTAAAATATATTTTTAAAATCTATTCTTTATTGTATACACTGTTTTGATGAAATTAATCCTGAATTTATTTATGTAATTATTTAAATGTTGTCAAGTTATATGGGACTCAAAAAATAAATTCAGATTGAGGAAAGGAACAATTTTCTGCATATATTTTAAATTCTTAATATTTATGCGAATTTCTAAATTTCAATTGCTCTTATTTATATTATAAAAATCTGTAATTGTTTAGAAACTGTGAAATCTCAGAAAATTTGATTTTGCCCAGATAGATCAGAAATTTAACAATCATTCATTATGAGCAATATATATAAATCGACGAATGTTAATCAACATAAAATAATAAAGATAATAGATAAAGGTAAAATCGCTAAAAAAACATAGTATATCAGTGTTTTATTGAACGTGAATTACAATGAAAAATAGTCACACAATTTTACTTTTTGTTTTTGATCCGGTATTTGGAACTATAAAATTTTTGCAGGCTTTTCAAACGCCATTATTCCAGAAATAATTTCAAGCAAAATATTATTTAAGATTATTTAATTTTTTTTTTTCAGATTTAGTTTTAATCAGAAATATTTTAATTGTAAGTCATACGTTTAAAAATTTTATGTTATTTTGAACTATGCAATTCTTAAATGACAAAATTGAAATTTTGGTTTTTTAGACTTCTAAAAATTTTTTTTTAATTAGTACAGTAAAACCTCACTCGATCTTTACTCATGGTTTCATTCATAAATTATTATACTCATTCATTATGAACATTACACATAATAAAACAGCGAATGTGGGTCAACATAAAATAGTAAATTAAGACTTGAAAATTATGAAGAAGTAATAGACTGTAAAATTTATAATTGGAACAAAAGCTTTAATTGATAAAAAACATGTGCAAAAATATTTCTGATACAAAAGTATGATGAATAAATACATCTATTTATTTAAATGTTTGGAATTTTATTTGTATACTCTTCTATGTTTATCATAGTAAACAACCTGATAAGAACATAAAAATAAATATAATGAATTGAATGGTGATTCAAATGAATGATGACAAAAAATATAAGGATATTGCTTTTTAAACCCACTGGAACAAGAAAGCAAGGGGGGGTCGCGGTTGAGGGGGGCTGATTTGGTGGAGTCCGATTTTCTTGCAACTAATTAGAGATCATTGAAAAATCAGAAGTCGTTATGGAGAAATCTTCAGAGGAAGGCATTGGACTGTCTGGCTAACTATGATGAGGATGACTCTTTTTTGTTTGGCACAAACAATAAATTTTCAACATTTGTAAAAGGTTGCTGTTCAATGTGAATACAGCTCCTCATTGTCCAATGCCTGGCACTGATTGTGATTCAGTTTTGCCATCTTCATCGGTGTTCCCTTGCTTCTGCAACCATTTCTCGAAACCCATAACACCACTGCAGCTCGAGCGGTACATCAAATGATGCATAAACCTCAAACATGATGTTTGAGGCATTTCCCCCCAACTGTTACAAATCATTGTTTTCTTCATCATTAGCATCACCTACAGCTTTTCTTTTCTAAATTAATTGTATTCAGTATTTTTTTTTTTAATGTCAGTAGAATTTCTTAATGATAAACTACTATTTTTCTACTGTTAAAGAATCTCCTATTTTTGAAAACAATATAAACGGGTATGATGAGCATTGTAAGAATAAATATTAGTGACTGGACCGATAAAATAAGGCGATACCTACGGTAAACCGAAGATACAGGAAAGATGGGACGAGGTTGGACTGTATTATAAAAATAATGAATCATAAACTACTATATTTTGCATGTAAGTGTTTTTTGATAAACTTGTTTTTTAGTTGTGTGCATAATCTTTTTTTCTGAAGCTATGGAGAAATCCAAAAAAAGCAAAATTAAACCTATAGACACTTGAACTATGCCTTTGAGGGTCAAGAATTGAAATCTCTTGGAAAAATGAATTTTTATACAGATAAATTACATCTTTGTGTCTGATGGCATGTTTTTAAATATCACCTGCACTGCATATTTAGAGATGATTCTGTTTCCGGAAAAAAATCCGGATTTTTCGCTAACCACAATCTGGAAGTTTTGGGAAATCCAAGGTCCAGAAGTTTCAAGAAATCAATGATAACATTTATGTATAAGAATTTTTGGATATTTTCTTTAGAAATATTAGAACTAGAATTTATACTTGGCATCTCTTTCATTTGTAAATATTTTTTCTGGTTTAATAATAAATGTGATTTGACATAAAAGTAAACTTATACATAATTATCGTATTAAATTATGCTGCATATAATTTATTTAGAATTTCATGTTTTGAAAATATCAATAATTTAAATTTATATGGAAAGTAATTTTTTGAAATGCGTCAATGATTTTGCTCAAGAAATTTTCAGTAGTTGGGCTCACAATCACCCCTGCATATTTAAGCACATTAAAATTTATCATTCTAAGTTGTTGTGATTGTTTCTCATGACATTACATTCTCATCATTAGATAAAAAAGTTATCAAGATGTTCTGTTTTTTTATTTCCACACATTTTACATTGAACTTTTATTTGGAATAGAATCTTTCTAATCTGCACTGCTCTTACTACTAAAACTGAACTCAGTGGTGTGACAGCCCACAGAGGGCCAAGGACTACTGGGTCCATCTCAGTTTTCTTGACCTTTGAGTCTGGGGCACCAGAGCTAATGTTACGGTTGGGTGGGAACGCAGAACTCCCTGTACTTAGTTCCTATGCATGCTTGGTACTCATTTTAACGTCCTACTGAAATAAAAGACTGAGCCAACCTTGCCCAGTCCGAGGATCGAACCCAGGACCTGTGGCATGAGAGGCACAGCTCTTACAACTCAATATAAAGCGTTTTTAAGAAAGTGCTAAAAGGTGCTTATTTTCAATTTTTGTTTTTTAGAAGCCCTTAAAGGTGCCTTTTTCATTAATTATTTCAAAAATGAGTGCTTAATTTGTCCTATTTGAAATGATTTTTCTTTACCATGTCCATTTTCTCCATGTATTATGCAAAAGCATGCTTTTCTCTTTCTTTTATTCTATGCTTTCACAATTCATTCACATACAATCTATTTCGGCATACTGTCAGTCCATATTGTATGAAAGCACCAATCATTTTACATGTTTCATAAAATGCTTAAGTCCGTATGTGCATCTACTGAGCTGGGTTCAGTGAGATTATTGCACTCTCATGTGCTCTCAACTCTGTTGCATTTTGTAACTCAATTTCTGGCTTCATTTTCCACCATCTGATATTAAACCGAAAAATCTCTCAATCATTTTATAATGGTTAATATAATCAAGAAAAGAGTTCTTTGTCAGAAACTAGTTATTTTATCATGATCTTGTAAAATCTTTGAAAATTATTATGCATTTTGTTAATGTATATAGTGCTTAAAAATATCTTTGGAGTGCTTAAAAGGTGCTTATTTTTTGTTGAAAGATTTGGCTATGCACCCTGAACAGTGTTGAAATTCGTTTTAATTTAAGTGTTTTTTCCTTTCAGGTTAAGGATGGCTATGTTTTATTGACTCCTCTACAAAATCTTGCAAAGAAGATAATACTTCTCTTACAAAAGGAAGGAGGTTGCGTGGAATATGCTCTCTTTCGCAGTATTTATCAGAAGTATTATTACACGAATATCAACACAAAGAATTATGGTTTCACCAATCTGAATTCACTGTTTGAGCACTTTTCAGATTATTTTTCTGTTAGTGGGAAAAAACTAAAAAAGGCTGTATCCTTGAATGTTGAAAGATTAGGTAAGAATATTTTTCATTTGGACAAAACAAACAAAGGTCAATATATTTTTGTTAGCCCCTTTATGAGGAAATTTCTCAATCGTGTAAAACAGTGTTCCCCAACCTCTTTATCATGACGGACCTGTCAACGTTTGTTAATTTTACCTCGTCCCGTTGGGGGGGGGGTGCATTGATTATTTATATTTTAGATTTTTTTGATTTATTAATTTTATTTAAACATGCCTTCAAATTAAATCAAATTACACCAAAAAATAATTATAAAGTAATTTAACATTTTAACTTACTAGAACATTAAATCAATGAGAACCCTGATCTTGTTTCTTTGCAATGAGACGGTTCCATCTGGGTGTAATCGGAGACAATGATACATTACAAACATAAAAAAATTTATGTCACTACCTTCGGGGGCTCCTTTTTTTAAAAAGATGAAGTTTTAATGGAACACAGATATTTTAAATTTAGTTTCAATGAAATGGACGGGCTGGTACCATTTGATCCACAGACCGGAACATTCAACTTCAGTGGTCACTATCAGAGCCTGACTAAGGTAGGAGCATGCGGCCTCCCAAATCGAATAGAAAGTTTATTTTACGTTTCCTCTTATGAACTTTTTTTAAACAAAATATCAATACAATACAGTGTAAAATCCGTCAGTTATATGTTAGCTTCTTCATTAATCTATCGTATGAACACAATCTATGTTTCGTAAATCTGTGGCTCTCTAAGGCTGAATTCAGCTAAATTTCTGATGAACAAATTTGACCAATTAAAAACCTGTATTTGTGATGTGTTTAAGAAAATACAGATTTCTGGTTGGCTTAATTGAGCCATCGTAATTGCGAAAATTAATCTGGATTCCGCCCTAATGTCAGCAAGGAACACTCAGAAAACTGCATTCAGAATGATGGATATAGAATTGTCAGAAAATTGACAGAACGATATTTCGTCTGATGCCTGAAGGGGGGGGGGGCTTAATAGCTATTTTATGTTCTAGTCAATTTTCTTGTTATCTATAATGAGGTGAAAAATTTAAATACATCCATAAAGTTCGGTTCTTCATTACTGAAGTAATGAGGGCCACAAAGCAAGTTTTTGCCCCTGGCCCCAATTAGACTTAGTCGGGACCTGGTCACTATATTTTATGTTCAATGTCAAAAATGCTTGAATACAAGTGTGCTGTAATTTGATTGAATAATTCTTTTTTAAGATGAAAGAACAGTTTTTATATATTTAATTTTGAGACGAGATCATTTTTGTGAAGAGTATTTAAACTAAAAAAAAAAAATAGTAAACCTGCTTGACGTATACAAACTAGTCTTTTAAATTGTCTTTCAAATGTGTTCTTTTCATTATTTCACTTTCATATTTTCCCTTTTATTATCTGATAATTTTGAATATATTCCTGATATATTTTGATGTGAGACTTTTGTAAGTTATTTTAATATTACAATTATTTTGTTGGGCATGCCAGTAGTTCTGTTTCTTTAATTGTTTCACTAATTATTATTTATGTGTATTTTAGAAGAGTTATTCATGTTTAATACTTACTGAATGAATACTTGTTTAAATAAGTTTGAAATTTCAAAGACACGTATTTTAAATAGTTTATAAAAAAAATATTTGTGCCTCTTGAAAAAGGGCTATCGAGAAGCCAACCTTTCATGAAAGATTATGTTGACGAGATTTTACAAACAAAGGAAAAATGCTTTTATTTTTATCGGATCCTGTTCTACGTGTCAAAATAGCATGATTCAAACTTGTTTTATTACCATAAGACACTAGCACTCTTTTAAGAAATATAGTTTACTTTTGTAACATACAGGGTATACGCGCACCTGGAAAGTCATGATTTTCGTTATTGAACAAAATTTGTCATGATTTTAACTATTTTTTAAAAAAAATTCGTGGAAAGTCATGGATTTAGGTCGCTGAAAAATCTAATTTTTAAAATGGAATTTACACCCACATTTCACGGTGTTCCGAATATCTGAACTTGTAACAAAATCTCCACACAGTCATATTTTATTTAAATATAAAATGTTTTTATAGTGTTCTTTAAAAATTATGGTGTTCTTTCAAAAAATGAAAGGAAAAATATCCTTTCTAGAGCGAATTATCTTTTTAACTTCTGTGATTCAGAATTTGTATTATTATTATTTTTTTTTTTTTATCAATTTAAAATTTTAGCTGAAGCAAGCCAGTCATTGGCGATTTTTTTTTTAATTTCAAAATGAGAACAGAAAAATCAGGAGTATTTCTTTCCTTTTCGATAAACAAGGAAAGTATCTTTATAATATAATTCTGCAAAAAAAATTTGAAAAAAAAATCATTTGCTTTTGTATAAATCAGGAGTATTTCTTTCCTTTTCGATGAACAAGAAAAGTATCTTTAGAATATAATTCTGCAGAAAAAATGGGGGGGGGGAAATCATTTGCTTTTGTATTTTTTTTCCAGCTATTTTATTGCTTCAACTCTTTCTTTAGTCTGTTTCTGTTTTTTAAATCTATAAATATGAAGATGCAGAGTATAACAGTTTTGGTTATACCTATCATTTCTATTAATGTTATTATAATGCTTTTTTAAATTCATTGTTGTGTTTTTGTCGGAGAAAATAGTAACTTCGTTAAGTCATGAAAAAATCTTGGAATGAGTCGTGAATTTGAAAATCTAAAATTTAATAGATACCCTGAACTTAGCACCTTCCATCTTTAAATTTAAAAAAACTAATATATATATATATACAAGTTAAATTATTTTAGTATTTTCTGTTGCTAGCTCATTATTAGGTTTAAAGATGCTCTCTAACTGTTATTCCTTGAAAGTTTTTATACATTTCTTCATGTGAAAAAAGTCTATTGAATGTCTAAAATGAAAACATTTTATTTAATTTTCAGGTATCTTGAGTCATCCTTTGCCAGATTTTTTAGCATCTTCCCAGGAAACAGAGCTTATCAAAGGTGAAAATTCAACACATTTTGGAACTCAATTTGTGGAAGGTGAGAATTTTTTCTTTTTATTATATGTACATATATATTGGGAGTACAAGTAAGTTTACTGCCATTTTTTATCAAAAATTGGCAGTTTATTGCGAAAAAACGGTACATTATTTTTTATTCAAAGCATTCTCCATTACTAAACACTAATTTTTCACATCTTTCTGGGAGCATTCAGATACCACGTCGGAAGAGCTCTTCATCTTTTGAGAATAACCACGAATAGAGCTATTCCTTGGTTTCTTCAAATGATGTAAATTTCTGCTCAGACAGACAATGTGCCATCGACAGAAATAGATTATAATCTATGGTCTGGTGAATACGGCGGTTGAGGTAGGACTTCCCATTGAAGTGTTTCCATATAGCAAAATCAATGTTCAATTTCTCTTGTCTTCAGTTCTTATGGCACACAACTTCCTTGTTTTTGGATCTTTCCCAACGATTTTAAACGATGTGAAATTGCTTGCTAAGTCACTTGTTATGTAAGAGCAAGTTTTTGCGTTTGAGACGAATTTTCTTCCCAGTCCTTGTCTTAGTGCAATTTCAGCCTTCCTCTGTGTTCTTTGTTTTCCACGTCAAACTCACAATTTTTAAACTTCTGAAACGACTCTCGACAACTTCTTTCATTTAAAGCGTCCTCACCATATGCTTCTCCAAGCAATCTATGCACCTTTGCTGCAAATGACGCTTATTTGGCAGAAAACTTGACATTTTTGATCATTTCTGGAGCAAATTATCTTTTAAACTTCTGTGATTTCGAAAAATTTTTATTTTATCAATTTAAAATTTTATCTGAAGCAAGCCAGTCATTGGGGAATTTTTCTTATTCCAAAATGAGAACAGAAAAATCAGGAGTATTTCTTTCCTTTCCAACAAACAAGAGTATCTTAAGAATATAATTTTGCAGAAAAAAGGAACAAAAATTATTTGCTTTTGTTTTTTTTTCTCTAGCTTCAACTCTTTCTTTACTCTGTTTTTTAAATTTAAAATCTTAAATATGATGATGCAGAGTATAACATTTTTGGTTATACCTATCATTTCTATTAATGTTATTATAATGCTTTTTTGAAATTTATTGTTGGGTTTTTGTCGGGAGAAAATAGTTATTTCGTTAAGTCATGGAAAGTTCTTGGAATGAGTCATGTATTTGAAAATCTAAAATGTTTCAAATACCCTGTACTAACTTCCTTTTTTTTTAAAGCCAATGTTAAATCAATCATCAAGTAATCAACTGTATTTTTTTCAGACTCAAATGGTTCATCTGAAGAGAGTCATTTGATCATCAAGCGATCTCCCTCGTGCTCAAATGAAACATCATCCATGTTAAATCTGCATCAATTGAACCTCAAGTCTGGAAATCTTCAAAGAACAGATTTGTTCAGATGTTCAGGAGATATCAGAAGTTCTAAGAGCACTCCGACGCAGGGGAGTAGGAAAAATAGAATTGCTGCCAACTTTTCTATGCCAGCATAACTTTTTATGTCCTTTTTAAACACCTCAAAATTGCTTGCTATGTTCCTGAAGACTTATTTTTTATTTGAAATGCCACTGTCTTTCATTTAATTATTTTTTTACAGTTCCGCCCACCCCATTGGTTTTTTTTTAGCCAGTATTATTATTTATTATTTGAATAACTGTTATTTATTGTTATGCTGCAAGAAAAGATAGTTTTCTTCTGTTTTTGTATATGAAAAAATATGATGTTTTGAATTATGAATGTTGTGTTTTTTTAATGAATTATCAAATCCTATTTAACACAAGGTGGAAAGTTTTTTTTTTCCTTCATGATAATCATCCTTAACATTGAATGCATTCTTTAATTTATGCATGAAACATTTATTCGACTGTATATGTTAAATGTAAATTTAATTATTACAGTCGTGCACCTACCCTAGGGTAAAAAGAGTTTTATTTAAAGATCATATTTTGCCTTTTTACTCAATGTTTACACTATCGGAGTGTAAGGAAAAAAAATAGCAATATATTTTTTTTTCGTTATTTTTTTTTTCAGTATGCAAGGTCTATCTGTTGTATTTTTAAGAATGTTCATTCAGTTTATGTTCAGCGCCATATTATGTGTAGAAATGTATGATATTATTTTCATGCTCATTCTAAATTTGTTTTAAAAAGGTAGCAAATGTTTTAATTTAAAGTGATACTTGAATTGAATTGTTGTGGTTGTAAAGTAAATATAATATAAATATTTTATTTTTTTATATTGAAAATAAAATTCTACATTCTGGAGTGTCTTATCTTATATTTGCTCATTGTGGTGGGCAGTTGGTGTGGAGTCTGTAGTGGCTCAGCGATGACTGGTCGATTCAAATTCCGCTCACCTGAAATATTCTTATTTATAGACAGGTCGTGAGTTAGAATCTTAAAGATACCAACAAAACCAATACAGGGTTGCCACCCCATAGGGAAAACCTGGAAAACACAGGCATACCTGCCAAGTCTCCTGTTTTTTTACAAAGACTCCCATATTTCAAGACTATCTCCTGTTTACCCGTATATTTGTTGAAGGAAAATTTGGCAATAAAATATCCACTGATAACAAAAATACATCTCTTATTCCTCAACATATGGTGCTATTGCCAGTACTGCAGTATGTTGAGTGTTTTTAGTATAAGTAATTATAAATAATGATTAAAAAAATCTTCTTTAGATTAGGATTTATATATATATTTTTTACTTACGTGATAATGTAATGTATCAAAACCCCAAAAAAATGTTGCTAGTAAATCTAAAAATCACCTCAAATAACAAGGAATTTTGAATTTTTCTTTAGAAACTGGGAAAATACAGGGAATTTTGTTTCTTATTTTTGTCTTTTAAAAAATGGCAACCACTCAAAGCACAATCTATGGGATATATAAGGATGATATTTCAGCTATATTAAACTATTTCATTTACTAGAGCAATTTTTTAATTTACGATTTTTCTCTTAAGTTTTTTCAGCAATTATAACTATAGTATAGTTAGTTAGTGTATCGCAATATTTGAAAGAAAGATTTTGCGGGATATACTTGGTGGTGTAAATGAAAACAATAACTGGAGAAGGAGATTTAACTTTGAACTGTACAAGATTTATAAAAACAACCCGATATTATTAAATACATAAAAATAAATAGAATGAATTTAATCGCCCACGTGATTCGAATGAGTGACGACAACACAATAAAAAAGATACTGCTTTTTAGACCCAGTGGAAAAGAAAGCGGGGAAGGCCGCGGTTGAGATGGGCTGATTCAGTGGAGTCTGATTTTCTAGCAATTAATGAAAAAAAATTGGTGGTCGTCATGGAGAAATCTTCAGAGGAAGGCATTGGCTGTCTGGCCAACTATGATGATAGTTAGCCCAATACAGCTCATACAACAGTGATTGTGTTTTTCCTCTTAATATATTTTGTGTATAATATGTACAGGGAATTTCTTTTTTCCAAATTTGAGTGGCGACCCTGCAACACCACAGCTGAAAACAAAGGAGTTGAAAGATGTTTGTAAGAAACTCCTTTATATTTCAACCTGAAATCAAATAAGTACTGTACACAAAAAAAAGATGTCCTAAATAACTTCTGTTATAATAATGAGATATTTCACGTTCTAAGTGTCAATCTTAATATTTCTGGAGAGTAACTTCAAGTATCCTAATTAATTAGTGCTAACTAAAATCGGACACAAAAACGTACTTTCTCCGAAATAACATGCAACTTTTTTTACATATTTCGATTTTCCCAGTAGTCAAGCATCACTGGCTGCGATCAGTAAGCAGGTGGGTACCACTTTGATCAGCCTGCATAGAGACTGAGGGTGCACGGTATCGGTCCTCATTAAACTCTTCTGTAATTGTTCCATAACTGTAAATTGCTCACCTTCATGCGCAGGTCACCATAGGAGGGGAGCCATCCCCTCTGCAGAGGATCAAAATTATGATGGCATGTCTTTGGATCATCCTCCGGGATATTTCCCAGACCGTCGCCAATAGCCCATTGTGCAGCTCTAGTGTGACGTAAATAAATTACCTACCTACATATTTGGATTTCTAACACTATAAATAGGGCTCTCCCCAGATATATGAGGAGGTAGACAAAATTGGAATATAAATTGGGGGAGGGGGCTAGGAGGATATATATATTTGGCAATGCAATCTAGAGTGAACATATATAAATATAATAAAACATATACAATAAAATATCTGCAATTTAATTGTTTTATTCACTAATGCATTCTCACATCTTATGTTAAAAGTCTTAACCATTTGCAGCTGTCAGGCACCAAATGTTTTTGTAGGGATGCTGACCGCTCCACTTTCTGTAAGAAATATTATAAAGTGGTCAAGTATTAAAAACTATGACAAGCATAATTTTGTTTCCTTTCGCCAATGCTGTAGAAGGCGCACCACAATATATTTCGAACATGGAAAATTTTCATATTTGAATGTAGTGGTGGGCATCACAACTGTTAATCATGTTCACTAAGTGGAGCATGTTGGCATCTTTGCTTCTGAGTGTTGATAGGTTATGACCGCAAAGAGTTAATGCAAGAAACGAGCCTGACATGAAAGTTATATATTTTTAATAATTATCATTTATGACTTAATGTGATTTTTAGAGTTATGTTACACATGCATATAATATTATACAAAAGCAAGTTAAAAATTTCTAAAGATGTTTCAATTATGTTATTTTAATTACAATGAAACTTCGTTTGTAAATAAAAATTAAACAAATGAACTATTAAAACAGGTTTCCCACGGGTCAGGGAGTTTAATTTTAACTCCAAAAATCAGAGAACAGTCGAGGAAAGTTGCAATTTTTTTTTTTTTAAAAAAACCCCTCAAATTCCTATATTATACCCGGAAAACAACCAGTCTAAAAACTGTCAGCAACAGTAATCAGTTATTTAGATTAGAGTTAAACAATTCTAACATTTATTACAATTATTCGTTGTAAAAATTTCGCATTTTAGTCGAACTGAATTGGTCCCATACTCATTTAATGATATATTTTTACACAGAAAATCTGATATTTGGCGTTACAAATAAAAGAATCAAAGTTTTCTGATGAAAAAGTGCGTGATATAGATAAAATATGATCTCGATTTTAATTGAAATTTACGTGGGAAAGTCGGGGAATTTTTTTTTCTTCTAAAATTGAGTGAGTACCTTGTTAAAAACACGTTAAGCTTCTGCCTTTCACCAATATCTAAATATTTTTTTTATAAGTATATATTAGCAAACAAGCATATTAGCAATTTTATAAGTATATATTAGCATATAAATAAAGTAATAACTAAAAAAGTTAAGATCCAAACAAAATTGGAATGTTGAAGAATTATGTTCCCAAGAACTAGGAAGGAAGTGGTTAAGTACGATTTAACTTGCTAGAGTCTTTTTAATTACCATTTGTGTACCAATATAAAATGAAATATTATCTAAACTGCTAATAAAAAATTTGTTTCATTGCAAAAAGTTGAAAATTCTTAAAATTTTGTACCCAAGTCTCACAAATCTTTCAAACTCTGAAAAATATCTTGCAATTAAATTCGGTATATTAATTTTTAAATACAGACGAATTACTAAGCTTTCATTTTTCTTTTCGACTGTCACCAGTGACATAGTTTTGGGTAGGGTTTAGGGGGACAAAACCCCCTCCGAAATTAAACATTTGATTAATGAACTATTGTAGGGTAAGTAGGATCTAGATACAAAAAAGTTTTCATTTTATGTCATTTAAACATTTAGAATATAATATATATAGTCGGCTAAATTATTATTCCAGACTCAACTGTGTTTGTTTTATTCTTTCTCAATTGCTGTCGATCTGCACATTCTTTACTTATGAAATTAGACATAAGACCCCCAGTCTACAGGAACTTCCCTCTCATTTCCAGAAATCACATAAATAACAAATTGCTGTATACAAAAGAACTGTTTTGTATTTATTCCAGACAGGGCCGTCTTTAAACTATTTGAGGCCCTGGGCACATTAGGATCATGGGGCCCCTATGACCTTGAGAAAACACTATTTAGCTACAATAGATAAAGAAAGACAAACAAGGTTCTAAATTTATTTTTATTTAGTTACTAGCTATAAAAAAATAGGAAATATAAAAAATAATCTACAAAAGTAACTCGCTTAACTTAAAATCCTTAGATTAATTCTATGTTGATTGCAAAGGTACCCTTCTAGATTTAAGATGAGCAAAATCGTTAATCACTTCTTCAAAATCTATGGTATTGAGAATATCACATTCTATGGACATCAGCGACAAACTATTTAATCTCTCTTGAAGCATTGTACTTCTTAATTCATTTTTTATTCGTTTCAATTTGGAGAAGGAGCGTTCTCCGCTGCAGTTAGTTACCATCATGCTTAAAAATATTCTCAATGCAATTTCTACGTTAGGAAATGTGTCTTCAATTTTGTTTTGCTTCAATAGATTATATACTTCCTGTACACTGTTAGATGCTTCATTTTCACTCTGAACATTTATTAAGTATTCTTTTAAATGTTGACATTCTATTTCTAACTCTTTTTCATTTACATCTTCGTGATAGATTTGAGAAAATTCTTTGCATCCTTGTCGTATCTCTTCGGAATTCAGAGTTTTTAAGTGAAAAAATAAACTAAAACGTTGACTGACGATCTCATATGAACTTTGTCGCTGTTTTAGATGAACACTCAAGGTATCGATTATTGGGAGAAAGGTTTCTACGTTGAATCGCTCTTTTCCATTCAATTGGACTGATGGCGCAGAGCCATCAAAAAAACTCTGCCGTGAGCTTCTACGTCTTGTTCTTTGAGATAGATCCTTGTAGTCAGATTCTGGGTTATTTTCTTTGGCAGATGATTCGAAGTTATCAAATTTATCCCTGAGGTTAGTAATAAAATCATAAAGTGAAGTCAACAAATTGGTTGCAACGTCCAGTGTTATTGTTTCTTTCTGAAGATAATTACTTGTTTTGTCTATTCTTTCCAATATAGTGCTCCAGATTTCCGTCAGTATAATAAATTCTAGATTTCCCATTTTTCTAGACAGACTAAGGGCTTCGTCTCTTGTTTCTCGTGCCTGTTCAGTATCGTTTGCGATGGTGATTAAAGCTTCTAATATTCTTTTATAACCCCCATGCAAAGCACTTACTGCATCAGCTCGGGCTGACCATCTGGTTTGTGAAAGACTCTTAACAACTTTTTTTGAACCTAAATGTTCTGTTAACATATTCCATCTGTGGGTAGAGCCCGAAAAAAAGTTGTACACTTTCTGAACTATTTCAAAAAACTGTGATGCCTCCGGTACACACCCAGCAGCATGGACACCTACCAAGTTTAGTGAATGTCCTGCACATGGTATAAAGGTGGCAAATTCACATTTTTCCTTGATTCTTGTTTGTAGACCACTATACTTTCCCGACATATTTGAAGCATTGTCGTAGCTTTGTCCTCTGCAATCTTTTATGGGAATATCATGTATCTCTAAAAAATTTAAGATGGTCTCCGCTAAATACTTAGATTTATGTTCTTTAATAGGTATAAATTTCAAAAACCTTTCAACAGGAACACAGTCTTTTACGTATCGAATGATGAAAGTTAGCTGGTCAATATGAGACAGATCGGGCGTACTGTCAACGCTTATGGAAAAATATTTTGCTGATTTAACTTCATTTATAATTTTTTTTAGAACCTGTTTTCCCATTACTTCAATAAACTCATTACAGATATTTGCTGATAAATAAGAAATGTTACCCTTTCCAGGATTCCCAAATTTTTTTAAGTGATCTGCAAGAAATGGATCAAATTCACTCAATAATTCCACACAACCCAAATAATTTCCATTGTTTGGAGATCCTAGGATTTCATTGTCGCCGCGAAATGGAAGCCCTCTCGATGCCAAAAATTTTACAACAGCTACAATCCGTTTAAGTACGTTTCTCCAGTAATCCACTTCCTTTTGATGTTGAGATAATAAGTCTATATCTACTCTACCAACCGCTTTACTTCGTGCCAGATAAGTCATCATAGATTGCTTATGCGCTGAGCTATTTTCATGTGTTAAAATTATGTGATTAATATGCTTCCAATCATTACATCCATTCCGAGAGCAAAGATTAACATCAGTTGGGTTAAATAAGCAGCATGAAAAACAAAATACAGAGCATTTGGAAGGCGAATACAGCAACCATTTTCTTTCGACGCTTTCATTGTTCTTTAATTTGCGAATAAATAATGCTTTGTTGAAATATCTCGTTACTAATTTATTACCATCTTTGTATGTTCTGGATGCCTCGGAAAAGTCAGAATCTTTATTTTGAAAATATACTGGTCCCTTACGAATTAAAATTTCGCGATTTATTTCAACAAACTTTTCGTGAAAATAATCGGCGGGATCGTGCGATATTAATTCTTCTGTGTTGGAAAACTGCTGTTCAATTGACACAGTTGGAGTTGTCGGTTTTAGTGAAGTCGTTGCACTTTCGTCGTAGGAATAGTCGCTTTCTGATTCAATCTCTTTTTCAAAATTGGAACATGAAGGTTTAGAAATTCCCGCAATTTGTAATTGAGCTGAGTCATCATGTGGAACATTTATGAGTTGATTGCTACTTACAGAAGTTTCTCCAGTAGTAGTAGTAAAATATGATGTTAATTTTGGTAACTTTTCAATTACTTCTTTCTGATGTAGAGCTTTTTTCCTTTTTTCAGATCCACTAGGATATGACCGTTTCGACATTTTATATTATAATTCACTATTTAATTAATTTTATAACGAAAATATTCGCTAACACAAAACAGACAAAACGACGATTTAATCAAACTATACTATTTTTTTTATCAGAGCTCGAGCACAGTCAGTAACAAACTAACAACTACAAACAAAACAAACGCCACAACATCGCAGACAAATACTTGAAGGGAATTCCCGTTCGTCAAGTCAAACGACGATCGGGAATTCCCCTTTTTTGTCTTTGGTATTACGAATGACGTTCGAATAGGTTTCTTTAAGACATAAACCACACCGCATCAAATAATTCTTTTTTTAATTTAATAATTTTTTTTTAAATTGTATTCTTATACTTACATATAGGTATTTAAATTAACCTAAACATACTAATATCGGAAAAACTCATTTTTGAGAGAGAGTGGAGTATTATACCCTGTTTATTTATTAGTTTGATCTTTCTTTTTGACAGATGTCAAATCTGAAATCGATATAACTTTGCAACGACGAACAATATCTTCTTATTTTAATAATATTAAAAATTGATAATAATCATAAGAATAGACACACAACATAAAAGTACCTGTTAAGGACTCAAGCATTTTCCGAAAGTCTTAAGTGGTTTTTATTGCTTCGAGGTAAAATTTAAATAGAAAAACTGAAAACAATGGTTTCTTACCTACCCAATGTTTTTATGTCTAGTGCAATAAAATTGATTGACGAATGAATTTATTTATTTTGAATAGTTTAAAACATACATACAGCCACATATTTAGCCAACACATTTTTTACACAAATAGATATTTTCTGTTTCCCATCACTGACCCATCTGTCAAAAAGTTCAAGCTATGTTGTACAAGGTATAGCTATCCGCATGCGGCAAACTAAAGCTAATATAATAAGCGTAGGTATTGTAGTAAGTCATTATCATCAGATTTTTCAAAATTAATGTTTTTCGGTAATAATGTATCGGTTATCATTTGGTAATCTGGCAGGAACTAGGGGGCCCCATTCGATCGCGGGGCCCTGGGCACGTGCCCATAGTGCCCAGTGGGGAAGAGGGGCCTGATTCCAGACATAACTACTTGTGGCGGGAAAAATATTGGCGCCTGTATTTCGCTGGGAGGTGTGAGTTCAAAAGCTACCGAGGAGAAAGAAAGACTTCCTCTTTCAATTTGTTTATTATTCGATTCTGAATTCATAATATTCTCTCTTATTTTTGATTGCACCGAATAAGCATGTTCTCGATTGAAATATGATGCCTTTTATCATATTTTTGAACAAGAATGTTTTGACTTGCAAGAAATCACTTAACGTATATCAAGACAATTGACACATAATTCATTATCTTTTACAAATTATATTTTCTATATCGCGGAAATCTTCTTGTAGGTAGAACATATACAAAGGGGGTGATTTCCATTACATATAATGCAATTGGAACTCTTGACATAAGACAAAAAAGTTATGATGTATTTCTTTCATTATTACTTTTATTATAAGAACTCTTAGTGATTTTCCAGGAGGTGTGTCATAAATAAATAAATCTATTTCCTTTCCTAGTTTAATTAACCAGGTGTCCGATTGTTTTACACTTATAAAAGTAACGCCTTATCTGTACCAAAGAAAATTTTTATACACTTATTAGGAGGCACATAATGGGCCAAAATAGATTTTGTTAATTAATCGGAAGGAAGTTCTTTAAGCTATATATTCGGGGAAGCAACGTGTGAGTCGTGGTGTGGTTGTTAGCGCCGTGGGTAAAGAAGTTTGTAGACTCGGTGGTCAGGGGTTCGGTCCTGGGCACGGATTAATTTTTAATTTTTTTTTCTATTTACTTCATATTACTTTTAAAAATTTATTTTTTGAAATTTCAACGTGAATAAAGTGTTATATATATAAAAATAATTATTTTTCTTTGGGAAAGAGAGAATAATGGCTGAAAAACGGATAAATTTCGACTCCGAAGTTACGCACGCGACTCACTCCGTAACTCCCTTTAATATTAACTTATAATTATCAAACTCTGCAAGACATTAGAGTTTTATATACCAAACAATCGTAATAAAGGAAATTTTTATACACTAATTAGGGTGCGCATAGTGGGCCAAAATAGATTTTGTTAATCAACGGGAAAGAAGTTCTTTAAGCTATATATTCGCGGAAGCAACGTGTGAGTCGTGTTGTGGTTGTTAGCGCCATGGGTAAAGAAGTTTGTTGAATCGGTGATCAGGGGTTCGGTGCTGGTCACGGATTAATTTTTCATTTTTTTTTCTATTTACTTTATTTTACTTTTTAAAATTTATTTTTCGATATTTCAACGAGAATAAAGTGTTATATATATAAAAGTAATTATTTTTCTTTGGGAAAGAGGGAATAATAGCTGAAAAACGGATAAATTTCGACTCCGGAGTTACGCACACGAATCACTACGTAACTCCCTTTAATCTTAACTTATAATTTTCAAACTCTGCTAGAAATTAGAGTTTTATATACCAAACAATCGTACCAAAGAAAATCTTTATACACCTATTAGGAGGCACATGATGGGCCAAAATAGATTTTGTTAATTAACCGGAAGGAAGTTCTTTAAGCTATATATTCGTGGAAGCAACGTGTGAGTCGTGGTGTGGTTGTTAGCGCCATGGGTAAAGAAGTTTATAGACTCGGTGAACAGGGGTTCGGTCCTGGGAACGGATTAATTTTTAATTTTTTTTTCTATTTACTTTATTTAATTTTTTAAAATTTATTTTTCGATATTTCAACGAAAATAAAGTGTTATATATATAAAAATAATTATTTTTCTTTGTGAAAGAGGGAATAATAGCTGAAAAACGGATAAGTTTCGACTCCGGAGCTACGCACACGACTCACTCCGTAACTCCCCTTAGTATTAACTTTTAATTTTCAAACTCTGCCAGAAATTAGAGTTTTATATACCAAACAATCGTACCAAATTAAATTTTTATACACTAATTAGGGGGCACATAATGGGCCGAAATAGATTTTGTTAATTAACCGGAAGGAAGTTCTTTAAGCTATATATTCGTGGAAGCAACGTGTGAGTCGTGGTGTGGTTGTTAGCGCCATGGGTAAAGAAGTTTGTTGACTCTGTGGTCAGGGGTTCGGTCCTGGTCACGGATTAATTTTTAATTTTTTTTTCTATTTACTTTATTTTACTTTTTTAAATTCATTTTTCGACACTTTAACATGAATAAAGTCTTCTATAAATAAATGTAACTATTCTTCTTTTGGAAAAGAGCGAATAATAGCCAAAAAACGGAAAAATTTCAACTCCGGTGCTACGCACACGACTCACTCCGTAGCTCCCTTTAATATTAACTTATAATTTTCAAACTCTGCCAGAAATTAGAGTTTTATATACCATACAATCGTACCAAAGGGAATTTTTATACACTAATTAGGGGGCACACAATTTGCCAAAATAGATTTTTTTAATTAACCGGAAAAAAGTTCTTTAAGCTACATATTCGTGAAAGGAACGCGTGACTCGTGGTGTGGTTGTTAGCGCCATGGGTAAAGAAGATTGTAGACTCGATGGTGAGGGGTTCGGTCCTGGCCGCTGGATAATTTTTAATTTTTTTTTCTATTTATTTTATTTTATTTTTTTAAATTTATTTTTCGACACTTTAACATGAATAAAGTCTTCTATAAATAAATGTAACTATTCTTCTTTTGGAAAAGAGCGAATAATAGCCAAAAAACGGAAAAATTTCAACTCCGGAGCTACGCACACGACTCACTCCGTAGCTCCCTTTAATATTAACTTATAATTTTCAAACTCTGCCAGAAATTAGAGTTTTATATACCATACAATCGTACCAAAGGGAATTTTTATACACTAATTAGGGGGCACAAAATAAGCCAAAATAGACATTGTTAATTAACCGGAAAAAAGTTCTTTTAGCTATATATTCGTGACAGGAACGTGTGACTCGTGGCGTGGTTGTTAGCGCCATGGGTGAAGAAGATTGTAGACTCGATGGTGAGGGGTTCGGTCATGGCCGCTGGATAAATTTTAAATTTTTTTTCTATTTATTTTATTTTATTTTTTTAAATTTATTTTTCTACACTTTAACATGAATAAAGTCTTCTATAAATAAAAGTAACTATTCTTCTTTTGGAAAAGAGCGAATAATTGCCAAAAAATGGATAAATTTCAACTCCGGAGCTACGCACACAACTCACTCCGTAACTCCCTTTAATATTAACTTATGATTTTCAAACCCTGCCAGAAATTAGAGTTTTATATACCATACAATCGTACCAAAGGGAATTTTTATACACTAATTAGGGGGCACACAATGGGCCAAAATATATTTTTTTAATTAACCGGAAAAAAGTTCTTTAAGCTATAAATTCGTGAAAGGAACGCGTGACTCGTGGTGTGGTTGTTAGCGCCATGGGTAAAGAAAATTGTAGACTCGATGGTGAGGGGTTCGGTCCTGGCAGCTGGATAATTTTTAATTTTTTTTTCTATTTATTTTATTTTATTTTTTTAAATTTATTTTTCGATACTTTAACATGAATAAAGTCTTCTATAAATAAATGCAACTATTCTTCTTTTGGAAAAGTGCGAATAATAGCCAAAAAACGGAAAAATTTCAACTCCGGAGCTACGCACACGACTCTCTCCGTAGCTCCCTTTAATATTAACTTATAATTTTAAAACTCTGCCAGAAATTAGAGTTTTATATACCATACAATCGTACCAAAGGGAATTTTTATACACTAATTAGGGGGCACACAATTTGCCAAAATAGATTTTTTTAATTAACCGGAAAAAAGTTCTTTAAGCTACATATTCGTGAAAGGAACGCGTGACTCGTGGTGTGGTTGTTAGCGCCATGGGTAAAGAAGATTGTAGACTCGATGGTGAGGGGTTCGGTCCTGGCCGCTGGATAATTTTTAATTTTTTTTTCTATTTATTTTATTTTATTTTTTTAAATTTATTTTTCGACACTTTAACATGAATAAAGTCTTCTATAAATAAAAGTAACTATTCTTCTTTTGGAAAAGAGCGATTAATAGCCAAAAAATGGATAAATTTCAACTCCGGAGCTACGCACACAACTCACTCCGTAACTCCCTTCAATATTAACTTATAATTTTCAAACTCTGCCTGAAATTAGAGTTTTATATACCATACAATCGTACCAAAGGGAATTTTTATACACTAATAATTAGGGGGCACACAATGGGCCAAAATAGATTTTGTTAATTAACCGGAAAAAAGTTCTTTAAGCTATATATTCGTGAAAGGAACGCGTGACTCGTGGTGTGTTTGTTAGCGCCATGGGTTAAGAAGATTGTAGACTCGATGGTGAGGGGTTCGGTCCTGGCCGCTGGATAATTTTTAATTTTTTTCTCTATTTATTTTATTTTATTTTTTTAAATTCATTTTTCGACACTTTAACATGAATAAAGTCTTCTATAAATAAATGTAACTATTCTTCTTTTGGAAAAGAGCGATTAAAGGCCAAAAAACGGATAAATTTCAACTCCGGAGCTACGCACACAACTCATTCCGTAACTCCCTTCAATATTAACTTATAATTTTCAAACTCTGCCAGAAATTAGAGTTTTATATACCATACAATCGTACCGAAGGGAATTTTTATACACTAATTAGGGGGCACACAATGGGCCAAAATAGATTTTGTTAATTAACCGGAAAAAAGTTCTTTAAGCTATATATTCGTGAAAGGAACGCGTGACTCGTGGTGTGGTTGTTAGCGCCATGGGTTAAGAAGATTGTAGACTCGATGGTGAGGGGTTCGGTCCTGGCCGCTGGATAATTTTAATTTTTTTTTTCTATTTATTTTATTTTATTTTTTTAAATTCATTTTTCGACACTTTAACATGAATAAAGTCTTCTATAAATAAATGTAACTATTCTTCTTTTGGAAAAGAGCGAATAATAGCCAAAAAACGGAAAAATTTCAACTCCGGAGCTACGCACACGACTCACTCCGTAGCTCCCTTTAATATTAACTTATAATTTTCAAACTCTGCCAGAAATTAGAGTTTTATATACCATACAATAGTACCAAAGGGAATTTTTATACACTAATTAGGGGGCACAAAATAAGCCAAAATAGAAATTGTTAATTAACCGGAAAAAAAAGTTCTTTAAGCTATATATTCGTGACAGGAACGTGTGACTCGTGGCGTGGTTGTTAGCGCCATGGGTAAAGAAGATTGTAGACTCGATGGTGAGGGGTTCGGTCCTGGCCGCTGGATAATTTTTAATTTTTTTTCTATTTATTTTATTTTATTTTATTTTATTTTTTTAAATTTATTTTTTGACACTTTAACATGAATAAAGTCTTCTATAAATAAATGTAACTATTCTTCTTTTGGAAAAGAGCGAATAATAGCCAAAAAACGGAAAAATTTCAACTCCGGAGCTACGCACACGACTCACTCCGTAGCTCCCTTTAATATTAACTTATAATTATAATTTTCAAACTCTGCCAGAAATTAGAGTTTTATATACCATACAATCGTACCAAAGGGAATTTTTATACACTAATTAGGGGGCACAAAATAAGCCAAAATAGAAATTGTTAATTAACCGGAAAAAAGTTCTTTTAGCTATATATTCGTGACAGGAACGTGTGACTCGTGGCGTGGTTGTTAGCGCCATGGGTAAAGAAGATTGTAGACTCGATGGTGAGGGGTTCGGTCATGGCCGCTGGATAAATTTTAATTTTTTTTTCTATTTATTTTATTTTATTTTTTTAAATTTATTTTTCTACACTTTAACATGAATAAAGTCTTCTATAAATAAAAGTAACTATTCTTCTTTTGGAAAAGAGCGAATAATTGCCAAAAAATGGATAAATTTCAACTCCGGAGCTACGCACACAACTCACTCCGTAACTCCCTTTAATATTAACTTATGATTTTCAAACTCTGCCAGAAATTAGAGTTTTATATACCATACAATCGTACCAAAGGGAATTTTTATACACTAATTAGGGGGCTCACAATGGGCCAAAATAGATTTTGTTAATTAACCAGAAAAAAGTTCTTTAAGCTATATATTCGTGAAAGGAACGTGTGACTCGTGTTGTGGTTGTTAACGCCATGGGTAAACAAGATTGAAGACTCGATGGTGAGGGGTTCGGTCCTGGCCGCTGGAAAAATTTTAATTTTTTTTTTCTAATTATTTTATTTTATTTTTTTAAATTTATTTTTCGACACTTTAACATAAATAAAGTCTTCTATAAATAAAAGTAACTATTCTTCTTTTGGAAAAGAGCGAATAATAGCCAAAAAACGGATAAATTTCAACTCCGGAGCTACGCACACGACTCACTCCGTAACTCCCTTTAATATTAACTTATAATTATCAAACTCTGCAAGAAATTAGAGTTTTATATACCAAACAATCGTAATAAAGGAAATTTTTATACACTAATTAGGGTGCGCATAGTGGGCCAAAATAGATTTTGTTAATCAACGGGAAAGAAGTTCTTTAAGCTATATATTCGCGGAAGCAACGTGTGAGTCGTGTTGTGGTTGTTAGCGCCATGGGTAAAGAAGTTTGTTGAATCGGTGATCAGGGGTTCGGTGCTGGTCACGGATTAATTTTTCATTTTTTTTTCTATTTACTTTATTTTACTTTTTAAAATTTATTTTTCGATATTTCAACGAGAATAAAGTGTTATATATATAAAAGTAATTATTTTTCTTTGGGAAAGAGGGAATAATAGCTGAAAAACGGATAAATTTCGACTCCGGAGTTACGCACACGAATCACTACGTAACTCCCTTTAATCTTAACTTATAATTTTCCAACTCTGCTAGAAATTAGAGTTTTATATACCAAACAATCGTACCAAAGAAAATCTTTATACACCTATTAGGAGGCACATGATGGGCCAAAATAGATTTTGTTAATTAACCGGAAGGAAGTTCTTTAAGCTATATATTCGTGGAAGCAACGTGTGAGTCGTGGTGTGGTTGTTAGCGCCATGGGTAAAGAAGTTTATAGACTCGGTGGTCAGGGCTTCGGTCCTGGGAACGGATTAACTTTTAATTTTTTTTTCTATTTACTTTATTTAATTTTTTAAAATTTATTTTTCGATATTTCAACGAGAATAAAGTGTTATATATATAAAAATAATTATTTTTCTCTGGAAAGAGGGAATAATAGCTGAAAAACGGATAAGTTTCGACTCCGGAGCTACGCACACGACTCACTCCGTAACTCCCCTTAGTATTAACTTTTAATTTTCAAACTCTGCCAGAAATTAGAGTTTTTTATACCATACAATCGTACCAAAGGGAATTTTTATACACTAATTAGGGGGCACACAATTTGCCAAAATAGATTTTTTTAATTAACCGGAAAAAAGTTCTTTAAGCTACATATTCGTGAAAGGAACGCGTGACTCGTGGTGTGGTTGTTAGCGCCATGGGTAAAGAAGATTGTAGACTCGATGGTGAGGGGTTCGGTCCTGGCCGCTGGATAATTTTTAATTTTTTTTTCTATTTATTTTATTTTATTTTTTTAAATTTATTTTTCGACACTTTAACATGAATAAAGTCTTCTATAAATAAATGTAACTATTCTTCTTTTGGAAAAGAGCGAATAATAGCCAAAAAAACGGAAAAATTTCAATTCCGGAGCTACGCACACGACTCACTCCGTAGCTCCCTTTAATATTAACTTATAATTTTCAAACTCTGCCAGAAATTAGAGTTTTATATACCATACAATCGTACCAAAGGGAATTTTTATACACTAATTAGGGGGCACAAAATAAGCCAAAATAGACATTGTTAATTAACCGGAAAAAAGTTCTTTTAGCTATATATTCGTGACAGGAACGTGTGACTCGTGGCGTGGTTGTTAGCGCCATGGGTGAAGAAGATTGTAGACTCGATGGTGAGGGGTTCGGTCATGGCCGCTGGATAAATTTTAAATTTTTTTTCTATTTATTTTATTTTATTTTTTTAAATTTATTTTTCTACACTTTAACATGAATAAAGTCTTCTATAAATAAAAGTAACTATTCTTCTTTGGAAAAGAGCGAATAATTGCCAAAAAATGGATAAATTTCAACTCCGGAGCTACGCACACAACTCACTCCGTAACTCCCTTTAATATTAACTTATGATTTTCAAACTCTGCCAGAAATTAGAGTTTTATATACCATACAATCGTACCAAAGGGAATTTTTATACACTAATTAGGGGGCACACAATGGGCCAAAATATATTTTTTTAATTAACCGGAAAAAAGTTCTTTAAGCTATATATTCGTGAAAGGAACGCGTGACTCGTGGTGTGGTTGTTAGCGCCATGGGTAAAGAAGATTGTAGACTCGATGGTGAGGGGTTCGGTCCTGGCAGCTGGATAATTTTTAATTTTTTTTTCTATTTATTTTATTTTATTTTTTTAAATTTATTTTTCGATACTTTAACATGAATAAAGTCTTCTATAAATAAATGCAACTATTCTTCTTTTGGAAAAGTGCGAATAATAGCCAAAAAACGGAAAAATTTCAACTCCGGAGCTACGCACACGACTCTCTCCGTAGCTCCCTTTAATATTAACTTATAATTTTAAAACTCTGCCAGAAATTAGAGTTTTATATACCATACAATCGTACCAAAGGGAATTTTTATACACTAATTAGGGGGCACACAATTTGCCAAAATAGATTTTTTTAATTAACCGGAAAAAAGTTCTTTAAGCTACATATTCGTGAAAGGAACGCGTGACACGTGGTGTGGTTGTTAGCGCCATGGGTAAAGAAGATTGTAGACTCGATGGTGAGGGGTTCGGTCCTGGCCGCTGGATAATTTTTAATTTTTTTTTCTATTTATTTTATTTTATTTTTTTAAATTTATTTTTCGACACTTTAACATGAATAAAGTCTTCTATAAATAAAAGTAACTATTCTTCTTTTGGAAAAGAGCGATTAATAGCCAAAAAATGGATAAATTTCAACTCCGGAGCTACGCACACAACTCACTCCGTAACTCCCTTCAATATTAACTTATAATTTTCAAACTCTGCCTGAAATTAGAGTTTTATATACCATACAATCGTACCAAAGGGAATTTTTATACACTAATAATTAGGGGGCACACAATGGGCCAAAATAGATTTTGTTAATTAACCGGAAAAAAGTTCTTTAAGCTATATATTCGTGAAAGGAACGCGTGACTCGTGGTGTGTTTGTTAGCGCCATGGGTTAAGAAGATTGAAGACTCGATGGTGAGGGGTTTGGTCCTGGCCGCTGGATAATTTTTAATTTTTTTTTCTATTTATTTTATTTTATTTTTTTAAATTCATTTTTCGACACTTTAACATGAATAAAGTCTTCTATAAATAAATGTAACTATTCTTCTTTTGGAAAAGAGCGATTAAAGGCCAAAAAACGGATAAATTTCAACTCCGGAGCTACGCACACAACTCACTCCGTAACTCCCTTTAATATTAACTTATGATTTTCAAACTCTGCCAGAAATTAGAGTTTTATATACCATACAATCGTACCAAAGGGAATTTTTATACACTAATTAGGGGGCTCACAATGGGCCAAAATAGATTTTGTTAATTAACCAGAAAAAAGTTCTTTAAGCTATATATTCGTGAAAGGAACGTGTGACTCGTGTTGTGGTTGTTAACGCCATGGGTAAACAAGATTGAAGACTCGATGGTGAGGGGTTCGGTCCTGGCCGCTGGAAAAATTTTAATTTTTTTTTTCTAATTATTTTATTTTATTTTTTTAAATTTATTTTTCGACACTTTAACATAAATAAAGTCTTCTATAAATAAAAGTAACTATTCTTCTTTTGGAAAAGAGCGAATAATAGCCAAAAAACGGATAAATTTCAACTCCGGAGCTACGCACACGACTCACTCCGTAACTCCCTTTAATATTAACTTATAATTATCAAACTCTGCAAGAAATTAGAGTTTTATATACCAAACAATCGTAATAAAGGAAATTTTTATACACTAATTAGGGTGCGCATAGTGGGCCAAAATAGATTTTGTTAATCAACGGGAAAGAAGTTCTTTAAGCTATATATTCGCGGAAGCAACGTGTGAGTCGTGTTGTGGTTGTTAGCGCCATGGGTAAAGAAGTTTGTTGAATCGGTGATCAGGGGTTCGGTGCTGGTCACGGATTAATTTTTCATTTTTTTTTCTATTTACTTTATTTTACTTTTTAAAATTTATTTTTCGATATTTCAACGAGAATAAAGTGTTATATATATAAAAGTAATTATTTTTCTTTGGGAAAGAGGGAATAATAGCTGAAAAACGGATAAATTTCGACTCCGGAGTTACGCACACGAATCACTACGTAACTCCCTTTAATCTTAACTTATAATTTTCCAACTCTGCTAGAAATTAGAGTTTTATATACCAAACAATCGTACCAAAGAAAATCTTTATACACCTATTAGGAGGCACATGATGGGCCAAAATAGATTTTGTTAATTAACCGGAAGGAAGTTCTTTAAGCTATATATTCGTGGAAGCAACGTGTGAGTCGTGGTGTGGTTGTTAGCGCCATGGGTAAAGAAGTTTATAGACTCGGTGGTCAGGGCTTCGGTCCTGGGAACGGATTAACTTTTAATTTTTTTTTCTATTTACTTTATTTAATTTTTTAAAATTTATTTTTCGATATTTCAACGAGAATAAAGTGTTATATATATAAAAATAATTATTTTTCTCTGGAAAGAGGGAATAATAGCTGAAAAACGGATAAGTTTCGACTCCGGAGCTACGCACACGACTCACTCCGTAACTCCCCTTAGTATTAACTTTTAATTTTCAAACTCTGCCAGAAATTAGAGTTTTTTATACCATACAATCGTACCAAAGGGAATTTTTATACACTAATTAGGGGGCACACAATTTGCCAAAATAGATTTTTTTAATTAACCGGAAAAAAGTTCTTTAAGCTACATATTCGTGAAAGGAACGCGTGACTCGTGGTGTGGTTGTTAGCGCCATGGGTAAAGAAGATTGTAGACTCGATGGTGAGGGGTTCGGTCCTGGCCGCTGGATAATTTTTAATTTTTTTTTCTATTTATTTTATTTTATTTTTTTAAATTTATTTTTCGACACTTTAACATGAATAAAGTCTTCTATAAATAAATGTAACTATTCTTCTTTTGGAAAAGAGCGAATAATAGCCAAAAAAACGGAAAAATTTCAATTCCGGAGCTACGCACACGACTCACTCCGTAGCTCCCTTTAATATTAACTTATAATTTTCAAACTCTGCCAGAAATTAGAGTTTTATATACCATACAATCGTACCAAAGGGAATTTTTATACACTAATTAGGGGGCACAAAATAAGCCAAAATAGACATTGTTAATTAACCGGAAAAAAGTTCTTTTAGCTATATATTCGTGACAGGAACGTGTGACTCGTGGCGTGGTTGTTAGCGCCATGGGTGAAGAAGATTGTAGACTCGATGGTGAGGGGTTCGGTCATGGCCGCTGGATAAATTTTAAATTTTTTTTCTATTTATTTTATTTTATTTTTTTAAATTTATTTTTCTACACTTTAACATGAATAAAGTCTTCTATAAATAAAAGTAACTATTCTTCTTTGGAAAAGAGCGAATAATTGCCAAAAAATGGATAAATTTCAACTCCGGAGCTACGCACACAACTCACTCCGTAACTCCCTTTAATATTAACTTATGATTTTCAAACTCTGCCAGAAATTAGAGTTTTATATACCATACAATCGTACCAAAGGGAATTTTTATACACTAATTAGGGGGCACACAATGGGCCAAAATATATTTTTTTAATTAACCGGAAAAAAGTTCTTTAAGCTATATATTCGTGAAAGGAACGCGTGACTCGTGGTGTGGTTGTTAGCGCCATGGGTAAAGAAGATTGTAGACTCGATGGTGAGGGGTTCGGTCCTGGCAGCTGGATAATTTTTAATTTTTTTTTCTATTTATTTTATTTTATTTTTTTAAATTTATTTTTCGATACTTTAACATGAATAAAGTCTTCTATAAATAAATGCAACTATTCTTCTTTTGGAAAAGTGCGAATAATAGCCAAAAAACGGAAAAATTTCAACTCCGGAGCTACGCACACGACTCTCTCCGTAGCTCCCTTTAATATTAACTTATAATTTTAAAACTCTGCCAGAAATTAGAGTTTTATATACCATACAATCGTACCAAAGGGAATTTTTATACACTAATTAGGGGGCACACAATTTGCCAAAATAGATTTTTTTAATTAACCGGAAAAAAGTTCTTTAAGCTACATATTCGTGAAAGGAACGCGTGACACGTGGTGTGGTTGTTAGCGCCATGGGTAAAGAAGATTGTAGACTCGATGGTGAGGGGTTCGGTCCTGGCCGCTGGATAATTTTTAATTTTTTTTTCTATTTATTTTATTTTATTTTTTTAAATTTATTTTTCGACACTTTAACATGAATAAAGTCTTCTATAAATAAAAGTAACTATTCTTCTTTTGGAAAAGAGCGATTAATAGCCAAAAAATGGATAAATTTCAACTCCGGAGCTACGCACACAACTCACTCCGTAACTCCCTTCAATATTAACTTATAATTTTCAAACTCTGCCTGAAATTAGAGTTTTATATACCATACAATCGTACCAAAGGGAATTTTTATACACTAATAATTAGGGGGCACACAATGGGCCAAAATAGATTTTGTTAATTAACCGGAAAAAAGTTCTTTAAGCTATATATTCGTGAAAGGAACGCGTGACTCGTGGTGTGTTTGTTAGCGCCATGGGTTAAGAAGATTGAAGACTCGATGGTGAGGGGTTTGGTCCTGGCCGCTGGATAATTTTTAATTTTTTTTTCTATTTATTTTATTTTATTTTTTTAAATTCATTTTTCGACACTTTAACATGAATAAAGTCTTCTATAAATAAATGTAACTATTCTTCTTTTGGAAAAGAGCGATTAAAGGCCAAAAAACGGATAAATTTCAACTCCGGAGCTACGCACACAACTCATTCCGTAACTCCCTTCAATATTAACTTATAATTTTCAAACTCTGCCAGAAATTAGAGTTTTATATTCCATACAATCGTACCGAAGGGAATTTTTATACACTAATTAGGGGGCACACAATGGGCCAAAATAGATTTTGTTAATTAACCGGAAAAAAGTTCTTTAAGCTATATATTCGTGAAAGGAACGCGTGACTCGTGGTGTGCTTGTTAGCGCCATGGGTTAAGAAGATTGTAGACTCGATGGTGAGGGGTTCGGTCCTGGCCGCTGGATAATTTTAATTTTTTTTTTCTATTTATTTTATTTTATTTTTTTAAATTCATTTTTCGACACTTTAACATGAATAAAGTCTTCTATAAATAAATGTAACTATCCTTCTTTTGGAAAAGAGCGAATAATAGCCAAAAAACGGAAAAATTTCAACTCCGGAGCTACGCACACGACTCACTCCGTAGCTCCCTTTAATATTAACTTATAATTTTCAAACTCTGCCAGAAATTAGAGTTTTATATACCATACAATCGTACCAAAGGGAATTTTTATACACTAATTAGGGGGCACAAAATAAGCCAAAATAGAAATTGTTAATTAACCGGAAAAAAAAGTTCTTTAAGCTATATATTCGTGACAGGAACGTGTGACTCGTGGCGTGGTTGTTAGCGCCATGGGTAAAGAAGATTGTAGACTCGATGGTGAGGGGTTCGGTCCTGGCCGCTGGATAATTTTTAATTTTTTTTCTATTTATTTTATTTTATTTTATTTTATTTTTTTAAATTTATTTTTTGACACTTTAACATGAATAAAGTCTTCTATAAATAAATGTAACTATTCTTCTTTTGGAAAAGAGCGAATAATAGCCAAAAAACGGAAAAATTTCAACTCCGGAGCTACGCACACGACTCACTCCGTAGCTCCCTTTAATATTAACTTATAATTTTCAAACTCTGCCAGAAATTAGAGTTTTATATACCATACAATCGTACCAAAGGGAATTTTTATACACTAATTAGGGGGCACACAATGGGCCAAAATATATTTTTTTAATTAACCGGAAAAAAGTTCTTTAAGCTATATATTCGTGAAAGGAACGCGTGACTCGTGGTGTGGTTGTTAGCGCCATGGGTAAAGAAGATTGTAGACTCGATGGTGAGGGGTTCGGTCCTGGCAGCTGGATAATTTTTAATTTTTTTTCTATTTATTTTATTTTATTTTTTTAAATTTATTTTTCGATACTTTAACATGAATAAAGTCTTCTATAAATAAATGCAACTATTCTTCTTTTGGAAAAGTGCGAATAATAGCCAAAAAACGGAAAAATTTCAACTCCGGAGCTACGCACACGACTCTCTCCGTAGCTCCCTTTAATATTAACTTATAATTTTAAAACTCTGCCAGAAATTAGAGTTTTATATACCATACAATCGTACCAAAGGGAATTTTTATACACTAATTAGGGGGCACACAATTTGCCAAAATAGATTTTTTTAATTAACCGGAAAAAAGTTCTTTAAGCTACATATTCGTGAAAGGAACGCGTGACACGTGGTGTGGTTGTTAGCGCCATGGGTAAAGAAGATTGTAGACTCGATGGTGAGGGGTTCGGTCCTGGCCGCTGGATAATTTTTAATTTTTTTTTCTATTTATTTTATTTTATTTTTTTAAATTTATTTTTCGACACTTTAACATGAATAAAGTCTTCTATAAATAAAAGTAACTATTCTTCTTTTGGAAAAGAGCGATTAATAGCCAAAAAATGGATAAATTTCAACTCCGGAGCTACGCACACAACTCACTCCGTAACTCCCTTCAATATTAACTTATAATTTTCAAACTCTGCCTGAAATTAAGGTTTTATATACCATACAATCGTACCAAAGGGAATTTTTATACACTAATAATTAGGGGGCACACAATGGGCCAAAATAGATTTTGTTAATTAACCGGAAAAAAGTTCTTTAAGCTATATATTCGTGAATGGAACGCGTGACTCGTTGTGTGTTTGTTAGCGCCATGGGTTAAGAAGATTGAAGACTCGATGGTGAGGGGTTCGGTCCTGGCCGCTGGATAATTTTTAATTTTTTTTTCTATTTATTTTATTTTATTTTTTTAAATTCATTTTTCGACACTTTAACATGAATAAAGTCTTCTATAAATAAATGTAACTATTCTTCTTTTGGAAAAGAGCGATTAAAGGCCAAAAAACGGATAAATTTCAACTCCGGAGCTACGCACACAACTCACTCCGTAACTCCCTTTAATATTAACTTATGATTTTCAAACTCTGCCAGAAATTAGAGTTTTATATACCATACAATCGTACCAAAGGGAATTTTTATACACTAATTAGGGGGCACACAATGGGCCAAAATATATTTTTTTAATTAACCGGAAAAAAGTTCTTTAAGCTATATATTCGTGAAAGGAACGCGTGACTCGTGGTGTGGTTGTTAGCGCCATGGGTAAAGAAGATTGTAGACTCGATGGTAAGGGGTTCGGTCCTGGCAGCTGGATAATTTTTAATTTTTTTTTCTATTTATTTTATTTTATTTTTTTAAATTTATTTTTCGATACTTTAACATGAATAAAGTCTTCTATAAATAAATGCAACTATTCTTCTTTTGGAAAAGTGCGAATAATAGCCAAAAAACGGAAAAATTTCAACTCCGGAGCTACGCACACGACTCTCTCCGTAGCTCCCTTTAATATTAACTTATAATTTTCAAACTCTGCCAGAAATTAGAGTTTTATATACCATACAATCGTACCGAAAGGAATTTTTATACACTAATTAGGGGGCACACAATGGGCCAAAATAGATTTTGTTAATTAACCGGAAAAAAGTTCTTTAAGCTATATATTCGTGAAAGGAACGCGTGACTCGTGGTGTGGTTGTTAGCGCCATGGGTTAAGAAGATTGTAGACTCGATGGTGAGGGGTTCGGTCCTGGCCGCTGGATAATTTTAATTTTTTTTTTCTATTTATTTTATTTTATTTTTTTAAATTCATTTTTCGACACTTTAACATGAATAAAGTCTTCTATAAATAAATGTAACTATTCTTCTTTTGGAAAAGAGCGAATAATAGCCAAAAAACGGAAAAATTTCAACTCCGGAGCTACGCACACGACTCACTCCGTAGCTCCCTTTAATATTAACTTATAATTTTCAAACTCTGCCAGAAATTAGAGTTTTATATACCATACAATCGTACCAAAGGGAATTTTTATACACTAATTAGGGGGCACAAAATAAGCCAAAATAGAAATTGTTAATTAACCGGAAAAAAAAGTTCTTTAAGCTATATATTCGTGACAGGAACGTGTGACTCGTGGCGTGGTTGTTAGCGCCATGGGTAAAGAAGATTGTAGACTCGATGGTGAGGGGTTCGGTCCTGGCCGCTGGATAATTTTTAATTTTTTTTCTATTTATTTTATTTTATTTTATTTTATTTTTTTAAATTTATTTTTTGACACTTTAACATGAATAAAGTCTTCTATAAATAAATGTAACTATTCTTCTTTTGGAAAAGAGCGAATAATAGCTAAAAAACGGAAAAATTTCAACTCCGGAGCTACGCACACGACTCACTCCGTAGCTCCCTTTAATATTAACTTATAATTTTCAAACTCTGCCAGAAATTAGAGTTTTATATACCATACAATCGTACCAAAGGGAATTTTTATACACTAATTAGGGGGCACAAAATAAGCCAAAATAGAAATTGTTAATTAACCGGAAAAAAGTTCTTTTAGCTATATATTCGCGACAGGAACGTGTGACTCGTGGCGTGGTTGTTAGCGCCATGGGTAAAGAAGATTGTAGACTCGATGGTGAGGGGTTCGGTCATGGCCGCTGGATAAATTTTAATTTTTTTTCTATTTATTTCATTTTATTTTTTTAAATTTATTTTTCTACACTTTAACATGAATAAAGTCTTCTATAAATAAATGTAACTATTCTTCTTTTGGAAAAGTGCGAATAATAGCCAAAAAACGGAAAAATTTCAACTCCGGAGCTACGCACACGACTCTCTCCGTAGCTCCCTTTAATATTAACTTATAATTTTAAAACTCTGCCAGAAATTAGAGTTTTATATACCATACAATCGTACCAAAGGGAATTTTTATACACTAATTAGGGGGCACACAATTTGCCAAAATAGATTTTTTTAATTAACCGGAAAAAAGTTCTTTAAGCTACATATTCGCGAAAGGAACGCGTGACACGTGGTGTGGTTGTTAGCGCCATGGGTAAAGAAGATTGTAGACTCGATGGTGAGGGGTTCGGTCCTGGTCGCTGGATAATTTTTAATTTTTTTTTCTATTTATTTTATTTTATTTTTTTAAATTTATTTTTCGACACTTTAACATGAATAAAGTCTTCTATAAATAAAAGTAACTATTCTTCTTTTGGAAAAGAGCGATTAATAGCCAAAAAATGGATAAATTTCAACTCCGGAGCTACGCACACAACTCACTCCGTAACTCCCTTCAATATTAACTTATAATTTTCAAACTCTGCCTGAAATTAGAGTTTTATATACCATACAATCGTACCAAAGGGAATTTTTATACACTAATAATTAGGGGGCACACAATGGGCCAAAATAGATTTTGTTAATTAACCGGAAAAAAGTTCTTTAAGCTATATATTCGTGAAAGGAACGCGTGACTCGTGGTGTGTTTGTTAGCGCCATGGGTTAAGAAGATTGAAGACTCGATGGTGAGGGGTTCGGTCCTGGCCGCTGGATAATTTTTAATTTTTTTTTCTATTTATTTTATTTTATTTTTTTAAATTCATTTTTCGACACTTTAACATGAATAAAGTCTTCTATAAATAAATGTAACTATTCTTCTTTTGGAAAAGAGCGATTAAAGGCCAAAAAACGGATAAATTTCAACTCCGGAGCTACGCACACAACTCATTCCGTAACTCCCTTCAATATTAACTTATAATTTTCAAACTCTGCCAGAAATTAGAGTTTTATATACCATACAATCGTACCGAAGGGAATTTTTATACACTAATTAGGGGGCACACAATGGGCCAAAATAGATTTTGTTAATTAACCGGAAAAAAGTTCTTTAAGCTATATATTCGTGAAAGGAACGCGTGACTCGTGGTGTGGTTGTTAGCGCCATGGGTTAAGAAGATTGTAGACTCGATGGTGAGGGGTTCGGTCCTGGCCGCTGGATAATTTTAATTTTTTTTTTCTATTTATTTTATTTTATTTTTTTAAATTCATTTTTCGACACTTTAACATGAATAAAGTCTTCTATAAATAAATGTAACTATCCTTCTTTTGGAAAAGAGCGAATAATAGCCAAAAAACGGAAAAATTTCAACTCCGGAGCTACGCACACGACTCACTCCGTAGCTCCCTTTAATATTAACTTATAATTTTCAAACTCTGCCAGAAATTAGAGTTTTATATACCATACAATCGTACCAAAGGGAATTTTTATACACTAATTAGGGGGCACAAAATAAGCCAAAATGGAAATTGTTAATTAACCGGAAAAAAAAGTTCTTTAAGCTATATATTCGTGACAGGAACGTGTGACTCGTGGCGTGGTTGTTAGCGCCATGGGTAAAGAAGATTGTAGACTCGATGGTGAGGGGTTCGGTCCTGGCCGCTGGATAATTTTTAATTTTTTTTCTATTTATTTTATTTTATTTTATTTTATTTTTTTAAATTTATTTTTTGACACTTTAACATGAATAAAGTCTTCTATAAATAAATGTAACTATTCTTCTTTTGGAAAAGAGCGAATAATAGCCAAAAAACGGAAAAATTTCAACTCCGGAGCTACGCACACGACTCACTCCGTAGCTCCCTTTAATATTAACTTATAATTTTCAAACTCTGCCAGAAATTAGAGTTTTATATACCATACAATCGTACCAAAGGGAATTTTTATACACTAATTAGGGGGCACAAAATAAGCCAAAATAGAAATTGTTAATTAACCGGAAAAAAAAGTTCTTTAAGCTATATATTCGTGACAGGAACGTGTGACTCGTGGCGTGGTTGTTAGCGCCATGGGTAAAGAAGATTGTAGACTCGATGGTGAGGGGTTCGGTCCTGGCCGCTGGATAATTTTTAATTTTTTTTCTATTTATTTTATTTTATTTTATTTTATTTTTTTAAATTTATTTTTTGACACTTTAACATGAATAAAGTCTTCTATAAATAAATGTAACTATTCTTCTTTTGGAAAAGAGCGAATAATAGCTAAAAAACGGAAAAATTTCAACTCCGGAGCTACGCACACGACTCACTCCGTAGCTCCCTTTAATATTAACTTATAATTTTCAAACTCTGCCAGAAATTAGAGTTTTATATACCATACAATCGTACCAAAGGGAATTTTTATACACTAATTAGGGGGCACAAAATAAGCCAAAATAGAAATTGTTAATTAACCGGAAAAAAGTTCTTTTAGCTATATATTCGTGACAGGAACGTGTGACTCGTGGCGTGGTTGTTAGCGCCATGGGTAAAGAAGATTGTAGACTCGATGGTGCGGGGTTCGGTCATGGCCGCTGGATAAATTTTAATTTTTTTTCTATTTATTTCATTTTATTTTTTTAAATTTATTTTTCTACACTTTAACATGAATAAAGTCTTCTATAAATAAAAGTAACTATTCTTCTTTTGGAAAAGAGCGAATAATAGCCAAAAAACGGATAAATTTCAACTCCGGAGCTACGCACACGACTCACTCCGTAACTCCCTTTAATATTAACTTATAATTATCAAACTCTGCAAGAAATTAGAGTTTTATATACCAAACAATCGTAATAAAGGAAATTTTTATACACTAATTAGGGTGCGCATAGTGGGCCAAAATAGATTTTGTTAATCAACGGGAAAGAAGTTCTTTAAGCTATATATTCGCGGAAGCAACGTGTGAGTCGTGTTGTGGTTGTTAGCGCCATGGGTAAAGAAGTTTGTTGAATCGGTGATCAGGGGTTCGGTGCTGGTCACGGATTAATTTTTCATTTTTTTTTCTATTTACTTTATTTTACTTTTTAAAATTTATTTTTCGATATTTCAACGAGAATAAAGTGTTATATATATAAAAGTAATTATTTTTCTTTGGGAAAGAGGGAATAATAGCTGAAAAACGGATAAATTTCGACTCCGGAGTTACGCACACGAATCACTACGTAACTCCCTTTAATCTTAACTTATAATTTTCCAACTCTGCTAGAAATTAGAGTTTTATATACCAAACAATCGTACCAAAGAAAATCTTTATACACCTATTAGGAGGCACATGATGGGCCAAAATAGATTTTGTTAATTAACCGGAAGGAAGTTCTTTAAGCTATATATTCGTGGAAGCAACGTGTGAGTCGTGGTGTGGTTGTTAGCGCCATGGGTAAAGAAGTTTATAGACTCGGTGGTCAGGGCTTCGGTCCTGGGAACGGATTAACTTTTAATTTTTTTTTCTATTTACTTTATTTAATTTTTTAAAATTTATTTTTCGATATTTCAACGAGAATAAAGTGTTATATATATAAAAATAATTATTTTTCTCTGGAAAGAGGGAATAATAGCTGAAAAACGGATAAGTTTCGACTCCGGAGCTACGCACACGACTCACTCCGTAACTCCCCTTAGTATTAACTTTTAATTTTCAAACTCTGCCAGAAATTAGAGTTTTTTATACCATACAATCGTACCAAAGGGAATTTTTATACACTAATTAGGGGGCACACAATTTGCCAAAATAGATTTTTTTAATTAACCGGAAAAAAGTTCTTTAAGCTACATATTCGTGAAAGGAACGCGTGACTCGTGGTGTGGTTGTTAGCGCCATGGGTAAAGAAGATTGTAGACTCGATGGTGAGGGGTTCGGTCCTGGCCGCTGGATAATTTTTAATTTTTTTTTCTATTTATTTTATTTTATTTTTTTAAATTTATTTTTCGACACTTTAACATGAATAAAGTCTTCTATAAATAAATGTAACTATTCTTCTTTTGGAAAAGAGCGAATAATAGCCAAAAAAACGGAAAAATTTCAATTCCGGAGCTACGCACACGACTCACTCCGTAGCTCCCTTTAATATTAACTTATAATTTTCAAACTCTGCCAGAAATTAGAGTTTTATATACCATACAATCGTACCAAAGGGAATTTTTATACACTAATTAGGGGGCACAAAATAAGCCAAAATAGACATTGTTAATTAACCGGAAAAAAGTTCTTTTAGCTATATATTCGTGACAGGAACGTGTGACTCGTGGCGTGGTTGTTAGCGCCATGGGTGAAGAAGATTGTAGACTCGATGGTGAGGGGTTCGGTCATGGCCGCTGGATAAATTTTAAATTTTTTTTCTATTTATTTTATTTTATTTTTTTAAATTTATTTTTCTACACTTTAACATGAATAAAGTCTTCTATAAATAAAAGTAACTATTCTTCTTTGGAAAAGAGCGAATAATTGCCAAAAAATGGATAAATTTCAACTCCGGAGCTACGCACACAACTCACTCCGTAACTCCCTTTAATATTAACTTATGATTTTCAAACTCTGCCAGAAATTAGAGTTTTATATACCATACAATCGTACCAAAGGGAATTTTTATACACTAATTAGGGGGCACACAATGGGCCAAAATATATTTTTTTAATTAACCGGAAAAAAGTTCTTTAAGCTATATATTCGTGAAAGGAACGCGTGACTCGTGGTGTGGTTGTTAGCGCCATGGGTAAAGAAGATTGTAGACTCGATGGTGAGGGGTTCGGTCCTGGCAGCTGGATAATTTTTAATTTTTTTTTCTATTTATTTTATTTTATTTTTTTAAATTTATTTTTCGATACTTTAACATGAATAAAGTCTTCTATAAATAAATGCAACTATTCTTCTTTTGGAAAAGTGCGAATAATAGCCAAAAAACGGAAAAATTTCAACTCCGGAGCTACGCACACGACTCTCTCCGTAGCTCCCTTTAATATTAACTTATAATTTTAAAACTCTGCCAGAAATTAGAGTTTTATATACCATACAATCGTACCAAAGGGAATTTTTATACACTAATTAGGGGGCACACAATTTGCCAAAATAGATTTTTTTAATTAACCGGAAAAAAGTTCTTTAAGCTACATATTCGTGAAAGGAACGCGTGACACGTGGTGTGGTTGTTAGCGCCATGGGTAAAGAAGATTGTAGACTCGATGGTGAGGGGTTCGGTCCTGGCCGCTGGATAATTTTTAATTTTTTTTTCTATTTATTTTATTTTATTTTTTTAAATTTATTTTTCGACACTTTAACATGAATAAAGTCTTCTATAAATAAAAGTAACTATTCTTCTTTTGGAAAAGAGCGATTAATAGCCAAAAAATGGATAAATTTCAACTCCGGAGCTACGCACACAACTCACTCCGTAACTCCCTTCAATATTAACTTATAATTTTCAAACTCTGCCTGAAATTAGAGTTTTATATACCATACAATCGTACCAAAGGGAATTTTTATACACTAATAATTAGGGGGCACACAATGGGCCAAAATAGATTTTGTTAATTAACCGGAAAAAAGTTCTTTAAGCTATATATTCGTGAAAGGAACGCGTGACTCGTGGTGTGTTTGTTAGCGCCATGGGTTAAGAAGATTGAAGACTCGATGGTGAGGGGTTTGGTCCTGGCCGCTGGATAATTTTTAATTTTTTTTTCTATTTATTTTATTTTATTTTTTTAAATTCATTTTTCGACACTTTAACATGAATAAAGTCTTCTATAAATAAATGTAACTATTCTTCTTTTGGAAAAGAGCGATTAAAGGCCAAAAAACGGATAAATTTCAACTCCGGAGCTACGCACACAACTCATTCCGTAACTCCCTTCAATATTAACTTATAATTTTCAAACTCTGCCAGAAATTAGAGTTTTATATTCCATACAATCGTACCGAAGGGAATTTTTATACACTAATTAGGGGGCACACAATGGGCCAAAATAGATTTTGTTAATTAACCGGAAAAAAGTTCTTTAAGCTATATATTCGTGAAAGGAACGCGTGACTCGTGGTGTGCTTGTTAGCGCCATGGGTTAAGAAGATTGTAGACTCGATGGTGAGGGGTTCGGTCCTGGCCGCTGGATAATTTTAATTTTTTTTTTCTATTTATTTTATTTTATTTTTTTAAATTCATTTTTCGACACTTTAACATGAATAAAGTCTTCTATAAATAAATGTAACTATCCTTCTTTTGGAAAAGAGCGAATAATAGCCAAAAAACGGAAAAATTTCAACTCCGGAGCTACGCACACGACTCACTCCGTAGCTCCCTTTAATATTAACTTATAATTTTCAAACTCTGCCAGAAATTAGAGTTTTATATACCATACAATCGTACCAAAGGGAATTTTTATACACTAATTAGGGGGCACAAAATAAGCCAAAATAGAAATTGTTAATTAACCGGAAAAAAAAGTTCTTTAAGCTATATATTCGTGACAGGAACGTGTGACTCGTGGCGTGGTTGTTAGCGCCATGGGTAAAGAAGATTGTAGACTCGATGGTGAGGGGTTCGGTCCTGGCCGCTGGATAATTTTTAATTTTTTTTCTATTTATTTTATTTTATTTTATTTTATTTTTTTAAATTTATTTTTTGACACTTTAACATGAATAAAGTCTTCTATAAATAAATGTAACTATTCTTCTTTTGGAAAAGAGCGAATAATAGCCAAAAAACGGAAAAATTTCAACTCCGGAGCTACGCACACGACTCACTCCGTAGCTCCCTTTAATATTAACTTATAATTTTCAAACTCTGCCAGAAATTAGAGTTTTATATACCATACAATCGTACCAAAGGGAATTTTTATACACTAATTAGGGGGCACACAATGGGCCAAAATATATTTTTTTAATTAACCGGAAAAAAGTTCTTTAAGCTATATATTCGTGAAAGGAACGCGTGACTCGTGGTGTGGTTGTTAGCGCCATGGGTAAAGAAGATTGTAGACTCGATGGTGAGGGGTTCGGTCCTGGCAGCTGGATAATTTTTAATTTTTTTTCTATTTATTTTATTTTATTTTTTTAAATTTATTTTTCGATACTTTAACATGAATAAAGTCTTCTATAAATAAATGCAACTATTCTTCTTTTGGAAAAGTGCGAATAATAGCCAAAAAACGGAAAAATTTCAACTCCGGAGCTACGCACACGACTCTCTCCGTAGCTCCCTTTAATATTAACTTATAATTTTAAAACTCTGCCAGAAATTAGAGTTTTATATACCATACAATCGTACCAAAGGGAATTTTTATACACTAATTAGGGGGCACACAATTTGCCAAAATAGATTTTTTTAATTAACCGGAAAAAAGTTCTTTAAGCTACATATTCGTGAAAGGAACGCGTGACACGTGGTGTGGTTGTTAGCGCCATGGGTAAAGAAGATTGTAGACTCGATGGTGAGGGGTTCGGTCCTGGCCGCTGGATAATTTTTAATTTTTTTTTCTATTTATTTTATTTTATTTTTTTAAATTTATTTTTCGACACTTTAACATGAATAAAGTCTTCTATAAATAAAAGTAACTATTCTTCTTTTGGAAAAGAGCGATTAATAGCCAAAAAATGGATAAATTTCAACTCCGGAGCTACGCACACAACTCACTCCGTAACTCCCTTCAATATTAACTTATAATTTTCAAACTCTGCCTGAAATTAAGGTTTTATATACCATACAATCGTACCAAAGGGAATTTTTATACACTAATAATTAGGGGGCACACAATGGGCCAAAATAGATTTTGTTAATTAACCGGAAAAAAGTTCTTTAAGCTATATATTCGTGAATGGAACGCGTGACTCGTTGTGTGTTTGTTAGCGCCATGGGTTAAGAAGATTGAAGACTCGATGGTGAGGGGTTCGGTCCTGGCCGCTGGATAATTTTTAATTTTTTTTTCTATTTATTTTATTTTATTTTTTTAAATTCATTTTTCGACACTTTAACATGAATAAAGTCTTCTATAAATAAATGTAACTATTCTTCTTTTGGAAAAGAGCGATTAAAGGCCAAAAAACGGATAAATTTCAACTCCGGAGCTACGCACACAACTCACTCCGTAACTCCCTTTAATATTAACTTATGATTTTCAAACTCTGCCAGAAATTAGAGTTTTATATACCATACAATCGTACCAAAGGGAATTTTTATACACTAATTAGGGGGCACACAATGGGCCAAAATATATTTTTTTAATTAACCGGAAAAAAGTTCTTTAAGCTATATATTCGTGAAAGGAACGCGTGACTCGTGGTGTGGTTGTTAGCGCCATGGGTAAAGAAGATTGTAGACTCGATGGTAAGGGGTTCGGTCCTGGCAGCTGGATAATTTTTAATTTTTTTTTCTATTTATTTTATTTTATTTTTTTAAATTTATTTTTCGATACTTTAACATGAATAAAGTCTTCTATAAATAAATGCAACTATTCTTCTTTTGGAAAAGTGCGAATAATAGCCAAAAAACGGAAAAATTTCAACTCCGGAGCTACGCACACGACTCTCTCCGTAGCTCCCTTTAATATTAACTTATAATTTTCAAACTCTGCCAGAAATTAGAGTTTTATATACCATACAATCGTACCGAAAGGAATTTTTATACACTAATTAGGGGGCACACAATGGGCCAAAATAGATTTTGTTAATTAACCGGAAAAAAGTTCTTTAAGCTATATATTCGTGAAAGGAACGCGTGACTCGTGGTGTGGTTGTTAGCGCCATGGGTTAAGAAGATTGTAGACTCGATGGTGAGGGGTTCGGTCCTGGCCGCTGGATAATTTTAATTTTTTTTTTCTATTTATTTTATTTTATTTTTTTAAATTCATTTTTCGACACTTTAACATGAATAAAGTCTTCTATAAATAAATGTAACTATTCTTCTTTTGGAAAAGAGCGAATAATAGCCAAAAAACGGAAAAATTTCAACTCCGGAGCTACGCACACGACTCACTCCGTAGCTCCCTTTAATATTAACTTATAATTTTCAAACTCTGCCAGAAATTAGAGTTTTATATACCATACAATCGTACCAAAGGGAATTTTTATACACTAATTAGGGGGCACAAAATAAGCCAAAATAGAAATTGTTAATTAACCGGAAAAAAAAGTTCTTTAAGCTATATATTCGTGACAGGAACGTGTGACTCGTGGCGTGGTTGTTAGCGCCATGGGTAAAGAAGATTGTAGACTCGATGGTGAGGGGTTCGGTCCTGGCCGCTGGATAATTTTTAATTTTTTTTCTATTTATTTTATTTTATTTTATTTTATTTTTTTAAATTTATTTTTTGACACTTTAACATGAATAAAGTCTTCTATAAATAAATGTAACTATTCTTCTTTTGGAAAAGAGCGAATAATAGCTAAAAAACGGAAAAATTTCAACTCCGGAGCTACGCACACGACTCACTCCGTAGCTCCCTTTAATATTAACTTATAATTTTCAAACTCTGCCAGAAATTAGAGTTTTATATACCATACAATCGTACCAAAGGGAATTTTTATACACTAATTAGGGGGCACAAAATAAGCCAAAATAGAAATTGTTAATTAACCGGAAAAAAGTTCTTTTAGCTATATATTCGCGACAGGAACGTGTGACTCGTGGCGTGGTTGTTAGCGCCATGGGTAAAGAAGATTGTAGACTCGATGGTGAGGGGTTCGGTCATGGCCGCTGGATAAATTTTAATTTTTTTTCTATTTATTTCATTTTATTTTTTTAAATTTATTTTTCTACACTTTAACATGAATAAAGTCTTCTATAAATAAATGTAACTATTCTTCTTTTGGAAAAGTGCGAATAATAGCCAAAAAACGGAAAAATTTCAACTCCGGAGCTACGCACACGACTCTCTCCGTAGCTCCCTTTAATATTAACTTATAATTTTAAAACTCTGCCAGAAATTAGAGTTTTATATACCATACAATCGTACCAAAGGGAATTTTTATACACTAATTAGGGGGCACACAATTTGCCAAAATAGATTTTTTTAATTAACCGGAAAAAAGTTCTTTAAGCTACATATTCGCGAAAGGAACGCGTGACACGTGGTGTGGTTGTTAGCGCCATGGGTAAAGAAGATTGTAGACTCGATGGTGAGGGGTTCGGTCCTGGTCGCTGGATAATTTTTAATTTTTTTTTCTATTTATTTTATTTTATTTTTTTAAATTTATTTTTCGACACTTTAACATGAATAAAGTCTTCTATAAATAAAAGTAACTATTCTTCTTTTGGAAAAGAGCGATTAATAGCCAAAAAATGGATAAATTTCAACTCCGGAGCTACGCACACAACTCACTCCGTAACTCCCTTCAATATTAACTTATAATTTTCAAACTCTGCCTGAAATTAGAGTTTTATATACCATACAATCGTACCAAAGGGAATTTTTATACACTAATAATTAGGGGGCACACAATGGGCCAAAATAGATTTTGTTAATTAACCGGAAAAAAGTTCTTTAAGCTATATATTCGTGAAAGGAACGCGTGACTCGTGGTGTGTTTGTTAGCGCCATGGGTTAAGAAGATTGAAGACTCGATGGTGAGGGGTTCGGTCCTGGCCGCTGGATAATTTTTAATTTTTTTTTCTATTTATTTTATTTTATTTTTTTAAATTCATTTTTCGACACTTTAACATGAATAAAGTCTTCTATAAATAAATGTAACTATTCTTCTTTTGGAAAAGAGCGATTAAAGGCCAAAAAACGGATAAATTTCAACTCCGGAGCTACGCACACAACTCATTCCGTAACTCCCTTCAATATTAACTTATAATTTTCAAACTCTGCCAGAAATTAGAGTTTTATATACCATACAATCGTACCGAAGGGAATTTTTATACACTAATTAGGGGGCACACAATGGGCCAAAATAGATTTTGTTAATTAACCGGAAAAAAGTTCTTTAAGCTATATATTCGTGAAAGGAACGCGTGACTCGTGGTGTGGTTGTTAGCGCCATGGGTTAAGAAGATTGTAGACTCGATGGTGAGGGGTTCGGTCCTGGCCGCTGGATAATTTTAATTTTTTTTTTCTATTTATTTTATTTTATTTTTTTAAATTCATTTTTCGACACTTTAACATGAATAAAGTCTTCTATAAATAAATGTAACTATCCTTCTTTTGGAAAAGAGCGAATAATAGCCAAAAAACGGAAAAATTTCAACTCCGGAGCTACGCACACGACTCACTCCGTAGCTCCCTTTAATATTAACTTATAATTTTCAAACTCTGCCAGAAATTAGAGTTTTATATACCATACAATCGTACCAAAGGGAATTTTTATACACTAATTAGGGGGCACAAAATAAGCCAAAATGGAAATTGTTAATTAACCGGAAAAAAAAGTTCTTTAAGCTATATATTCGTGACAGGAACGTGTGACTCGTGGCGTGGTTGTTAGCGCCATGGGTAAAGAAGATTGTAGACTCGATGGTGAGGGGTTCGGTCCTGGCCGCTGGATAATTTTTAATTTTTTTTCTATTTATTTTATTTTATTTTATTTTATTTTTTTAAATTTATTTTTTGACACTTTAACATGAATAAAGTCTTCTATAAATAAATGTAACTATTCTTCTTTTGGAAAAGAGCGAATAATAGCCAAAAAACGGAAAAATTTCAACTCCGGAGCTACGCACACGACTCACTCCGTAGCTCCCTTTAATATTAACTTATAATTTTCAAACTCTGCCAGAAATTAGAGTTTTATATACCATACAATCGTACCAAAGGGAATTTTTATACACTAATTAGGGGGCACAAAATAAGCCAAAATAGAAATTGTTAATTAACCGGAAAAAAAAGTTCTTTAAGCTATATATTCGTGACAGGAACGTGTGACTCGTGGCGTGGTTGTTAGCGCCATGGGTAAAGAAGATTGTAGACTCGATGGTGAGGGGTTCGGTCCTGGCCGCTGGATAATTTTTAATTTTTTTTCTATTTATTTTATTTTATTTTATTTTATTTTTTTAAATTTATTTTTTGACACTTTAACATGAATAAAGTCTTCTATAAATAAATGTAACTATTCTTCTTTTGGAAAAGAGCGAATAATAGCTAAAAAACGGAAAAATTTCAACTCCGGAGCTACGCACACGACTCACTCCGTAGCTCCCTTTAATATTAACTTATAATTTTCAAACTCTGCCAGAAATTAGAGTTTTATATACCATACAATCGTACCAAAGGGAATTTTTATACACTAATTAGGGGGCACAAAATAAGCCAAAATAGAAATTGTTAATTAACCGGAAAAAAGTTCTTTTAGCTATATATTCGTGACAGGAACGTGTGACTCGTGGCGTGGTTGTTAGCGCCATGGGTAAAGAAGATTGTAGACTCGATGGTGCGGGGTTCGGTCATGGCCGCTGGATAAATTTTAATTTTTTTTCTATTTATTTCATTTTATTTTTTTAAATTTATTTTTCTACACTTTAACATGAATAAAGTCTTCTATAAATAAAAGTAACTATTCTTCTTTTGGAAAAGAGCGAATAATTGCCAAAAAATGGATAAATTTCAACTCCGGAGCTACGCACACAACTCACTCCGTAACTCCCTTTAATATTAACTTATGATTTTCAAACTCTGCCAGAAATTAGAGTTTTATATACCATACAATCGTACCAAAGGGAATTTTTATACACTAATTAGGGGGCTCACAATGGGCCAAAATGGATTTTGTTAATTAACCAGAAAAAAGTTCTTTAAGCTATATATTCGTGAAAGGAACGTGTGACTCGTGTTGTGGTTGTTAACGCCATGGGTAAACAAGATTGAAGACTCGATGGTGAGGGGTTCGGTCCTGGCAGCTGGAAAAATTTTAATTTTTTTTTTCTAATTATTTTATTTTATTTTTTTAAATTTATTTTTCGACACTTTAACATAAATAAAGTCTTCTATAAATAAAAGTAACTATTCTTCTTTTGGAAAAGAGCGAATAATAGCCAAAAAACGGATAAATTTCAACTCCGGAGCTACGCACACGACTCACTCCGTAACTCCCTTTAATATTAACTTATAATTATCAAACTCTGCAAGAAATTAGAGTTTTATATACCAAACAATCGTAATAAAGGAAATTTTTATACACTAATTAGGGTGCGCATAGTGGGCCAAAATAGATTTTGTTAATCAACGGGAAAGAAGTTCTTTAAGCTATATATTCGCGGAAGCAACGTGTGAGTCGTGTTGTGGTTGTTAGCGCCATGGGTAAAGAAGTTTGTTGAATCGGTGATCAGGGGTTCGGTGCTGGTCACGGATTAATTTTTCATTTTTTTTTCTATTTACTTTATTTTACTTTTTAAAATTTATTTTTCGATATTTCAACGAGAATAAAGTGTTATATATATAAAAGTAATTATTTTTCTTTGGGAAAGAGGGAATAATAGCTGAAAAACGGATAAATTTTGACTCCGGAGTTACGCACACGAATCACTACGTAACTCCCTTTAATCTTAACTTATAATTTTCAAACTCTGCTAGAAATTAGAGTTTTATATACCAAACAATCGTACCAAAGAAAATCTTTATACACCTATTAGGAGGCACATGATGGGCCAAAATAGATTTTGTTAATTAACCGGAAGGAAGTTCTTTAAGCTATATATTCGTGGAAGCAACGTGTGAGTCGTGGTGTGGTTGTTAGCGCCATGGGTAAAGAAGTTTATAGACTCGGTGGTCAGGCCTTCGGTCCTGGGAACGGATTAATTTTTAATTTTTTTTTCTATTTACTTTATTTAATTTTTTAAAATTTATTTTTCGATATTTCAACGAGAATAAAGTGTTATATATATAAAAATAATTATTTTTCTTTGTGAAAGAGGGAATAATAGCTGAAAAACGGATAAGTTTCGACTCCGGAGCTACGCACACGACTCACTCCGTAACTCCCCTTAGTATTAACTTTTAATTTTCAAACTCTGCCAGAAATTAGAGTTTTATATACCAAACAATCGAACCAAATTAAATTTTTATACACTAATTAGGGGGCACATAATGGGCCGAAATAGATTTTGTTAATTAACCGGAAGGAAGTTCTTTAAGCTATATATTCGTGGAAGCAACGTGTGAGTCGTGGTGTGGTTGTTAGCGCCATGGGTAAAGAAGTTTGTTGACTCTGTGGTCAGGGGTTCGGTCCTGGTCACGGATTAATTTTTAATTTTTTTTTCTATTTACTTTATTTTACTTTTTTAAATTCATTTTTCGACACTTTAACATGAATAAAGTCTTCTATAAATAAATGTAACTATTCTTCTTTTGGAAAAGAGCAAATAATAGCCAAAAAACGGAAAAATTTCAACTCCGGAGCTACGCACACGACTCACTCCGTAGCTCCCTTTAATATTAACTTATAATTTTCAAACTCTGCCAGAAATTAGAGTTTTTTATACCATACAATCGTACCAAAGGGAATTTTTATACACTAATTAGGGGGCACACAATTTGCCAAAATAGATTTTTTTAATTAACCGGAAAAAAGTTCTTTAAGCTACATATTCGTGAAAGGAACGCGTGACTCGTGGTGTGGTTGTTAGCGCCGTGGGTAAAGAAGATTGTAGACTCGATGGTGAGGGGTTCGGTCCTGGCCGCTGGATAATTTTTAATTTTTTTTTCTATTTATTTTATTTTATTTTTTTAAATTTATTTTTCGACACTTTAACATGAATAAAGTCTTCTATAAATAAATTTAACTATTCTTCTTTTGGAAAAGAGCGAATAATAGCCAAAAAAACGGAAAAATTTCAACTCCGGAGCTACGCACACGACTCACTCCGTAGCTCCCTTTAATATTAACTTATAATTTTCAAACTCTGCCAGAAATTAGAGTTTTATATACCATACAATCCTACCAAAGGGAATTTTTATACACTAATTAGGGGGCACAAAATAAGCCAAAATAGACATTGTTAATTAACCGGAAAAAAGTTCTTTTAGCTATATATTCGTGACAGGAACGTGTGACTCGTGGCGTGGTTGTTAGCGCCATGGGTGAAGAAGATTGTAGACTCGATGGTGAGGGGTTCGGTCATGGCCGCTGGATAAATTTTAAATTTTTTTTCTATTTATTTTATTTTATTTTTTTAAATTTATTTTTCTACACTTTAACATGAATAAAGTCTTCTATAAATAAAAGTAACTATTCTTCTTTGGAAAAGAGCGAATAATTGCCAAAAAATGGATAAATTTCAACTCCGGAGCTACGCACACAACTCACTCCGTAACTCCCTTTAATATTAACTTATGATTTTCAAACTCAGCCAGAAATTAGAGTTTTATATACCATACAATCGTACCAAAGGAAATTTTTATACACTAATTAGGGGGCACACAATGGGCCAAAATATATTTTTTTAAATAACCGGAAAAAAGTTCTTTAAGCTATATATTCGTGAAAGGAACGCGTGACTCGTGGTGTGGTTGTTAGCGCCATGGGTAAAGAAGATTGTAGACTCGATGGTGAGGGGTTCGGTCCTGGCAGCTGGATAATTTTTAATTTTTTTTTCTATTTATTTTATTTTATTTTTTTAAATTTATTTTTCGATACTTTAACATGAATAAAGTCTTCTATAAATAAATGCAACTATTCATCTTTTGGAAAAGTGCGAATAATAGCCAAAAAACGGAAAAATTTCAACTCCGGAGCTACGCACACGACTCTCTCCGTAGCTCCCTTTAATATTAACTTATAATTTTAAAACTCTGCCAGAAATTAGAGTTTTATATACCATACAATCGTACCAAAGGGAATTTTTATACACTAATTAGGGGGCACACAATTTGCCAAAATAGATTTTTTTAATTAACCGGAAAAAAGTTCTTTAAGCTACATATTCGTGAAAGGAACGCGTGACACGTGGTGTGGTTGTTAGCGCCATGGGTAAAGAAGATTGTAGACTCGATGGTGAGGGGTTCGGTCCTGGCCGCTGGATAATTTTTAATTTTTTTTTCTATTTATTTTATTTTATTTTTTTAAATTTATTTTTCGACACTTTAACATGAATAATGTCTTCTATAAATAAATGTAACTATTCTTCTTTTGGAAACGAGCGAATAATAGCCAAAAAACGGAAAAATTTCAACTCCGGAGCTACGCACACGACTCACTCCGCAGCTCCCTTTAATATTAACTTATAATTTTCAAACTCTGCCAGAAATTAGAGTTTTATATACCATACAATCCTACCAAAGGGAATTTTTATACACTAGTTAGGGGGCACAGAATGGGCCAAAATAGATTTTGTTAATTAACCGGAAAAAAGTTCCTTAAGCTATATATTCGTGAAAGGAACGCGTGACTCGTGGTGTGGTTGTTAGCGCCATGGGTTAAGAAGATTGTAGACTCGATGGTGAGGGGTTCGGTCCTGGCCGCTGGATAATTTTAAATTTTTTTTCTATTTATTTTATTTTATTTTTTTAAATTCATTTTTCGACACTTTAACATGAATAAAGTCTTCTATAAGTAAATGTAACTATTCTTCTTTTGGAAAAGAGCGAATAATAGCCAAAAAACGGATAAATTTCAACTCCGGAGCTACGCACACGACTCACTCAGTAGCTCCCTTTAATATTAACTTATAATTTTAAAACTCTGCCAGAAATTAGAGTTTTATATACCATACAATCGTACCAAAGGGAATTTTTATACACTAATTAGGGGGCACAAAAGAAGCCAAAATAGAAATTGTTAATTTACCGGAAAAAAAGTTCTTTAAGCTATATATTCGTGACAGGAACGTGTGACTCGTGGCGTGGTTGTTAGCGCCATGGGTAAAGAAGATTGTAGACTCGATGGTTAGGGGTTCGGTCCTGGCCGCTGGATGAATTTTAATTTTTTTTTCTATTTATTTTATTTTATTTTTTTAAATTTATTTTTCGAAACTTTAACATAAATAAAGTCTTCTATAAATAAAAGTAACTATTCTTCTTTTGGAAAAGAGCGAATAATAGCCAAAAAACGGATAAATTTCAACTCCGGAGCTACGCACACGACTCACTCCGTAACTCCCTTTAATATTAACTTATAATTTTCAAACTCTGCCAGAAATTAGAGTTTTATATACCTTACAATCGTACCAAAGGGAATTTTTATACACTAATTAGGGGGCTCACAATGGGCCAAAATAGATTTTGTTAATTAACCAGAAAAAAGTTCTTTAAGCTATATATTCGTGAAAGGAACGTGTGAATCGTGGTGTGGTTGTTAACGCCATGGGTAAACAAGATTGAAGACTCGATGGTGAGGGGTTCGGTCCTGGCCGCTGGAAAAATTTTAATTTTTTTTTCTAATTATTTTATTTTATTTTTTTAAATTTATTTTTCGACACTTTAACATAAATAAAGTCTTCTATAAATAAAAGTAACTATTCTTCTTTTGGAAAAGAGCGAATAATAGCCAAAAAACGGATAAATTTCAACTCCGGAGCTACGCACACGACTCACTCCGTAACTCCCTTTAATATTATCTTATAATTTTCAAACTCTGCCAGAAATTAGAGTTTTATATACCATACAATCGTACCAAAGGGAATTTTTATACACTAATTAGGGGGCACACAATGGGCCAAAATAGATTTTGTTAATTAACCGGAAAAAAGTTCTTTAAGCTATATATTCGTGAAATGAGCGCGTGACGCGTGGTGTGGTTGTTAGCGCCATGGGTTAAGAAGATTGTAGACTCGATGGTGAGGGGTTCGGTCCTGGCCGCTGGATAATTTTTAATTTTTTTTCTATTTATTTTATTTTATTTTATTTTATTTTTTTAAATTTATTTTTCGACACTTTAACATGAATAAAGTCTTCTATAAATAAATGTAACTATTCTTCTTTTGGAAAAGAGCGAATAATAGCCAAAAAACGGAAAAATTTCAACTCCGGAGCTACGCACACGACTCACTCCGTAGCTCCCTTTAATATTAACTTATAATTTTCAAACTCCGCCAGAAATTAGAGTTTTATATACCATACAATCGTACCAAAGGGAATTTTTATACACTAATTAGGGGGCACAAAATGGGCCAAAATAGATTGTGTTAATTAACCGGAAGGAAGTTCTTTAAGCTATATATTCGTGGAAGCAACGTGTGAGTCGTGGTGTGGGTGTTAGCGCCATGGGTAAAGAAGTTTGTAGACTCGGTGGTCAGGGGTTCGGTCCTGGGAACGGATTAATTTTAAATTTTTTTTTCTATTTACTTTATTTAATTTTTTACAATTTATTTTTCGATATTTCAACGAGAATAAAGTGTTATATATATAAAAATAATTATTTTTCTTTGGGAAAGAGGGAACAATGGCTGAAAAACGGATAAATTTCGACTCCCGAGTTACGCACACGAATCACTACGTAACTCCCTTTAATCTTAACTTATAATTTTCAAACTCTGCTAGAAATTAGAGTTTTATATACCAAACAATCGTACCAAAGAAAATCTTTATACACCTATTAGGAGGCACATAATGGGCCAAAATAGATTTTGTTAATTAACCGGAAGGAAGTTCTTTAAGCTATATATTCGTGGAAGCAACGTGTGAGTCGTGGTGTGGTTGTTAGCGCCATGGGTAAAGAAGTTTGTAGACTCGGTGGTCAGGGGTTCGGTCCTGGGAACGGATTAATTTTTAATTTTTTTTTCTATTTACTTTATTTAATTTTTTACAATTTATTTTTCGATATTTCAACGAGAATAAAGTGTTATATATAAAAAATAATTATTTTTCTTTGGGAAAGAGGGAATAATGGCTGAAAAACGGATAGATTTCGACTCCCGAGTTACGCACACGACTCACTACGTAACTCCCTTTAATATTAACTTATAATTTTCAAACTCTGCCAGAAATTAGAGTTTTATAAACCAAGCAATCGTACCAAGGGAAATTTTTTTACACTAATTAGGGGGCACATAATGGGCCAAAATAGATAGTGTTAATTAACCGGAAGGATGTTCTTGAAGCTATATATTCGTGGAAGCAACGTGTGAGTCGTGGTGTGGTTGTTAGCGCCATGGGGAAAGAAGTCTGTGGACTCGGTGGTCAGGGGTTCGGTCCTGGGAACGGATTAATTTTTAATTTTTTTTTCTATTTACTTTATTCAATTTTTTAAAATTTATTTTTCGATATTTCAACGAGAATAAAGTGTTATATATATAAAAATAATTTTTTTTCTTTGGGAAAGAGGGAATAATGGCTGAAAAACGGATAAATTTCGACTCCCGAGTTACGCACACGACTCACTACGTAACTCCCTTTAATATTAACTTATAATTTTCAAACTCTGCCAGAAATTAGAGTTTTATAAACCAAGCAATCGTACCAAGGGAAATTTTTTTACACTAATTAGGGGGCACATAATGGGCCAAAATAGATAGTGTTAATTAACCGGAAGGATGTTCTTTAAGCTATATATTCGTGGAAGCAACGTGTGAGTCGTGGTGTGGTTGTTAGCGCCATGGGTAAAGAAGTCTGTAGACTCGGTCATCAGGGGTTCGGTCCTGGGAACGGATTAATTTTTAATTTTTTTTTCTATTTACTTTATTCAATTTTTTAAAATTTACTTTTCGATATTTCAACGAGAATAAAGTGTTATATATATAAAAATAATTTTTTTTCTTTGGGAAAGAGGGAATAATGGCTGAAAAACGGATAAATTTCGACTCCCGATTTACGCACACGACTCACTACGTAACTCCCTTTAATATTAACTTATAATTTTCAAACTCTGCCAGAAATTAGAGTTTTATAAACCAAGCAATCGTACCAAGGGAAATTTTTTTACACTAATTAGGGGGCACAGAATGGGCCAAAATAGATTGTGTTAATTAACCGGAAGGAAGTTCTTTAAGTTATATATTCGTGGAAGCAACGTGTGAGTCGTGGTGTGGTTGTTAGCGTCATGGGTAAAGAAGTTTGTAGACTCGGTGGTCAGGGGTTCGGTGCTGGGAACGGATTAATTTTTAATTTTTTTTTCTATTTACTTCATTTAATTTTTTAAAATTTATTTTTCGATATTTCAACGAGAATAAAGTGTTATATATATAAAAATTATTATTTTTCTTTGGGAAAGAGGGAATAATGACTGAAAAACGGATAAATTTCGACTCCCGAGTTACGCACACGACTCACTACGTAACTCCCTTTAATATTAACTTATAATTTTCAAACTCTGCCAGAAATTAGAGTTTTATAAACCAAGCAATCGTACCAAGGGAAATTTTTTTACACTAATTAGGGGGCACATAATGGGCCAAAATAGATTGTGTTAATTAACCGGAAGGAAGTTCTTTAAGCTATATATTCGTGGAAGCAACGTGTGAGTCGTGGTGTGGTTGTTAGCGCCATGGGTTAAGAAGTCTGTAGACTCGGTGGTCAGGGGCTCGGTCCTGGGAACGGATTAATTTTTAATTTTTTTTTCTATTTACTTTATTCAATTTTTTAAAATTTATTTTTCGATATTTCAACGAGAATAAAGTGTTATATATATAAAAATAATTATTTTTCTTTTTGAAAGAGGGAATAATGGCTGAAAAACGGATAAATTTCGACTCCGGAGTTACGCACACGACTCACTACGTAACTCCCTTTAATATTAACTTATAATTTTCAAACTCTGCCAGAAATTAGAGTTTTATATACCAAACAATCGTAATAAAGGAAATTTTTATACACTAATTAGGGTGCACATAGTGGGCCAAAATAGATTTTGTTAATCAACGGGAAAGAAGTTCTTTAAGCTATATATTCGCGGAAGCAACGCGTGAGTCGTGGTGTGGTTGTTAGCGCCATGGGTAAAGAAGTTTGTAGACTCGGTGGTCAGGGGTTCGGTCCTGGGAACGTATTAATTCTTAATTTTTTTTTCTATTTACTTTATTTAATTTTTTAAAATTTATTTTTCGATATTTCAACGAGAATAAAGTGTTATATATATAAAAATAATTTTTTTTCTTTGGGAAAGAGGGAATAATGGCTGAAAAACGGATAAATTTCGACTCCCGAGTTACGCACACGACTCACTACGTAACTCCCTTTAATATTATATTATAATTTTCAAACTCTGCCAGAAATTAGAGTTTTATAAACCAAGCAATCGTACCAAGGGAAATTTTTTTACACTAATTAGGGGGCACATAATGGGCCAAAATAGATTTTGTTAATTTCCCGGAAGGAAGTTCTTTAAGCTATATATTCGTGAAAGCAACGTGTGAGTCGTGGTGTGGTTGTTAGCGCCGTGGGTAAAGAAGTTTGTTGACTCGGTGGTTAGGGTTTCGGTCCTGGTCATGGATTAATTTTTAATTTTTTTTTCTGTTTACTTTATTTTACTTTTTAAAATTTATTTTTCGATATTTCAACGAGAATAAAGTGTTATATATATAAAAATAATTTTTTTTCTTTGGGAAAGAGGGAATAATGGCTGAAAAACGGATAAATTTCGACTCCCGAGTTACGCACACGACTCACTACGTAACTCCCTTTAATATTAACTTATAATTTTCAAACTCTGCCAGAAATTAGAGTTTTATAAACCAAGCAATCGTACCAAGGGAAATTTTTTTACACTAATTAGGGGGCACATAATGGGCCAAAATAGATTGTGTTAATTAACCGGAAGGAAGTTCTTTAAGTTATATATTCGTGGAAGCAACGTGTGAGTCGTGGTGTGGTTGTTAGCGTCATGAGTAAAGAAGTTTGTAGACTCGGTGGTCAGGGGTTCGGTGCTGGGAACGGATTAATTTTTAATTTTTTTTTCTATTTACTTTATTTAATTTTTTAAAATTTATTTTTCGATATTTCAACGAGAATAAAGTGTTATATATATAAAAATTATTATTTTTCTTTGGGAAAGAGGAAATAATGACTGAAAAACGTATAAATTTCGACTCCCGAGTTACGCACACGACTCACTACGTAACTCCCTTTAATATTAACTTATAATTTTCAAACTCTGCCAGAAATTAGAGTTTTATAAACCAAGCAATCGTACCAAGGGAAATTTTTTTACACTAATTAGGGGGCACATAATGGGCCAAAATAGATTGTGTTAATTAACCGGAAGGAAGTTCTTTAAGCTATATATTCGTGGAAGCAACGTGTGAGTCGTGGTGTGGTTGTTAGCGCCATGGGTTAAGAAGTCTGTAGACTCGGTGGTCAGGGGCTCGGTCCTGGGAACGGATTAATTTTTAATTTTTTTTTCTATTTACTTTATTCAATTTTTTAAAATTTATTTTTCGATATTTCAACGAGAATAAAGTGTTATATATATAAAAATAATTATTTTTCTTTGGGAAAGAGGGAATAATGGCTGAAAAACGGATAAATTTCGACTCCCGAGTTACGCACACGACTCACTACGTAACTCCCTTTAATATTAACTTATAATTTTCAAACTCTGCCAGAAATTAGAGTTTTATAAACCAAGCAATCGTACCAAGGGAAATTTTTTTACACTAATTAGGGGGCACATAATGGGCCAAAATAGATTGTGTTAATTAACCGGAAGGAAGTTCTTCAAGCTATATATTCGTGGAAGCAACGTGTGAGTCGTGGTGTGGTTGTTAGCGCCATGGGTAAACAAGTTTGTAGACTCGGTGGTCAGGGGTTCGGTCCTGGGAACGGATTAATTTTTAATTTTTTTTTCTATTTACTTTATTTAATTTTTTAAAATTTATTTTTCGATATTTCAACGAGAATAAAGTGTTATATATATAAAAATAATTATTTTTCTTTTTGAAAGAGGGAATAATGGCTGAAAAACGGATAAATTTCGACTCCGGAGTTACGCACACGACTCACTACGTAACTCCCTTTAATATTAACTTATAATTTTCAAACTCTGCCAGAAATTAGAGTTTTATATACCAAACAATCGTAATAAAGGAAATTTTTATACACTAATTAGGGTGCACATAGTGGGCCAAAATAGATTTTGTTAATCAACGGGAAAGAAGTTCTTTAAGCTATATATTCGCGGAAGCAACGCGTGAGTCGTGGTGTGGTTGTTAGCGCGATGGGTAAAGAAGTTTGTAGACTCGGTGGTCAGGGGTTCGGTCCTGGGAACGTATTAATTTTTAATTTTTTTTTCTATTTACTTTATTTAATTTTTTAAAATTTATTTTTCGATATTTCAACGAGAATAAAGTGTTATATATATAAAAATAATTTTTTTTCTCTGGGAAAGAGGGAATAATGGCTGAAAAACGGATAAATTTCGACTCCCGAGTTACGCACACGACTCACTACGTAACTCCCTTTAATATTAACTTATAATTTTCAAACTCTGCCAGAAATTAGAGTTTTATAAACCAAGCAATCGTACCAACGGAAATTTTTTTACACTAATTAGGGGGCACATAATGGGCCAAAATAGATTTTGTTAATTTCCCGGAAGGAAGTTCTTTAAGCTATATATTCGTGAAAGCAACGTGTGAGTCGTGGTGTGGTTGTTAGCGCCGTGGGTAAAGAAGTTTGTTGACTCGGTGGTAAGGGTTTCGGTCCTGGTCATGGATTAATTTTTAATTTTTTTTTCTATTTACTTTATTTTACTTTTTAAAATTTATTTTTCGATATTTCAACGAGAATAAAGTGTTATATATATAAAAGTAATTATTTTTCTTTGGGAAAGAGGGAATAATAGCTGAAAAACGGATAAATTTTGACTCCGGAGCTACGCACACGACTCACTCCGTAACTCCCTTTAATATTAACTTATAATTTTGAAACTCTGCCAGAAATTAGAGTTTTATATACCAAACAATCGTACCAAAGGAAATTTTTATACACTAATTGGGGGGCACATAATGGGCCGAAATATATTTTGTTAATTAACCGGAAGGAAGTTCTTTAAGCTATATATTCGTGAAAGCAACGTGTGAGTCGTGGTGGGGTTGTTAGCGCCATGGGAAAAGACGTTGGTGGACTCGGTGGTCACGAGTTCGGTCCTGGTGACGGTTTAAGTTTTAATTTAGTGACTCAAATATGTGATCTTAAATATGCTAATTAGTTTGTGCTGGCGATTTTTTAATTTACGAAATTAAACACAAAAATGAGTTTTCTCTGAATAAACATACCTTTTTTCCGACGGATTCAGATTTTGAACCCCCAAAATATGGGGGGTAGCCACAATCTGGGGAATATTGTCCCTATAGTTTGATCATTAGGGGGATCCAAAGTTTGGAATCCTCTATCTTAATTTTACATTTTGCTTTCTTGAAACCTTTTTAAGCGAGTTAAAAAAATTTTGAACATAATTTTAAAATTCATTTATTTAAGGATAATGGCATGCAGAAAATAAACTTTAGTAAATATTTATTATTTTTTAGTACGCTGTTAAATAATGGCTGGAAAATTTTTGAATTATAAGGCGGACAACTTTTTATACAATTTTTATGTACGTAATTTTACATGGCAAAATACAAAATCGAGCTAAATCTATCGAATTGTTCCTGTGTATATTTAAAATTCGATTTCTCAGAAACTATTCAACCGATTATGCTCAAATTTTCCATTTTGTCATGTGAAATTACACATTTTAAAAGGATGTTAAAATTTTATACCTCTCAATTTAAATTTTGTCACTGCTGTAATAGATTTTCTCGAAAAAGTTCATAAGTAAGCAGGTATGTTAATGTTCAACCATTCCTGAAATTTTGCAGCAGTTTTTTCGTGTCACGAATTTTTTCTATACATTATCGGCAAAACATTGTTGAAAATAAAAATTTAAAATAAAAAAAAAATGTAAAAGGAATTAATAAAAAGAAAAACAAGTTTTTCTAAAGGTCTGTTTAATATACGTGTTTAATATTCGTCTGTTTAATATAAGTCTGTTTAATATACAAATATACGTCTAAAATACATAAAATTAAAATTGAAATGCGATAAATAAAATTTTAAACGAAGTTCTTTTAAAACTAGAAAAACTTCTATTAGCCTTATTGTACCGAAACTTTGAGACAATGCTTAATGTTCAAACTTCAATATTCTTATTCAATTAAAAATAATAATAAAAATATTAATAAAAATAAAATAAAATAAAAAAATGAAAGAAAATAAAAAAAAAAAAGAAAATAAAAAAAATAAAAGAAAATAAAAAAATAAAAGAAAATAAAAAAAATAATCTCACTAAATTTAACTTTTGAAAATTATTGTAAACCCCAGATTCGCCTCTCTCTCAAAATACTGTCTTAAAAACTGCTGCTTACGTCATGCGCAACTTTGCACTAATATTACGGCTTCTGATCATTTACACTTTTAGAGTTTACTTGCTTGATAATAGTTTAAAATTGAAATTTCTTAATGATATTCTGTTTTATTGTTCCACGTTTAAGATATTTCCTTGTTTTGATATAGAAAGTAGGTGCACGGTTTAATTGCATTTCATTTGCCTTATTAAGTATTTAATTTACGCATTGTTATTTGTTTTTTTAAGATTATCAATTAATATTAACTCAATTTAAAACTTAAATTTATGCTTGGAACGGCCTTACCCAAAGGACATTAAACGGTTATTATGCTCCCTTCTTAATTTCAGTAAGTTTCAAGTAAACACTGAAACTATAATTTAAATTTAATAATCAATATTTTAATTTATTACTGTTATTACTATTTTACCTTAATTATTATTATTATTATATTTTTGGATGTATGAGTTGCCGATAGATTCAAATAAATATCTTTACAATACATTTATAGTTATTATAAAAAATGGAAATTAGCACTAACGTTAGTTAGATTTACATTAATACCAAAATATAGCTCAACAAATAAAAATAATATTTCAGAAATTGAAGATTTTTCCATATTAAAAAGTTTTATGAGGCTCCAGACTACTTATCAAGATTTTAAAATAGAAACTGCGTATTACTATAATTTGATTCTGATTTTTGCCAAACGTAGCATTTATAATATTTTCTTAACCCACTTTCGAGTGTATCTATGGCTAGAAGATTGTACTTGTAATTTCGGTAACTTTCCGATTAGCTTAAGCAATTTTGATTTCAAGACAGGATAATATATGTTTTATTCGTTTTTTAATCACCATAAGTAGAATTGATTGCTTACAGGAATAATTGTGATTCATTTTGAAATTGGAATTCATTTGAGAAATTTGATCTCTATAATTGATCAAAAATCGTCGAATACTGTCAAGTTTCGAATAATGTCCATAAAAAATTTTGTGACCAGTTCTAAGACACCCTAGTTCAGTTGTTTTAGGCGATAGTTCGGGTTCAACATGGAAGATAATGTGATCGATTGTAGCGGCTCATGGGTACTAATTGATGGATTGCTTCTACGACAAAATTTTCGGAACTTGAATGTAGTTTATCTATTGATTCGACTTCATATTTATGTATAGTGCGAAGCAAAATTACTCGGCTTAAATAACTTTCAATCTGATATGTAAATTTTTTACGTCTTGAGTCTCAATTTTATTTTGTTCGAGGACATAATCTTGTATATGTTAATTAATTTATATAAACGATATTTTAAGTTACAAAACCAGAAAAAAAAACGATTTTTTCTTTTCCGATGGATTTGAATTTTTGATCCTCAACATATGGAAGGTAGTCAATATTTTAAAAGTTTTCCAGCCTGAAAATATTGCCAAAGTTGTTGAGGCAGGAGAGCGATTGAATGTTTGGATCTTTTAATGTTAACAAAACTTTTTGAGCATTTCGCTAGATTTGAAAAACTTTTTTAAGCGAATCATGAAGTTTTTACACACTATTATAAGATTCGTTCATCCAAAGATAATTCTATGCAAAAAATAACCTTAAATAAATATTATTTTTTATTTTATTTGCTAATTGTCGAAAACACTTTTCATTGCAAAATATAGAAAAAAAATTTCATAATTTTTAAGAAAGTAATTTTAAAGGCAAAATGAGAAATTTGAATGAAATCGGACAGATGGCAGGTGCTTCTCTTGTTTTAAGGGTCTAGGAGCTGAATTCCTCATAAAGTTAGACATTCAAACAACTAAGATCGAGTTGTAGTATATACATTGAAGTCCGATCAATAGATAAAATATTTTCAGGGGTTTCCCTTTCTTGCTCCTTGTTTATACATAAATGCATACATCGTTATTACATAGCACATGAATACATGCGTACATATATTGAACATAAATTGTGTATATACGTACAAACATACGGGAGTACAAATATTCCCACATTTACATAGATACATATATACATTATACAGTATATTCATATAAAGTATGTGTGTCCCGCAGTAGACTGATCGTTAAGACACGGTTCCCAGCAGATCACCGAAGTCAAGCATCACTGGCTACGGTCAGTGTGCGGATGGGTGACCACTTGGATCAGACTGCGTAGGGCCCGAGAGTGTGCGGTATTGGTCCTCGTTATACTGTTCTACCGTAAAGTGCTCGACTTCGAGTGCAGGTCGTCGGGTTACCGAAGCGGGGGTGCCATCCCCTCTGCAGAGGATCAAAATTGTGATGGCATGTCTTCGGATCATCCTCAGGGGTGTTTCCCAGACCGTTTCCAATAGCCCATCTTGCAGCTCTAGTGCGACGTTAATTAACTACAACTACAACAACAATAAAGTATGTGTGTATCTACATATATGTGAATTAACGTACATAAGATTATACATACTTATATGCACTATATACTTCTAGTCAGACTTTTACTTTTAGACATTTACTATTTGGACTTTTAGCTTTCATTGATTTTAGTTTTGAGATTTTTTATCTCTTGTTTCCTTATTATTATAATCATTTAATTCTCGACATTTACACCGGCGCTATTGGGTTTCATTGCCTTTAACACATGTTTTTAATTGTCAAACTTTATTGTTAATCCACTTTTAACTGATCACCACCACTGTCATTTGGTGAAATTTTACTGTAACTTTAGTTTTTAGAGAAATTTTATTATACTTATATGTACTACTTAAAGTATATATACGTATGTACGATACGCATAAAATAAATGGTCAATTCTAAATAATTTTTCATCTAATGATCGTATCTTCACATTTAAGGACTCAATCTTAAAGGTGCGAGAGGATGACATATATGCTAATTGATTTGTGCCCACGATATTTTAAGTTATGAAATCAGACACAAAAACATACTTTCTCTGAACAGACATACCTGCTTTATGGTGTTACTTGGGTTTTTGTCTATCAAATTATAGAGATGGCCGCAATCTGGAAAAAAATAATCCCAATAGTTGTAGTCAGAAGAGCGGTTAAAAGTTTGTACCCCTTAATGTTAATATTTTTTACGTATGAGACCACATCTTGAGAGCATCTTATGTGAATTGAAAAAATTTTTGCACTCAATTAAAAAATTCGTTTGTCAAAAGCTAATTCCATGCAAAATATAAATTTTAGTCAAAATAATCATTTTTTATCATTTTATTCAATGATAGTCTAAAAAATTTTGAATTTAAGTTAAAGAATTTTAAATGGCAAAGCGCAAAATTTGAACGAAATCAATCGAATAGCTCTTAAAAATGCGACTTTTTCAAAATTCAATTTTTCAGGAACTATTCGATCCATTTTACTCAAATGTTGTATTTTGCCATTTAAAATTTCCTTCCTTAAAATGTTATAAAAAATTATATACTTAATAATCAAAAAATTTCGGCTATTACAAAATAAAATTTAAAAACAGTAAATATTTACTGAAAGTTATATTTTGCAAAGAATTATCTTTGGATAAACAAAATTTATATTTGTATGCAAAATTACTTTAATTCGTTTTAAAAGTTCTCAGGACATGGTGAAATACGCAAAAAGTAAAATTAACATTAAGGAGTCTAAGCTTTGGACTCAGACCTCACTATTGGGACGATTTATTTCGGATTGCGAATACCCGTTGGACGGCTCTTTTGACCAACCTATTATTACGACCATATTTCCCAGAGTGCGGCTATCCCCTATATTTTGTGGGTCAGAAATGTGCATCCGTCGAGAAAAGGTATGTTTTTCAGAGAAAGTGCGTTTTATTTTTGTCTAATTTCGTAACTTAAAATATGGTTTGCATTAATTAATTAACATATTTGAGATCCTTTGAACCCTTAAGATTGAGAACAAAAACGTAAATATCCGATTATTAGATCAACTCGCAGTAGAGTGAACTTTAAGATACGGTTCCCAGTAGAACATCGAAGTCAAGGATCACTTGCTACGGTCAGTGTGTGGATGGGTGATCACTTTGATCAACCTACAAAGGAACCAAAGGTGTGCGGTATCTATCCTAATTAAGCTTTTCCACCATTAAGAGCTCGACTTCACGCGCAGGTCGTCAAGGAGAAGATCCATCCCCTCTGCAGAGGATCAAAATTGTGTTGACATGTCTTCGGATCATCCTCAAGAATGTTTCCCAACTGTACACCAATAGCCCATTGTTCATCGTTAGTACGACATAGACCAACAAAAACAACCGATCGTTAGATCAAAAAATTTTCAGAGTAGTCTGCTTTTTTTTTTCAACAAGTAATTTATTCATTCTACGGCCATATGACATACAATGTACTCACGTGTGCAAGTACTATATGCATGTACTGTCTAATAACAATGTTATTCATACAACGATAGTTAAAGTAACCATAGATATATAATTATATACTGCGTGTGTATTCATGTATTTTTATTTATACGTGTGCATGCACCTGTATACATATAATGTAGGCATGTATTCCTGTACGTACAATATGTATGTACATACAATTCATATGTATATGCATAAAATTTCATTCAATATACGCAAGTACGCACACAAAAATTTCCTCTTATTTTTCAGAGAAAGGAGCATATCTGACGAGGAAGTCATTTATTTGTATGAAGATTGTTTCGCTAATTCCTTCATGTTAAATATGTTACGTATTCACTGGTGGTTATTATACCTATAATATCATTTGTTTATGTATTGACGAAATAGTTGATTTAATTATGGTACATCTGTTTTGTATTATTCACTAATGGTTATTATACAGATAATATTTTTATATATTAACAAAATACCTAATATAATTATGGCATATCTGATTTGTACAAATGCACTTGTCATATACTAATTGTTATGATAATCATAATATTTATTTGTTGTTGTGCATTAAAAAATATGTTTGGAATTTCTACATTCATTAAACGATTTAAAAAAAAAAAAATATTTTGTTATCATTAAATTTCCTACATTTATCATATCATGCATATTAAGTAAGAGATAATTAATCAGTTGCATTTTATTTATTTTGACAAAAGAAGATATTTCATGTTAATTTTCTTTGATATACAAAAAACTGAACACTTTTGACTCATCAAAATTTCTCACACCGCATAAATTTCTGAATAAGAAAGAAGAAAATGCGCAGACCCTCTTTGAGTATTACATTGTTTGTTTGTTTGTTTTGTTCATTTACGTCGAATTAGAGCTGCGCAATGGGCTATTGGCGACGGTCTGGGAAACATCCCTGAGGATGATCCGAAGACATACCATAACAATTTTGATCCTCTGCAGAGGGGATGGCACCCCCGCTTCGGTAGCCCAACGACCTGCACGCGAAGTCGAGCACTTTACGGTAGCAAAGTTTAACGAGGACCAATACCGCACACCCTCGGTCCCTACGCAGACTGATCCAAGAGGGTCACCCATCCGCACACTGACCGCAGCCAGTGATGCTTGACTTCGGTGATCTGTGTCTTAACGATCAGTCCACTGCGGGACTTGAGTATTACATATGTTCTATTTATTTTGTGTTTTTATTTGTCAAATCGTTAAATAAAATAAAAAATTTCATATTAAACGACATTTTAACTTGTAAATCATTAAGTTCCTACATCAAAGTAAGTCAGACTGATAAAAAAACGACTATTTTCCCCAAAATAATCAAGCAAAATTGATGGAAAGGAGAATTTTCCTCGGACTGGGAAAGCTATAAGAAGTAAAATATAAAACAAATAATGAAACACGCTGTCATGCAATCGTGGGAGAGATGACATCAAAGATGACATCAGAATGACGTTTTAACCGACGTTCACTAGCAATAGCATTAAATTGCATTGTCAATGAAAATCTTATGACAGGGTAGATTTTAGCTGAGCATACGAAAACGCTGCAAACGGAAACCTTATAATTATGCAGATTTAAGATGATTTTCATCTTAGAACTAGCTTTATTCAAGGTTTTTTTTTTCCCGCTTGAAAATCCTAAGACAACCTCGTTTTAAGGTTGTTATGTTGAAGGTTGTTTTCCAACGTTTTGGATTAGGGTAATGTGCGTAGAATAGAGCAGATTGTCGCAGACCTCGTTTTAAGGTTAGAAGGTTTACACGTAAACCGTGTAAAAAACTCTTTTTAGGTTTGCATGAAAAGATTTTTGTTGTGTTGAAAAAACCTTATATTGCTATCTGGGAATGGTTCAAAAAAGTCCAAGATTTATATACATATTTTTGTTTAGCTAAATGTAAGTGCTTATAATTCCAATTTTTAATTTATTTTGACTTTGATTAATTATTATTCATGATGTATCAAAACTTTACTCACAGCTTAAAAAATGTTGTTAGTAAAATCTCAGTAATATTTTATTTCTCCAATGCTGGGAGGTATGACTATGCATCTTGATATTTCTCAAAATAATTGAAAATGCTTACCCTAATTGTCAAAGCAATAATGAAATCAAATTTTTTGAGGAACAGGGACTAATCCGATAAGCTCTGATTATTTTATATTCAAGAACTCAATATCAATCTGTACACCATAAATTATGCACAAAGAGTTCTACAAACGACATGTTTAAAATACTTTTTTGAACTAATATTTAATGAAGTAATTTTAAGTGATTGACCTCTATTAAATTAAGAAAGAGACTCGAAAATGTAAATATTACAAAGCTGGGAAGCTTTGACAAAACTATGAAACAGAAAATATCACCCAATTCAAGGACAAGATACAATATTTAGATTTAAAAAAATGTAATTAGGGTTCAATACTTTAATCAAATAATTAAAAAAAAAGTTTTCATAATTATGAAATAAAAATGCAGCAAGTGTTGTGGGGAAGCATTTTTCTCAAAAGTAGATTTTTATCCTAAAATTCCGTTAATTATTTAATTGTTTTTTAATCAAATGATAAAGAGATTAATTAAACTTTTTGAAATGACAAATCTTAACCATTTTTTACTACATTTGCTAAATATTAAGGCGTCTCAAGTCATATTAATTTTAAAATCTTGCCTTTATAAAATGGATTTTTTTTCCTTCTTAATACAAGGTTCGTAGTTGTCCTGATATTCCTGGGAAAAAAATTATTTGGTCCTTTTTTGTCCAGATTTTTAGCTTTTTGACCTGATTTTCACGTTCGTACAAAAAATCCCATTTTCCATTAATACAAATGCAGGTTTTTAAAAAATAGATTTGAGGAATCAAAAGATTTATATTTTTAATCTATCGTCTTTTTTTTCTCTTTTTTTAATTAATGCTAGTAGAGAGAAATCATGGCCGGGATAACCTGCTCGGTAGGGCGCTGGACCCATGACCGAGAGTTCGTGGGTTCGAACCCCGCCGACCGAAAACTCCCCGTGTAGTAAAGTGACTGATGCACGTTAAATCTGTCGAGTCGCAAAAGTCCTCCGTAGTCCCATAACGAATCAAAACCTCTGGGGGTACTGGATTGGAGATCGATCGTTCTCTGACTCAGGTCAAAATTACGATCTGTAGAATGAATGAATGGGTCCGCCTTATGAACGGGTGTGGCAGAAGTCAAATTCTTGGCCATAGATGGCGCCACTGAAAAACAAGAAGCGCGCACTCTGCCTTAAATTTGCTCGGTTTCACCAAGCAGGCTGTCCGCGTGGCAAGTGGCATTGGAAACAACAACAGAGAGAAATCACAAAATTTCATTCCTTCAATCAGATGTCGGAAGTAGCGCGCTACAAGTAGCGAAACTACTGTAGTCTCTTCTTTTTTCTTCCGTAGTTTGTAGTTCGATACAAAAAAAAACAGTAGTTTGTAGTGATTCCTGGCAACTACTTTTTACCCTAGTTAAATAAAGAAACAAAGTTCTAATGCCAAAAAATTCGAATTTGATAGGTGCAAACCCATTGCGGGTCTGTCAACGCACGCAATGAGAATGCCTCTGTGGCCCAGTGTTAATAAAATCTACTTTTGATGTTCCGAAAAATCGGTCGAGTTGTTCCTGAGAAATTGAATTTCAAATATCTAACTTATTTAAAATTCGATTTCACAGAAATCATAAAGTGCGTTTTGTGCCCGATTCCATCACTAAAATATCGTCTGCATTATTAATTAAGTAGCATATTTGCGATCATCCCCTCAAACCGTTAAGATTGAGTCCTAGAATGTTCAGATCCAATCAATAGGATCAAAAATTATTCAGGGTGGTCCAGTTTTTTGCCATGTACTGTATTTCTTGGAGGATATAAAAAAGCCTTGAAAACTTAAATCACAAATATTTGATATTTTCATAGCATTTCTTAAAGCATTGTCGAGGAAAGCATAAAGTTAAAAGAACAAATTTGTTAAAAGTGCTTTAAAATATAAAAACTATTTCATGTCAACATAAATTAAAACTTCTTAATATCTCATATCTAACCACAACAATTTTGAATTTTGGTAAAAAGTAAGTGCCCCAGTTAAGTTAGTCTTTTAAAAGTAGTAACTACATTTCGAAAGTAGTTTGCAGTCACTACATTTTAGAAAAAAAAGTAGTTATAGTTAACTACAATTGTAATAAAGTAGTCGTAGTTAACTTCAAAGAAAATATAGTTTTTCTGACCACTGGCTCCAATTCAGCAAAAATGGTCTTCTAATCATATGCATGGTTCTGTCATATAACCTTACCCACAAGATTCATTGTAAACATTTTCATGAATTCGGTCATTCTGTGAAAAAGAAACTAAACTAACAATTTTATATTGTTAAATTTTTATGGTGATGAATTCAGTGATCATGCACTTATTTATTATACTGAACAAATTATGTAGGGTGGAGTTATTTCTTAGACTCTTTCAATTGATGGGTTACAATCAAGAAGCTAAATTACTTGAATAAAGAAATCAAAGAACTTAATTACTAATTTTATTACCCACTGGGTGTTGCTTTGGATTTGATGGCGTGCTTACCTTATTTAGACGTAAGAGTAATAGTAAACAGTGCACATGCGTCGTCATTACGTACGTTGCTATGGCGACAACTGTTGTTTAAAAAAAAAATTTAGAATTCTTTTTTTAAATATTGTCTTAAGTTAAAACTTTACAATGAAATGAACAACTTCAAAACCATCATCTCAAAAATAGAATTGCACAAGTCATAATTGGGTATAATATGAAAAAAACACAACTACTTCGATTTAGTAGGAACAACATATGACGCAATGCTAAACGAATGGAATTTAGTTGTTGTTTATTTAGTTATTGTTATTAGTAGTTGTTGTTATTTGTTTTAGTTGTTGTTGTTTATTTAGTTGTATTTAGTTTCAATAACTTTTCTTTAATGCAATAAAATCTGGCGAGCAGCTATTTAAACGATCGAACGATCGAACACTTCGTTTGTTTATTTGTGGCTTGAAGTTAGGCTCGCAGAAAATGCCGTTCATGGGTTAAATTTAGTAGGAACAACACAACCTGTGACGTAGGCTATATTATACCCAATTGATCGGAACAACCTAAGCATTAATAAAAAAATCGACACAGCAAGATCAAATAAAATAAAAAAAGCAGATGATAATTTTGGAATTTCTTGAAGTTGATTGTTTTCACCTCTGAGTTTTTTGTTTTAATTTCCCCAGCGAATATTTTTATGTTATGTTAATTCAAATTATTTTAATATTCATTTTGTTCCTTACTTATTTATAATTACTATCCTGGAGGTGATTTTATGTAATATAAATAGGAATTTTGCGACGTCCCTTAAGAAAAGTATATTGACTGGTATTGAAAACCAAAGATATTCTTCATTTCAATGCCTTTCAACACACTATTATATAAATACATACATACTAACCTATAGGACCGCATAGTTTTTTTTTTCTTTTTGTTTTTTTCCAATGGCAGGCACTGAATTTGAATCTTTGCCTATACTACGCCAGAATTGTTGCTCATTTCGCGTTACCCAGTGGGCACCTGTGAACCAAAGTCACGGAGGCGAGCAGCATTGCCCACGCCACACTGCCACAACCCGTTTATAGGGTGGGCCACATTCACACATCATACACACACACAACAGAAGACAGCATAAAGAGAGAGAGAGAGAAACATCCATGCCCAGGGCGGGATTCAAACCCGCAGCCTATGGCTTCGCAGTCAGGCACGCTAACCGCTCGGCCACCTGGCCGGCAGGACCACGTTGTGTACCCCCTAATAAGCCTATAATTTTTTCCTCTGGCAGGATACACTAGTAAACGGTAATATAATACGTTGTCCAGTTTGAATATTACGGGTAATGTTGTAATACATAATATTGACTACGAATTTCTTCATTTTAAGTTGTTGTAGTTTATTTACGTCGCACTAGAGCTGCACAATGGGCTATTGGCGACGGTCTGGGAAACATCCCGGAGGATGATCCGAAGACATGCCATCACAATTTTGATCCTTTGCGGAGGGGAAGGCACCCCCGCTTCGGTAGCCCGACGACCTGCGCGAAGTCGAGCACTTTACGGTAGGTAGCACAGTTTAACGAAGACCAATACCGCACACCCTCGGTCCCTACGCAGACTGATCCAAGTGGTCACCCACCCGCACACTGACCGTAGCCAGTGATGCTTGACTTCGGTGATCTGCTGGGAACCGTGTCTTAACGATCAGTCCACTGCGGGACTATTCATATGTAGCAATAAATAACTTAATTTAACTGCTGTAGTTGGAATGAAACGTCATTTTAGTCCTAGTCACTTGTTGTTGTTGTTAATTTACGTCGCACTAGAGCTGCACAATGGGCTATTGGCGACGGTCTGGGATGGATGATCCGAAGACATGCCATCACAATTTTGATCCTATGCGGAGGGGATGGCACCCCCGCTTCGGTAGCCCGACAACCTGCGCGCGAAGTCAAGCACTTTGCGGTAGCACAGTTTAACGAGGACCAATACCGCACACCCTCCGTCCCTACGCAGACTGATCCAAGTGATCACCCACCCGCACACTGACCGTAGCCAGTGATGCTTGACTTCGGTGATCTGCTGGGAACCGTGTCTTAACGATCAGTCCACTGCGGGACTATTCATATGTAGCAATAATTAACTTAATTTAACTGCTGTAGTTGGAATGAAACGTCATTTTAGTCCTAGTCACTTGTTGTTGTTGTTAATTTACGTCGCACTAGAGCTGCACAATGGGCTATTTGCGGAGGGGAAGGCACCCCCGCTTCGGTAGCCCGATGACCTGCGCGCGAAGTCGAGCACTTTACGGTAGCACAGTTTAACGAGGACCAATACCGCATACTCTCGGTCCTTACGCAGGCTGATCCAAGTGGTCACCCACCCGCACACTGACCGCAGCCAGTGATGCTTGACTTCGGTGATCTGCTGGGAACCGTGTTTTAACGATAAGTCCACTGCGGGACTAGTCCTAGTCAGATAACGTGAACAGTGATTGAGTTGGTACTTTTCTCTCTAAACTGTCACATTATACCAACGAGAGGACTTTCATCAGCGATAGTTTTTACCTACACCTTGTTGCGTAAATGCGGTGAGATTAGGTTAGTTTGACGCTAAGATGGAATTAACGAACCTGGCCTGTCTCCCAGCGATGTCCTTAGAAAATATGCCACCGGAGTACTTACATTCATCTGTGCTCAAAAGACTAGAGAGTCTTTGTCAAATTTCAAGATCAGATTGTCCAAGCTACGGAAGTTGATCCGAATAATATAAGAGATCATGAGAGACTTCCTTAAATCAAAGATATTCAGTGATCACGGGGAAACGAACCAGTTACCAATTTTGTTGCATTTCGAATTTCACCCACCCCGGTTCCATATGTATTTTATTGAATTGTAAAAGCAACGATTTTTAAAGGACATCGGTGCACAAATTTAAGGTCCGAAATCGTAGATTCCATTCTATTACCCACTCAGTCAGTAAAATAATTGAAAAAAATTCTTACATTAGAAAAACCTTTAACTAGAATACATTTAAAAGCTTTGCCTTCCTAAAGCAGAAAGTGCTGAACACTTTATGATTGAATTAGAACTATTTATATCAAAAAGTTAGGCTTTTAATAAATATAGTATTTATTTTACATTAATTAGAATGCTCTATAGCTTGAAGGAAGGAAGTTCGAAACCCACATCAAATATGGATGTATCCTTGTGATGTTTTTCTCTACACTGTGCTTCAACTTGACAAACTTAGATAAACCTTTTTTTATATTGAGAAGACAAGCCCCTATTGCATTGACTTTCAAAAGGTCAAATGTTTGTAACTTATTTTTTAAATCAACCATATAAATATGTAAGTTTGTGCGCAGTTTATTCTTCTTTAGCTATGGTTTGCTCTGTACGCTTTCATTTAAATATTTACGGATCAAAGGTAACAAAATGCATTATAAAAAAGTCCCGCAGTGGACTGATCGTTAAGACACGGTTCCCAGACGATCACCGAAGTCAAGCATCACTGGCTGCAGTCAGTGTGCGGGTGGGTGACCACTTGCATCACTCTGAGTAGGGACCGAGGGTGTGCGGTATGGCTGTTCTACCGTAAAGTGCTCGCCTTCGTTTGCAAGTCGTCGGGCTACCGAAGCGGGGGTGCCATCTCCTCGGCAAAGGATCGAAATTGTGATGGCATGTCTTCGTATCATTCTCAGGGATGTTTCCCAGACCGTCGGCAGTAGCCCATTGTGCAGCTCTAGTGTGATGTTAATGAACTACTACAACAATATATAAAAACGTTATATATATACTTTATGTTACTTAAAAGTGTAACTATAAATAAATTAAATTAATTCAGTAATTAGGTATTAACTGTTTTTGTTTGCAAAATGAAACGAAATGTTCCTCAAAGAATTATCACTATTTAAGAAATGTTGTTGTTGTTGTTAATTTGCGTCGCACTAGAGCTGCACAATGGGCTATTGGCGACGATTTAAGAAATGAGAGTTGTTTGATTATTTTTAACGAAACTCGCAGAACATTTGTAATTATCAAAACTTCTGCTGCAGAACAATGAATAAAACAATACTGCTTGCTGCAATTTCCTTCACTAACCTTCTAGAACTCTCGGCTATTTCGGTGTTGCTTTATTGATTGTTGTTGTTGGTTGTTGTTAATTTACGTCGCACTAGAGCTGCACAATGGGCTATTGGTGACGGTCTGGGAAACATCCCGGAGGATGATCCGAAGACATGCCATCACAATTTTGATCCTCCGCGAAAGGGATGGCACCCCCGCTTCGGTAGCCCGACGACCTGCGCGCGAAGTCGAGCACTTTACGGTAGCACAGTTTAACGAGGACCAATACCGCACACCCTCGGTCCCTACGCAGACTGATCCAAGTGGTCACCCACCCGCACACTGACCGTAGCCAGTGATGCTTGACTTCGGTGATCTGCTGGGAACCATGTCTTAACGATCAGTCCACTGCGGGACGTTGCTTTATTGAACTTGCAAACATTTGAAGACTTGTGTGCTCAATTTAGGCTTATAAACCTTTATCAAGAAGAAGGACAGGTAGAACAGCTTAGTGAAGGACATCTCGATGTTGTAGTTCAATTGCGTCGCACTAGAGCTGCACAATGGGCAATTGGCGACGGTCTGGGAAGCATCCCTGAGGATGATCCGAGGACATGCCATCACAATTTTGATACTCTGCAGAGGGGATGGTACCCACGTTTCGGTAGCCCGATGACCTGCACGCGACGTCGAGCACTTTACGGAAGAACAGTTTAACGAGGACCAATATCAAGGATCCAAGTGGTCACCCACCCGCACGCTGACCGTAGCCAGTGATGCTTGAAGCACATCGCGAAGAATACATTCAGGGTTACGAACCTGAAATCTTCACGATTCGCACAGCCTATTGCGGGTGATATCACTCGGCTAGGGAGGCCCCTTTTCAAAATTAAATTTTTGTATAAAATAATCGTTATCGGCATTTTTATGGAGTATATATATGTCCGAAATCGAGAGTTTGTTCCTCTGTCCTAAGATTTTGCGACCAGGTTGTGACTGTCTTGAATTTTTACATCGAAATTGTTATTTTTTCTAATAAGTGGTTGTAGTTATATACGATAATTTTGACGTTTTTTCTTTATATTCAATGTATATGGTGTACGGATGTTTTAGATTAGTGGTTTTGATCGAACTTTATATAGTTTCAAAAATGAAAAGAAATCGGACAATTTATCCTAAATCGAATATTCCATTGCATCTTCCAGATCGCAGATGTAATTTAAAATTTGCCAGTGCGAATGCATATTTCAACAGCATCCTTTTCCGGTAAGTGATATATTCAATTAATTATTTTCAAAAAACTTTTCGCAGTTTTGTTTAAATGATAATTTAAATAATTTACTGAATTGTTGTTTTCATGTATTTTTCTCACTGAGGCCGTTTTACTAACAGGCAACTTTAAAATGTCTGAATATTACAATAAAATTCTAATTTAGAAAAGACTATGATAAAAGACAATAGACGATAAAGCTCTACGTTGCTCTGTGGGACAGAAGATTATGATCTTTGGCCAAAAGAAAAAAATTAATTTTCAACCAGAATATGTGTATGCAGTTTTAATGTAGCCCAAATTAAGTATTCATAATCTTTCCAAAGATTATAATTTACTTTTTGGACCGACGAGAGTACAATTTAATGAAAAATATGTTAACAAAAATTGTTTTAAATGTAACTTTAAGATTTTTATTTCAGAAACATATACAGGAATATTACCTTACTGTTACATTTTTATCAGAGTAATTAGTTAGTGTTAAATTATAACAAAAATTTTCAATTTGTTGGATAAGTTAATACTCTTGACAAACTTAAAGTTTATATCTTATCATTTGACATTTTACAATGTTTGAATGACTTTCGAAAATTAGTTCCAAAAAGTTCCCCGAGGTAATTAGATAAACTTTTTTTTTTTTGTTTTCTTTGATGTTTCTTTCGAAAAAACTTGCCCCATTTTGCCCGTATTGCAAAGGTGGACTAAATATACCGAAAAACAAGTTATGTTTTTTTCAGGTTTTTGCGTTATTTTCTAATTAGAGTTATTTTGTAACATTACTTCGGAAATATAATTTGCTTTTCATTTATAATAAAAAATTACAAAAATTATTTTAATTTCATTGCTATATTAATTATTTAAACGTACTGTATTTTGTACTTTTGCTCGCCATATTTCAGCTGCCATTTTGTTTCATAATTGTATTTTTGAGTTTAACTTTATATTGATTTAATGTTGTCGTCTTGCATTGAATCCTGAATTTATCAAAAACTCTGTCATAAAAACAAATTGTGATAAATTTTATTCAGAATATCGTTAAAAATTGAGTAGAAACAAAATAAAATCGTCAAATTTAAATAAAATTATAGCCTTAATGCATAACGTTTGTACGCTTAAAGGAGTGGCTTAATAAGACATATTTCAAAAATACTGAAAGAATGTAATGCTCAACGTATCTATTCCTTGAGTTTTTTAAACTAAGTTGTTTCTTGGATCTAGCACTGGTTTTTTCGGTTTTTATAGAACGAACAGGTTTCTTTAGAAATGAGGTTTTCACTCGAAAAATTAAACTTAAAGCAAACAAGTAAAAATTAAAAAATGGTGTCTTTTTAACTATTTCAATAAAAACTATGTGCTTATTAAATTATAATGTGCTTATAAAAGCTGTATACTTATAATTGCACATGTGCTTATTATACTTTGTACAGTGATCTTCGTAAGAATCAATTATGAATATGATAATTAAACAATTAGGTAGCGAAATTAAACACAAACTTATGCTCTTAGAATATACCTTTTTATAGATTTGTAATCGAAATTTGGGTGGTACTCAATCTCAAAAATCCTTTTAATGTTTTGTTTTCGGTACATTACCATAGGTAAAGTTAATTGAAAACTTTTTGTGCATAATAGTTTTGAAAACTAGTGTATCAAAAGATAATCTTGTATAACCAGGGCCTGATTATCGCCTAGGCCCAATAGGCACGGGCCTAGGGCCTACACTTTCTGGGGACCTCAAAAATTAGTAAGAAATCCACAATATTTCATTAAAAAAAATACTGAAAGAAACAGTTTATCTCAAAAAAGGCATTTTTTATTTCAAATTTTCTTTATATTGTGATAAACCAAACTCGTGTAAACATTGCACTAATCAATTTCGAAAGTACAGCTGAATTTTAATTGGTGCAATCTTTACTCCATTGGCTTAAGCAAATGCAACTGGAATGCATAGTCGCAAAGTCACTTATAAATGATTAGTGTCAACAAGAACTTAACAAATATGTAAAGCTGTTGATAGAAGGCTGCAATCTTTAAAATAATTCAGCTAATCAGTGAATTTATCAGAAATCACAGATTTCAATTGTTGGTGGTCACCAAACTATTTTTATTTTCTTACAACATTGTTTTGTTTTATATTTTGCTTTAATAATTACATGTTTAAACTTTATCTTAGAAAAATAATCTTCAATTGTCAACGTTCAAAATTTTTTCGAATGTTTCTCCTGAATCGTGCAGTTCAATAGATTCTTTTTATAGTTAGAACTACTCTCCAGAAATTTAATTTCAAAATATTTTGTTAGGGGCCCTGAAAATGTTGTGGACCTTGGGCCAGAATTTGTCTTGCTCGGTCCCTGTATATAACGAATAGCTTTGAATATGTTAGTGGTTGAAAAATTCGGTACAAAAGGAAATTTTTTTTATTTTAAACTCAAACTTTAAAACGCAAAATTTAAACTAAATCGATGGAATAGTGATAAATTTTAAGAAAAGTTTTTCAAAATAAGATTTTTAAACTATACATGGATTAAGTTTTTCTTCGTGACTAATGAATGTCTTTTTCTTACAGCAGGAGCTTCTCTACTATTTTCATTAAGAGTGCAGTCATTAGTTCTTCTATCAGAATCGCCAGAAGTCTACCTCTAAATTCACGTCAATGGACTTAGCAACGACAACAGAGCAATAGTTCATGGAAGTCTACTTGCAATAAAGTTTTGCCACACCCTACAATAAGTTAGTCTACATTTTTCTTCGAACTTAAAAATTATTTCGCAGCTGTATTGATACATTTTTACAAAACTTTGTTTTAGAGAATTGACAACTGCTTCAAATTATTTATTCAAAATATACTATTTCAGTTGATGTTTTTTGTACAGTATAAAGTTCGGTATAAAGTACGAAGACAAATATGTTACTCGAACTAATTGTTTCCTGTTTTGATTTACATATCAGTATGCTTTTTATCAGTACAGAACTAGTTAAGAAATGAAAAGGAATTCAAATAACTGACAGTTAAAGAATTTGTTAAACCTATGCATTTTTAATCCTGTAAATTAAGCCGTATCTATTCTAATGATAAAATCTGTTAAAATAATTTTAACTCTTTTGAAACTTTAAATCTATGCCTCTTAAAATTTTTTTAAAATGCTTTTTGTAATGAAATCTTTAATTTGCAAATAGTTTGACTAAAAATCATAAGTTGGACTTCTATTTTTTTCTTATATTAGTGGTTTAAGTCTTTATTTAGTTAATTCTACGATTAATGCTGGAAGGAATAGTAATATGAATTGGCGCATTGAAACTGTAATCTATGTTAATTTTAACGTTAAAATCATTCAGTCCTCATAAAGAGTTGAATAAGCAAAGTAATTTTATAAGTTTAAATAAAAGTTAAGAAAAATTGCAAATCTTACTTTTTAATTTCTTTAAAAATATAACAAATCTAAATGTTTTCAAAGCTTGAAACGGGAGAGATAAAAATCTTAATATGTTTTTGCATTTAAAGATGCAGGTTGGGTAAAAATATTTTCCAAAAATTAAATTTTTATGAAAATTTTTAGATTTGCTGGTTTTCTAACTTAAATCCAAAATTCCAACTCAATATGGCATTGTTTCTTTTTATTTTAAATGTGGATACAGATTAATAAATTGCTGCATTAAACGGAAATTTACTATATTAAAGTAGTAAGTTTAAAAATTGTGATTCAATAGTAAAATATAATGGTTCTAAGTTATGGGAAAAAACTAAAGGGATAAAACTTAAATTGCAAAAATAGAATAATAAATTTAAAAACTAGATAAACTTACTATTAAACAGTAAAACGGTAGAGAAATACAATATATAAATACAATATATAAATACGTTCACCGTAAGGGATAACAAAATTCAAATTTTCCAAGGGCTAGAAACCACTTTTAGTAATCTATATTGTGTAATCGGTAATCGAATATAAAGTATTAACATTTATAAAATTACATAATGGCTATTTAATATTTTCAATATTAAAAATGACCATCAGTCCGACTAAACTAAATGATCTAAAACATTTAGATGTTTATAATTTAAACAGAGCAGAAACATTCTAACATTTAGATTAGAAATCTACTGTAATCTGGAAATTTCAAACATTATCTTATGTTTTCCTTGTTTCTGCGACTTCCCAAATAGTTGGCAGTCGTAAATTTCTTAGATTCGCAGAAGTAATTTTAGTTTTAACAGACCCCTCCTTTTTTAACTCTTCGACACAGAATTTTCATTAAACCAATTTGCACTTTTTCATTTTGTATTTAGGCCAAAAGAAGTAACAAACGTATTTAGCTCTTTAATAATTTATAGTTATAAAATACAGCGTGAAAAAAAAACCGGTGACTTTTTGGCGACTCACTGCTCAATACGACTCACTTCAAGATCTAAAGTTTATTCATCATTAAAAGATCTTAAATACACTTGATAAATTTTTCAATGAGAACTTTTTTGTATTTAATAAAGTATTTATGTAATTTCAATAATCTAACATATTTATTTAGTAACTAGTTTACTTTTTTATTAAGATATAGCAAAATGTTTTGCTTGTAATTAGCTTCAAAAAATAGATATGGGACGCAAGTAAATATCGGAAGAAGCTTAATAAAAACGATTACTTAATAAAACGTCGTCGACATACTTAACAAAACACTAGGAATGTAAAACTAAACGCACGGATTTTTTGCAACCACTGATTAAATAACTAAGAGCTACAGTATCTTTACTTTCAATGTAATGTCTAAGGACGAACTTTCTAGTGTTCTGCACCACTAAAGTTTTCATTCTAAATTCGTAGCTTCGGAAAGGGCTCAAGTATGTTTAAGAATATTCTAGATCATTCGTTTTTAAATCAAAATTCTATTTTTCTGTCTAAAAAAGTTTAAAGAATTACCAGGATTTACCCTTATTCTAAGCACCACAGTGACTTGGAGTTTTTGCTTTTTTTTTCCACCTCCACGTATATTAAAAATTTATTTGCTCTCATTTTAAAGTCTTCAAAGATTTAATAGAACCTGAAAAGCTTTGCAAGTGGATAATTGTTTTAAGTTAGTAAATAAAGAAATTTTTAATATTTTTGTTTAACTTTAAATCTTTTGGTGGCAAAAGAAAATATTGGCAAGTAAGGGAAGTATGAAGTGAAGACTGAAAAAGATGAAATAAAATTGCGTTTTATTTAAATATCTTAACAAGACCCCTTAATGTTTAGTTGGATTTTTTTAAGTTTCTAAACATATTTAGTTTATTTACGTAAAGTTTAATTTTTACGTCCCTTACGTTTCAGGCAAAAGTTTTTAATAGGGGGAAATCTTTATTAAAATTCTTATTAAGTGGCTTCTGAATTCTTCAGAAGAAATTCAAATATTATTTTGCTCTGAGTAAATTACTAACAAGTAACTCTATAACTTATCTTAACAGAAACCTAACACTAACTTATTTCAGAAGCAAAATAAGATTTGATTTGCGTGGAATAGTTAGCATAGGATTGGAATCCTTATTTCTTATTATAAAGAAAATGAATTATAAAAATTGCTGAAAGTTGTAAATTCTGAAGATTATGAATAACAGATTATCTGTTCCTTTCCATACTATATAGTTACAATATCTAGTTTAAAGTAAATATTTTTAGAAATGACTAAAATATTGATTCTTTAAAAATGCTTAGGTCAAAATTAGATCACTAGCCTTTATAAATGGTGTTGGATAATCTCAAATTTTGAACCAGTTTTAATTTGTAAGAATGTTTAAATAAAAGTCTAAAATTACAGAATAATTTAAGGTTCTGAATTATCTGATGTATTTTACTGGTAGATTACCTTCATACCTTGAAACAACATTTACTTGAATTTTTTATTTGCCTCAATATGTTCAGATAGCTTTTTTGTTGAGAAAAATAAAAAGTGGAATTCTAGTCACTGTGGTCGTAGTAGATATGCTATTCTTAAATTGTTTCTTTAAAGTTCAAATTTCTTTAGGTCTTTTATTTTCAACAAAGACATGTTGTAGATAATGAAACATTTCTACGTCGTTGCTCATACGAAATTTAGAAACGATTTGGAATAATGAAACACTTACAACCATAAAATAGTTAAATAATATCGATGAGTCTAAAGTTTTTGAATAAACTCTGTAGTAGTAAAATATTAGTCTCAGAATTTTATGCTCAAAACTTATAAGCGTGATCTTAAGCACACAATTTAAAGCAAGTAAAATTGGCTAAGAATAGTTAAGACTGTCTTTGATCAGAAATTTGCTTCCCAATCACCGAACTTAATTTTAAATGCCTGTTTTTCATAATTTAAATTTAAAGACTGCATAACTTCAGTTTAATTCTAAAATTATCACTTTCTCTCCTAAAAACCAGTAATCATATTGACTTCACAAAGATTAGTAAAAATATGAAATTTTTATCTCCAGAAATGTATAGGTAGAATTTTCAGGATTTCTGAAAATCCAGAATAAGCCTTTGTTAAAGAACGAACGCCAGTTTCACAGAACAATATTTATATAGGATTCTCGTTTACATATTTCTGAGAGCAGGTTTAAATGAGCTTTTTAATTTCTTTTTAATTCAAATTTGAAGTTTCTGCTAAAGTGACGGGTATCTTAAGAAAAGGTTGCTAAGTATAAGTGTTTGGGTACTGCTATAAAAATTTTATTAAGTAGAATCAAATTTTATTTTAAATCAAACGTGAGCATGCACTGATTTTGCATGAAAAGCAGTGTTTTTTTAAGAAACAAGTGTGGGAAGTGTGCTGACTATTTCCCCCAGAACAGAAGCTTTACTGTCAAAGTATCAACTCTTATTTTAAATACAAGCTTTCAATTAACTTTTACTAAAACAGAGCCTTAAAAAAGCAGGAATCACGGTGAAGTTTTCGTTCAGTTTGTGGCATTAAATAAGAGAAGTTACCTAAATCTCAAATTTTAATTTCAATGGGCTTTTCGACGTATTAATGTAATTTAGTTTGCATTAAATAAGAAAGGAATTTTTTTAAAAGAAGCAAAATTATGAAGTTCAATTTATCTGATTCAGTCATTGGTTTTGCATATCGTTTCAAATCTCCAACTGAGGCATTTTACATATTGAATGTGTAACAGATTATAGGATATTAGTAGTTTCTACTGATTTGCTTTAAAATACTGTTTTTAAATGAAAGGGTATGAAATTTATCAGAAGGATTCAGCGTAATTGTAATTTTTCAAAATTTAACTTTTTTAAACATTCTGTAATTTATAAATTTATATTAATGTTCTTTCCTTGCTATAAAGAAAATAGAACGAAAATGGGGTATTGTAAATAGAGAAGGAATTAAATTGTATAATACAAAGTAATCTGTTTCCAACTCAAATTATAACTTTCAGTCAATGTTTAATTTGTATTTTCAACATCTTTGTTTTTTTTTCATTTTGTTATGAATTTATCCATGTTAATGTGCGACCTATAAATGTTGTCTAGTCAAAAATTCTGTTTAAAGTATGTAGATTATTGTCTGGAGGAAGACCGTAATTTGTATTAAAGTTTATTTTGTAATTTCTTTGAATTTTGTGGAAATTGCTTAATTTTTTTTAATTGTTTTGAAATGCTTGTTTTCCAGTACGAAGCGTCTTTTCTTTCTGTAGCGAGAACTTAATTTTGTTTAAATTATCCATTTCATCTAGTTTTTCAAATGCTGAATCCTCTCTAAATGTTAAATTAAAGAACTAAAATTTAAAGGGACTTTATAAATCTTTTTTTCGAAAATAACGAATTTTCTACATTTAAATTAGCTTCTGTTTCTAAATAGACCCGATAAACGTTAATAAAATTTAATCTTATAAATCTGCTTTATATCCCAGAGATTGTCTCTAATATAGTAATGAAAATTTTTTTGCGTTACTTAACAAGATGTTTCAGAAAAAGTCATTAACTATTACTGCGATTAATTAAGGAAAGATGGATTCTTTTAACCTTTAGGGGAAATGAATAGCCGTTTCGTAACTCTTAAATTACCATGCGCTTAGGTTTTCCCGTCCTAAAAATGGACACGCGATTCTCCGTAATTTCTATAAAATACGATAATCTCTAGGTCAAGCTATTCCTTTCTTTGGCGAATTTGACTTTAATCCCTGTTCGATGAGTAAACCTTCCATGCCAATCTCGTTTCTGTTACAGAAAATCTAATAGCGAAGCAATAGTTGAATCAAAACAAATTAATACAACGTCCCTCAGAACGCAATCTGAAATATTTTCCTAACTTATCTTTTTAGTTTGAACTAAAGGCGAAAATTCTCGTAATAGTTTTTTTAGTGAGCAGCATTTGCAGTAGATGGAAAGGAAACGGCGAAAAACTCCAATGGTTAGCCAAACGGTTATCAGATTCTAAATTTTTATGACTGAAAGCCACTTTTCTTCCGTTTAAAAGAAAGCCTAAATTTAGTGAATTTCTTACCGAAATGAGTTTCTTATTGATAGGACAATATGAAACAGGAACTTGCAAGTAATGATCAGAAGTTTTGAAGTGACTGGGAGAATGTGATGCATGAAGTGGAAGTGGTAGACGGCCGCTACCGCTTTTGCTTTGTGTTTCACACTCTTTCAGCAGTTTCGGAACTTCACGATTCACTTACTCAAATTTCTGTTTTGGCACAATTCGACTTCGTGCCGCGTTAGGACAATATAATACTGGAACTTGCAAGTAATGATCAGAAATTTTGAACTGACTGGGAGAATGTGATGCACGAAGTGGAAGTGGTAGACGGCCGCTACCGCTTTTGCTTTGTGTTTCACACTCTTTCAGCCGTTTCGGAACTTCACGATTCACTTAAATTTCTGTTGGACAATTCGGCTTCGTGCTGTGTTAGTTTTCATATTTCGTAGATATATGAAAACAAATGTTCAAGGGATAGAGCGCTTGCCTCTTATTTAGGCGACTCTAATTCAAATCCCAGAGATGATGATGACCTGGTCGATTTGAATTAGGCTTGCGGCTCTCCGACTCCAGTTCTATTGTAAAATATCCTCGGTGATAAAAGGGATCATTGGTTTGAATCCCCTTCTCAGGCTACCTATTGGAGATTTTCGTTGCTTTTTGTTTTTGCATATGCGGATAACTTTACTGTAACGTTAGAACTTAACAAAAATTCGATTAGATCTTAAAGTTCGGTTAGTTATCACCCAAGACTATTTCAGTGCTTGATAAGCGTTTGTCTTTTGGGTATGATTTCAAATTACGAAGCTACAAAGTTCAACATTGATAATTAAAACCCCGAAAATTTTATAAAATGAAATTAATAACTGAAATTAATAAATTAGGAAGTGATAGTTTATTTTAAATTTTAGTTGGAAAGTAATTGAAATATCACTTTTCACTGAATTAAATTTAATAAATTTAGTCAATAAAAAATCATTTTATTTTAATGCATGGAAAGCTTTCAATTTATTTTTACTAATGTTTAATTCGAAAAAGTAGGAAAACAAATTTAAATAGAATTTTTTTTTCTGTTCCCCTAATTCTGGTTTTTGAACGAACTTTAAATTTTAGTTCTTGTAAACTAAAGTTTTCTCTTAAATCATCATTTATATGTAGTAGTGCTAAATTTCATCAAAATTTCATGTATAACTAAATTTAGCATTTACGTGGGAATTTTCGTTTGAACTCTGTTTGGCAATAGAAATTTTTTCATTGGTAGTCCTGTATATTTGAACTTGTACTGTATGTATGATGAAATTTGTGAGCGGCTTATTTCGATGTTATAATTTGTGCCAATTTTTCTCAGTTTTGATGTGCATTTTTAAAATAAGGAAACAATAAATTAGTCTTGTAAGTATTGATGTTTATTTAATGGTGTTTCTCAAAACAAAACTGTCACTTTAAATACGAGCTTTTCAATTAACTTTTATTAAAACTGAGCCTTAAAAGCTAGAATTTATCTCAACTGTGGCATAAAATAAGAGTAAAATGTGTTCTAAATCTCACATTTAAAGAAAAAAATCTTGAATGATCCTTTTAATGTAATTTACTTTTTAAATAAGAAAGGAATTTTTAAGAAACAAAATGAAGTAAATTTATCAGATTCAGATCATTGATTTTACATATGTTGTTTCAATTCTTCAATTGAGACACTTTACATATTGAATGTGTGACAGATTTTAGGGTATTAGTAATGTTTTTACAAATTTTCTTTCAAATACTGCTTTTATAAGAAAAGGCATGAATTTGATCTCACGGATTCAGCGTAATTGTAATTTTTCCAATTTACCTTTTTTTTTCAAACAGTCTGAAATTTATAAATTTCTATTAATGTTCTTTCCTGCTATAAAGAAAGATAATAGAACAAAAATGTGGATACTCAATAGAGATAAGGAATTAAATTGTATAATCCAAAGTAAATAAGTTTCCAACTCAAATTGTAACTTTCAGTCAATGTTTAATTTGTATTTTCAACATCTTGTTTGCTACGAAGGCTACAAAGTTTAACTTTGATAATTAAAATCCCGAACATTTTATAAAATGAAATTAGTAACTGAAATTAATAAATTAAGTGATAGTTTATTTTAAATTTTAGCTGGAAAACAAATTCATTTAAATAGAATTTCTTTTTGCTTTTCCCCGAATTCTAGTTTTTGATCGAACTTTAAATTTTAGTTCTTGTAAACTAGCGAACTGTAGTAAAGTTTCTCTTAAATGATCATTTATTTGTAGTAGTGCTAAATTTCATCAAAATTGCATGTATAAATAAATAAGTATTTACAAATGTGAATTTTTGTTTGACCTCTGTTTGGCAATAGAATTTTTTTTAGCATTGGTAGTCTTGTATATTAGAACTTGTACTGAATGTATGCTAGAATTTGTGAGCGATTTATTTCTATGTTAAAATTTGTGACAATTTTTTCGTAGTTTTGATGTACATTTGAAATGAACTAATAAATTAGTCTTGTATGAATTAATGTGTATTTAATGTTTTTTTTTAAAACATTCAGAAATCTTACTTCCGTGGTATCGCTTCAAATGGTATTTACTCTTTTAGTCTTTATTTCAAACTTGTTTTATTTTCCCATTTAAAACACTAGTTGCTATGTACACCGCGCAAAAATAAAATTGCTAATCCTAATATCAACTGCACTTAGCCCTTGTTTAGCCTCAAATTTTAGGATTATGAAGGAAATCTGGAAAGTATGTATGGTAGGTCATAAATTTAGTTGATGCTAAATTCACTTTTGCTCATTTACCCTATATCTAACTTTTAAGACTATCAAAATTTTACCAAAGATTATAAAATTAAGGTTATAACTAGTGTTACATGTAACTTCATTTAATACACCTGAATTTTTAATTTATCATTCTTTTAAATGATAAATTCTTAGATAAGTTGGTTCAATGTTGAACCAAAATATAGATTCCTTAACCACAATACTGTATACTAGTTTGAACTAACCAAGGATTGAACTTGATACCAAGTAAGATTTCGTAAATTTTGAGCGTATTGAACAGTTCATAATGTGACAAAGCATTAAACATCACTCAAATAACTTAAAATCACAGATGATAAGTCGTTGCGAATCAAGCATCGGCAGTATTTATTTTGACGGGTTTGAATCTGTTTCAGAGATGAATTTCTGAAATTGTATATACCTTAAAAATGTTCAGGAAAACATACGTTTGAATTGAGTTTTATCCTCAAATTGAAAGATTTTTTCTTTCAAAATGCATTGCCTCAATAAATAACTTTTGATAAAAAAATTTTCAAAATTAAATTCCTGGGATTTTGCGTCCTTGCAAAATTACAATTTAGTAATCAAAGTAAAGTCTGATTTTTAGAGGGAAAAGCCACATTTCTAATTTACTTAAAGAAATCTGCGAAATTTGAAGCAATTTTTGATTCACAATTTTAACCTTTCTAATTCTTTAATTTGCATGTTTGAAAGTGTTTTCCTTTAGCATAATATCGACAAATTTCCTTTCACAACCTAAACATAACATTTTTATTGAGTTTAAATTCTTTTTTATAGCTTAACGTCGTGAAGCTTAGTGTAAGGCTTTGAATATCTTTAATGTGCATAAAATAAGTTAATGAGTATATTACAATGAATGTTTATATTATTTTGTTAGATACAGCTCAAATGGTATATGTAAAATTCGATAATAACTGTGTTTTGAAATTAAGTTTGAATCTGAAAAGAATATAACGAGTTGAAAAATTAAACTAGATTGATCAACACTAGTAGCACAATTGAACTCTTAACGTATTGAACTGCTAAACAAAGAAAGTGAACAATAAATTTAAACATTCAAAACGTTTACAAACATCTCAATGTTAATTTCTACATCAAGGAATACTTTTAAAGCTGTTGAAAGCATGTTTTAGGAACACTTGCCGGGGCTTAGTTCTATAAATGTTTTGTTACTACCTTATAAAATGAGTTTGAAAGCGGTTTAAACTATGTATTTACGTAACATCAAACATGTTTATGGAAAGCGGTCCAACAACTAAGCAACAAACTATGTTAATTCTTCTGATCTTTATGAATAAATGCCTTTTTTGTTAAACATACAATTGGTTTTGACAACTAATATTGTGCAATTTTATTCTCTCAAACGATAAAATCTATGAACACTAGTATTACAGAATCTGGCAATGACAGTGCGGTGCTCGCCACTCTCACCAGTCTTACCGCCAGCTTGGGGATTTAAGATCTTCAGGTAAAAGAAACCCTGTGATCCTAGTGATATATATTCTGTCCTTCAGAGGAAGAACAGCCACTTACCTTTTCAACTTTTTTACTAGCTAGCTTGGTCGCAGGACGACCCATAATGTTTAATTTAGTTTATGTTATATTGCTGTTTGTGTTTATGAAATAAATATGTTTTAAGAGAAACCCGGATTTCGTATTCACTTCAACAGCTTTTAGTAATTCCAAAAAAATTAATCACATTTGACATTCGCCATGTCTTATTGTTTTGATGAGCAATAAAACGGTAGCCCATAATTGAACTCGTATTTTTCAATAACTTATTGATCACCCTTTTTGCTATACCATTGTCACAAGTAAAACTACATTAGATAAACATATACCCGAAATGCAGAAACTTATTCTTAGATCCCATTACATTTTACTTTTAAGTAACAAAGTGTTATAATATAATTAGAGCATAAAATAATTATTTGCGCAATATTGCTTGAATTGAGATTGATATTTACAAGAAAAAGCGAAATTGAAATAAACTAGTAAATAAAACATTAATATAAAAGAGTGAAGTAGAACTTTATATTTTTAAAGGATGCAAGTTGAAATAAAAAAATTTAAATTACTGGAATATATATATGAACTAAAATGCGTGATGTGGTACTTGTTACCTCTCCCAAGAAATTAATCTTCTCAAGGCGTTGAATCTTTGTTGACTGTCTCTTATTAACATTACTTTTAGTAACTTGTGTAATTTTAACCTAATTTAAGAAGAAAAATCACTTAAATTATTTTAAACGAAACATATTTATAAAGTACTTATTTTTTGTTGGTAAAAAGGATATTTAATATTTGAAAAATTTTTTTTACTTTATATAAATCAAACATTTGAAATACAAAATATGTTTAATTGTGGAGTTCATGAATATTTTTATACGTTTTATAAAAATTTTTTCAATTTACTTTGCGAAATTAAAAATACATAATTATTTAGCAAAGCTACTACATTAAAAATTGCTAAGTTTACTTTTTTTTAAACATGAGGATGGAACATTCATTATTCTAGTAATGGAACATTCATTATTCATGGAACATTCATTATTCAAGTAATAAAAAAGCAAAATAAATATTTTTGTTTCGAATAAATCAGTAGTTATGATATCTTGTGGTATTTTAAGGGGTGTAAAAAAGATTAAATATGAAGCCTTTTTAGTAGAAAATAAAAGTAAAGGCTCATGAATTGATCCTATATTCTATGCGATTTTATTATGATTGCATTATGCTATCTTTAAAGAATCGTTCCTTTTTACACGCATGCAAATAACATTTTGCTCAATATTTTATAACTTTTTTGTGGGACTTTTTTGTGGAACTAACCCTCATTTCCGTTACATAGAGAGGAAGACCACGACAACCTCCCACTGTTAGCCTGACGGCAGGAGATCTCTAACTCATGATCCGTTTACCACTGAGGATATTTCACGTCAGCAATGGGGTCGGTGCAAGTCGGGTGCTTAATTCGTATCGACCAGCCTTCACCGGGATTGAAAACCGGTTCACCTAATTCGAAGGCGAACGATCTATCCCATTAGCCATCGCAGTTCAAAGTAGTCATAATCGAAGGCAATAATTATCATGCAAAAATAACGCTACTTTTTTTATTCTTGTTTTTAATATTTTCTAATATAATAGACATGCCCATACCTGCCAAATCTCCTGTTTTCTTACCGAAGACTCCTGCAATTTACGACTATCTTCTGTTTACCCGTTTATTCTCAAAATTTTCCGCATTTGTTGAAAAAATTAAAAAAAACAAAAATTGCGATTAAATATCCATTAGTGGCAAAAAATACTTCTCTCATTCCTCAACAGATGGTGTCATTGCCAGTACTGCAGTAGGTTGAGTGTTAATTCATCAAGTCTAGCCAAAATGGCTCAGAGGATTGAGCATTCGCCTTCCAGTGAGGTGAACCCAGGTTCGAATCCCAACGACGACTGTCGATGCGAATTTCTCATTCACCTTGTATCGACTACAGTGATGACGTGAAATATCCTCATTGGAAGACGGATCACTGGTTTAAGTGCCCTGGTCGTCCGGCTAACAGTTGGAGGTTTTCGTGGTCTTCCTCACTATGTAACTCAAATGCCGGGTATTTCCGTGAAAAGGTTCTTCGCAAAGGTGATTTTCTCCCAATACTTAATCCAGGTCTTCCCTTGTCTTCTGGATTGGGTTAAAAATGACAAGGCTACGGAGTTGAACATCAGTATCCGTAAACCCGAAATTGAGTCTGTTAGTAAAATCTCCGTTATTTTATTTCGCCAATGTTGGCAGGTATCTAACCATTCTAATACTCTTAATCAAAGAATATAGGGAATTATTAGATTCAAGTAGTTCTGTATTCTCTTTTGGCTCATAAGTGCAATTTTTAGTTTAGTTTTTACACGTTCAATTTTCGATTCTCCACTTTTAATAATCTTACTATTCAATAAAATCTCTTTTCCCTTTTCTTTTTTTCACCTTAAAAAATTACAAAGAATATTTATGCAAACTATTCTATTGTGGCAGAATATTGTACTATATACAATGCTGAATGGTTAGGTTTGTCGCTAGTTTAGATATACTATACAGCTATTGATGATTTATTTTTTATTTTGCTCAAACTAATTTTTAAATTTAACTGCTCACAAAGAATTTTCAAAGAAGAGAACGTTAGAACTTCTTACACTAAGTTATAATGTTTCAATGTATAATTCATGTTAAAAATGTCCTGTCGTTTACGCTTATTTTTTATACGATTATTTATATTCCAATATATCTTTTAATAAAATATCTATGGCAAGTATTGCCATATAAAGATTAAGATATAAAATATTTAAATATGTTTATTCTAAACTACATTTTTTAAACTAAATTGTCAGAATTCTTTACGGAATATTTTCATTTTTCACTGCTCTATCATTTATTAAAGTTCTTCATTTTCAATGCTTTTTTTTTTATCTATATGAATGCATTTGAAACTAAACTAAAAAAGTGTTTCAAAGTAATATTTCAAAGCAGAGGTCTAAAAATATTCTGGAACAAAAACTCTTTAAGTTAATCATACTACGTCATCAGGTAAAAATAAATTCTCAAACAGGCAACTTAAGATATTCTTCAAACGAGACTCAGATCCCTCCCCCCACACAATTTTTTTTATAAATTTTTTTTTTTAAATATTTATTTTAATCACCCTCTCTTTGTTCCCGGCTCTTTTTCTTGGCTTTAAGCTTTCAAATGTTTTGACAAAAACGAAAATGGTAAGAAATAATAAGTTTTAATGATATGAAAACATTTAGCAACCATTTAAATGATTTCAAATTTTATGCTAAAATGTTCGGCACACCGGCTTTCGCCGACTACAGTGCTGAAGTAAAATATCATGAGTTGTAGACGGATCATCGGTTAGTCCCCTTGCCTTCAGGCTAACTGTGGGAGGTTCTCGTGGTCTTCCTCTCCATGCAGCGCAAATGCGGGATAATTCCATTAATAAGTCCTCCACGAAAGCAAATTTTTTCCAATATGTGATCCAGGGGTTCTCTTGTCTTCTGGATTGGTTTCAAAATGACAAGGCTACTGAGTTGAACATTAGTAGCCGTAAACCCAAAAAACTGGGTCGGCTGTTCAACTTATAAAATAAAATGCTTTTTTTTGTTCCAATGTTCTAACACTCAAATGACTTTCTGAGGTCAATATTTCAGTTAAATGCTTCTCATTTTCGTCGATGGTGGCTGTTGATAACATTCTATCCTCCCCCCCCCCTTCAAAAGAATGTCTTGCTTTCATTGTTTATCTGAAAGACTTGACATTCCTATAAACAATCATCCTTTGACGTAATCATGAAGGAAAAATTTACAATTCAAAACATGCAAAGTTGTTGTCAAAATTTGAAGGCAATTTATAGAGCACTTCATGGTGGATTCATGATATATACATGTTATATACATTGTTGTTGTTATATATTGTTGATATATTATACATGATTAAAGTTTTAGTTCGGGAGTATAATAAAAAAAGAAGTTCTTTATCTGGAGTATACTAACCGAAAAAAAGATTGTTAATTATTTCGAAAATATTTAATGTGAAAAATAAAGCATTTTGAATTGTTAATTTGTTCTGCAAATAGGGTAAACCAACCAGTGAAGGAACACTATCCAGTGAAGGAACATTTTATATATATTGATTAAAAATAAGAATTTGAAAGTTTTTCTTTAGATTGATTGGTAACAATAGCTTACTGCCAAACAATAGGAAGTCATCTGGCAATGTTATGGATTACCTGGTCAAATAGACTTCTCTGGAAAATTTTTTGAATTTGTTATCTCTGCAACACCTTGTTTTTTTGAAAAAATTATAAGGTGAGTGTTTGTATTTATATGTTTGAAGTGGAATTAATTGCATGTAATAGTTTTATTTTTCTCACTGTGAGAAGGAGAATACAAAATATAGTTATTGAAGTTACGTTTTACTTTTTTTTTAAGCATCATAGCATAATAAAGTGCTGAGATAAGGGGGTGTTTATTCACTGGATCACCAAACGATGAAAAACCAGTGAAGGAACAAGTGTTCCTTTACTGGTTTTTTTCTAAGTTAATGAAAATAAAAGATAAACTTTCATTTTCTTGTACCTTTAGTGATGTTCCGCATCAAAAGTATGTTAAAAATACGAAATGCAACATCTAACCAGTGAGGGAACAGGCATGTTCCTTTACTGGGCATAGATTTCCCAGTGAATGAACAATATGTGTTAATATGGGGACACTTTAATTTTCAATTCATGATTTCAAAAAAAAAGTTAACATTTTCCAAGTATTTATAGGTTATAATTTTTAGAATAGGCTTGTTTTTAAATATTTGTATGGCTTATAAATTCATAAAGAGCATTAAAAAATAACCAAAATTAAGTGTTCCTTTACAGGGTGTTCATTCACTGGTAAGAGCTGTCCCTTCACTTGGTCTTCTTACTACTTGTTATTTGAACCTCCAAAACTTTAAATCTATATTATGTAAGCTCTCTACAATTTTTTCACATAATTTGCAATTCGTAACAAATATGCTGACACTGTCATTTAACTAAAATTACGAATTTCGAAATTAATATGATTTTTCAAAAGGCAAGTGAAGCTTAAGTGTTCCTTCACTGGTTAGTTTACCCTAAATAATTAAAATCATGAATTAAAGTTTATACTGGAAAATGGTTAAAACAGAAATCTCCACGTAAAACTATTGGGGTAGGCGTCCAAACATTATCATTTGATATTAGTTATTACTATTTAACATTATTACTATCTAAAATTGACACCAATTTTGGGCAATTAAGCCAATTCACACCAAGTACGGGTTTTCAAGCGCAGCCTTTGTATTTTTATTAAAGCTGGCTCTTACCCGAGTGAAAATTGTCAGTAATTTTACAATTTATAAATGCATAAAATGTCCCTTTTATGCAAGTGCATATGCTATAAGCTTTCATAAAATTTAAGTAGCATGAAACAAAATATGAGTCGGACATTATTATCCGAAACAATAAAAAAATAAGAATTGTTTAGAAAAATTCTAATTGTCAATTCTAATTTTTCCCTTTCATTTTAAAGTTTTAAAGGAACATCTGGCAAATTGCCAAAGAATCGCCTGCTAAGTTTTATTTTTTAAATCGGCAAGTTCTTTGTCTACGATTCTTTAGGGTGCCATACTATCATCTTTATCTTTACATGTAATTTGGCGCGTTTTGTACTAATTCACATTCAAACTTTAATTTTTATGTTTGAAGCTGTTACCAAGGTTTTCTTTTTGAATAAATTCGTTTGATCAGTTAACATAATTGCTGTCATGCTTACATGAGAAACTCACAACGGTTCCTTCATTTTTTCTTTTTAACTTTTATTATACCTAAATTTAAGATTAAATATCAATAAAAGATGTAACTTTCATAAAACAAAATTAACGTTTCAATTCTTTTATAAGACTATTAGTAGAATATTCTTCGACAATGCTTTGTATTTTTCTGTTGTCATAATTCTTGACCTCAAGAACTCTATAAAGAAATTATTCTTTACTTACTTTTTTTTTTTTTACCTAAATTTAACTTTCATTTCAAGTTCGAAATTTTTCCATTGGTAATTTTTACTCCTAAATTTTTTTTTAATCAATTCTTAATGCATATGCAAAAAAAATTGAAAATAAGATAATTTCATTGTCGTACGTTAATATTATTCATACAACCGTTGGTGGTACTCGTGGTCTTCCTCTCCGTGTAACGAAAATCCGGGTTAGTTCAATCAAAAAGTCCTCCACAAAAGCAAATTTCTCCCAATGGTTTGTCCAGAAGTTCCCTTGTCTTCTGAATTGGGTTCAAAAGGACAAGGTTACGTAGTTGAACATTGGTAGTTGTAAACCCAAAAATTGGGTCGGTTGTTCAACGACGGTTATAAATTAAAATAAAATATATCTCAGTACCATCAGTTGACGATATACATCTCCACTTATAGAATGAAACTATTATTTATTTTAAATAACTGGTGCAGTCATCTATTAACAGAACGAACGAAAATAATGCTCACTAGCAAATACTCTGTTGCATTTATTCAACTAAATAATCTTTACTTCTTAACATATTTTGTTGTTAACTGAATGAAACGCAATATAAAATGAAATAAATTAGAGTAAAAAACAAATGCATTGTGAAGATTGATACATTTTTAAGTACTTGAATTTAAATATTTCTTGAGAAACTATATTTTTAAATTAATAAGGCAAAATTTAAAGGTATTTACATTTTTTGAATGTTTAGATTCTCTTTTTTTTTCTCCTTTTTTTTCTTTCTGTTTTTGGAATGCTTTTAGTAGAAAAAAATGGGAACGTCGTGGTAATTATTTTTATAATAATATAAAACGAATTTTAAATTTGTATATCAACAAATAGAAATTCTAATATGTACAGAAAACAAATTTAATACGTCAAGCGCATTAATTAATAAAATAATTTATTAATAAAACAAACTTTTACATGATATTAATGTTGTAAAAGTAAAGTTTCATTTATGAAAAAAATTTTTAACGAAATCATCTTGCATCATTTTTGCATGACATTTTAATGTTTTATGAAGCAAAATTAATGAAAAAAGCCTAGATTCTTATAAATAAATAGAATTTCAAAAGAATTTTTAGTAATAAAAACACGAAACTCTGAAGATTCAATGTTTTTTATTTGTATGAAAACAAAGTATTTTTATAACAATGATTAGGCAATTGATAAAACAATTGATAAGAGTTGTTTAGAATATTAAATAATATATTACTTTAATGAAACATTCTATTGAATCAATGAAAAAGGAGTGAACAAAAGGGAAAGACAGTATTATGAGGAGTAAATACATTTTATTTTATGTACCGTCATTCGGGGCTACTTTGTGCAGCGGGGGCTACTTTGTGCAAATTTGAATTTGGCATTTTTCAAGTGCTGCTATTCAGTATTATGTTTATTTCACTTTAAAAATGTGTGGAATTTGAAGATAGAAGTCTCTTCTATTACTACAAAAAAATTTTCGAATTTTAAAACAATCTCAGAGTGTGTGTCGTTCATCCAATGTCAACAATTTTCCGAGGGCGTCGGATGCCGAAAAGTGTGCGTGGAAACTTTAGCTGTGAAATGCAAAGACGTTGATAAAACAATTGTCGTAAGTACAAAATTTTTTATTTATACATTAATAAACAATTATATCATGTTAGCGTTAAAAAAATTTAAAAATTAATAACGAATAAATGGAAAAAGAAAAAAAAATGCACCTTGGGGCTACTTTGTGCTAAGTTTCATTTGTTTTTCTTTTCGACAGAAAAATGGTCAGACGTTATAAAAAAATACCTGGAACGAGAAAATACCGTGATTACACTTTAGAAAAGCTGCAACAATGTTGCTGGTGATATGTCGATTGCAGAAGCTTCTCGGAAGTACAAAATCTACATAAATACTATCTCTAATAAAATTCGCAAGAAACACGTGAAACTTCCTGTTAAACTATTATTTTTCTTCTACAAAGATTTTTCTAATAAATTAATCAAACGATTTAACACATAAAAATATATTTTATAGGACATCAGGGGATTTTGACAGAAACTGAAGAGCAAGTTCTGTCATGTTCATTCAAGGATGTTATGTTCAAATTTAACAATATTATAAATGTTAATGAATATGTAATAATTATTATTTTTAAAATTTCATCCATTTCAATGTTTAAAAATGTATATGGTTTCCTTTTGTTTAAGCTCAAATGTTTTGAAATAAGCATTCTTTTTAAGAAGTAATTCTTCAAAAAAAATGTTTTTTTAACGCTGAAAATTATTTTCAAAGTAATATCTTTACATATCTTGATGTTTTTGTCTTTAAAAATGTCAACAATTAACTTTTTTAGCAATTTTATATCAATATTTTACTAAAAACATGATTATTAAACTGAATTCCTATCTCTGCACAAAGTAGCCCCATTTGGGGGTTACTTTGTGCAAGGTATGTTTTGACTTATTATTCGTAAATATTACATACAAACAATGCCAATATTGATCAAAGTCACTCGTCTGAGTCCAGTTATGAATATAATATCGATAAATTTTACTAAAGTTTGAATTAACATGGTTTTTTTACGTGTCAAAGTTCAAAAACTGCGAAATCCTGCACAAAGTAGCCCCGAATGACGGTATATTTATTGTTGCCTTTTCTCTCTATATTTTAATGAATGATCATTAAATACTAGGGGACGGCATAGCCTAGTCCAGGGGTGGCGAACCTTTATACACCAACGTGTCATTTTTTCTAAAACAATTTTTAATGAAGTCACAGACGTGCCGTCAAATAATTTTGACTTCATGATTATTGGGAAAATAATAATACTAAATACTATCAACTCAAAACTCTTTATTTACGTTGAAAAAAAATTCATTTTGCAATGTCTCAGTTATAGGCGTAATTCTACTTTAAGCAACATCAATGGGTCTTCTGTTGTTGCAGATTAGATGACAAATAACTTATATTAGGTTGTAAGATATTAGTTGAAGCAGGACTGTTGATTTTTTTTGCTAGTTAATTGTTGTTAGCTTGTTTTTTATGGTTATTAATTGTTTTTTTAGCATTAATTGTTAATTTATTTTATTAACAATTGCTTATTATTTTGTTTGATTTTTGTGAATTTTAATTTAATTGTTACATATGCTTCATAGTGTAATAACATTTGTGTAATAAAAATTCATAGTGCAATAACAATTGTGATCCGTGACGTGCCCAAAATATTGTGTCGCGTGCCATACAGGGCACGCGTGCCATTGGTTCGCCATCCCTGGCCTAGTCGGTAGGGCTCTGGGTCCATGTCCAGGAGTTCGTGTGTTCGAACCCCGCCGGCCGAAGTGTAGTAAATGGTGACTGATGCTACTGATGCAGGGTAAATCTGTGGAGTCCCAAAATCCTACATGTCCCCATAACAAATAAATACTTCTGGGGGTACTGAATTGGAAATGGATCGTTCTCTGATTCAGGTCAAAATTAAGATCTGTGAATGAATGAATGGGTCCGCCTTATAAACGGGTGTGGCAGAAGTCGAATTCTTGGAAAACAAGGAATTTAAACAGGAAAACGAGAACAATCGCACTCCCTCTGCCTTCACAGGCAGTTAAAAAAAAAAAAGAAAAAAAAGGGAAATGATCAATATTTTGTATAAAATATAATAACCCATGGTGCGCAGCGTTTTTAAAATGCTTATTTTCGCTTTTTAAAAGCCCTTTCAAGGTGTTTTTAAAAAGTGTTTAATTTAACCTTTTTGAAATTGAGATTTTTTTTTCTAAACCATGTCGATTTTCGCCATGTATTATGCAAAAGCAGGTTTTTCACATATCATTCAATCGCAATCTATTTCGACGTCCCGTCGGTTCTTGGTGTATGAAAGCGCCAATCATTTTACATGTTTCATGAAATACTTTGGGAGTACTACTGAGCTGAGTAGGGTGAGATTATTACATTCTTCTGTAAGACTCTGCTGCATTTTGCATTCACAATTGCAGGCTTCATTTTCCACCCTCTTCCCACCCCTAATGTAACCAAATAGAGATTTCTTTGACGGAAATTAGTTATGTTATCATGATGTAAAGTCTGTGAAAATTATTAAGCATTTCGTTAGTGTATATGGTGCTTAAACGGTGCTTATTTTTTCTCTCGAAAGATTTGGCTACGCAACTTGGGGAAGGGGGACTCTAAGTCTACCACTGAAGATATTTAACGTCAGCAGTGTGGTCGGTGCGAGCCGGATGCGAACGGAATTCGTATCGACCAGCCATTGCTGGAATTTGAACCCGGTTCACCTTATTGGAAGGCGAACCCTCTATTCCCTGCATAGTCGTATCCAGAGCCTGACTAAGGCAGGGGCTGAAAGGGGCAGTTGCCCCGTACCCTCACGTCAGAGGTGTTGCACAATTACAAAGATCGTTTATAATTGTACAAATTGTCGAAAAATAACTTTTAGTAAATATTCATTATTTTATCAAATAATGGGAGAAAAATTTAACTGTACGGTATACCATTTTTTACATCGTTTTAAACAAAGGTAATTTAACAAGGAAAAAAATAGAAAATTTAAACGAAATTGATCGAACCAAATAACCTGAGGTATCAAATTAAATTTCTGGAGAGTAGTTCTAACTATAAAAAGAATCTATTGAACTGAACTGCACGATTCAAGAGAAACATTCTAAAAAATTTTGAAAGTTGACAATTGAAGATTATTTTTCTAATATAAAGTTTAAACATGTAATTATTAAGGCAAAATATAAAACAAAACAATGTTGTATGAAAATACTTTGGTGACCACCAACAATTGACAGTGATTTTTGCTAAATTCACTGATTAGCTGAATTAATTTTAAAGATTGCAGCCTTCCATCTACAGCTTTACATATTTGTTAAGTTCTTGTTGACACTAATCATTTATAAGTGACTTCGCGACTATGCATTCCAGTTGCATTTGCTTAAGCCATTGGAGTAAAGATTGCACTAATTAAAATTCAGCTGTACTTTCGAAATTGATTAGTGCAATGTTTACACGAGTTTGGTTTATCACAATTTAAGGAAAATTTGAAATAAAAAATGCCTTTTTTGAGATAAACTGTTTCTTTCAGTATTTTTTTAATGAAATATTGTGGATTTCTTACTAATTTTTGAGGCCCCCAGAAAGTGTAGGCCCTAGGCCCGTGCCTATTGGGCCAAGGCGATAATCAGGGCAATGGGCAACAATGTGCAAATTGGAGACTGGGAAACATCCCTGAGGATGAAAACATGCCATCACAATTTTGATCTCTCCAGAGGGGATGACTCCCCTGCTTCGGTAACCCGACTACCTCCGCGTGAAGTCGAGCACTTTACGGTAGAATAGTTTAACGAGGACCGATACCGCACGCCCTCGGTTCTTACGCAGGCTGATCAAAGTGGTTACCGACCCGCTCACTGACCGTAGCTAGTGATGCTAGACTTCGGTGTTCCACTGAGAACCCTGTTTTTACTATCAATCCTCTGTGGGACAGGTAATTATTAGCAAAAGAAATTTATTATTAAATATATAAATTTGTTTAGCTACCAGTCTTATATTAAGTTAATTGTTATTTAGTTTTTTATGAATTTCAACTAGTTATACTTACTTGGCACTGGGGATGCCTTGATCAACTAGGAGGCTCCCCCGAGCAGAGACTAGTGATGTGCCAATCGATTCATTTAAATGAATCGATTCTTTAGAATCAATTCACTAAAATGAACGGTTATATGAATCGATTCTTTGATTCTTTTTTAATGGTCGTTATAATGGAAGAGTCTTTATAAAAGGTGGTCGTACAAATTAGTTTAGACTATTTTAGTATTTGAATTAGTTGATCTAAGTCAGGGGCTCTCAATATTTTTCTGCCATGGAACTCTAAATAATTAACGTTCTTTCGGCGGAACACCTGATAAAAGTACTATCTCGTGTTGCCGCTGTAACCTTTCCACGTAACCATAGGGCTTTTCGGAACACCAATTGGGGACTATTAATTTAGATCTTACGCTCTAGGGTGCAGAAGCAGAATATTCCAGTTAAGCGGTCAGCCGAATGTGGCTAAAAAAAGTACCAATTAGAGAAACCCTTGCAATTCTTGGCGGAACTCTAGGGTTCCATGGAACACCATTTGGGAACCACTCTTTTAGATCCTATACTCTAGGGGTCAGAAGTTGGATGTTCTACTTGGGTGGCTATAAAAGTACTATCTCGTGTAACCGTTGTAACTTTTCCACGGAACCATTGAGCTTTCCGGAACACCAATTGTGGACTATTAATTTAGATCTTAGTCTCTAGGGTGCAGAAGCAGAATATTCCAGTTAAGCGGTCAGCCGAATGTGGCTAAAAAAAGTACCAATTAGAGAAACCCTTGCAATTCTTGGCGGAACTCTAGGGTTCCATGGAACATCATTTGGGAACCACTCTTTTAGATCCTATACTCTAGGGGTCAGAAGTTGAATGTTCTACTTGGGTGGCTATAAAAGTACTATCTCGTGTAACCGCTGTAACTTTTCCACAGAACCATTGAGCATTCCGGAACACCAATTGGGGACCATCAATTTACATCTTGGGCTCTAGAGTGCAGAAGCAGAATATTCCAGTTAAGTGGTCAGCCGAATGTTGCTGAAAAAAGTACCAATTAGCGAAACCCTTGCAATTCTTGCCGGAACTCTAGGGTTCCATGGAACACCATTTGGGAACCACTCTTTTAGATCCTATACTCTAGGGGTCAGAAGTTGAATGTTCTACTTGGGTGGCTATAAAACTACTATCTCGTGTAACCGTTGTAACTTTTCCACGGAACCATTGAGCTTTCCGGAACACCAATTGGGGACTATTAATTTAGATCTTAGTCTCTAGGGTGCAGAAGCAGAATATTCCAGTTAAGCGGTCAGCCGAATGTGGCTAAAAAAAGTACCAATTAGAGAAACCCTTGCAATTTTTGGCGGAACTCTAGGGTTCCATGGAACACCATTTGGGAACCACTCTTTTAGATCCTACACTCTAGGGGTCAGAAGTTGAATGTTCTACTTGGGTGGCTATAAAAGTACTATCTCGTGTAACCGCTGTAACTTTTCCACGGAACCATAGGGCTACCCGGAACACCAATTGGGAACCATTAATCTAGATCTTGGGCTCTAGGGTTCAAAAGCAGAATGTTCCACTTGGGTGGTCCAGTTGAATGTGGCTGTAAAAAGTACTAACTAGTGGAGCCCCTGTAATTTTAAACGGAACCCAAGGGTTCCGCGAAACACCATTTAGGAACTGCTAATCTAGGCAATGCTAATAATTTTTTTAGAATTTTAATATTTTTATTTTTTTTTTAATATTTGTTTGATTCATCAATTTTATTAAAAAATAATAATTTTTTTTAAAAAAAATTGTTAATATAAAGACCAATAATGAATAATAAAGATATTCGTAAAAAAATAAAACGTTAAATTCACTTATAATAATGAAAAAAATTCAAATTGTATAACGTGAAACAAAATAAAAAAATAGTTCAATTGCGTTTTAAAACTTAAAAAATTAAAACTTGAAAAAATGAGAGGATATGCATTGATATTCAATAAGTTTGTCTAAAAGTATTCCTAACAAAAAAAAAAATAGAAAAGGGGAAAAAAAAATAAAATAAATAAAATAATTGAAAATATCCCTCCCCCCTGCAGTAAAAGAATATTTACTCTAAATACTCACATTTTTCGCAATAAACAGTTTTTCAATCATTAAAAAAATAAATATTTTTTTTTATCTTTTCTTAAAAAAAAAAATAAATAAATAAATAAAAAAAAAATAAAAAAAACCTGTCTTTTTTTCTGAAAATTTTTCGTTACTTGCCCCTTTTCATAACCCCCATCCCTCTGAAGGCATCTTTTAATTTTAGAAAAAAAGATAATAGCGAAAAGAATCGATTCGTTTCTCAAAACAGTTCTTTTAATGTTAAAAGATATAAAACCGCTCAAATGAATCATTTAAACAGTTCAGTGAATCGAATGCAATGTTAAAGTATAGGAAAACGACTCAAAAGAACTGATTGGAAATCCAAATCAACTCTTTGAGCCGATATCAATGTTAAGAGATACGAAACGACTCAAATGAATCGTTTAGAAGTTCAATTCAACTCTTTGAGCCGATTTCAATGTTAAGGGATAGGAAACAGTTCAAAAGAATCGATTCATTTGGCTTTATGATTCTTTTAATGCTAAGAGATAGGCAAACAGTTCATTGAGTCGTTTATTCGACTCTTGATTCTTTTTCTCGCATTCGGCTCATTTTTAACCAATCAGAGGATCGTTCATTCGATTCTCGACTCTTTTTGTCTCATTCAACTCATTTTCAACCAATCAGAGATTGGCATTCATACGTAAGTTCATTACCCAATCAGCGCAACGGTTTCATTTTCTATGGCTCTCGCTCCTTGGCTTAGAATAAACGATAACATAAAACTCTGCTTTACTTCATATTTACTGAAATTTATAAATCGAAAATTAAACGTATGAATGAAAAAATTCGCTCTTTAATATTAAAGCACTGAAAAGTAATATCTGAGCTTTACAGCATTAATATCTTTTTTATTTGAAAGGAAGAACCGAAACTGGAGAAGACAGCTTTTCAGTTGTTGTTGCCATTTTTAAATTGTTGTTTATCAATAGAATTTATTAATTTCGTAGATGAAAAGAAAAAAAGAGAGAGTGATGCATACAGTACGTGTTGCATTAATAGCATTTTGAATTCCCTTCATCCTTCAAGTTCCTCCGGAAACCGGTTGTGCGCTAACGTTGACATCGGGGTCATTCTCATCGGATGCAATTTTTCCGCTTGCGAAAACTCTCACACATACGAGTACCTTATTGGCTAGTTGTTCGCATGTAAATATTTTCAACCAATCAGATTGTCATTCGCATGATACTCGAGTGAGAATGGACCTGTGTCTATTCGACTGAGATAGGATTTTATCAAACTCCAATTGTATAAACGAAATGCTGTATCAAATGCATATGCGGATGTTTAGTAAGTATAAGTACTAACTCTGAATAAGCTTATAAAGTGTAGAGTACAAAATATTGTTTAAAAAAAGAAAAAAAAAAAAAAAAAAGAATCGATTCTTTTTCAAAAACGAACTTGATGAATCGATTCACAAAAAAGAGTTGATTGAAATATCGATTCGTTCGTTTTTCGCACATCACTAGCCGAGACCTCTCATTGCACTGCGAGGGGTTGACGTTCTCCACTTTCACAAATTGTGAATGATTGGGTGCACAATTTTTGGAAGTTGGGACTGCGTTAGCGCTGTCCCTATATTATACGGAACGAAAGCAAATGTCTCGGTGAGTAAAATAACAGTGCATTCCACTGCAGCCTATAGTGCAGGGATGGCGAACCAATGGCACGAGACACAATATTTTGGGCACGCCACCGATCACAATTGTTATTACACAAATGTGACATATGTAACAATGAAATTAATATGTGTAACAATGTATGTAACAATTAAATTAAAATTCAAAAAAATAAACAATTATTTATAAAAAAAACAATTAATAACCAAGCTAAATATAAATAACGAGCCAAAAAAAAAAAAAAAATAACAGTCCTGCTTAAACTAACATCTTACAACTTAATATAAATTATTTGTCATCTAATCTGCAACAACAGAAATTGCACTGATGTTACTTTAAGTTGTCTTAAGACATGGCGAAATGCATTTTTTTTTAAATATGTAAATAAAGAGTTTTGAGTTGATTGTATTTAGTATTCTCAATAATCACGAAGTCAAAATTATTTGAAGGCACGTCTATGACCTCATTAAACAATTATTTTTAAAAAGTTGGCACGTTGGTGTATAAAGGTTCGCCACCCCTGCTATAGTGTAACGAAATTACTACAACTCCACATAAGATTTAGGAAATTTTCGAAATTTAATATTTATTCAATTCGCCTTCCGTTTTGTGAGAAAGCATCTCTCCTCTAATTCTATTAGTTACCCCTACTAATGAAAAGTAACGCCTACTTTCAGTCCAAAGCATTTTCCAACTGCGAGCAGCATAATTAATGTTTCGATTAACACTAGATTGCCTTAAGAAGTCATTTTGACTGCTTTTATTTTTGATTAAAAAAACAATGATGTATATAATGACACAATTTCTTAGAATTTTGTGACTTTTTGAACAACATATAATTTTTTTTATTGTTAATATTTACTAATAACTTGATATACGACTATAAAAAATGTCAAAAATTAATTTTAAACAAATTTATTGACGCATACACAATCCAGTCATTTTGACTGCTTTTGGGCAATATAGGTATATACTAATTTTCAGTCTTTCCAGTGTTAATATTGTGCTTGGAATGACCAGAATTTCATTTTTCTGCAAATACATAATTCAAAATGTAAAAATTTTTGTCATTTTAAAAACTGTGAATGTTCTATTTCTTGTTACTTCCGACAAAGATAGAGAGAATCTGTCAATCATAAGGATGTCAACGGTGAACACATTTTCTTTTGCTTGTAGTCTTTTCAGTAAATTTGCTCTGATTTATTCTTTGACATAAATTTTTATGCTGTTGAAAACTTTCAGATACTAAATTTTTGGAAAATCAAGATTGAATTTTTGTTAAATCAAGTTGAGCAAGGTTTATCATTATTATACGTTACGGAAAGTAGGCGTTAGTAGTTATAATATATATATTCTATCCCGCAGTGGATTGATCGTAAAGACACGGTTTCCAGTAGAACACCGAAGTCAAGCATCACGGTCAGTAAGCGGGTGGGTAACCACTTTGATCAGCCTGCGTAGGTACCGAGGGAGCGCGGTATCGTCCTACCGTAATCGCTCGCAGGTCGTTCTCTCTACAGAGGATCAAAATTGAGATAGCATGTCTTCGGATCATCCTCGGGGATGTTTTCCTAACAGTCCACCAATAGCCCCATTGTGCAGATCTAGTGTGACGTAAATAAAGTACCCATCTGTCTGCACACACACATATATATATATTCTAAACGTTTGAATAACAAATAATGAATTTTTGATATCTACATCCTACTTACCGAACAACAGTTAATTATTCAAATAATGCTTCATTTCGGAGGAGGTTTTGACACCCCCCCCAACCCTTCCCATAACTACGCCCCTGGTTATTTTTGAACCTGTAATTATGCTCAACAAAATGTGTAGTACGATTTTATTAAGTCAGTTCAATTGCTTTTGTTATCCCATTAGACGCATATGTCCTCTTCTAGGAGCATCTCCTTTTTTTCATGAAGGTAAAATAAGGTAACTAACTTCATTCTTAGAATTAAGGCTTTGCAAAATTAAAACCGTTCAAACCAGGGTTCACCAAGTGGGCCCACTTTGAAGAAACCCGCCCGGGTTTTATTGGGTGGGCCCACCTTGAAAAAACCCACTTGGAACGATAAGTGGGTTTTTAAAAAAAAAAAAATTATTTTTTTTCACTAAAACTTATTGTTTTGCATTTACTTTTATATAATTTATTGTGCAGCATAAATTTGTCAAATAGAGTTGCATGATTTATAAGATTAAATTTTTAATATTAGTAAAGTAAAAGAAACTCGAATCTTCATATAAGTTTATAGTAGGTACTATTGAAAACTTCAAGGTTTTTTTTTCAAAAAATAATATTTTAATGATATTAAATCAAATAAAAATTTAAATAATATAGTCTGAAAAGATCAATTTTTCAAATATAGTTGCATGCTTTATATATTAATAAACAGGTTATTATTATTAACTCATATGTTTAAAAAAATTGAAAAGAAACAATTTTTGTCTTTTTTTACCAAGTAATACATTAACAAATTTAAACAGTTTTATTTTCTGGATTTAAAAAAAAAGCTAAAACTTTTTATAAGAGAACTTTTTAAAATTATTTATCTAAAAATGAAATCATTTTCCTAGGGTTAATTATTTGAAAACAAATGGGACAAGTAACTGATACTCTTTATAATTTTACGTAGTTTTAATTTCACTTTCTATTAATCTTATTATAAGAACATGTAAGACCATTAAATATTTATTTCAGTTTTTTATTTTACTCAAGTCAGATGAAATTTTAATTTTTACTGATTATAAATATTTACAGATTATAATTTTATAATATGTAATATCCATATGTTTAATAAATATAGTAAATAAATGTGTGTGAAAACAAAAAGATTAATTAACTTGTTCCTGTATATTACTGTATTTATATTTTATAATTCTTGAGTTAAAAAATTATGAAACGTAATGTACTTAACAATAAAGAAGATTCAAATATGTATCAGTGATAATGCGTTATTTAAACTTAATATAAAATACATATAACCAGGGTTCCCCAAGTGGGCCCACTTTGAAAAAACCCACTTGGTGATTTTTTTCACAAATTGTTTTTTTTTTTAATTTGGTTCAAAAAGAAGTATCTATATTAGAAGTATCTATACTATCATTGGACACATCGTTGAAGTTAACAAATATTTTAGAAATGTGCATCAAGCACATGGATGGGCAAATGAAAAAAACTGCTTGATGACCCAATGACCAAATGATACTAGTTGGAATTCATATTGTGAGCGCTTAAAAACTTTTGCCAATAATTACTATAAATATGAAGAGATTGTTCTTGAACATCAAAATGAATCTAATAATAATATGTCAAAAATATTAAATAATGTTGGGCTTTACCAATAAACTATCAATTGGGAAAAACAGATATCAATTGTTTCTTAAGCTTTAAAAAAGCTTCAATCAAAAAACATTTCAATTTCAGAAGCTGTTGAAATATGAATTAACTTACTATCGTGTGATGAATTAGAACTCCATAAACATTTTATAAAAAGATTCAATCAGGCTGTTCAGCCACATCATTTATTAGCATATGTATCCTGGATCCCGAAACAAAGGGACAATTTTTAAATGATGAACAAGACCAATTAGCAGAAAACTGTCTTTCTAAGCATCATCCAGAATTTCTGCCACGTGTTATGGCATTCAAAAGTTCCGATCCTGAATACTTTCCAAAATCAATGATGCTTGACACTGTTATTCAACAGTTTTCATAAAAAAAATAATGGAAAATTATGGCAAAAAAAAAATAGTAAATAAATAAATAAAATTCTTAGCTTCCACAAAATTTCTGTCAATTCTTTTTTCTTTGCACTCTCAGCACCAGCATCCTCTGCCTCTATCGAAAGACACTTTTCAACTTTCGGTTTGGTGCAGAGTAAACTTCGAAATAGATTAGGAATAGATAAAGCAACAAAACTCGTACAAGTGTATAACCATCTAAGAGAGAAATGTAGACACTTTGAATCTGTTGAATGATAATAATAATAAAGGAAAGAAATGGACCTTTTTTTAAAGTTAACTCTTAACATCTGCTGACAATTTTTAACTATTTGGAGAAAGTTTATCACAATTAAAAAACAGTTAAAAATTAAAATATTACTTTTAAGATTTTTTAAATATTATTTTTAAGATTTCATTTGAATACAATTTATTTTGCTTCTTTTAATCATGTTTAAAAATATTGAAAGCAAACAAAAAAAATTTCTATTAAGTGATACATTAAGCAACAATAAACAAATTTAAATTTTTATTTTCTGATTTTAAAATATAAGCTATAACTTTTTATATATGGGTCATTCTCACAAAAAAAGTCATTTTCATGTCCCCAGTATATTTTATGTTTGTTTTACAGCTTACGAGGAAAAAAAATTCAGGGAAAGTGTCTTTCAGAATGCAAGCTAACAAAAGAATAAAAATAAAAATATAAATTTTTATTTATTATTTATTTTAGGTAATTAAAATATACCAAAATGTCATTCCCTCACTTGTCCCCACTGCTGATTTAAAAAAAGAAAAAAATTGTTTCTGAAATAAATTTTTTTTTTTACAAATTCGTGTTTTTTATTTCAGAATACTGAAATATAGAATTCAGAAAATCAATTTTAGATTTAATTTCTGATAAAAAATATTAACACAGCACTATTTTAAACTTTGTCCCTAGTGTTTCGCGTCATTCCCTCACAACAATGTTCTTATCACCTGCAATCTTCTTAGAATAAAAATATTTTAATAAAAACTTCAGAAGATAACAACTGGCATCATAGCACAAAATTGCTGTATGTTTCCATCTTCAACTTAAAGAAGCTTTGCTGTGGAATAAATTTGAATGAATCAAACCAGGTAAAATTTTTTACATTTGTCATTCCCTCATGTCATTTTTTAGAGTAAAATAAAATACAACTTCATCGAGAAAGTGGATAATTATATGTTGCTTTCTTGTATGAATATAATTGTATGTGATTGACTTCAGAAATTAATTAGGCCTAACTGTTATTTTTAAATTTTATTGAATTCGTCATTCCCTCACTATTTGTATAAAGTGAGGGAATGACGCAGAAGTGAGGGAATGATTCAAGATGAGTATATTATGAAAATTTCTTTTGTTCAATCGTGCCAGCCAATTTTATTTCTTAAACCTGTAAAAACTATTAAATATATAAGACTAAATTATAATAAATATTAGATATACTTAGTATGTTATCATTTTCAAACTTTAGGTAGATGTAACTTAGATAATAGCATGTATTAAAATAAAATATCATTCCCTCACTGTTAGTGTCATTCCCTCACTTTTTAAATAGTGAAAATAATTAATTTACTCATTAATTAATTTGAAAAATAAATTAAAAAATTAATAAATTAATTTGTTAAATTAATTAATTTCTTAAATTAATTAATTAATTATTAATTATTATAAATTAATTAATTATAAATTAATTATTTGAAAAATTAATTAATTTAAATATTAAGTATAATTTATAGGATATATACTTTCTTTATAATGCCATTACATATTTCTATTAATATAAAAAGTTTCAGAGCTTTTTATTCACTTTACTTTTTTGGGATTTTATGAACAGAAAAATGACAGTTTTCGTGAGAATGACCCATATATGCTTTTTTATAATTTTAAGATTAATTTGTTTTTTGAAACTATAAAGTTAAAATTTATCTAAAAATGCACTCTTTTTTTCTAAGATTAAATATTTGAAAAAAGGGACAAGTAACTGATACTCTTTATAATTATACGTAATTTTAATTTCACTTTCTATTAATCGTATTATAAAAACATGGAAGACCATTAAATATTTATTCCAGTTTAATTTTATTACAGGTAAAAGTCAGATGAAACACTATTTAATAAATAAAAATATTTTCACAGTAAAATTTATGAGCACTAAATGAAAAAACCCAATTTCCCCCGGGTTTTTTCAAATAAAACCGATTTTCTTCCGGGTTTTTTCAATAAAACCCAGGCGGGTTGGGTTTTTTCAAACCCTTATAAATTGAATATAAACAAGTGAAATATGAAGTAGGTTGCCAGACGCAATCAGCCACTGGGTTGATTGACAGTTCTGCTATGGGTATGATTAACGGAGGTCCTATAAAATTATATTTCTTTTACAATATTATTCTTACTATGAGTCACCAAAAATCTCGAATATTTACGTTTACCATAGCCTAAATCATTGAATCTTTTCATGAAGATTACTTGAACAGCACGGACAATTAATCGGCCAAAGCCTTCTAAAAATAATATATTCGGTATCCTTTCCCCTGACTCTTGCAGCATTCTTCCAAAAATCGAACGACTTAAGCACACAAAGCTTCTTCCCTGCACTAGTTTTGTATTTCAGGATCTCAGCTATTCGCAAACAATTCTAAATTTTGATGGGATATGTACAATACACAACTTTTTTTTCCCTTCATTTCCTCTGGATTGAAATAAATATAACACAATAACAATTTAGTTTAAACCATTAATGCGTGTTTAGAACTTATAATCGAATTAAAATGTGTAAAAATAAATATATTCCTAGAATTTTATTTTATTGGTGCTTACGTCAGGTGCCCTTCGCATGTGCTTAGTTTGCTTAATGGTTAATCCGGCCCTGGTTGATACTTAGGGAAAATGTAGGCCATCTTATTCATAGAAATCAGTTTTTCGCGCTTTAGGAAAAATTATTTTTGTAGAAGTATTTAATAATTTCACAATATCTGTTATTGGCGATCGAAATGGGTTACAGGTGGCGTAGAGCAGAACTCTTACTATAGGTATAGTAACATTTCGCATGCTTTCATCTTCAGCGCGTGGAGAGTCATAGAAGAAGGAACGACTAATAAAAAGTACTTTGTAGTCATTTAAAATATTTTATTAAATTTGTTTTAATAATTATAATATAATTAAAAAAAATTATTTGTTATATATAATAAAAATTCTTTCAGAGAAGACTTAAAAAAAATTTTAAAACCGCATCGTGAAAAAAAAATTTTTTTTTAAAGAAGTTTTCAAGACATAGTTTAGAGCACCCTATTGTAAGATGAAGCTGAATAAAAAAAAAATATTTTAAAAGAAGTAGATCGAAATATTTTATTAAAGTTGTTTCTATAATTATACTTTAATTAAAAAATAATTATTTAAGTGCCTTTTTTTAAAATCAGATTAGTTATCACATAGTTTAGAGAATTAAACTGCCGAAAAAAAAAACAATTCCAAATTGCAGTTCTTAAAAAAAATTATTTCATAAATAATTATAAAAAAACATTATAATATTTAGTTAAAATTTTATCATTCCCCAACGTTTTTCATGTTCTCTACGGTAGAGGGCAGTACTTGTAGATGTTTCACATTCCGGTGGAATATTCAGGTAGGATTTCTGCTGAAGTAAACTAAATTGCGTAAATTCGCATGTCAACTATCAGGAAATTGTATAAAAATTTATGGTAGTTTCCTGAAGTACTTTTTCATATCTTCATTAGAGATTTTAAAGTGAGAGGAACACACTTTTTCGCAAAAATACGACACTAAATTTAAATTCAGAATAACTGAGCATTCCGAGTAAATGCAAAAAAACCAGTGAAATCAAAAAAAGAATTAAACTATTACGAAAAGTTTTATATAGTAATTTTAGATTTATTTTTATAAAATGCTTGGCTATGCCTCTGCTTCAGTTTGTCAAAAAAAAAAAATTGTTTTAACATTTGCAACAACAAACCGCTCTGGGATTGAACCCTCTACCCCCAAACTACTATCGACAGGCCCGTCCCTAACAGGGGGTGAGAGGGGTGTCTCACCCCCCCCCCCCAGCGATATCATCCAGTCGGCAAATTCAGGTTGAGTCGGCAATTTTTTTTTTTTTTTTTTTTTTTTTTTTTTTTTTTTTTTTACAATCCAAAATCCCGATTTTGCCGAAATTCTTTCATTGTCGGATATTTCATCGGTGATGAGATTTAAACGGATTTCAATGTTATCTGAATTTCGTTTCGGGATCCCAGACCCGACTCGGCAAATCTTGTTGCGAAATGTGTTTTTAAATTTAGTTTTTTTTTCTCCTCCAAGAGTAACCATTTATGATAATTCAAAGCAAGATGATCGATAATTCAGGCCAAAATCCCGACTTTGCCGAAATTCTTTCACTGTCGGATATTTCATCGGTGATGAGATTTAAACGGCTTTCAATGTTATTTGAATTTCGTTTCGGGATCCCAGACCCGACTCGGCAAATCTTGTTGCGAAATGTGTTTTTAAATTTAGTTTTTTTCTTTTCTCCTCCAAGAGTAACCATTTATGATAATTCAAAGCGAGATGACCGACATTACATGCCAAAATCTCGAAAACCGTTTCTCTTGTATTATTATTTAAACGACACATTCTTAAATTTAAAAAAATTTTGCAGTGACCTTAATTTTTAGTAAGCTAATAATGTATCATAAAATGCAGATATTATTTATCTGAATTATATTAAATCTTTATTAGAGGTTTAAGTAATTTTTTTTAAAGGAACTGATGAACTTACATGATTTTATTTTAAAAGAATTATAAATTTTATATGAAATAATCGTGCCGGTGATGCAACCAATTTTTTTTTTCACTTTCAAAATATAGGAAAAAAATTACAAATAAGAGTACCTATTAAATAGGATACTTTATTATTCAAAATATCTTATTTAAATTGTTAAATTCTGTTTAAATAACACAAATTATTAAATAATTTATATTTTCAATTAGTCGATATTTATCTATTATGAAGAATTTTACTAACTCCAAAGGACTCCTAACTCCAAAAAAGAAAAGAAAAACATTTAATTTGTTAACTACCATTCAGTTCATAACTTTTAAAATTCTATGATGATTGAATTATTACTTGAGTTCAAAATTTTTTAACCTAAAATAAAGTGTTCAGGGACTAATTCATATCTTTAGAACAATTAATCATGACAACAAAATTTGATATTCTCTATCGAAAATAATTAACATATCCTCAATTCACCTTTATAAGAGTTTCCGTTTTGAAAATAAAATATTGTTTTTTGCTTTTAATATTTTTTTTTTCAAGAATCCTAAGAATTCTGAAACATTAAATTGAGTTACACTCAATCGAATCAACACTTCGATCATTTCACACAATTTGAGAATGGTTGCCGAGTTCAAAGTGTTAAATGTTGTAATTTCGGATTCATTAATTATTTCAATAAAAATATGGTGAAAATAGAGAATTCCGAATATTCACGGAGAAGTGGCAATTCTGTTTGATCAAGCCGCTTACGGGCACCGCGCAAAAAAGGATGGAGCTGCGACTCGATCTTGTGAAGCAGCAGACAAAACCCCGGATATTTCTGTCAACTTGAAAAATCGAGGGTCTTTTAAAAGTGGTTAGCTAGAAATGCCCTAAGCTATATTTTCTCATGTTTTCTCTTACTCTTTCTGAGAATAAAGACAATATCTTTGTCCATGTGGTTAAGAAGGGGAAGGAAGGGGCTCAAAGCACATGCAGCTGTGGTACCAATTACTTCACTGACCTGTCTTTAACTGTCATGTACGGATACTTAGTTACTCTAAGCGTATTTTATAAATTCATATTATTATTGAATAAAATAGAAAATCTGCTCACATGCCAACGATCATCCTATCTACCGCAGTCTAAATTTTGAATGTAAGTATAATTTTTTTATGAATACATATTTATTATTTGCAGTCTTATTGTTTAAATATTAAGTTTAATTAAATTGCATTAAATGTGTTATTACTTTCCAATTAAATTATTTCGGGTAAAAATTGATTTTTATGAAGCAGATAAAATTATTTTTTTAATCTTTTTTGTGGAGTAAAATAGTTAAAAGAAAGAAAAAAGAGCAATTAAAAATGCTATGTTATTTATATTCATTAGTAGGAGCTAGGGATAGAAAAAGATAAATCACATTTGAATTCTGAAAATTGGATACCTTTTCCGTTTTTTACTTTTTACTAAGCTTTTATTTTGTGCTTGAAATAGTATTTTTTTTTCTTTTTTAGATTTTTTCAGCTGAAATTATTTTTCATATATCTTATTTAATTGAAATTTCAAATTCTATATTTCTTCGTAGGCTTTGTTTTTATAAGTCCAAACTGCAATCCTTTATGAAGAAAAATGTACTAATGTTAATTTTATTGAAAATGTAACGTGTTTAAAAATAGAAGATTCAGTTTTTTTTTAATAAATAATTCTTTTTAGTTGTTTTGTACTGTCGTCCCCACTTAATCGCATAATCGAATTACCCGCTTATACGAATAAAATTTAATGGAACCAAATCATTTTAGAAGAAACTAATGTTAAACTTCCCCGTTTAAACGGTTATTTGTTGTTTTTTGCCCCCGCCTAATTGCATAAAGAAGTGGTACTCAAATGAAAAATATATTGTTTATTTTTGAAAAATGTTTCACCAGCTAAAATGGAATTACCCTTTTTCAGTTAAGATAAAGATACAATATGTGGTCACTTCAATAGGGATTTCTTATTCATTAGTAGGTGTTTGGGGTAAAGTTGAAAAATTAATCAAATCTTGCTGCCAGTTTTATATATTGAAGTAAACGAAGGGGTTTTTACCCCTCTTTGACTTACTTCACACACACATCATTTAGAATGTAAAAAAGGGATAGAGTGATTTGTCTTGTGATCCCATGTTGATGCACTATTAACTTTGATAAGAAAAAGTTTCAAAAACCTAACACACTAGTGTACAGAGAGTCTTTCTCTTAAATAGAATAATTGCTTAACCCAGTTAATGACTTTGAGTTGGGTGCAAGTTGAGAGCGAAAAGGAATGATTTAAATTAATCGGAAAAAAGCAAAACAATGAATCTTGGAAGTAATAAATTTCAGAAAACCCTTAACTAAAATAGCGCATTAATTTAAATAGAGCATTAATTAAAATTTCTCAAGTTTCGAAGATTAAAAAAAATAAATAAGTAAAAAAAATTCTGAATGTGTTTGAAAGGAATACACGCAAGTCATGAAATTTTTAGTAGAAACTAAAAGGGAATATCTAATTTTGATGAATTCAACGGGTATAAAAAACAGTCTTCAATTATAGATTTTTTCGGAAGGGATCAATTAATATTTTAGTACCTACATTATAGTTTTTACTAATATTGATTTATTTTTATGTAATTTTAAATGACATTTATATTTTATGATACTAACGCATACAGTTTTAGTTATAATTGTTTATTGATCATAAAACTGAGCTTATTTAATCAAAATGCTATACTATGCATTAAATACCATTAAAAAGTAAAATTTCGTAAAAATTCAGAATTTTGGATTGAATATTGCACTCCCCTTTTGATCGAATAACCCGCTTAATTGCATAGATTTGGCTGGAACCGATGGTATTCCTTTGAGCGGGCTTGACGTATTTCTTATGTATTTAATTATTTAATGTTTCTATATTATCTTTTTGACTAAAGTTAACAGTTTTTCATTTAAGTTAATTATTAGTAAAAAAAACTTAATAATTTTGTAATTATGTAAAAATTCAATTCACAGTTTGTATTAAAAATGCAGAATCATACATTTTAGCAAAAATGCTTTCATAAGTTTTTATTATTAAATCTATTAGCGTTAACTGCACCAATGACAGTTGCGACAAATGAAAGAATTTTCAGCAAGATGAAATTGATTAAAAACTATCCTATCTTCGAACAACAATGACCACTGAACGCCTAAATTCACTGCTTTTACTCAAAGCAGAAGAAGATATTGTTGACAATATTAAGCATGATAAGTTGGCCGAATATTTTTTGCTTTTAAAACAACATCGAAGTAAATTTATGTAGCTAATATAATATAGCGTAATTTTACTAATATCTTAATTTTTTATCATTTTTAAGTGAATTTCTTCATTTATAATTTAAATGGCAAATATTTTCAATGTTTTTCTACATTTTTTTTGTTTTGTTGCCTTGGAATGTGAACTGAACCTATCATGCATGAATGTATAAAGAGGCTCATCTCCCAAGGAGATGAAGTATCACTTGAGTGTCAATTTCTGAAAGCAATAGGTAAAGAATTAGATGAGCAAAAAATTAAAGGTTCAAAAGAAAGTGTAAGTGTTCTTTGTTTACATTTTGATCTGTGTTTTTACTTGTAATAAAATGTGAGAAAAAGTATTCTTGTAAATAATATAAGTTTAAAAAGACAACTTATCTACAAATTAATAATTTTTTTGTTGAAAAAGCTTATTAAACACATTACTTTCTGATTCATAGAACGATAGAACTTTATACAGATTAGTCCTTGTCGATTCTGTATTCTTTGTCGAAAAAGTGTATGTATTGGTGCTATCTGATTTAAATGTGGAAAAAATGAAAAAACTTAGATATTAGCAAGTAACTAGTAAGTCAGAATGAGATATATCAAAACCACTTGAGATTGCCTAGTCCTATTTGGAGGGTTTCCAATAATTAGTAGGGATTTATTAGATTTTAACATTTTCGTTATCATTTACTTAAGCATTAATTTGCAATATGTGTAGTGTTTTTTTTTAATATTCATTATTTGTTAGGATTTTATAAATATAATTTCTGTATAATATATGCAAGTATAATAGATTATTATAATAATATATCTATGAATTGCAACACAATATGCACATTCAAGTTTGCTTAAAATAAATTTTAAAGAATGATTGCCATACTTTTCTACTGTAATCAATGCTATTGTGAAATACCTCTCTAATAGTACCGAATTTCATACCGGATGTTTTTAAGTTTTATGGTAATTTTCAGTTACTTTTTTTTGATAATGTAAATTATGCTTCATAATATTGTTGCCTTGAATCAAAGTATCGTACTTAAGAACTGAGATAAATGAAAGTTGATATTACTAGAGATAGCTGAGTGTTGCATTTTTAAAGAAAACTTTTTTTTTGTTTTTTAAAACGTTCGTGATTTTTTCATAAGGTGTTTGCAAAGTGCAGTGTCAATTGTTGTTATAAATCTCGCAAAAAGTGTGGCTTTGGCAATGTTCTAAGCAACATTTTATCAAATTATCTGACCACAATTCATTTCGCCACATTGTTTCTGCATTGCACGAAAGCTCAACTCATTTTACATGTTGGCTGAATTACTCGCCGGCCCACGCCGAAAGTTGAAACGTCTACAAATACTGTCTCCGAACCATACAATTGTAAACAGAAAACACGGTCTAGAATGATGTCAATAAAAAACTGATTTCCATTAACAAAGAGTTTACGTACCGGAAGGCAGAATAATACTCCTTTTGTAAAATCAAAAGTAGAAAGTGTAGTATTACTTGTTTTACTTTCGAAATAATTTTCTATAACTTGCTAAACTCCCTCAGATCTTCCGAAAATTTCGCATATGATATTATTAACCACTTAATAGTTGCATCATTTTGAAGAAAACGGTCATAAAAGTGCTCATTTTTTATTCAAAAAAATTATACAAAACTAAGTGTTTATACAATATATGTACACATTTTTAATTTTTTGTTAGTTTTAAGCTTAAATGCTTGATGATTGCTGACTTCTACTTTATTAGCACTAACTACTAACGAAGTTGAAGTAACCCATTAAGATTGAAATTCTTAATGGAAAACCAATAAGATTTATACTTCGCGAAAATCCAATCATTAGAGCAAAAGTTATTCAGAGTGTATTTTTGCTCACGGTACATATATCTGTTGAGGTTGTTCATATGTAAAGGTGGACAAATTGAAAAATTTATTGTTAAATTTTTTAGAGCAGCCATAGTGTTAAAAAAAAAATTCCGTTCGTAATTTATTGTAAGTCCCCCGAACCTCAAAAAGTTTTAAACTTCATTTATATGTAGGAGAAATCGCACACTTATAAATTTGTAAACTGATATTTTAAAATATTTTTTGAGAAATATCAAAAAATGTGTTAGTATCGAAGTGTTTCCATTATTTTGTCCGAGCCCTGTACTTAATCTAATGTATTAATACAAAATATTTGCTACCATTAAAAAAGAAATATATTTTCTGAAAATATAGAAATTCTCTAATAACTGGGGGATATGTTTATAATGTAGAAAAAAAAATTTGATGGCTTTCCTGTTTCAATGCGCAGTACCCGTTCAGTTGTAAAATAATAATAATAATAACTTTTGAAAATTCGCAATTTATTAAATTATTTCAATCAATATACTAATTCAAAAAAAAAAATGACATTTTTACGCACAATTCCTATATGAAAGGCAAAACCGTGATAGAGTTTCCAGTTTATATTTAATATTAAAGTTAAACAAAAATTTGTCAATACTTAATTATTAAAATATTTTGCAATGAAAAATAATTGTAGAAATAAAGTAGATGCTTTTTAAAGATATATGTTTAACATTGCAACAAAGTGTTTGCACATTACTAGGTTTTAGAAGAGGTTTTTACTAGGTTTTATGCGACTTCCAACAAGGTTGCGTTAAACGTTTAACGCTACATTTTTATTGGCCGGGAAATCACGTGGTAGAATCCAGTTTTCCCTCATTCATTTCCATATTGTTTTGCTTCTCACTAGCATAAAAATAATAAAAGTCATAAAAGTATTGTTTTTCTATAAATATTTTTTTAGTTTGATTAGATACACATATAATTTAATAGGGTAGTAATTTTTATTTTCAAACTTAGTGGATAACAATTGTAAAAAATGAGTGAAAACAATCCCACGGACAATGCGACGGATTTAAGGTTATGTCAAGGTACGTCTGTTGTGAATATCAATTGATTGTTAGGTTTTCTCTTTTGAAATTACATTATGACGCATTCACATACATTATTAATACAAATACATTTTCCCGGGCGAGACGATGAGGCAACCACAAGCACTTCCAATGGTTCAAGAGGTCCACGAAGGAAAAATGCACACTATTACCGTGATTACAGAGCACGGAAGCGAGTGGAAGCCAGAAAAAAGAGTCGTTGAATAGAGCTAGTAATCCTTCTACGACTGCTGATTCTTCTACAATTAACGTCGCAGGTTGCGAAGTCACCTTCTTCCGCGCGGAGGGACTCCACGCACTATTTTTTATTTTATTTGTATGATCGTGTGGCAACAGCCTTGGCGGTGGTCTACTTAGTGCCCAAAACTCCTTGATTCCGGATAGCAGGCACCTGTGACTTCAGAAATGTTTCGGTAAGTCTTCTTAACTCTGAGATATTTTGATAAAAAAGCTCAAAAGTATTGTGAATTAAGTGAAATATTACATTTAAGATCAGTGGTCGGAAAAACATCGTTTTTATAGTTTATTACAACTACTTTGTAACGAATGTAGTTAACAGCAACTACTACTACTTTTTTTAAAATGGAGTGGCTATTGAAATTGTAGTAACTACTTCACTATTTTTAGGAAACAAACTTGGATGAAAAACTTAATTTACAACTATATTCAAAATGGTTTTGAATAACAAATTGGCCTGCATTAAATGTAAGGGAATAATTGAGAAAGATTTATGTTTACAAGAGTAAGTTTGTTTTTCCAAAAAAAATTTTCGAATTTGTTCATTTAACCTTCAAATTTTTACACATATTTCGACAGTGAAAATTGAATTTAAGAAATGCAAAATTATCAAATAATCGCATCTTTTCAATTGCTAAATGCTCTTTTATTTCCTCTTATAAATTAAGTACATAGAAAATGCATTCCGTTTCTTTGAAATATAACATCAATGTTTCACAAGTGCGCATTTGTAAGCGTGACCAAAGTGATTAATTGCCTATTTTAATTGCTGGTTAAACGTAATTTTAAATACGTAATATCCATTAAAGCTCAGCCACAGGGTAATTTTCATTGCATTCATTGACGAACCCGCGAAGATTTGCATCAATCAAATTCGAAAAATTAAATCCCTTAGAGCCTTACTTCTTTTCTCAACTAACGATAAAAGTAGTTGCTAAACTGCTGTTTATAGAAAATGCAACACCATGAAGGAATCATCAGAATCAAATGAAATTCGCAGCAAATGTCAATTATAGGATATTATGCAAATTAATAAAGTTTCAGAGCCATCGCGCGTGCGTGGCGCGCGCAGCGCCCTCTGAATTGATGCTGAAAGCGTATAAATAAAGTGCTGTAGCGGGACGTTGAAAATAGTCTATGATTATTTGTTAGTGGCAAACGTTTAGTGAGACCTGAGTATGCCTCCACGACGGAAGAATAAGAAATTCAAGCAACTTACGGAGTTTGAACGAGGGAGGATAATCGGCCTTCGAGAAGGAGGATTTTCCTATCGCGCAATAGCAGCTCGTATGCAGCGGAACAGTTCCACAGTGATGCGAGTTTGGAAGCAGTGGACCGACGAGCACCGAACAACTCGAAAAACAGGCACTGGACGACAGAAGGTGACGTCAGAGCGCGATGATCGACACCTGCTCCGCATGGCGGTGAATGATCGCACAGCTTCCTCCAGGCAGCTGGCAGCACATTGGTCTACTGCTACAGGTGTACAATTGTCGGCTTCGTCAATTCGTCGTCGTCTGCTGCGCCGTGGATTGCGTGCAAGGGTGCCATTATACAGGATTCCCCTCACGGCGAATCATCGACGGCTGCGTCGGCAGTGGGCTCTTGAGCACAGAGACTGGCGAGCTGATTGGCACCAAGTTGTCTTTTCAGATGAATCACGCTTCAATTTGTGGACCCATGATGGCCGTGTTCGTGTTAGACGTTATGCCGGTCAACGCTGCCTTCCTGAGTGTATTATTGAACGACATAGTGGTCGAACACCCGGAGTTATGGTCTGGGGTGCGATTTCGTATCATGGACGATCCAATTTGATACGAATTGAGGGTAATCTCAATAGCAACAGGTACGTCCGTGAAGTGCTACAGCCCGAAGTCGTTCCTTTCCTTCAAGGCATCCCTGGAGCTATCTTTCAGCAGGATAATGCACGCCCACATGTTGCGCGGACTGTTAGAGACTTCTGTTCAGCACAACGCATGCAACTTCTTCCTTGGCCTGCTTATTCGCCGGATATGTCGCCTATTGAGCACGTGTGGGATATGGTTGGTCGGCGTCTCACTCGTGATCCGCGTCCTGCAGTTTTCAAAGACGAACTTTGGTTGCGCATACAAGCGATATGGAATTCTCTTCCTCAAGCAGATATTCAACATCTGTTTGACTCCATGCCACGTCGTATAGCAGCACTTATTGCAGCGCGTGGTGGCTGCACCAAATACTGATTTCGGACGCTTAATTTGTTTCTTTTGTTTTGAAAATTTCATCATTTATTTGTATCAGTACAAGTCGTTTCTGCATTAAATTTCATTTGATTCTGATGATTCTTTCATGGTGTTGCATTTTCTACAAACAGCAGTTTAGGAATTGCTACAAATTTAAAGAAAGAAAGTAGTTTTTTTTAAAGAAAGTAGTACGCTACACTGAAAACTACAAAAAAAGTAGCCACTACAGTAGTTTCACTACTTGTAGTGCGCAAGTTCTAACCACTGTTTAAGACAATTCTCTTATCTAAAACGTATATGTATTCTATTGTTAATGTTTTTAAATTGTGTGAATAGTTTATTATTATTAAAGGCATTTTTTACACCAAAGAGCACATAAATATTTTTTTAAATGAGCAATTAATATAAATATTTGTATACCATAGTTTCAAAAAAACTTAACCAAATTTTGCCATAAATTTTCCTGGTTCTTGCTTATTTTATAAGAAATAAACTATCTTAAATTGTTGTGCTAGTATTATGGACGTATTTACTCAGCCCATTATTTATTAAGGAATTGAAATATTCAATAAATAATGAAGTGAGTACCATTTACATCAATTATAGGGTGCGTTAGGGTTTTTGAAAAGTGCTTAAAGGTGCTTTTTTTTCAATGGGTGTTCTCTTATTAATTTTTTTCTCTCGTAAATTTTATCGTTGGTGACGCGCCATCGTCTTCGTCATTGGCAAGCAAATTCCCTTCTTGCGATATACGTTCGAAATCAAAATAGTTTAGTATCATGATCTTTGAACTTGACTTGGGGATCATTCACTAATTACGTATTTTCACGTGGGTTTCCAAAGCATAGAAGAATCCCGAAGCTTCATCACCTCAGAATTTTCACCTTTCTTTTATTCATTTTGTTCATTAAACTTAAGAATCAATGTAGAATTTTAAGATTAATATTTCTAACTGAGGGACCGTCCACCAGCTGCATAAATATTTTATAAACTTTTATTGTACTTTGTTACTTTTTATTAATTATGGTATTATTACTTTAAAAATTTTCAGTACTCTCAAGTTGTTTTATGAGAACTCAATAATAATTAAAGGTAATATTATAAACTAAGATATAGGTATACACTAAGTTTCAGTTCTTCTAGAGTTAAAGAAATACTGAACCAAATAACAAATAATAATTATAAACATTTTTAAGGTCCATACAGTAATTTACATTTGTAATATGAATTTATTGGAGTTTTCGTAGTTTGCTTAATTCTTTACACATCTTAATAAATTCGGTATGATAAATAATACTTGTAAGTAATAGATAAATAATGTTTTGTTGAATATGCTTTTGTAAATAACTTTTATTCAGTTAATAGTTCATTATAAACTATAATAGTTAATTCAAAATTATAATTTAATTAACAGTTAAATTACAATTTTGAATTAATTTTTTACATAATTAAATAAAGTAATTATTAATTTAAAGACAAAATGAGTCACTTAATACTGAATATCTTAAGTGTGTATAAATTGTTTTGCGATGGCTAATATAATCAAGAAAAGAGTTCTTCGTCAGCCACCAGTTATTTTATCATGATCATGTAAAGTCTTCGAAAGTTGTTTTGCATTTTGTTTATGTTTTTGAGGAACTTTCAACAATAGGAAGAAGAAACATTTTTTATTATTGTGCATATCCTAATTACAGAGTTGGATTTTGATGTCACAAACTGACTTTTTATTAAACACGTCAAAAATCTGTTAATTTTGTTAACATTGGGGACATTTTATTAGACATTAAATCATGCACAATACTTGCATTATATATGTGATAATGTTAATTATCACAAGTTTTTGCTTTAATTTTGTTTTCTTAATTTGCTTTACTTTTATTATCTTAACTCTTAATTTATTATTTACGATTTACTGCTCTTAACTTCATTTAACGTTCAGCTTATAATTAAATCATTTATCAATTTACAATGTACATGTTAATTATTGTATATTTTTTTAATTATTAACTTTTATAGATTATTATTTATGCTTTATATATAAATTATGCAATATTAATTTATTTATAATTGTCTATTACTATTTTTTACTTTTTTTTCAGTCGTGCACTGCCTTAAGAAATTTTTCCCCAGTCTTTTCCTTTACCAAGGGTAACTTGATACAATCTCCGAACCTATCATCTTGGATCCCCTCTTTCTCAACACCTGCGTGGGAGGATTTTGGACCCTTTTTCGTTGCAGCTGCATTCGCTGGTCAACCGTGAGAAATAGATATATAAGTTTTTTTATGTCTTGTCCCCTTCACCTCGTGACATTTTTCCTTTTTCTCACACAGCATGTGTACTTTTAATTGCGAAGCGGACGGTCATCGTTAACCTTTAGCCTTTTGACCTCGCTTCCCCGTTCACACGAAGGGGTCGAGGTTGGCCATACTGTCCGGTGCTTGTTTCTTCTATCGGCCAATGGTTTCTTGAGGGGTTGAATTTTGTACAGCCCACTTTTTTTTTCATTGGCTTTTGTTTAAGGTGTCATACCCCTTTTTTCCCTCATTGGCTTTTCAAAGGAATACCCCGAGTTTTTATAAGGCGATGCATGACGAAAAAAAGGGATACTCCCTATTATTTTTGTTGTGATTTTAAATAACAAGATGTTGAGCTTGTGATAAAAATATTGAAAATGCTTTGCGAAAAAGTTGCTTTATTCTTGTGCTGGATGAATTTTACAAAAACTATTTGATGATGTAACAATGTGTCAACAACAATAAACTGCCTTAATTTTTTTATAAGTGATTAATTTTGCGTTTTCGTTTTATCACCTTACTGTTTAGATGTCTCAACGACATGTTGGGTGAGTAGCCATAATTTACTTAATAGTTTGCACAGATAATATTCAAACTTACAAGAATGTTATTTCCTTATATTTCCATATGCATCATTCATATTTAATTGTTATTGTTTATTAACTTATTTCTAAATTTTGACCCACTGGACCTATTGGGTTATTCGGTGTTCAACAATGCTGGACCACCACTATTCGGCCTATACTTAACGCAATTTAACGTATAATTATTTGACCTTACCCTATTCCTTTAAATATTAATTTTGTTTCAAGTCCTTATGCATTCTTGTGGGTTTGCCTTGCCACATACACAGTTTTTATTGTATTTATTAGATCATGTACTTAAATTATGAATCAATTGTCTCTAGTTAGTGTTTTAGGCATTATTCTTTCATTAAGTCATTTAAGATTAACCTTGTTTTATTAATCTTAACTTTGATTAATTGTTTTAATTTCATAACTTGTTTATTTCAATTTTTAATTCCTTTAAACTTTAACAAACTTCCTTTATTTAAACTCTTACAATATACTACTATAATCAAAATTTATATTATATATCATTTATTAAAAATACAGCCAAAATCGATAAATTATTAATTGGGTTTTCTAAAAACATGGTACTCTTAACATGTTATAAGTAATAACTATGAGTTGTTAATTATTGTTAATCTAAATATTGATTTTTATTATTTTATTCCACAATCTAGGCAGATTTTTTAGATTAAGTGAAACTAAAGTGGTCGCCAATAATTGTCTGATCTTAACATATTAAAAAAATATTTTTCTTGATTCTTAATGTTTGTTATTACTACTTATGTTATTTATGCGCTGATTCGCAGATTATGTCTAATCATGCGAATGAGACTTTGAGGGATATTCAGGCAGCCAAAGAAAACTTTTCCGTCTAAAAAAGATCCTACACATTTTTTTTTATTATTCATAAATGTGTCACTTTACAAATTTTTCCTCGTTAAAAAACATTAAATGTGAATTTGTGTATTTATTAGTTTTAATCCCTTAAGTTTATGAGTGGAACCTTTAATTTAATAAACTGTTTAAATATACAGTCGGACCTCTATTTAATGAAGTCGCTAAATCTCGATGAAAAAAGTTCGTTATATGGAAAATTAGTGAAGTAGAAAATCATCTCTTGAAATACTTGAGCAATACGAAACAGGTTTTAAATTCATAGACACTAAATTAAAATAGCAATTGATACACCTTTATCTTGTAAACTATAGTATCTTAGCCATACGAGAAATGGAAAGCAAAGAATAGAGCAAAAACATAATCAAGTGTTACGCTATCATGCTACATATATTTTCAACTGAAAAAAGCTATATTTAAGTATAAAATTATACTTGCATTTATTATAAAAGCAATTATAAACATACCTTCTTAAATTTAATTGCTACTGATCAAATCTGTTTTGTCTGAGTTTTTCATTTGAAAAGCAAACAAAACGGGAAAGGGATTTTACTGCTTTCTCTAAAATTTGAAAGTCAATTGAAGGTCATTCCCCCATAAAATGTGTTAACAAGGTTGAAATGCTCTGAAATATTTTTGGAAAATAGGGAAAGTGGATCTCAAAGAAAAATTCGTTAAATAGAAAATTCACTTCGCTATTTGGAAGTTATTTTACGAAGAAATTTCCAAAATGCTCTTGGTTCTTCGAAAAAAATCGGAAAATGGAGAAATTCGCAAAAAGGAAGTTTGTTAAATAGAAGTCCGACTGCGTGTTGATTTCGAATAATTTTTAACATATTCTCGTATATTCAAAAATTGTGTAAAGTCAAACAAATTTCGTTTCTTGTATATATTTCACTTTTCAAACAAATTTTGAAAAGTTATTGTACTAAAAGGAAGAGTTGTAGTTGTAGTTTATTTACGTCGCACTAGAGCTGCACAATGGGCTATTGGCGACTGTCTGGGAAACATCCTGGAGGATGATCCGAAGACATGCATCACAATTTTGATCCTCTGCAGAGGGGATGGCACCCCCGCTTCGGTAGCCCGACTACCTGCACGCGAAGTCGAGCACTTTGCGGTAGAACAGTTTAACGAGGACCAATACCGCACACCCTCGGTCCCTACACAGACTGATCCAAGTGGTCACCCACCCGCACACCGACCGCAGTCAGTGATGCTTGACTGCTAAAAGGAAGAGAAATGACAGGAATTTGGGGAAAGTTTCGATAAAAAAAATTAAAAAGAACTTTATTCTGAGGAAATATTAGGGACTGAAATTTTTCTGCACTCCTGCTTACATTTCCACGAATATATCCTGTAAGTCATGAATATAATATGACTATAATTAGATCATATGTAATCTAATTATAATTTGCAAAATATATAAATGTTTGATTAAATGAGTTAATAATTTCTTAAATCAATCAATTTAAGGGTTTAGTTGAGTTACTACCAATATTTAGTACAGTTATTAAAAATAATTTCTTAATAACCTGTTATTTTATTATGTTATAATAGTTTAGTAGGTCAACATTCTAGTTTATACAGCTGAGCATCAATCAAAAGAACAGTTTCAAATTTCGGTTTTATTCATATTAAAATGAACATGATGTACAGAAAGCTTCAAAACTAATTTTTTGTAATCGTTTGCTTTGAGGAAAAGAAAAGTAAAAATGGAAGTAAATGAAAACTAATTTTACATATAAGGAATAAGATCATTGTTATGTGTTTTTGTATTTTTATTTTCAATAGTCTAACAATTTAAGTTATTGGATAAATTTAAGTTTGACACATTTATATTTAAAATTATTGAATATTTTCTGCACCAAAATTAGGATTTTGGCAGTAATTTTCAAAACAAAAAAAGTTTTATGTTAAAATAATTTAAGAAAAAAATTGATTGAGAACTTGAAATTTTACAAGTATGGTAATTTAAAAATACTTCGTATTCATAATAGCTATTAATTATCCTGTCGCCGAAATTTTGAGTTTTTAACGATTGTCAAAAACTATGTCAAATGGGTTTTGTGACTTGACGGTTAAAACCAGATAAAACCATCAATTGTCAAAAACGTGCCAAACATGTCTAATTATGATATTTTTTTATAGTGCTTAAAATATTTTTTGAGTGCTTGATAAGTGTTTAAAAGGTGCTTATTTTTTTTTGAAAAATTTGGCTACTCACCCTGAATGAGTTTGACACTTATGAATAAAGAACAAGTTTGACTTATTCTTTAAATTTCATACAATTTATTTTATTTTTGAGAAATATTTATTTTTGCTTAAATTTAGTTTCAATATTTTGTTTTAAAAGTTTTTAACCCCTGTACTTTACTCAAGAATAAGTTATGTAGTAAAAAATATGATGTAAGTCGTTCATAACTTCTCTTTAACACTTATGAATGAAGTCTATTATCTACCAGAAATCACTCACAAAATGTTTGTTAAGTCTGTTAAAAAATGTTAAGTTTATAACGTTATAAATGTTAAGTTAATGTTTGTTAAGTCTGTTAAATGTCTGTTAAAAAAAGGTTTTTTTTTTTTAAAAAATTCATATTCATTTATAATCAAAATTAAAAGAGTTTAAAAATATGTACAATAAATGAAATTTTATCATTAGTTATAAAACATAGAGGAAAGCCGAGGAATTTTTTTTCGGAATGTTAATAGCCAGCCTGCTGATGGATAAAAGGGATTTTGGACACTTTCAATTTAGGCAATCTTTGAAGAAATACTAACGTATTTTTCTGCAAGTTTATGTTTAAAACTTTGTTACAAAAAGTATTTAGTTATTAAAGGGTTAAGTCATCAGTGAAAATTTAAAAATAAAAATATACATTTCACAATATTATATGACATAAAAATACAGACCAGTCTTTCACATATGTATTTCAAAATTTTCTAAACTAATCATCCTGCTGTAAAATGTGGGAAATTTTATGTATCACATTTTATAGGTTTTTTACTGTTGCATTATAGACTTCATTCAAAATATTTAAGCAGAACTCCAACATGATGATTTATTGATGGAAAATATTAATACAGTAAATTTGTCTTACAATTCTGAGAAATTAAAGAAACTCATTCTGATTATTTTAATTTTTGTAGCAATCATTTCTGATATGGAGGGATCTTCTAATATCATTTGTGCTTTTAATAAGCGCTCAAAAATGTAATTATTAGTTGCGAACTTATAATTTAATCTTCAAATATTTGTTTCACCAACCATTTTGAAAATTCTGTCGCGCAACTTTTTAAACAAAAATGTCATAAATGGCTTAAATATAAAGTATGAAAATTCGAACAATGCTTAACTCTGAGTAACCGTAGCTTAAGGGATAGAGTGCTTGCGTCCCAAGTTCGGATCCCATAAATTGTTGATCCCTACAAATTCTGTTCCCACTATAGTACTGGCATAAAATATTAACAGTGTCTGATATATCACTGATTAGAATCCACTCGCCGTCGGGCTAACTGTTTTCCAGGAAGGTCAATTTGTTCCAATGCTTTATTCCCTTGTCCTCTGAGTTGGGCTCAAAACTATTAGACAACGGAGTTTGGTTATTTCTAGTTACAAAATGAAATACAATCATTAGGATTGAGTTTGTCTGTATAAGCTTTGGCTTAATACATATCCGAATTGGCTGTTGAAGAAACATTATGTGAGTGAATACTTTAGTTCAAGCTTATGGGCATTCATACACACTTATAATGAGTGAGCATATTTCTTTTCAGTTGTGTAATAAAAATAGTTCATTAGAAGATTTACATAAAATTGTCAATTCCATTAAATAACTTTAAAATATTTAATTTTATTTCATTTCTGTTTGGTTAGGCCTAGTTTTCTTAATATTTTTCTGTAATGTGCGTAAGTTTGATTTGCAAGCAAATTTTACTTTAAGGATCAGTGTCTTAGTGTATTGTGAATGACCAAAATTGGTAATTGTTAACTTCCGCCGTTGAATGTTGACAATCATATAGTGGCTTTAGTAAGTGTCCGAAATATATACTAGGTCCAGTTAAGTGCCCACATCAATGTTTTTTTTTAATGTTAAGTGCCACTGCCCAGTATGCATTTAACCGTTACTCCGAGCACTGATGCTTCTCCCTATCTTTAGTCAGAATATATTAAAATATCGCATAAATATAATAATATCAACGAATAAATTAATATATAAAATCAGATATAAGAAATATTTCGGACATTCACCAAAGCAACTATGTGATTGTTGACATTCACTGGTGAAAGTCGACATTCTCTTGATTTTGGTTTCCGAAGGTAAGATATATATGCAACCTAAATTAATGATTCTTACTAAATGTTGTATCATAAAAATAACTTTACCGACTCCAATGTGTATCATCATATCTTACTTTTAAAGTTGTTGAATACCAAAATGGTCGCAGTTACTTTTACATCTAGTGTTTTCAGAGGACATTTTTGGCATTTCAGTATTTTTAGAAACTATCAGTTCTTTGTGTAGCAAAACACTTAAGTACCAAGAACTATGCATAGTGGTTCACTTTGGTGTAAAGTAGTTGCCCCCATTTACGGTGTAATTGTTCCTCAACCCAAGTCAAAATTTTTGATGGTTTTTCTATTGATGGAACAGCATAAGCTTGATGGTAACCATCAATGATTCTATCATGAACAATTAGATTTTTTGATGGTAACCAACATAAGTAACCATCATGTAGGAATTCGGACTGATTTATGATGTTCTAACTAGAGAGCCTAGAGTAAAAGAGAGTGGACAAGGGAGAAACGATTCCTGATTGGTGGACAGAAAAACTTTACCGCCGGAGGCGAGAGTGGAAAATTCACCATTGGAATTACACGGAGTGAAAATTATCTGACTCAAAAAAATTATGTTCTGTATTAATAAATGCATGTAATAAGTTCATTACTTACTTTTTTTCAATAAGAAACTTCACAGTTACAGTAAATGTTAAAATTATGGCTGAAAATTTGGATAGTTGTTAGTTATTAGAATTTATCCTTATTATCACTTACTTGCGTGCATATAAAGTTATGTTTATCTCATTGTAAAGAGAACAAGGTGATGAAATAACTAATGGTTAGATAAGAATAAATGTATTTACTTTTAATGCACATAATTTCTATCTAAATTACTTATAAATTTTAAGATTTGAGCATCTTTTTATCAAAACTTCAGAAGTGCAGAGTTTGGCGATATTACTTTGACATGTTGGCGCGTTACAATGTTCGCGTTACAATGTTACAATGCGCGTTACAAAGTAGCATTTGTTTACTTTTCGTTACCAACTGTATAAAATGCTAGTTTGTTTTAAATTTCAACTAATTATGGAAATTTTTGTTTACAATTTGTTGAAATAAACAATACCTTTTCAGGTGAATATGCGATATTTTTTTCCTGAAAAAGTAATAAATAATAATAAGTTATATAATTTGCATTATTAATTATTATTTCTGAAATAAATGGCATAATCATTATAAATTTTTATATTTTATTTAAGGCATTTATTAAAAGCTGAAGTCTTTTCATTAGTCTTTTTTTTTTTCATTGACGTTAATTTTTTAACAATTTCTGATGCTAGACAATGATTCTTAAAAAATCTGTAATATCATGTGCTTTCCAATCTTAAAGTTTATATTATTGATACTTTAGTATATACTCTTAGAATAACAGAACCTTCAGAATAACACCAAATGAGCGAGTGGCGCCAATTTCGGTGTATCATCTGGCAACCCCCTTGGACAAAAATCTGACGGCAGCGCATGCGCTCTTGGATATTGTCATCACTCTTTTCAATACAGGCACTCTAGTTCTAACATAAGAATAGCAACGTGTTTTGATGGTTCGTTCACGTTGAGCCATCCGAATTTCCATCATAGTATCTTAAAAATCAAATGTTGGAACCATCATAAACAACCATCACTTTAATGTAGGAATTCGGACTGATTTATGATGGTCCAACATAAAATACTCAAATTATTTTGATGGCATATTCCTGAGAATCAACAAGAATTCCCATTAAACTATCATGAAAATGTTAGAGCATGAAATGAAAGAGCACGGATCATCATAGATTGTTGGTCCATGAGAGTCAACTTTTCTTGATGGTTGACCATCATAGTATTAAAGTAGCATCATAGAATGATGGAGATTTGTTGGAATATCAAAAGCAATGAGCATGTAATGGAAAATCTCGGAACATCGGAAGAATGTCGAAACATCATGAATCTCACTGAAACCATCAAAATTGTTTGATGGGACCATCAAGAATTTTGATATCGGAAAAGTTGTTTCAGAAAAACGATGTCTCTTGCAGGAGAAATGCTTGCTGCAGTGGACGAAATCTGTCCTCCTCCAGCGTGTTTTGATAGAGTAAATGAGAAGTGGTTTTGACTCTAGAACGCTCACCTTCTGCTATCAGCAAGCACGGCGGTAGTCATCACAGGTAAATATATTATATGTAAATAAATCTTTTAAAAAAATGTTTTTTATTTCAAGATTTTCCTTAGAAAATTTCAGGATTTTGAAATATTCTATTTTGGTGTATACTGTATATATACAGTCAAACACGTGAGTGAACACTGTTTATAGTGAACTCTCGGATATAGTGAACGAAATGTTCGATCCCGTGCCTTGCTATGCACGGATAATGTTATTTTTTGTGGATATAGTGAACTAAAAAGGTGAGGAAGTTGGATATAACGAACTTTTTTCAGTCTTCAACTGAATTTTTTTTTTGTAATAATTTTGAAATTTCTACTTAAAAAAAAAAATACATAAACCTATTTTCAAAACCATCTATTGAGGGGAATGTAGCGTTTGCTTCATTTATCTCACTTTCCCATCCCTAAACAAACAATGCAGATGTTGTTTAGGGATGGGAAACGATGACGACGGTGACCCAGGCAGACGATGTCCCTGTAAGGTGTCAGTCGGATCAATATGCATTTTCTGTCAAAGGGAATGAGAAATTATTCATTATTGGTCAAAGGGTTGGACACTAATATGTGTTGATAAGGCTCTCATTTCAACTCCTTTTTGCTCTCAGTTCAGTTTAAGAAATCCTGCAAACAAGTGTCTCAAATTTAACTATGGCGAGCAGTAAACGTAAAACGTTCTCCATTGATGATAAAATGGGCATAATCAGAAAAATTGAAAATGGATGCGATCAAGCTGATATTTGCAGGGAATATAAACTATCCTAATCTGCAGTTTGTAGCACATGGAAAAATAGGTAATTAATAACATCTGCTCATTAAAAAAATTTAGATGGCAGAAAAAAGTTGAGAAAAGCAGATCACAAGGATATTGAAGAAGCATTACTAAAGTGGTTCACCAATCGAAGTATCTGAACAAATGTCGAGGAATTCGCTAAGCGATTTTATGAAACTACTTTTATGTGCTCGAATGGCAGGTTAGGTTTAAAGAGCGGAATAACAGAAATTCAAGAAAAATTATCTGATAGTCGGGAAGTTTTTCCATATCTGATGTTGTTGAGGATTGCTCATCAGCTAAAGATTACTAATTCTTTTTTGTACGCAAGACGAAGAGTGATGAAAAATAACACATTTTTTGCTACTAAATAATATTTTTCACGCATTTATTTGAATAATGTGTAATAAAAAAGAGGAGTTTCGGAACCATTAGTTAAATTGCCTGCGTAACGGATATAGTGAACAGAAATTTCGGTCCCTTGAAGGTTCACTATAGCGGCGTTTGATTATATATATATATATATTTAATTTCGTTCACTTGGGTCTATTTCCCAGTGGCCTCAGAATTACTTCTCACTTATCGTTACGCAGTGGGCACCTACCCTGTGGCTAACCCAAGGCGGTGGAGTAGCGTCGCCAACTTCATTCAACCACAAACCCGCTTATAGGGCGAGTTACATTTATATAGTTTGTCTAAAGTACAAACTCCCTCAGCCATTCGTCTGAATCCGTGGTGGTGACTATGGTAACGAGGTATAACTATTTCAGACAGGGGTGTTTGCCACTGTTTAGGAGAGGTTTTGTCTCGGGTCGTGGAGAGAAAGTGAATCTTTTTCTTCGGTCTACTGTGTTAGCCACAGAGTTAAGAGAAGCTACCCTCCCTGAAATGAGCTATTCTTGTTTCCATGGCAGCAGACGACTTCAGACTTATTGGAGGGAGGAGCTCTTACCTTAGACAATCGATACACATTCACTCAGAAGGAAGTACATTAGAATACAGGGAGAGAGAAAGTTACACCCATTCCTACTGTTATATTCGAACTCACAACCGATGGCCCCGTTGTCCAGTACAGTAACCACTTGACCAGTGATCGGTGATTTGGAGCATTATTAAAGATTTGTTATTTGTTTAAAATATTTATTAAAAAAAAGACTCCTTAAAAATATCTTTATGTAAGTGTTAACCCTGTAGATGTTACAGAATGATTTACCAACATTTTAAAGATTCCATGTGCAGGTTACTACTCAGGCATTTACTGTTAGTGCCTAAATAATATTTTCTTTAAGAAATTAAAGTATATATTTTTATTTTCTTTAGGAACACCTTGTATAGACAATCAAAAATAAAATGAGAATAAATAATATATGAAATTAAAAATTATCACGTTTTATTCATGATCTGCAATATTTATATTATTTGCTAATTTAATTGTAATTCAACTATAGCTTCTAATCTGTTTGTATGAAAAATTAGTAAAGGAGAGAAGAGTTTGAAGATGAGGCTAGAGGGGATATCTTAAATAACTTTTTTTTTGTTCAAATTTCTTCTCTGAGATACTGTATGTTGGCCTAAAGAAAATGGACCATCCTGAATAACTTTTGATTTAATTAACGGATCTTCACGGATATATATATATATATTTTTGCGTATTTCACAGTATCTCGTGTACAGTTACGGCTTGTGTACAGTTCTATCCATTAAGAAAATAACTTTTTGTAAAGATTTATCATTTTACATAAATTTATTTAACATAAGTCTGAAACGTTTTGAATTGTAACGTATATACTTTCCTACACCACTTTAAAGGATGTAATTTTACTTGGCAAAACACAAAATTTCAGCAAAATTGGTCGAATAGTTATTAAAAAATTGAATTTAAAAAATATGACTTTAGCTAAGCTAAGAATTTTAAAAATATGACTTTTTTAAAATTCGATTTCTCAGTAATCATTAGATGATTGTTAGAATACCCCTGAAAAATAGTTATGGTCAAATTAAGTTATAACTAACTTATCCTCTTAAAATCTGAAACACCATAAGCCACTCAACCGACAACACTGTTTGCCTTCAAATTTAAGCTTACTGTAAGAAATCGTTAAAACTCCAAAAATATCCATGAAACCTATCTTCAAAATTAAATTTTGCCTCAAAACGTAGCTCGTTGTATGAACTCGTTTAACGCATAAAACAATGTGTGTTCGACCATTGTTTAAGTTATCTTCTGCCTAACTAAAAAATTCTACTGTTATTCGTAAAATTCTTGCGTGTAGTTCAAAAGAATGCGCCTTTTGTTGACCTCCTATCTACCATGCACTATTAAGGATCTTAAGTTACAGTAAAACTACTGTAACCCATTTAAATCTAAAGAAAATTAATTTATAAAAGAATCGATGTATCATAAAAATACTTGCACATAAATCATTTTTGTACTTCTGCTAAACTATCGCGAAAATTCTAATTCTAAGATAAATTATTTTTTTAAAAAAACGTTGTACAGTGCGCAAAAAAAAACATACCACCATGAATAACGTTTGATCTATTATTCATATCTTCACTTTCTAGAACTCAATCTTAATGGTTCAAGGGAGTGACCTCAAATACGGTTTTAAATCAGTGCAGAATATAACATAAGCTGCGAAATCGGACCCCAAAATATACTTTCTCTGAAAAAAAAAACATTTTTTTCGACGGATTTGCATTTCTGTCCCCCTATATATAGGGAGTAGTCAGTATCTGGGATGTATGGTTCATATAGTTTGGTCAGGGAAGTCCTCAAAATCTTGATCCCCTTAATATTAATTTTACTTGTTGCTTCTTACTCTACATCTCTAACTTTTTTAACGAGTTTTACTATTTCAAACAGAAATAGCTTGCAGAAATAGAAGTTTTCAATATCTTTTTGTTATTTGATTTCAAAATTTCACGCAACGCTTCATTATCATTGATAATCTTAATTTTTTTAATTTCCTAAACCCAGAGGCTCCAGCGTTGTACAAAAAAAAAAAAAAAATAGTGATAGAAGAATTATGAAAATTTTGACAAAGTTTTGTATGAAATGAGAAATTTTAACTATCACAAAATATTAACAATTTAAGTAAAAATATCTAGTTCTAAAACAGTTTTATTTTAAATTTTAAGAGAAATTTAAAAAGGGGCAGTTCATATCTTACGCAAACATGTTTCTCGCAATTTTGATATGACCTCAGCAAAGAAAGATAATTATAAACTATTCTCCGTGCTTACATAAGAAATTCTCATAACATTTTGCTTATACAATGACTTTTATTGTAATAATATACTTTTAGAAATTATTTGACTAAATTAGTTTGATTTAATAAAGTAATTTCGCATAAAACTAAATATACATTTTAATTTATTTTGTAAGTTTTTAAGTGGAATATTCTTCACTTTTGCTTGCTAGTCTTAGCCTAACAGAACAAATTGTCAGCTCACATTTGAGCAATAAAATTTTTATTAACCCACCCTTAAAAGACGGTTAAAATATGATTTAAAATAAATAACAGAGAGATTTCGCAAATTTACATTAGCTTCTGTTAGCTCCCATACGTACAATTTCAAGTAATTGCGCCCGTGAAAAAATATCAAATATACAAAAGTGAAAATAAAAGATTTTGCAAAGATCCGTAGGTTAAAATTGCCATATAGTTTAAAAACACATAATAGAATATAATTCTATCTTCGACCACAAAATCAAAACAAACATTTACTATGGACGTTGATTATGTCTTAAAACCTGTCACATACTATTCAAGATGCTATACTGTAAGTAAAACTACGTTTTTGTTAGCAGAAAAATTTGGTAGATAATAGATTTTAAAGAATTAAGAGATAAAGAATACAGCTTATTATTATTATTAATATTTTAAAAAATTATTATTGAACTTCTATTAATTATTCAATTTTTTAACTAAATTGTACAGTTAAATAAATATAATTTATAATTTTAAATAGCGAAAATATATCTAGTTGATGGAACTAGTGCAATTAAGTCAACCAAAATGTTGAACAAAAACCAATAAAATTATGTTTCAATTGAATAAACCAATTATTGTAAAATCACACCATTCATTTAATTTCATCGAAGCACTTCTTCAAATTCGCATTCCGTGACCATGGCTTTAGTTCGAAGGCAGGCTTAAACAGAAAGTAACGTTTAACAGCTATGAGCGGCGTGCTTCTAGCTTTGTAGTGTAAATCGAGCCAACAGAACGTAAAGATACGTAGCATCTTAAATAAACGTGAGTAGGTGCAGTTGCTTCAATCTTAAGTACGAGAGCATACGAAAGCTATCGTAAACGTGCGAAATCTCACTGATAATTATAAGTTTTTGAAACGAAATTCAAAGTTTTGTTAAGCAGCACGTCAATAAAGAAATATTGCAAAAAGTAGTCTTTGACGCAGATCTGAGTTTCTTTTAAATATTTTTTTTCTTATTACAAGTTCTAATTACATGCTCAATGTTCTAATTACAAGTAAAAATGTATTCTGCTATTTTTTAATTATAAAAACAGTTTAATACTTGCTAAAAAAATTTTAGATTATCACGCAGTTTTTTAATATATTTCTAATAAAATATAAAATTCTAAAAAAGTAGTATCAATTTTTTCCCCTAATATTCCAAAATGTATTGACTGATTGTGTAAATTAAGGAAATTTGTATTATGAATTAGTGTTTCTCTAAATCACCGCGAAAGTGAAAAATTATTATAAATGTTTAGAATTATTCTCTGCTTAATTTTTAACTTTGATCTAGTTCATAAAATTAAGTTGCTGTAGTAACGGTTCGTTTTGCTGTTTTTAAAACTTGCTCGTTCTTTTTTTTTTGTGGAGAAGAAACAAAATGGCTTTGAGTTTATTTTTGAGCATTAATGTATTTATATTTACGCCATTTTATGTCTTAGAGTGCTTAGAATTTTACTGATGAAGCTAGTATTTTATGTTTTTGTAAATAGAACAGTTAAGTAAATCATTTCGTGTGTTGTAAGTTGTTTCATGGAATAATCAAGAACACTGACATCTTTAACTATTTCTGATTCGAAATGCAAAACGGAATGATATGAAAGTAAATTCATATTTGTCAAGGGACATCCTTTTCTGTACCTATCTATCTCCATTTCATAACCATAAATTTTTAAGTATAATATTTTACTTATTTTAACCTAAATTAATACAAAATAAGGAGAAAAAAACTATGAAAAATATGTTTGAATAAAAATGAATAAAAAAGTAGGATTTTTAAACTTCAAATACCATAATTCATGGAAGCTAATATTAATTATTTAACATTGCTATAAAAGTTAAATAATCAAATTATTTGAGGGGATTTTAAACAACAAAAAAGTTCTTAACACAAGAAAGTTCTTTTCCTGAATGAATTCTTATAAAATTAGAAAAGTTCTTCCAAAACTTACTTAAATCAATATCACTTGATTTTTAAATTTTCAAGGTTGATTTTTTAAATGGAAAGTCAAAGTTATATGTCTAGAAGATATTTGAAATAGTCAGCTGCTCCCAATTTTTAATTCGCTCAATGTAATTAAAATAACTATAACCTATTTTAAAATTATGGAAGTCTACTTTTAGACTTCATGCTGCAAAAATATTCACTTTTTTTAATTTATTTAATTTTAAAACTTTTTTTAATTTACACAAATTTAAATTTTTTAAGAACGAATATGTGCTAGTCCAATCGATAAAAAGTTTATGATCGCCATTACAGAGATCAAGTTGCAAAATAATAGTCGTTTTAATATTCTCATACTATTTTGTATAAATTGTCTGTTGGCTAAAGCGAAATGACTAACATTCGCCTGTCTAATCAGACGCTGAGGTTAAAAAAAAAGCGTTTTTAAATTATTGTTATACAAGTGTCAGACAAAGAGAAAATGTGTGAAAATTATTTGGGTTTCATTAATGAAAAAAGTGGTTTTTCATCTGTTCAAAAAATTAAAAATATTTTAAATAGACTAGAATTTTCTAATTTAAATCAACGTCTACAGATTTGTATAAAAATTTTGACAAATGAAAACTATTAAATTTAGGTAACAAAAATATATTTTTTCTAACAGTTGACGCAGTGCAGTGCTTATTTATTCCGAGATTGTTGTTCTAAAAAAGGAAGCGATTTAAAGTGTGAAATTTTTAATATATTTTTTGAAGTAAATAGCATAAATTTTTTCGCTGAGTTTCAGTAGATCAACGTAATCATACCGAAAATAAAATCTTGTCCATTAGTTAAATGCAGCAATAATAATAAATTAAGTGCATTTTCTAATGACTGCTCGCTTTTGCTCGTAAACCCCCGAAACTTCTTACAAAGTTCATATAAGATTGCTGGGCCATCTGGAACGAATTTCCTATAAAGTAGGAATCATTAAAGACATAAGAGTGGATTCATTTTCGTTCGTAAACCTAACGTAAGTTCATAATTGAATTGTTCCAAAAGAATTTAAAAAATGCAAGCAAATTAAGACGCTTTGTTAGTTCATCGACCAAAGACATGTAATTCTACTGCTTATAGCTTTAGTAAACTAAGCAGGGGTATCCGTCCCCTGCTCTCCGACCCTCGCGGATTGCTTCGCTTACTGTCTCTACATTGATCTTGCTTAATACTTCAGCTTTTACTCTCTAATATATTTTATATTTATTATATTAGAAGTTCCACCCCTACTCGCTTTTCAAACATACCCCGGATTGCCTACAAAGCAACAAAATGTTAAAGTAGATTAATATTTGCCTCAGATTAATATTTGCCTAAAGTAGATTAATATTTGCCTATATTAACAATATCATATCCGCAGAGCCGTAGTGCCTCAGAGGATAAAGCGTTCAACTTCCAATGAGGTAAACAGAGTTCAAATCCTAGCAATGGTTTTTCGATACGAATTCCGCACCCGGCTCGCACCGACCACTGTTGACGTAAAATTTCCTCAGTCGTAGATAGATCACGGGTTAGAGTCCCCTTCCAGTCAGCCTAAACGTGGGAAGTTATCGTGGTTTTCATCTCCATGTAACGAAAATATGAGTTAGTTTAATTAAAAAGTCCTCCAGGAAGGCTAATTTCTCCCAATACTTGATCTAGGAGTTCCCTTGTCTTCTGGATTGGGTTCAAAATGACAAGGTTAAGGTGTTGAACATTGGTAGTTGTAAACCCAAAAAATTGGGTCGGCTGTTTAACGACGGTAATAAAATATATCTGCCTCTCTAATCTCTACTGATTAAGATTCTTTGTAGTGGTAACGAAATGAAAGCAAGAATTATACAATTAAAAGCAAGAATTATATTATCTCCGCAAACACTTAATGGCTAACGTTAGTATTTCAATATATTTTTCAATTATTTGTAAGCAATGGTGGAAAATTTTTTAATAAATTAACTTTGTTTAAATTATGAGAAAATATTAAAGTAGACATTTTGTTAATACTCTAGATACTAAAAACAATCTACCTCAAAAATGAGGAATCAACCTCAAAAATCAGTAACCACAAAATAGATTATCCGAAATTCATTAGAAATTTAAGCAAAGTTAAGACTTCTTTTTCAATTTCGACAAAATGTATCCCCGCTAGCTTTCGCTTGCTGAACCCCCGTCGCCAATAGCCCATTGTGCAGCTCTAGTGCGACGTAAATGAACAAGAACAGAACTCTTGCTGAACCCCAGAATTAAATGCTTTTGCAGTTCATTTCAGATCACTTGATTATTGTTAAATACCTCAGTTCTTACACTTTATTTTAATAATAGTTGATGGAATGCTCTTTCTCAAAAGTGCTGGCAACCGGATTTCGTCTGATATAAACTGTTCACATCTAAGCTTCGTTCCTAAATTAAGATTATTACGAGGGTTGCTATTTATATTTCTGGCCCAATAATGAAAAAACAAATATGTAGGATCGAAATTGGTTTTATTGTTTTTCAAAATATTATCCATGATGATCAATACACTTTTGCATGTGTTTGAACCAATTTTCAAAGCACTTTTTCCAGTCCGATTGAGGTAACTCCAAAACATGCGTTTTGAATGCATCAACCGCTTCTTCGGGGGTCGAAAATCGTTGTCCACGTAATTTATTTTTGATGTGTGGGAATAAGAAGAAGTCATTGGGTGCCAAATCAGGGCTGTACGGCGGATGACCCATCAGTTCGATCTTTCGCTCCGTCAGAAATGCCTTTGTTTGAGTCGATGTGTGAGAGCTCGCATTGTCATGATGAAGAATGATTCGCCTGTTCTTCTGCTTTTTTCGAACTTCTCCGATGACTTCTGGCAAACAAATGGTCGTGTACCATTCAGAATTGACCGTCCTGCGTTGCTCTAACGCCTCTGTTGCCACATGACCGTTAATGTCGAAGAAACAGGCAATCATTTGTTTCGATGTGCTTCTTCCTCGAACAACTTTTGTTGGTTTTGGATCGTCTTGGAAGACCCATGCAGTTGATTGCTGTTTTGTTTCCGGCTCATATGCATGGATCCATGATTCGTCACCTGTGTAGATGTTATACACAGCCTTTGATGTACCTTGAACGTATTTTTCCAACATTTCCTTGCACCAATCGACACGAGCCTTTTTTTGAGCGTTTGTCAGATTATCCGGGATCCAACGCGAACAATTTTTTTTTACTCTCAAATGTTCATGCAATATTTTATTGATGCTAGTCATACTAATGTCCAAAGACGCCTCTATCTCACGGTATGTCACATGACGATCTTGCTTTATCAGTTCACGCACAGCATCGATCTTTTCTGGCACAACAACGGATTTTGGACGACCTGCACGGGATTCGTCCTGGATCGAACATCGACCACGATTAAATTCTTTATACCAATTTTTTACAGTGCTGTAGGATGGCGCTTTATCGCTGAATAAAGAATTAAGTTCATCGAAGCACTCTTGTCTTGACAATCCACGTCGAAAGTTATGAAAAATAATGGCACGAAAATGCTCACGATTCAATTCCATTTTTTGAAAGAGAAGAACTTTTCAATTTACTGTCAACAACACAAATGAAGCTATAATGGTAAATCGTCTGCTGAATTTATGTTTAAAAATATCAAACTTTCGATAAAAATCGTCTGCGGTCGCCCAGCAACACTTACTGTTGCCAAGGCCAGAAATATAAATAGCAACCCTCGTATTAATATAGATTAAAATTAGTACGCCTTTTGTTAAAAATCCTTCACCCATCAAAAAGTTTCGTTTGACCATTCGTCAAAAAAAGGACCAATTTTGATATACAGTGATGAATCTGAAATTATCAACAGTTTTTTAAACTGCTCATCAGTCAGCTATAAACTATATTGGTTTTTAACAAATTTTACATTACAGATGAGTAAAGCCCGAATTTTGATGACCTTTGCATTTTTTTCCCTTTCCATTTTTAGTTTATTTTATAACCGTCGTTGAGCAGCCGACCCAATTTTGCGTTTGCGACTACTGATATTCAATTCCGTAGCCTTCAAATTTTGAACCCAATCCAGAAGCCAAGGATACTTCTGGATCAAGTATTGGGTGAAATGTGTCGTCATGGAGGACTTTTTGATAGAACTAACCCGTATTCGCTTTACATGGAGATGTAAACCACGAACACCTCCCACCGTTAACTTGACGGCTAGGGGACTCAAACCCATGATTCGTCTGCCACTGAGGATTTTTCACATCAGCACTGTGGCCGGTGTGAGCATTTTGTGGAATTCGTATCTACCAGCCATCACTGGGATTCGAACCAGGTTCACCTCATTGGAAGGCGAACTCTCTCTCTATCTCCTGAGCTTCCATGGTTCTTTTAACAAGTACTGTTATTAATGACATTTTTACCACGATTACTGCATTGGATATAGGATATATTGAGCGAAGTATTTATCGAAATCAAGTAATTGAGAGAAATTTGGCTTCTTAGAGGATTTTTTGATTAAATTAACCTGCATTCATTACATGACGAGGAAACCCATGAAAACCTCCCATGGTTAGCCAGACGCCATTTACAACTGAGAATATTTTACGTCAGCACTGTGGTCGGGGCAAGCTGGAGGCGGAACTTGTATCGAGTTTATTTTTACATTATTACTAGCTTATTTTAACATTATTCACTCATTTTAAGACCTGTAGACAGTTCTAGTTGCAAGTAGTTTGGAGCCTTAATTTATTTACAGCTTGAACAGAAGTACAGTGTGTTTAAAAAAGAACGAAAACGTTAGTTTCTGAATTCGATTTCACAGTGCATCAAAATAGTTAACGTTTCTTTCATTATTTTTGAATTAGTGAAAAATAGATCTTATTTCATTTTAATATAAATGTTTGAAAACAATTGTATGCTATATGAAATTTTAAGAAAGATTTATTTCAGATTTAATACTTGTATAATTACAAGGGATTTTTAAAATAGGAAAAACTAACACAAACTTTAAAACTTATATGAAAATTTATATATGAAAATTATATAAAATTTATATGATCACTTTACAACTTTCGTGAGTCATTTGTTAGCACCTTTACGTTAAATCATTTGAAAAAAATTGTTTCCCCAAAAAACGAAATTTTTTTTTCAAAAGCACAAGCACCATTGCAAAAGCATTAATTTTGAAAGGCGGCTTATTCATAGAAACACCATAAAATTTAATCTGTTTTTCAAACAGATTTTGTTGTTTTGAATTTTCCGTTCCTCGGTATTAGATTTGTCAGTAGATTAGAGAGTATTTTTCCGATTTTGATGACGTTTTTGTTTTTCATGCATAAATACTAATTTGAGGCCGCTAATGTGTATGCTTATTGCCCTCGTTTTTAACAAGGAGCTTAGAAGTATAAATTAAGGGCAGTATCACACTATTTTGATCATTTAAATCCGTGACAATGGTAAACAAGTATGTGAATGTTTCGAATATGCCATAGTTTTCGTAAAATCTTTAAAATAATTTCTAAATCTTAATAATTTTCAAATCTTTATAATTTAATGTTTTATTTATTATCAAATAATAAAAAAATGAATATGCATAATGGGTGTAAATTTAGCACTAATCAAAACTAGTAAAACCGCAATGGTTCAGTGGTTAAGGCTGTCAAAGTGAAGAACCGGGATTCAATCCCTAGTGGCGGCGTGAAACATACCCAGCTTCAGATGGATGAGTACCAGTTTGTTTACGAAGTAAAGGTGGCCAATGCCCAATCCTAACCACATAGCCATAATCATGCCGTTGGTAACGAAATTGTGAAGCATTAGCATCTACGTTGCGGGAATGCTTTTTTAAACCAGCATTAGTTAATGAAAATAAAAGCTGAAGTAATAATTTAAAACTACTATTAAAATTAACATGTACAGCATGAAAATATAATTTTTTTTCCTTCTTACATTAAAGTCGAAAAGAAATCTATTAATCTAATAAAAATATGAAAAGAGTTTATTTAATTTTAAAAGTCTAGATATAGTTCCTAAATATTAATCTATAATTATGTATATAAGTTTTTCAAGCATTCCAATTAAAATACACATTGTTCTGCAATCACTACTCTTAACATAAAAATTTTGAAACCTTGCCAAAAATGATGTAATGTACGCACATCGAATCTATAACGTGCCATTGGCAATAAAATTTTTCGAAATCCGGCTTATTTCAAACACGTTTCCAATAGTTTCTGTTGGTTAGAATAATAAAGAAGAAAAGAAGTGGGTAAAAGATTGTCTCTAATAGAATTACAATTTCAAGACAGGAGAAAATCGTTATTTTTTTACGTTAATCATCCCCTCAGGCAGCATCAGATATCCTCTTCTATTAAGGACATTTATTAAATTTTTTAATAGAAAAATAAAACAAATTCATTTAAATATGTGGTTGTGTTCAGGACAGGGGCGGATCCAGAAATTTTTCCTGGGGGGGGGGGGTCATAGACTCAGATCCCCCAGACTCAGATAATTTTTTAAAAATATTATTTTTGAAAAAAAACTAGGGTTTTTAATACTAGTCTTCTCATTTATTTTTTCTCATAGTGAACAATACATAACTATGACGAATTTCCTTTTATTCTTTTGGATTATGATTCTTGAAACAGTCAAGAACATAATTAGATGGGGCGGGGGGGGGAATCGATTTTTCCGACCTTCCTAGGTGTGTATGCTCCCTTAAATAATTTTTACAATATTTTATTTCTTTTGTAAACTATTTAAAAAATTATTATTTTTATTTTATTTTTCAATTTACGCATTTCATAGGGTCATGAACCCTATGACCTCCCCCCCTCGCTAGAGCCCCCACTGGGTCAGGAGAATAATTGATAAAGTTTATATTAATTTACATTTAAAATATTAAGTATAAAGAACAGTAATATAAATGAGTACAGCGCGCGTGTGTCGTGCGACAGAGACAGTTAGGATTCTTCTGACGAATGAGAAGTTGGAGTTAAAATTACTGATCATAACTGTCGCGGTTATGATTTAGTTGAGTAGCCGCAAATATTTAAAAAAAATTATATTGAGCTCTAAAGATGCCCCTTTGTTGGAGACTTCCTGCCTTTCATTAGAAAAATCCTAGCATCACCCTCTATTTTAATTATTATTTTTTTTACTGTATTCTAAATGCATGACTTTTGTTTAGAGATCGCTGAAATAGATCTTAAAAATATATTGCCACATAGATCTTCAATATGAAATATATTGCCAAAAATGCAAATATATATTGTTTTAAAAGTCAGCAGAATAGAATTAGCTCTTAACTGTTTATCAGAATAGCTATTATAGTAAAAACTATGTAGGGTAAACCAACCAGTGAAGGAACACTACCCAGTGAAGGAACATTTCATATATATTGATTAAAAATGAGAATTTGAAAGTTTTTCTTTACATTAATTGGTAACAATAGCTTACTGCCAAACAATAGGAAGTCATCTAGCAATGTTTTGGATTACCTGGTCAAATATACCTCTCTGGAAAAATTTTTGAATTTGTTATTATCTCTGCAACACCTTGTTTCGTTGAAAAAATTATAAGGTGAGTGCTTGTATTTAGACGTTTGAAGCGGAATTAATTGCATGTAATAGTTTTATTTTTCTCACTGTGAGAAAGAGAATTCAAAATATAGTAATTGAAGTTGCGTTTTATTTTTTTAAAAGCACCATAGCATAATCAGGTACTGAGATAAGGGGGTGTTTATTCACTGGATCACCAAACGATGAAAAACCAGTGAAGGAACAAGCGTTCCTTTACTGGGTTTTTTTCCCAGTTAATGAAAATAAAAGAAATTTTTGAATTTTCTTGTACTTTTAGTCACATTATACATCAAAATTCTGTTTAAAAGACAAAAAACAACTTCTAACCAGTGAAGAAACAGGCATGTTCCTTCACTGGATCACCAAACGATGAAAAACCAATGAAGGAACAAGTGTTTCTTTACTAGGTTCTTTTCCCAGTTAATGAAAATAAAAGAAATTTTTTAATTTTCTTGTACTTTTAGTCATATTATACATTAAAATTCTGTTTCAAAAACAAAAAACAACTTCCAACCAGTGAAGAAACAGGCATGTTCCTTCACTGGGAATACTTCCAGTGAATGAAAGTAATGTGTGAAATATGATTTTACATGACTCTAGGATAAGTACTTCTGCTACATAGAGGACAACCGAAATTTCGTTAAAAATTGTATGAATAATTCCGGAAATAATTTCAGCTCAAAATGTTAATTTAATCGCTTAATTTATGAAAAAATTATAATTTATACTTATTAATGGGGAGTGTA